>NC_053492.1:44551274-45215024 GCF_905171775.1 Rana temporaria
TACAGTAGTGGTGCGAATGCCTCTCTTATAAATACAGTGAAATCTCGGATTGCGAGTAACGCGGTTAACGAGTGTTTCGCAATACGAGCATTTTTTGGGGAAAATCCTGACTCGGTTTGCGAGTGTTGTCTTGCGAAACGAGCAGGATTCAAGCCACAGCGGTGTGTAAAACTGCATTTGTCCAGAGGTGCGGGGGCGCCAGAGCCGTTCGGAAATACTCGGAAAAGCCTTTACGAGGTTTTCCAAGTTCATCCGAGCTGTCCCCGAGCCTTTCCGAGGCTTTCCGATACCCCCCAACTCTGGCCACATGCTGTATTGCATTCCATAGAAATCAGAGCGGAACAAATTAGTTTTGTTTCCATTGACTTATATGGGGAAACTCGCTTTGATATGCAAGTGCTTTGGATTACGAGCATTCTCCTGGAACGGATTATGCTCGTAATCCCAAGTACCACTGTAGAAAAAAGATCATTGGTGTCATGCTACTGACACCAGTGGGGCGCTGTCCTCAGAAAAATATACAGTAAGCACCATTAAACAGGAAGCCACAGCTCAAGGAACCCCTAGCAACCTTTGGAGGAACCCTAGAGCTCTGCAGAACCCTGGTTGAGAATGGCTGCTCTAGTGGGAAATCTGGGCCTCAGAAACATTTGCTGTCTTTTTATGGTCAGTGTTATCTAACAGCAAATGGGCAATTAATCAATATTTTTGGACATGCTAAATCATATAGGCTTTTAAATGTGAAAAAAAGATTTTTGTACTTCATGTACAGGTATAATCCTTTTATATATTATGAATGGGGGAAGTTATTTTAACGACTGTCCCCAATTGAGCTGCTTAGGAAAAAAAACTATTTTTTACTTTGTGTAGAGGGCTTTTTTTTAAGGTAGTTGTATTTGTGTTAACTAGTCCCCCATTTTTGTTTATTAGATTGTTATTTATGTACTATCAGTTTTTAATTTAACTTTTTCCACTGTTTTTTTATCTTCTGTGCAGTAAAATGTAAAATAATGAGGCTGATGACTGCACATTTTTTGCACACAAATAGGTGTAGGGCAGTTGAAAGAATTTTGTTGACACCCAGGCCAAGCCCATTGCACCCTAAAACTACCAAAGTCCTTGTCAATGGTTGATAAATCTTTTCAGCAACTGTGCAAAAAATTTGATCCAGATCAGAAATTGTTTTATTAATACTTGCAGCTACAATTACAAAACTCACTTACTTTATGGAAGGTCGACTTGGGGCCCATCTCAGATGATATATGGATCCATTGCTTAGTAGACTTGGGGGCCATCTCAGATGAGATATGGATCCATTGCTTAGTAGACCTGGGGGCCATCTCAGATGATATATGGATCCATTGCTTAGTAAACTTGGGGGCCATCTCAGATGATATATGGATCCATTGCTTAGTAGACTTGGGGGCCATCTCAGATGATATATGGATCCATTGCTTAGTAGACTTGGGGGCCATCTCAGATGATATATGGATCCATTGCTTAGTAGACTTGGGGGCCATCTCAGATGATATATGGATCCATTGCTTAGTAGACTTGGGGGCCATCTCAGATGATATATGGATCCATTGCTTAGTAGACTTGGGGCCCATCTCAGATGAGATATGGATCCATTGCTTAGTAGACTTGGGGGCCATCTCAGATGATATATGGATCCATTGCTTAGTAGACTTGGGGGCCATCTCAGATGATATATGGATCCATTACTTAGTAGACTTGGGGGCCATCTCAGATGATATATGGATCCATTGCTTAGTAGACTTGGGGGCCATCTCAGATGAGATATGGATCCATTGCTTAGTAGACTTGGGGGCCATCTCAGATGAGATATGGATCCATTGCTTAGTAGACTTGGGGGTAATCTCAGATGATATATGGGACCATTGCTTGGTAGAAAAAGAAGGGAGGTAGACTTGAGGGCCATCTCAGATGATATAGGGGACCATTGCTTGATAGAAAAAGAAGGGAGGTAGACTTGGGGGCCATCTCAGATGATATAGGGGACCATTGCTTTGTAGAAAAAGATGGGAGGTAGACTTGGGGGCCATCTCAAATGATACATGGGACTATTGCCTAGTAGAAAAGATAGGAGGTAAATCTGGGAACCATCTTAGATATATATACAGGTTCATTGCTTAATAGAAAAAGCTGGAAGGTAGACTTGGGGACCTTCTCAGATGATACATGAAAGCATTGCTTAATAGAAGAAGGTGGGTGACAGACTCAAAGACCATATCAGATGATATATAGGACCATTGCTTAGTAGAATAAGGATGAGAGGTAGACTTGGGGACCATCTCAGATATTCTACTAAGCAATGGTCCTATATATATCTGAGATGGTCCCCAAGTCTACCTCTCATCCTTATTCTACTAAGCAATGGTCCTATATATCATCTGATATGGTCTTTGAGTCTGTCACCCACCTTCTTCTATTAAGCAATGCTTTCATGTATCATCTGAGAAGGTCCCCAAGTCTACCTTCCAGCTTTTTCTATTAAGCAATGAACCTGTATATATATCTAAGATGGTTCCCAGATTTACCTCCTATCTTTTCTACTAGGCAATAGTCCCATGTATCATTTGAGATGGCCCCCAAGTCTACCTCTCATCCTTATTTTACTAAGCAATGGTCCTATATATATCTGAGATGGTCCCCAAGTCTACCTCTCATCCTTATTCTACTAAGCAATGGTCCTATATATAAGGATGAGAGGTAGACTTGGGCACCATCTCAGATATATATAGGACCATTGCTTAGTAGAATAAGGATGAGAGGTAGACTTGGGGACCATCTCAGATATATATGGGAGCATTGTTTAACCACTTAAGGACTGGAAGGATTTATCCCCTTAATGAACAGGCCATTTTTTGCGATACAGCACTGCGTTTCTTTAACTGAAAATGTTGCGGTCGTGCGATGTTGTACCCAAACTTTTTTCCCCACAAATAGAGCTTTCTTTTGGTGGTATTTGATCACATCTGCATTTTTTTTTTTTTTTTTTGCACTATAAAGAAAAAAACGGCGACAATATTTTCCTTTTTGCTATAAAAATTATCCCAAAAAATGAAAAAAAATTTCTTCATCAGTTTAGGCCCATATGTATTCTTCTACATATTTTTGGTAAAAAAAAAAATGCAATAAGCACATATTGATTGGTTTGCGCAAAAGTAATAGCGTCTTAAAAATAGGGGATAGATTTATTTATTTTTTATTATTATAATTTTTTTTACTAGTAATGGCGGAAATCTGCGACTATGACACTGCGGTGGACATATCAGACACCTTTGACACATGTTTGGGACCAGTGACATTTATATAACGATCAGAGCTAAAAATAGCCACCCATTACTGTATAAATGTCACTGGCAGGGGTTAAGTGTTCCCTAGGGATGTGTTTCTAACTGTGGGGGCACTGTACTGACTGGAGGAGGAGAGAGATCGCTGTTTCTGATTACTAGGAACAGCAGATCTCTCTCTACTCCAGTGTCAAAACGAGGATCTGTTTGTTTACATACAAAGATCACTGTTCTGGCTCTCTGTGGAGTGATCACGGTTGGCTGGCAGACATCGGGGCTGCCGGCCATGAGTATCCGCTCCGGGATCACGTGCGCTCTCCCTATCACTCTTAATGCAGCTGACGTACATCTACAGCGATTCGCGCAGCCGTGCCAACCTGCCCAGTATAATGACGGCGGCTGGTCGGCAAGCGGTTAATAGAAAAATATGGGAGGTAGACTTGAGGGTCATCTCGGATGATATATGGGACCATTGCTTAGTAGAAAAAAATGGGAGATAGATTTGGGAGCCATCTCAGATGATATTTGGGACCATTGTTTAGTAGAAAAAGCTGGTAGGTAGACTGGGGGACCTTTTTAGATGATAAATGGAACCATTGCTTAGTAGAAGTAGATGGGTGACAGACTCAGGGACTATCTCAGATGATATATGGGATCATTGCTGAGTAGAAGAAGATGGATGACAGACTCGGGGACTATCTCAGATGATATATGGGATCATTGCTTAGTAGAAGAAGATGGGAGGTCGACCTAGGGACCATCTTAGATATATATACAGGATCAATGCTTAATAGAAAAATATGGGATGTAGACTTGGGGGCCATCTCAGATGATATTTGAGACCATTGCTTAGTAGTAAAAGCTGGGAGGTAGACTTGGGGACATTCTCATATGATAAATGGAACCATTGCTTAGTAGAAGAAGATGGGTGACAGACTTGGTGACTATCTCAGATGATATATGGGACCATTGCTTTGTAGAAGAGGGTGCAAGGTAGATTTGGGGACCATCTCAAATATATATGGGGTCATTTCGTAATAGAAAAAGATGGGAGGTAAACTTGGGGGCCATCCCACAAATATATATGGGATCATTGCTTAATGGAAAAATCTGGTAGACTTGGGGACCATCTGAGATGATATTTGAGACCACTGCTTAGTAGAAGAAGCTGGGTGGTAGACTTGGGGCCCATCTAAGATGATATATGGTACCACTGCATAGTAGAAGAAGCTGGGAGGTAGACTTGTGGCCAATCTCAGGTGATATATGGGATATGATTTTGCAATCTGCACAGATGACATCACTATCACCTCCACATAAATGAACAGAGCTATTCATTCTCCACAGAGTATTATCGTACCCTCAAATTCCTACTCAGGTCTGGTTTGTGAGCTAATCCCCTGAAGCAGATGTAGGCAATTTCATACACATTCTTTGCCCCAAACTAAAGAGGAAGGAATGAGTAAAACTCCTTATGACCTTTGGGTATTAACCTGACGGTAGCTCACAGGATGCTAGCATTAAAATTAATAGCAGTAATCCCTCCCTTTGGGAAGGAATGGAGATCTGAATGAAATAGATGTATGTGTAGCTGGGTATCGCCCTTTTGATGTGATATAAAAGACTACCATTGCTGATCGCAAAGCATCTCAGCTCCCTCCTGTGGCCGATTTGGGTTAGAGCCACCTGTTTAGATTAAATTCTGGTTCATTCTGGAGAATGTTGGGGAATTGTGTTGAGGAGGTAAGACTCCATTTGCCCTGGCTTGTAATAAACTACATTACCCAGAGAGCAGCTGGACAACCCCAAGATGCTTAGCCTTCCGCGCCACCTGTGAGGGGAGGTCATTTAAGGGAGAGGACGTGTTTTTGGCGCTCTCTCCGGACCGCCTCTTCAACCCAGGAGGACACTGCCAGGAGTGTCTCCACGGGGAGTAGGCCGCAGTTGAGGCCTACATACGCCCGGGCGGAACAGCTTTGAGAAGAAGAGACGGAGCCTCTGCTGGAGTTCCCAGTAACCCTGCGACCTGTCTGAGGACCGGAGACTGCTGGCTAACCGGACTGTGATCGGAGACGGTGTGCCATGGAAGGACAAGGCCCGAACCAGTTGGGTGAGACGGGCACTTGCCTGAAAGTACTTTTTGTCTTGCGGGAGGGTGGATTGTTGATACCCATCTTTGCGGTTTGACTATTCAGGAAACTTTCAACAGTTTACTATTACCCCTTTGGATTATAAATTGCGTTTTTTTTTGCGCGCCACCGCATGCCAACGCACAAGTGTGCGCAAACTATTAGCAGGATACTGAGTTGAAGTTTGGCCTGGGACACCAGGTCATACTGATTAGCTATAGTTATAGTACTCAAGGGTTATCTATTTAGTGTTGTATATTGATGATATTAATTTTACTGCTTGTTGATCGAGTAATTAATTCTATTACTTTATACCGTATTGTAGAGAGACAGAGAGCTGGGTGAGGCTTGGCAAGAGGGCGTTTCAATGTGTATGTTTTGTTGAAGGGGTCCCTCTTGCTGTGTGCTTACACAGGTCTACATGACATTGTAGTCTAGCTTGCAAATAGATTATCACTGTTTTATTCATGTTCTTTTGTTTCCACTTTAAGTAAAGCATTAATTTGATTATCTTGAAGTTTGTGTGCAGCCTATCCTTTACTGCAAGATCCCTTCCATTAAGGTAACCCCTTTTATTTGCATAATCTGTCGTAGTGTAACAGGATATTGTTTCCCACAAGTTACTGTGGTCCACAACTCCCATATTACCAGGTGTGTCAAGGGAGGGTTTTGAGCCACTTTAAGGGGTTAATCACAGAGCGTAGACCCAAAACAAACCAGCAGCTCCTCCAGGGGTAGTGCTACATATGTAAGAAAAAAAAACATGCAAATTTCTGGGGAAATACATTTTCAAATAGAAAAAATAATAATACAGAGTATACAATTGAGTCATATTTTTATTCAATTGTTTTTAAAAATTACCTTTCCTTTTTAAACTGCAGCACTGTAATTCTGTGTAAAACGCAATGCAATATGGCTACCTGGAGGCGATTTGTACACAGATGGTGTACAGAACCCCCCAACAGATATGTTGTTTCCTGCTTGTGTGATTGGCTCACTGATTTTACCAGATGTCTGCACTAAGATACAAAATTGATTTTGTGCATCCCCTGCAACATAATTACAAAACCACTCCCATACAGACTCACTGGGCACATGGACACCTACAAACAAACAGCTATTTCTCTGCATCAAAGTTTGTTAAAATCTTTGCAATGTACATAGATCACCCAGAGGGGAATATTTTTTTCTCAACAAAAGTGGATTACTCTTTTAAGCAATGCGTAAATTGAACTCAAATTAAGAGCTTATGTGTTCCCTAGGATAAAAAAACTAGATGCCTGACCGACGATATTATGTTCTACTATATTGTATTCTGTATTTACTAATGAAAGATCCCAGAGTTAAGAGCTGTATGTTGTCTTTTCCTCTATTTCCCTGTCCTGTGTAACAGGTTGTCTCTTTGGGGTTGACTTACTAAAACTAAAGAGTGAAAACTCTGGTGCAGCTCTGCATAGAAACCAATCGGCTTCCATGTTTAAGGCTGGGTTCACACTGGTACGACATGACAGTCGTACCACTTTGGATCCGACTTTCCCCTGCGACTTGAAGTCCGACATGCGTTCGACTTCAATGAATGGGGATCCAACTTTGATCCTCCACAATACCAGGCACTGTGTCTGGTATGAATCTTTAGGGGGAACTCCACGCCAAATAAAAAAAAAAAACGGCATGGGTTCCCCCTCCAGGAGCATACCAGGCCCTTTGGTCTGGTATAGATTTTAAGGGGAACTCCCACGCCGTCCCCCCAAAATCCATACCAGACACTTATCTGAGCACACAGCCTGGCAGGTCAAGAAAGAGGGTGGGGATGAGTGAACGCCCCCTCCTGATCCGTATCAGGCCACATGCCCTCAACATGGGGGAGTGGGTTCTTTGGGGCAGGGGGGTCCCCTCCCCAAAGCTCCTTGTTGCCATGTTGATGAGGACAAGGGCCTCTTCCTGAAACAACCCTGGCCGTTGTTGTCGGGGTCTGCGGGTGGGGGGCTTATCGTAATCTGGAAACCCCCTTTAACAAGGAGGCCCACAGATCTTGGCCCCTCACCCTATGTGAATGAGTATGGGGTACATTGTATTCACCTAAAAAAAAGTGTCAAAAATAAAACACATTACACAGGTTTTTAAAGTAATTTATTAAGCAGCTCCGTCGTCTCTTCCGATCTCTTCTCCCCTCTCCGGCTCTTCTGCCTCCTCCACTGACGTCTTCTGCCTCTGCTGGTTCTTCTCCTATCTCCGGTTCTTCTCCGCTCTCCACTGATGTCTTCTAGCCTTCTCCGGTTCTTCTGCCTCTGTCCGCTATCTTCTCGCTCTCTCCTGCTCTAATGCCGGGTGCGCGGTGTGCCACTACTTATATTGGCATGGGGCGGAGTCACTGTGTGATGCCATCCGGAGTCCCCACCTCTTATGACATTGTCACCCGGGCATGATGGATGGTGACATCATAAGGGGCTGATCTCTGTTGACCCCGCCCATGCCAATATAATTTGTGGCATACCGCGCACCCGGCATTAGAGCGGGAGAGCGTTGAGTGAATATTGGAAGAAGAACAGAGGGGAAAGACAGTGGAGAAGACTCAGCAAAAGAGTGAGACGATAGCAGAAAAACTGTGAAAAATAGACATGGGGTTCCCCTTAAAATCCATACCTGACCAAAGGGCCTGGTATGCTCCTGGAGGGGGAACCAATGCCATTTTTTTTTATTTGGCATGGAGTTTCCCTTTAAGATCATCAGAGCACAAGTCGCATGCCGAAGTCGGATCAGTCAAGACGACCGGCGATCCGACTTTGATGCAACTTCAGTGGTATTCAATGGGCTGAAGTTGAATCAAAGTCGGACCAAAGTAGTGCAGGGAGCATTTTCAAAGTTGGACCAACTTGTGTCAGACCAGTTAAAGGAGTTGTAAAGGAAAATGTTTTTTCACCTTAATGCAATCTATGCATTAGGGTGAAAAAACTTCAGTGTATACCGCCCCCCCCCCCCAGCCCCCGGTTTACTTACCTGACCCGTTGAAAGTCCCACGCGCGGTCCCGAGATCCTCTTCGCCGCTCAGCCTGGCTGCTGATTGGCTAGGGCAGATGGATTGAGAGCAGCCCAGCCATTGGCTGGCGCTGCTGTCAATCACATCCAGTGACGTGGCGCGCCGAGGGGCAGGGCCGAGTGATGCAGCGATCGGCTATGGCCGCTCGCTGTATCACAGGAGCGCACCCGCAATTACTCACCACCATGCGAGCTCTCTCGCATGACTGTGGTCAGTATTTGCGGGGAGGACCAGAGACAGCCGCCGAGGGACCTCAGAACTCGTGGATCAGGGCCACTCTGTGCAAAACGAACTGCACAGTGGAGGTAAGTATAACATGTTTGTTATTTTAAAGTAAAAACATTTTTTCCTTTACTAACCCTTTAAGACATCTACCATAGGGAAATGCGTTTGACTTACCAGTGTGAACTTGGCCTGATTGTCAAAAGCTTAATTGAACGAGCTGATTGGCTACCATGCACAGTTGCACCAGATTCTGAGTGCTCCAGTTTTAGTACACCTCCCCCTCTCTGTTCTATAAAATGTTTTACTATACAAACAGGGCCGCCATCAGGGGGGTACAGGCAGTACACATGTAAGGGGCCCGGATGGCAACCCCCTTTTTTTATATATATATATATGCCCCCCCGCTTCTCATGGCCCATCTCATGGCCCATGCCTGATGGCGGCCCTGTATACAAAACCTGATTTAAAAAAAGCAAAAAACACCATAAACCATCTTCATTTTGCCTTTCCTGTTTCCTCCATTACACCAAAAAAGCAGAATTTGGCATTGATATTTCAGGGAAATTATAACTCTCGTCTTTGTTTATCTTTAATATACAGATACATATATGCAGGGCTTTTTTTCAGCTGGAACCCAGTTCCACCACCTCTTGCTCATGCCCTCTGCTTCCTGTTCACCTCTATCACTTTTAAACACAGAAGTCTGGCTTCTGTGTTTACAAGTGACAGTTTGTCTCCCAATGGCTCCCACTGAGTGCAAGATGGGGGCAAGGGAGATGCAGGTGCCCAGGGTACAGTGCAGATGCTGACACCCCCACTGGATGATCTCCCCGCATCCTGCCTCTTTAAGACCCTCCCACTCATAGGTGTGTGCAGCCTATTGCATTAAGGTGTGCACCCCAAAGCTCCAACACATATGCTGTTGACATATTTACCGGCCTCTTTTCCACTCTCCATTCTGAAACAATGGGAGGAAGGGGGAGCCAGGGAGCACATAGGGGGATCAATGAAGTAGAAAGAAGAGGAACAGGGAAATGAGGGGTGGCATATATTGGTACTGATCCCCTGTATTTTCCTCCTGTGGAAGCTGTATGTCGATGAGAGGAAGAGGAGGAGAAGCCTACTTTCAGCTGCTGCAGGAGAAAAATACAGATTGGTTCCACCAAATTTCAACCCCCGCTGCTTTTCCTGTCCGGTTTCTGAGGGTCACAGGTTGCCAACCCCAGGATTAGGGTGTGCCCAGGTACACCCCTTATGCACACCTATGCTCCCACTGTTAGTGGAATTTGACGCACACCCATAATTTGATGCGCTTTGGAGGGTGTGTGTGTGTGTGTATGTAAAATGGGTGGGGGGGGTTGGGGGGTTGTGGTTCCTGTACCTATTTTCTGTGAAAAAAAAGCCCTGCATATATGTATAGAAAAAAACAAGCTGCGCAATAGATGTGAAAATTCAAACAATAAACCAACAAGCATACATATTTGAAATACTTGTGCTAATGGTGTGTTGAAATCGCTGCAACAAATAGGTTGCCCTACTTGTATCACATGCTGATGAGTCCCAGTGAAAAAAGTGAGCAACTCAATGTCCTATTTCCCAATATATGTATATCTATAGATTGCTAGCATGACACAGGGACATGACACAACCGAAAAACAAGCCTTAAAACAAGCTTCATAACCGGTTTTACTGAAAAAAATATTTTATTGTGTGGTTGAGTTGTACAAGTTATTCATAATAACAGTTAGCAGGCAATGAACAGGTGAGCTACACTGCGGATGAAATCATTTTTATGACTGAATGTAGGGAAATTTTTTTTTTTTATATATATGAAAAAAGAATAAGTTATAACCAACGTTTTATAAGTGCTTTAAAACAGTCTCACTGTATCGCATACGTTAGAGCTGTGTGTCTGGAAAAAGGTGCAAGATATACTGTATCCTAACATTTTGTAGGAAGCAAATGAAAGAACTCCTCTCCTTGCTGCTGCCTTGTGGTTGGCTTCTCGGCTGCCTGCAAACTGAGACAGTCAGGCCGCGTACACACGATCGAACATGTCCGCTGAAACTGGTCCGCGGACCAGTTTCCGTGGACATGTCCGACCGTGTGTACGGTCTAGCGGACAGGTTTCCAGCGGACAAAAGTTTCTTAGCAAGCAAAGAAACTTGTCCGCTGGAAACATGTCCGTCGGACATGTCCGATGGTTAGTACACCTAATCGGACATGTCCGCTGGTTATGACGTGTAACCAGCGTCTCGAAATCCCGCGCATGCGTCGAATTGATTTGACGCATGCGTGGAAGCATTGCACTTCCGTGTTTGAGAACGTCGGTGTCTTCTACGTCACCGCGTTCTCTGTCCGCGGGGATTTTGGTCTGATGGTGTGTACACACATCAGACCAAAAGCTCCCAGGAGACATGTCCGATGAAACACGGTCCGCGGACCGTTTTCATCGGACATGTCTCCTCGTGTGTACGGGGCCTAAGTAATAAAACAACAAGGAGCAAAATTCCCTCAATGCTCTGGAAAAGTTGTATCTATTTCAAGAGGCATCCCACCTAACTAATACTAATAAAATAAATTAATGATAAGGCTCACTTGGGTTTAGACTCACTTTACTACAGAACCTGGAACTTTGGACCATTGATAGACAGGGTACGATGTCTTATCAATACTTTTGAATACCGGACATGAACTCTTAAGCCCCGTACACATGGTCGGACCTTTGTCCGACCAAAATCACATCGGAATTCCGACAGGATTTCCATCTGAGTAAAAGAGAACATGTTCTCTATCTAAACTTCGACTGAATTCATCTGAATTTCCGATGGAAATAATCCGATTGGGCATACACACGGTCGTAATTTCCGATGGAAAAAGTCCATCTGACTTTTTCCATCGGAAATTCCAATCGTGTATATGGGGTATTAAAATGTTATTTTTACCAGAGGTGGATGAAAAAGACGTGAAAGTATAACATGTCTCCAGTTCTGTGCTACTTGTTCCCATGACCTGAACCTCCACCGGAAAATGCATAGACAATGTCAGAAGAATTATAATCCCGTCATACTAGAGAAATCTTCTGATACGGTCACTGCAAAGGCAGCAGAAGACATTACAGTGTCATTAAAGTATATCTAAAGCAAAACCTTTTTTTAAAGTTTGTGTAAAGCAGGTAAGATATAGAAACCCTGTCAAGCCTTAATTATTGTCTGTGTCCCCGATTGGGAAATTCACTCTCTCTTTTTGGATGACCGTTTGCCATTGAGACTGAAAGTATGGCAAAATCCAAACTTTGAGTTGTTACAAAAACAGGAATATAGAGGAAATATGCCAATGGGGACACTTGTTCCCATTGAAGTGATTCCATCTCACTTCCTTTTGTGTCTACAGGCAAAAAACTCTAATGCTGGGTACACACGAGAGGATTGATCCGCGGATACGGTCCTCCAGACCGTTTCCGCGGATAAATCCTCTGAGGATTTTGATCCGATGGATTGTACTCACCATCGGATCGAAATCCGCGCCGAATTCACACCGCGGTGATGTGTCGCGCCGTCGCCGCGATGATGACGCGGCGACGTGCGCGACGCTGTCATATAAGCAATTCCACGCATGCGTCGAATCATTACGACGCATGCGAGGGATGGGTTCGGACGGATCGATCCGGTGAGTCTGTACAGACCACCGGATCGATCCGCTGGAGCCGATTACAGCGGATAGATTTCTTAGCATGTTAGGAAATTTGTATCCGCTGGAAATCGGTCGGCCCGAAATATATCCGCGGATAAATATCCGCTGGATTGTACACACCAGCGGATCTATCCGCTGAAACCGATCCGCAGATCAATTTCAGCGGATCGATCCTCTCGTGTGTACGGGGCCTAAAAGGAGTTACTTACTTCCTACTGAGTTTTATTTTTGACACTTATTTAGGTGAACGGGTAGGTGTTCAATGTACCCCATATTCATTCACATTGGGTGGGGGTTTGAGACATGGAGGACCCATTGTTAAAGGGGGCTTCCAGATTCCAATACCCCCGCCCGTAGACCCCGACAACCAACAGCCAGGGTTGTTTGGAAGAGGCCCTTGTCCTCATGCCCATGTTGAGGGCATGTGGCCTGGTACGGATCAGGAGACACCAGACGGCTAATGGCCCGTCAGAGTCGATACAATAGCAGGCCTTATATTGCTGGTAACTTAAAGGCAGGGATGGACTGGCCATTGGGACTACAGGGAGTTTCCCGGTGGGCCGATGGCTCAGTGGGCCAGCTTCAGTGACAGCCGACCGCCGCCCCCCTCCGCTCCTCTGTCTCTCCCTTCCTGCAGTGCTCACCTCCTCTCTCTCCCCGCAGCGCTCACCTGGGGGGAACAAAGAAGCAGGGGGAGGAACAGAGGAGCAGGGGGGACGACAGAGGAGCATGGGGGGAGGGGGACAGACAGCTGACTCAACAGCTATGGCCTGGGAGTTTCTCATTTCTGCCTAATCTTGTCCCATAAGGGGAGGCACCAAACTGATTCTTTGCCCCGGGTGAAATAATGTCTAGCTTCCCCACTGGTACTGGCTATAAGAGTACCAGTACCAGCCGTTCTACTCTAATAAAGTAGAACGGTTAGTGGCTAGTGAAGGGGGAGAGGGGGTTGGGTGGCCGGGGGGTGCGGGAATTGTCTGGCCACCATGGGAGAGACCTGTCAAAGTGGGCCAGTCTGGATGAAGTCCAGGGACAAATTTTTGTCCCAGTCCAGCCCTGCTTAAAGGGGTTGTAAAGGTTTGTTTTTTATTTTCTTTTTTTTTTCCTTTAAGCTAGTGCATTGTTGGTTCACGTACCTTTTCCTTCGATTTCCCTTCACTTACCTGTTTTTCTCAGTAAGCTGTTCTGGCTGACTAACCCCCAGCCAGAACAGCTCAGATGATGGGGGCAAGCTTACTGAGGAGGAACAGGAAGTGAGAAATTCAGACAAAGAAAAAAAACATTTAGAAGGGAAATCGAAGGAAAAGGTAAGTGAACCAACAATGCACTAGCTTAAAGGAACCTATTTAGAAAATAAATAATGAACATTTACAACCCCTTTAATGTCATAGTCTCATAAACCAACATGTCATAGAATTTAGGACAATTTCTCAAGTAAAGGGATGTTGCTGACATGTTGGAATTAGAAGATCTAAACCACTGAGACTGCTGCTTGGAAAACTTTCCCATAATCCTCTGCAGTAATTATTGAATTAATCTGCAAACCAGGCTTGCAGGTATATCCATTTGGGGAGAATCATAATACTTGAATTGTTTGGATCTCGACAGATTGGAGAGATCTGCTTCCAAAAATTCAGGAAAATCTAAAATTTACATGTGATTCTCCTGATTCCATCATTGCTGATCCCTCCTATTATACACATGGACAATAATGGGATTATTATTTTATTATGAGCTATTCGACGCTTGTTCCCCCAGGCCAAAATTGGGCTCTCCAGCATCCACCTTTACTCAAAACTGAACTGCTAGGCCCATTTAAAGATCATTGTTTTGAAATTGTTCCTTTACCCAGACTTAACTTTTCCTTGATCTTGCAAAAGTGTTTCCTAAAGCTGATGCAAATTGTTCAATGAAAACTCTTTCAAGGGTCGTCAACTTCCCTGCCAATTTTATTCTGTATAGTACCAATTGGTTATTGAGGCTGACCAGCTGCTTCGACATACTTTTGATTTATTATGTTTTCAATTGGTTAACATTCATTCACATGCAGGAAGATGGAACCCTTTAGGTTCAGTAAAGCCTTGTACACACGGTTGGACTTTCCAGTCTTTTTGTGCCGGAATTTCCAACGGACTTAGATAGAGAGCAGGTTCTCTATTTTTCCGTTGGAAATTCCGACTGGGTTTTTCCTGTTGGAAAGTCCGGCCGTGTGTAGGCGGCATTATATTTCACTTATTAGTGGATGCTAGTGGCTCCCACTGTTTCTGAAAGATACTAAAATATACTGGCTGGTTTAACCTCTCTAGTGTCCACTCATAACTAAAATATATTGGTTGAGAAGCTTAACCCTTGAAGACAAATACCTTGACCATATTGGTAAAACATTCACAGAGAAAATGTCCGTGTGTATTTTATCCTGTGTATGCTGTTCTGTTACTTAACCACCATGAAAGGTTTAGGTTATCAAAATGTAAATATATGAGAGAGAAACCATGTTTCGATCATCCACAAGATAATCCACACTTTTTGCCAATGTGGACCTCTAATGTCAGCAACACATGGCAGCTCCTGGTAGATTACTGAACCAATTAAAGAAATGTAAAGCATTAAGGTCTTTCTCCAGTTTTCTGACAGATCTGATATTGGGAGCCTAGACAGTGAGATAGCAGTATTAACTGCTCCACAGATGAACTATCAAATCTGTTCCTGCAATTTGTTTCACAGGGTTGAATTTTTGCCATCTGCCTCTACAGATTAAGCTAGTGTGTGATGTATTAGACTATTAGTGGACATGTAGACATGCCATTGCCCATCATTCTTGGTGAGACACCGGTCTATAAGCTCCCAAACAGTCTGTTGTTAAATACTATCCTTAGATTTCCTCTATAAACATTATTACAGTATTTTCCTACTGTCCCGTCTTTACAGTATTATCTTACTGTCCCATCTTTACAGTATGTTCTGTCAAAAAGTGGGACAAGGTAGAATTACATGATCAGAATTTTGCGTGCACCAAATATATATATATATATATATATATATATATATATATATATATATATATATATATATATATATATATACTGTATAGAGCTAGCGAGTTGTTGTTTTTTTGTTTTTTTTGTATGTGGTAGCCTCATTGCATCTAGGCTATGTGTTCCAGTGCTGCCTAGAAGACTCAGCCAACCTCATTTTATACTGTCATTTTTAAAACTTTCAATATACATAAACATGTAAGAGGCATCTTCTGCCAGCACCAGTTTACCGTTTGTTAAGACAATTTGCGAATAAAATAGGCTACTTAAAACTTTAAAGAGTAAATGGAAAGCTTGAAGTCTTGGATCCACTGTTGAAAGTAAATGTGTATATATTGCCTCACAGCAACCAATCAGATTAAAATGTATCTAAGGCCAATATTTTTTCTTAGTTTTGGATAGAATGGTGAAGGAATAGAGTGTCCCCATTACGGAGACTCAATCTCTCTCTCTATTGGCCTTGTTGACCATTGTCACCATAGCTAAAAGTGAAGGAAAGTCCAAAAGTTTCAGATGCCACCACAACAGGAATAGAGGGTAAGTGCTACAATGGACATACTTGTTGACGTGGCAACTAAAAGGGGATTTACCCCATTTCATATTGTGTCTACAGGACAGGAAGTGATGGTAAATCTCCAAAATAGGACAAGAGTAAAAAATTAAAGAAAAAAAAAACTGACAGAGGTTGTAACCATTTTCTAGTCTATCCAAAACTAAAAAAAGTTTTGACTTTAGATATACCTTAACATTTTCATATTCCAAAAGCCATTTTACTTTGAAAGTAGAGCCACAAGAAGCCCTATAGTGATTACTAGGGTAATGGTGGAAACATTCCCAGTGCATTCCAAACAAAATTCATAAGCCTTTATAAATACAGCCACAGGTGCAGAATATATTTTGGGCTAAACTTGTAACGTATTTGAAAATTGTTAGTGACACGTCAGTCAATCTATGGATTAGGTTTTGACAAAAACCAAATGAATAAGGATTTAAGCTGGTCTTAAAAATGCCCGTATATTTGGTCATGTATGGCTAGCCTTAACCACTGCACCGAGCACCTCCCCACGTTTCTAATCTGCAGAAGTTGTGTGGCGTTGTGTGTTCTTTGCATTTGAAGAAATATGTTTTGCCTAAGATTACCTTCTTTAAATATGCTAACATTTTACTGGGAAAAATAAACAAGCCTTGGCAACCTATAATACCCATAATTAAAATAAAAGTGCATTAAATGTTTCCTTCAATAATGTTCAAGTTGTACTTTCTCACAAAAGTCACTTACTAGAAAAACTGTTTTAGGCAGCAAAAGAATCAAATTCAATTTTACATCCAAAACTTACTATTTGAGGAGTAAATAAATTAGTATCCCCTACATTATTAAATATAAGAAACATTTGAATAATTGAATTCTAGAAAGTTTATCATGTTCATTATAAGTCTTTCTTTTCCAATCTCTGCTTGATCCTTTCCCGGAGAAACACTGCAGTGATAGCACTGCATAGAATGAGAGCAAAGAACGAGACACAGGATACTTGGGTCAATTCTGGATTGTACCGTGTCAGGAAATGTTCTTGCCTGGTTTTAAAGTCCAGAAGCACAGCTTCAAGCTGGCAGAGAGTGCACAGGCCCAGAAACACGTGGAATATTTGATGGCCATGGCCAACTATGTCACAACCGCCTGGAAAAAATTTCTCTGGGACTGGGCAAGAGAAGAAGTAGGCACTGATAACAAAGAAAATTATTTGTAGACAGTGGAACCAAACAGCCCCGTCTGAGCAATCTTCTGCATGGCAGACAAGGATACGGTGTACAACTGGACTGATGTCCAACATATAGGCAAGGCCAGCTGGAAAAACCTGCCAGATCTTCCTCATGACTGGATAAGGTCTTTGGTAATGGTATTTAGCATAGCAGCAACCAAAACAGGACATCCAACCTAGAAAAGCAGCTCCTGGTAGGAAGTAGTACCAGGCATGATCATACCAGGCTTGGCTGGAACTGTAATAGTAGTGGGCAAGGGCACTGCCGTACTGATAAGTGCTAACTCCAACATAGTCAATGAAGTAGAATGTATAATGAGCCAACTCAGATTTGGACTGTAGGAGGTGTGCAAGCATACTGCATATGAGATAAGTCAATGACGCTATTATGTATATGACCAGTGGCATGGAAAGCACATCCCAAGAGAAGCTTTCTGTCTCCACAAATGCTCTGAACCTCAGAAGAACAGCAAAGGCCACCAGAAGATGTGTCCAGACATTAAGCGACTCGTTATGCTTCTGAAAAAGGCTTAGGAAATAATATTTCCAGTTCTGGTCAATAGGTCTATATCCACCCTCAATATATGGTTCCCTGAAAAGATTAGGAACATCAGAGTCCTTGACTGTAGAAGGCATCTTCGGAAGGCCACCCTCTAGAAGCTTCGGGAGGCGACGTAATTGCTGTGCACTGATGGACAATGTGCTGATACATTCCAGAATGGCCGTCGTCATTGTAGGACCAAGCTGATGATTACATTTGATGACTTTGCTTCGACCTATGGCATAGAAAATAAACACGTCAGGCAAGAAAACAGAGACATACCTCTAACTGAGCTCATGGCAAGAATTTTTCTTCCATTATTTCTTTATAGTAATCTGATTTATGACCATTGACTGTTATAGGATAACCCTAACAAAGACAAATGTCAAACAACAAAACCAATCATCTTATTTAATCGGATCTTAGATTTGTCTCCTGGCCTCAATCAATGTTTCTTATTATATTAATCCATAGATGGCTAATTCATCAAGGCAGTCTAGAATGGACACGTATCATTCAATTTCTTTGCTGGAACATCATGTGAAAAGTTATGAAAAATAAGATGCTACAAAGACCTAGTCACATAGCATTAGAGATAAAGATGTGCCTGGCCATTTTTGTTTGAGTTTTATTCCTTGAAAAGAACATTAGGCAGTGACCAAATAAGTGCAAGCATGTCATTGTTGAGGTCAAGTTCATCAATTAGATGTTGTACGAGTTAGCAGAGGATTGTGAACAGTGAGGCCGCGTACACACGGCCGGACATGTCCGCTGAAACTGGTCCGCGGACCAGTTTCCGCGGACATGTCTGACCGTGTGTACGGCCTAGCGGACAGGTTTCCAGCGGACAAAAGTTTCTTAGCATGCTAAGAAACTTGTCCGGTGGAAACCTGTCCGTCGGACATGTCCCATGGTTAGTACACCTAACCATCGGACCGAAATCCCCAGCATGCGTCGAAGTGATTCGACACATGCGTGGAAGCATTGAACTTCCTGGTTCGCGCACGTCGCTGCGTCATCGTCGCCGCCACGTCACCGCATTTTCTGTCCGCGGGGAATTTGGTCTGATGGTGTGTACACACATCAGACCAAAAGCTCCCAGCAGACATGTCCGATGAAAACGGTCCGCGGACCGTTTTCATCGGACATGTCTGATCGTGTGTACAGGGCCTGACAGGTAGTCACTCCCAATGAGGGATCGTCTCCAGACAGTATTTTGTTTTGTTTTGCCGATATTGTTTTAAAGGGTTGAAAAATGTAATCAACAATCACTGTCCTTCTATTACCATATTTAAAAAAAAATTCCAGGCAGAATCTCATAAGGTATCTGAGAAATAAAATCTAAGGAAAAACAAAATCTAGAGGATCAACTGCATGTACAAGTAATATCCCTTTCACTCTCATACCACTGTATAGGCAACACAAAGTTTTGGACCTGAACTGCTTTTTCTCACCTTGTCGTAGTTTTGTACTTCACCGCGTTCTTAACGCTTGAAAGTTCAGAGAACTTTGGTGTGACCTTGTGTATGCAAGCCAATCTTGAGCGGAATTCCATGGGAAAAACCATCCAACTTTTTTCCGACGGAAATTCCGCTCGTGTGTACAGGGCATAAGATATATAAGACATTAATCAAAGACTTGGCTCTCCATTACTTAACCACTTGCTGATTGCACGGCTTCCAGAGTTCTGTTCCTCTCTAATTGTTCTTGTACCAAGTTTTATTTTAAGTTCACCATTTCTTATGAGGTCATCTAAAAATAATTTTGGCAGCCCTACCTTTAGATTACACACCCAGCTTTTTACAATGCGAATGAATAGTAGGCTGTCAATAAATCAAATACAACTGGCTGAACAGGATGATCCTGAGGGTCTTGTCTGCAGCACTATGTAAAAGCAATCCTGTACATGTATCTCTGGCAAGCTGTACTCTTCACAACCCCGGCTTCACCGCAATGTCTTTACATTACATGTTCTCTGGTATGGCTCTGGAATTTGTAAACTATGTAAGATTCGATAAGATAAATTTATTCATAGAACAATTGCATTTTCTGATTTCCAGTCCGTCTGGAAATAACACAATGAAAGCTTCTAGGTTTCTCTAATAAAATGTTTCGTGGTTGATGGACACAATACAAAATCAAAGAGAGAACCCCAGGAAATGTGTAACATTAAAGTGGATGTAAACCCCCCCAAAAAAAAAAAAAAATTATGTCACAATGTAGAGTATAAGATTTCCTATCATCTGTGCCCAGTCTTGCCACACAGAGTTAATCCAGCTCTGAGCAATCCTCTTTTATTGTTCAGTGAAAATTAACAGACTTCCAGATTAAACCTGTCTAAATAAAAAGTCTTTTCTTCTCTCCTTGCTTTGAGTGACAGGTTATTTACATATCTAGCTTGGATGGTTTATCAGATGTTATGTTATGTTTATCATAATATGAGGTGATTCACAGTACATTGTATATTACCAGGATGTGTTATGTGGGAGAGGGGTGGATTTCTCACTTTTTTTTACTGTGGATCACCTCATATTATGATAAACATAACATAACATATGATAAACATGTCCAATATAACTTTATCCAAAATTTAAAACATGTTCTATTTTTTACACCGATGGAAAAAAGACCGATGGGGCCCATACACGATCGGTTTGTTCGATGGAAAAAGTCCATCGGACTGTTTTCATCGGATAAACCGATCGTGTGTACACGGCATTAGAGTCTACAAAAGATTTGAGACTGGGTTGAAGTACAGCTTTCAGCAGGACAACGACCCTAAACATACAGCCAGATCTACAATGGAATGGTTCAGATCAAAGCATATTCATGTGATAGAATGGTCCAGTCAAAGTCCAGACCTAAATCCAATTGAGAATCTGTGGCAAGATTTGAAAATTGCTGTTCACAGATGCTCACATGTTTATGCAGGACACCTGATTGTCTTCAAGTTCTACCCCTCCCTTTGCCAGTAGGAGTGTTGCTATAAAGAGGATCACAAAAGTTTCCAATCAATTTGAATTCAGATACTAAAGCAGGCTATAGTCGAGTTGAAAACCGAACAAAGATTCATGGTCGGTTGTAGATGAAGTTTTCTAGGTTGTGACCTTGAGGTTAATACTCCTCTTTGACCTCTTCCTTTTCCCCCCTCCCCTTTTCCCTCCCTGGTGGAGGTGGGACTACTGTTAGGTCGCCTTAATATAAGGAAATTAAACGTGTCAGCTGGTTTTATCATCTATTTGAACCTGAGGAGTTCCTAGATGGGCTTGCTCGTGGTTTCTGGGTTATACAACGCTGTTATTCGCAATGGTTGTTCTCTAATGTTTATGTAGCTACAAGATTCCTCAATCTCAAGAGGTGCGTCCATAAGGGGCTCATGGGCGCCACCCCCTCTTTCCTGGTACCGCTCTATCACCATAGATAGATTCATGCATTGCATAAATATATCTTTGGTCGCCGCTGACACCCCCTATTCAGGTGTATCCCCTTTTCGGGTGACGGCCACCTGAATTACAGCGGCGGGGGTGTTTTTTGGAAGCACCTGATTAGAGCCATGCTAGGCGCTCGCTGTTCACGCAGCGTTGTGTTAGGAAAGTGAAGTAATTTGCTTTGCTAAAACTAAACCGCCTCTCAGCCAATCAAGTGCTCGGGTTTGTTACCTGTCACCTGATTGGCTGAAACGACAGGCGCTGTGATTGGATGCCTGATAGAGAGGACGGGAGAAGACATCGAGGAAGAGTGGAGGACACCATCATGACCCGCTGCGAGACATGTAAGTACCGGGCGATGCGCACTGGCAGCATTTGATGGGCACAGTAGCAGCAATTGATGGGCACACTGGCAGAAATTGATGGGTACAGTAGCTGTGTTTAATGGCACAGTGGCGGCCATTTATGGGAACAGTAACTGCGTTTGATGGCACAGTAGCTGCATTTGATGGGCACAGTGGCTGTGCTTGATGGGCACAGTGGCTGTGTTTGATGGACACAGTGGCTGCGCTTGATGGGCACAGTGGCTGTGCTTGATGGGCACAGTGGCTGCGTTTGATGGACACAGTGGCTTCAGTTTATGGCACAGTGACGGCAATTGATGGTCACAATAGATGTGTTTGATGGGCACAGTGGCTGCAATTGATGTTTCTTTTTTTTTCCAGTTTGTTTGAGCCCCCCTAAAAATTTGGAGCACCAGCCACCACTGGCACCAATGCCTAGATCATCCAATCCAGGTTGCATAAAGCTTATCAATTTCAGAAGCATAGTGTGTACAGCTTCTCTGGGAGTTTTTAGCTCTATGGTGCCAAGTGTATATTTCTTACAACACTGAGAACACAGGTCAGCCTACAGAGCTATTTTCAGTTCGGAACCTTCATATGTTTCCTTACTAATTTCCAGTTGTTCCCCCAAGCACAACCTTTACTCTACATATGGCCTTCTCTGCTATTGTTATCTCATCAAACTCTCACCCTTCATCGTTGAACTATAAACTCAACTACTACATTCATTAAAACTTTATGTGCTAAATATGTCTTCACCCAATCCTGAGCAATTGTAGCACTGACCCCCTAAGGAGTTGCTGTAAATGTTGGGTTCTCTTATCACTATCCCCAACAATACACCAACAAACCAATATTGATATAATGGCCTTTATTTTTAGGCTGAAGTAAACCCTGTATTGAAGAAACTGATCAGACAGGTTTGGCATTAACAAGTTTAACACATTATCAACCACCAGGATATGCCACAATGCGGTAGCTATGGAAGACATTCCTTTCTGTTAGTTGTCCATGAATGGCTCTGTCAGAATGCACTGCAGTGAAGCAATAAACAACAGTAAATATCTCTGAACTATATTATAAATTGTAGCATGCTCCTAGTGTGGGATTCTAGGCAAATTTCGTTTTGGGCTCCTTTTGTAGTCAAGAGAGCAGTGATTGTTTGGTCTGGTCTGTTCGGGATTTCACAGGCTGGGAATTTGACGGCTTCCTCCTGCCTTTGGTAGAATCTTCCAGGATATAGGAAGGGAGATTCAAATGACCAAACCAGCCTGAATATTTATCATGTCCTAGCCAACTTCTTCAGCATTTCTAGAGCCATTTCATATTCTGTAAGGCTGCATTCACACCTGAGCGTCGGTCGTTGGGGCGTTTTTTCCGGCGTTTTGTCGCGCGTATTCATGCTTATTTGCGCGTTTGCATACAGCGTCGTCCGACGTTTTTGTACTTCGAAGTTTTTTATTTTAGCCAATAGGAAAAATGATCATCTTTTCATCACTTGTTGCTATGTTGGTAGATATTTTATGCCTGGGTGAAAAGTTCTATTGATTAAAGCGACAAAACGCCCATAGCAAACGCTCGTTGTCGCGCAAGTAGCTTGAATCGAGCGTTTCCATTACTTTCTATGGGAAATGGAAAAGCTCAAATACGCCCAAACCGCCCGATACGCGCGACAAAAAAGGGTCCGGGAACTTGTTTGAGCTTCAGTCGTTCGGCGTTAGGCGTATCGGCGTGCAGATGTGAACCATCTCCATAGGGTATAATGTATTTTTTCCCCTCTAGCGTATTTGAGCGTCGCGCTTCAGGCGACAAAACGCTCAGGTGTGAATGCAGCCTAAGCGAGTGAAAAGTTTTGAGGAGATGAAGTCAAAAACAGAACTGACAATTGCACTTTTCCTGAAGCCTCGTACACACGACCGAGGAACTCGACGGGCGAAACACATCGTTTTCCTCGTCGAGTTCCTTGTTAGGCTGTCGAGGAACTCGGAAAGCCAATTTTCTCCATTCCCGTCAAGGAAATAGAGAACTTGCTCTCTTTTTTGCTCGTCGAGTTTCTCGACAGTTTCCTCGACGAAAATGTACACACGACCGGTTTCCTCGGCAAAAAAATATCTCCCAGCAAGTTTCTTGCTGTTTTTTGCCGAGAAACTCGGTCGTGTGTACGAGGCCTGAGAGTGTCTAAAGCCCTGTACACACGATCGGTTTGTCCGATGAAAACAGGCCCATGGACTGTTTTCATCAGACAAACCGATCGTGTGTGGGCCCCATTGGTTTGTTTTCTATCGGTGAAAAAAAATAGAACATGTTTTAAATTTTTCCTATGGATAGAAAAATGATAGAAAAATCCGATCGTCTGTCCATCGGTCAAAAATCCACGCATGCTCAGAATCAAGTCGACGCATGCTCGGAACTTCATTTTTCTCAGCACGTCGTAGTGTTTTACGTCACCGCCTTTTGGCACGGTCGGATTTTTGACTGGTGTGTAGGCAAGACTGATGAAAGTCAGCTTCATCGGATATCTGATAAAAAAATCCATCGGATTAGATTTCATCAGATATCCGATCGTGTGTACAGGGCTTTAGAGAAGTATATTGGCTGCGATTGCTAGGCTATTTATGAAAATGCTAGTAGGCTGGCTGTTTTTGACTCTGTACTTCTCAGACCTGAAGCAATCATGCAACAAATAATCATCCGAGAAAATCATCAATCTGGTTCCTATGTTTTTTCTTAGGTCAGTGTCTTAAAGTGTAATCAAATGTAAAAATGAAATACTCCTAAAATAGTAGATGGCCCTTCACTTGTATCAATTGTGTCATCTGTTCTTGGGGGGTTTTCGTCAACCTTTTTGTTTTTAACCTGATTCTTATACCAGTGTCTTATCCTCTAGCCCTGGGATGGCAATGCTTCCTAAGCAGAAGCAGCGTTGTCACCCTAGCCTACACATTTCCTGTGGAAAGTACGTACAGCTCGGAGTCCACTAAGAGCACAGGACATCAAGGGACATCACATGTATACGACACAGGTGTACAAAGCTGAAGTCACTGAGAGGAAAGGTCTGGCTGCTTGTATTTTTAAAGCCAAAAAAGTAAGTGTTGTGAAAAAAAAAAGACTAAAGAATGTTTATGGGAGGTGTGTCAGGTAAATCTGTGGGTGTTGTCACAGACGGGACATACATTTCTGCCTTGTTTAGATAATACACCAATTGTTATTAGGCATCGGCTGAAAACGTAGCCAGAGAAGGTCTAAGGGCGTTGGAAGACTTTAGCTGTTCAGAATGAGGCAATTAAGGCCTCTATAAGTAGTCCAGAGGATTACCACTAATTTGCTGCATGCTGAGGCTTTCTGAGTGAAAGAGAGCAGTACTGAAAGTCTTCTGAGGAGGTGAGGAGAGGATTGATTTTTCTGTGTGATAAAAATAAAAAGACTATTGTTTTTCTGCTGTATGACCAGCAGTGTCTACCCAGCAGGAGGCTGTGCTAGACTCCATAGATAGGTTCCTATGTGGAAGGTAGACGCCCAAAGTGGCCAGGGTTTATTTTATGTTTGATTTTGTTTATGCTGTTTGGATGCTTGCACTTGTTTCCAGCAAGATGGACGAATAAACTAAAATCTTTGTTTTCAATCGTCTTCGACTGCCTGTCTGTATAAATTCAGTGTGTAGTGAACCCATCCAGGGGGTCACACATCCCGCTACCGAGCTAACCCCTTACAGAGGGTATAGTTATACGTTAAGCATTTGTCAAGACAAAATAATAAATAAAATACAAATATTTAGGACATCTCTGGAATGCATACACATTTTCCCATGCTGCAAGTACAGAAAAAGAACTGTGAATGTGCCAGAAATATAGTATGCTCATGCTTTCTCTTTGACATGACAACACAGCTCTGACTTCCACGGCATGTATTGTCAGCCCTGCCTACCTCCTTTCTGATACATTACAAATAACATAGGACTCTCCTAATCACCTTCCCCCTCTTCACTTCCATAAACCCTCCTGTTCTCCTCTCTCCTCCTCATCGACACCTCTCTTTACATCTCCAATTTCAATCCTCATCTCCATAGTCTCTCCTCATCTCCTTCTCATCTCCACTCCCCTTCTCATCTCCTCTCCCTCCTTTCCCCTTCTCATCTTCATAACCCCCATCACCTCCTACTCTAGAGCACCTGTTGCTATTTTTCTACACCCCAGTTCGACCCTAAACATACAGACGATGTCATTGGGAACTATCTTCAGCGCAAGGAAGAACAAGGCATCCTGAAATGGTGATGGTTTGGTCCCCACAGAGCCCTGATCTCAACATCATTGACACTGTCTGGGATTACATGAAGAGACAGAAGGATTTGAGGCAGCCTGCATCCACAGAAGATCTGTGGTTAGTTCTCCAAGATGTTTGGAACAGCCTATGCCGAGTTCCTTCAAAAACTGCAAGTGTATCTAGAAAAATGTATGCTGTTTTTAAGGCAAAGGGTGGTCACACCAAATATTGATTTGGGTTTCTCTTCTGTTCATTTACCTTCCATTTTATTAATTGATATACATAAACTATTTCTGAAAGCATTCTTAATTTACAGTATTTTCTTACACCTGCCTAATGCTGCGTACACACGATCGGAAATTCCGCCAAGAAAACCAAGGATTTTTTTCCGACGGAATTTTGGCTCAAACTTGTGTTGCATACACACGGTCACACAAAATTCCGACCGTCAAGAACGCGGTGACGAACAACACTACAACGAGCCGAGGAAAATGAAGTTCAATCTTTCCGAGCATGCGTGTTTTTTTTTGCACGTGAGAATTGCATACAGACGATCGGAATTTCCGACAAGAACTTTTCCCGTCTGAGAAATTGAGAACCAGCTCTCAAATTTTTGCTGTCGAAATTCCGATCAAAAGCTCACATCGAACTTTTCCTGACGGAAAATCGTGTGTATGCGGCATAAGACTTTTGCACTGTACTGTATAGCTAAACACTTTTAATGGTACACTCGGAAGACCAGATGGAAGAAAATAAGAGAAGTTCATGGTTGGGGATTAAATAGACTTTAAAGCATTGAAGATAACACTCCAGAAATGACAGCCAACACTCTAGCATTTGCAGACGGAGAGATAAGCAATGGCAGCCTACATATTTCCCTCTTGAACGGTGTACTTTAAAATGGAACTCCTGTTGAGACCTTTTGGATTTGGAAAACATTGAAAACATCTATAAAGTAGATATAATGTAGATATATAGCAGACGTTGGCAGCCTACATACAAGTGTAGGCTTCATGTTGTTCTAAGAACACGTATACGAATACGTATTGCACCTGCCCACCGCAATACGTACATACACGTTGTGGTTTGCAAGTGTTTTCCTGGGATTCTGGCTGAAGATATCAGCCATAACCCTGGTATAGTTTTTTGCTGCCAGCAACTGTTTTTTTCATGAAAGTGATCCGAGTGGCTCATTAGCTGCTGGAACGGTTTCCGAAGCAGCGATAGGGAACACCACCCATCCACTCTGTCACACCCTCCCTCCCATCGGTTTTTCTCTGGCTTACCGTTTTGGCTGGTCCTCCTGAGAGACTATCCAACAGTGCAGCTGGCTGCTCCCATAGGCAATCAAAGAGTAGATATTCTATGATCGCCTCTATGGCCTTGGAGGACAGGAGCGACGCCATGACCCCAGATCTCTCCATAAAGAGGACTTGTCATCCCTTCTTTCTATTGCAAGGATGTTTACATTCCTTGTAATAGGAATAAAAGTGATCAAAAAATGAAAATGGACAGTGTAAAAATAAAAAAAGCAAAGGCATACGTAGGTCGTGCACACATGTGAGGTATTGCCACGATAGAGCAAGAGCAATAATTGTAGCGCTAGACCTCCTCTGTAACTCTAAACAGGTAACCTGTAAAGGCGTTTAAAACATCGCCTATGGAGATGTTTAAGCACCGTATGTTCTCGCCTTTCCACGAGCGTGCGCCATTTTTAAATCGTGACATGTTAGGTATGTATTTACTTGGCGTAACATCATCTGTCACATTTTACAAAAAAATTGGGTATACATTTTTTTTTTAATTCATAAAAATGTATTTTTTCCCAAAAAATTGCATTTCAAAGCCACTGCACAAATACCGTGTACAATATAAAAATGCAACAATAACCATTTTTTTCCATAGGGCAGTGGTTCTTAACCTGGGTTCGTTCGGTGAGTGAGTCTCGGGGGTTCGGCGGAGGTCACACAGGGCCGCCGGTACAAGGCAGGGGCGGACGGGTGCCCTGGGCGATACCATTTCGTATAGGAGGGGGGGCGCAGCCGCAGGTGAAGCTCTGCCACGACCGCCAGCGCGGCCAGCGGCACTGTACAAATTGTGTGCCGAGTGCACTCCTGCATCCGGGACCGTCACCTCCCGGCTCCCTTTCCTGTCTGCTGCAGCCTGTTTACTCCCCCTATGAAGGAGTCTCTTGGTCCCTTCCAGCGGCGTGACGTCACTCCACTCACAGCCGGAAGGGGGGGACTCGGAGCGCTGCACAGAGAAAGCTGTGTGTCGGCGCTGCCTGTGACGAGCTAGAGAGGCAAGGACTAGTCTCGAGGAGCCTGCCTGACTAGTGGAATTTGAACCCAGCAGACAGTGTGCTAAAAAATATATACACATATTCGCCAGCACACCAAGGATCATTTAATGCATGTTAGCGATACATAAAAAGCAAAGTTTCGAGGTCGCGCAGGACCTCTTCGTCAGGCAAAAGATGAAGTGTGCTAAAAAGACTACTGAACTTGTTTAAAAGTAAGTAGAACCTGTTAAGAGCATACAATTAAATGGCTGGATTGGGGGGAGGGGAGGAGGCTGACTGAGGTGACCAGCACTTTTTTAATATAAAATGGCAGATAAAAAAAATGTTTTTGTGTTATTTTAAATGAGCCTTCTCTGACTAGCAAAAAAAATAAAATATATATACAGTATATATATAAATTGCAGCCTCACTATGCCATCACATGCAGCCTCTGTGCCATCAATTGTCGCCACTGTGCCCATCACACGCAGCCCCTGTGCCCATTACATGCAGCCACTGTGCCCATCACACGCAGCCCCTGTGCCCATCACACGCAGCCCCTGTGCCCATCAAACGCAGCCACTGTGCCCATCACACGCAGCCCCTGTGCCCATCACACGCAGCCCCTGTGCCCATCAAACGCAGCCACTGTGCCCATCACACGCAGCCACTGTGCCCATCACACGCAGCCACTGTGCCCATCACACGCAAAATCATATTTTATTTTTCCAATTAAGAAGGGTTCGGTGAATGCGCATATGAAACTGGTGGGGTTCAGTACCTCCAACAAGGTTAAGAACCACTGCCATAGGGTCTCTGATAAAAAAAAAAAGGGATAATGTTTGAGGGTTCTAAGTAATTTCCTAGCAAAAATGAATACTGATTTAATCTTCTAAACAAAAAGTGCCAGAAAAAGCCTGGTAGTCAAGTGGGTAGTTACTAACAACATGCTGTACACTAAATACAAGGGAGGACCATTCTGGCATCACCAAGACACCAGCCAAAGATTTCTGGAACTTGGTTGATAAAAGGGTCCTACAAAAACCTGAAACATGGATAATACTGTCTACCTCGTCTTGCAGTTATTGCTTGAAGTGTGAAATAGTCAAGATTCCAGGGACAAACATTTCTAGGGACCAATCATTAGCATAGGAGCTGTACCTGGAAATTACCTGGTAATCAGGTGTGAATGACAAGCCTATTCCTCAGATCCTAACCCTTTTAGAAATGCTCTGTGTCCTCCTCACCTTTGCTTGGCAGAGTTCATCTCCACAGCGGCAGCCAGCACCAGCCTGTCCCAAACCAGCCCGACTAGTGTACTGGGAAGACACGGCAGCCCTCCCCACCTTATCATTACCTCTGTTGTTACTAGGCAGGTCTGCAGTGTAGGCGTCCTAAACAATGAGTGACACATTATGTAAATCTGTCAGGTCACTAGAAGCCTCTACCATCACCTTGTTCCCAAGTTCCAGTCTTTCGACTATACAGTAAAACCTTGGCTTGCGAGTAACTTGGTTTGAGAGCGTTTTGCAAGACAAGCAAAATGTTTTAATACATTTTGCCTTGATATACAAGTGATGTCACAACAGAGTATAATGCCCTGCACACACAATCGGAATTTCCATCGGGATAAACTCCGACGGATTTTTTCGACGGGATTCCTTTCAAGCTGTCTTGCATACACACTGTCACACCAAATTCCGACCGCCAAGAACGCGGTGATGTACAACACTACGATGAGCCGAGAAAAAAGAAATTCAATGCTTCAGAGCATGCGTCGACTTGATTCTGAGCATGATACGCCTGAAATGTGGCTTCATCCGACCAACGTAAGTCTCCTACGCCGTCGTATCTTGGGCGCATATTTACGCTGGCCGCAAGGGGCGCTTCCATTGATTTACGTGTCGAATATGCAAATGACCGAGATACGCTGATTCACGAACGTACTTGCGCCCGTCACATGAGTATACGCCGTTTACGTAAGGCGTACGTCCGGCGTAAAGTTAAAACACCTATAGGGAGGCGCAACCCATGCAAAGGTATGGACGACGGAACAGCCGTCGTATTTTACTTTGTTTACGTAAGTCGTAAGTGAATGGGGCTGGGCGTAGGTTACGTTCAGTTCGTAGGCATCGAGCCGTCGTATCTTAGGGAGTAAATTCAACGTGATTCTGAGCATGCGCACGCATGCGCCGTTCGTTCGGCCCATCATTTGCATGGGGTCAAGCTTCATTTAAATACTTCCTTCCTACTTTGAATTAGGCGGGCTTACGCCGGACAATTTACGTTACGCCGGCGCAACGTTGGGAGCGAGTGCTTTGTGAATACTGTTCTTGCCTCACTGAGTTACGTCGGCGTAGCGCATATGAGATGCGCTACGCCGGTATAAAGATGTGCCGAGCTACGTGAATCCAGCCCAATATGTTCTCTTTCTAAGTCCGCCGGAATTTCTGACGCAAAAACTCAGATGGGGCACACACACGGTCAGAATATCCGATGAAAAAATTCCGTCAGACTTTTTTCCAATTGTTTATTTATATCGAGAGTGGGGTCCACAGTGACCACATTGACAGAACAAAGAGTAGGCAACGTGTTACATACAGCAAAGTTACATAGTTTATGCATAGATGGTATAACTATAGGATGTAATTATAGGCTATGGTGGCGCCCATTCAAAAACGTGTGAGTTACGGCATTGTTCCAGGTGAAATCAACCGGACTGGTCCTTCCTACTATATACCGTTGAGGGTTTCTGTAACAGTCCGGTTACTCCAGGCGGCCAACCGTCAGACTTTTTTCATTGGAAATTCCGATCGTGTGTACGCGGCATTAGTGTAGCAATATGGTTACATTTAATGAAGGTACAACATTTAGCAACTTATTGCTACACTTAGAGGTGCCTCTCTTCTCTTTTATACCCTGTAAAAAAAATGCTTTGATATACAAGTGCTTTGGATTACAAGCATGTTTCTGAAATGAATTATGCTTGCAAACCAAGGTTTTACTATACTTTCTTCAGCAGGTTGATCATACTAGCAACAAAAAGAGATGCTTCTGATTCAAGTTTGGCATCACCATTCCTAGACCTTCCTGATGGAAGTATCAGGTGCAGGCACAGGAAGAAAAGATAAATATATGCAAATATCATTTTTTTTTTTACTCATGTGAAACAGTACGAGCCGGTTCACACTTAGGCGGCACGACTTCGGGGGCGACTCCGCAAGGCGTCCTGAAGACGACTTCAGAGGCGACCTGCAAAATGACCTCTGTATAGAAGTCAATGCAGGTCACCCCGAGCCGCCCCCGAGGTCGTGCAAGAACCTTTTTCTAAGTCGGAGCGACTTGCGTCGCTGTTATTAGAACGGTTCTATTGCATAGAATGGGACACGACTCGTCAGGCGGAAGGAGAAAAAATAAAAAATAAAGCAGGAGGGGGAGAAGTGAGAAGTCCTGCAGATTGGGGGATTTACATGGCGGACCATAGGAGTAGGGTGACTACGTGTCCCGGATTGCCCAGGACAGTCCCGCATTTTGCAGGTCTGTCCCGGGTCTCTGGCACCTTCATTCTAGGACAATACAGTGTCTCGGAATGCAACTGACACAGCCACCCGATGAGTCGATGATGGAAACTGTCTGTTTCCCAGCCCAGGGTGTCCGCCCCGCCAAATGCACTGTGCACTGCGCCCAACCAGGGCACAGTAAAAGCTGGTTGTTAAGGAGCGGGGCAGAGAAGCCAGGGTCTTTATTAACTGATGAGTCGTCGGCTATCATCGGGCTTCCCCGCTGACAGCTGAATACAAAAAAAAGCTGCCAATAAAAAAAATAAAAAAAAAAAAACGCGTGGGGTTCCCCCTCCCCTAGTCCATTCTAGACCGTTTGGGTCCTTTGGGGGCTTCCAGATTCTGATAACTCCTCTGCCTGCATTCCACCACAACCACCGGCCAGGGTAAGATGGGCACAAGGTGCTTTGGGGTGGGGGGGTAGAGACCGAAGGGTCTGGTATGGACTGGGGGGGGCCACTACATTTTTGCTTTTTTATTTTTTTCCAATAGCCGGGTGCCATCAATTGCAACTGTGAGTCAATTTAAATGTGATTTGACTTGTTTTTTTTTCTTTAGGAATTTATTTTTGCTGCAGCATGTTCTATATATGGTACAGATGTGCCATTTTAAAGGCAGACTAAGGGGACCCCCTAGGCACTATATTTAGAGGAATTGTTCAGTTTTACTGTTGCACTTTAAGCATAATTATAATCACTGCTCCTGAAAAAAACTATCATTTTTAAAAACATTTTTTGCATTGATACATGTCCCCCAAGGCAGTACCCGGACTCCCATACCCCTATTATGGCCATTTACTTGCATATAAGCCTTTAAGATTGGCATTTTTTTGTGAAGGGGGGGTGTCCCTGAATGGCAGTTTGGAAATGTGGTCACCCTACTTAGGAGAGACCCAAACTGTCTGGACGCAGGGTTGGGAGAGCATAAGACCACCAAGGCGAGTATACTTAAAGGGGTTTTCCACCCATTTTTTAAGTTTATTAAAAGTCAGCAGCTACAAAAAGGAGAGGAGATTGCCCGGCAATCTCCTCGTCTGAGTCTGTCACTCAGCCAAAGTGGCCGAATGGGGTACGGCCGCTTGGGCCGCTCTGTCTTCTATCTGAGCGACAGGGAAATGTGATGGCATCCTCGCCAGGGAATACTAGTCTGTGCAAGGTGGTCAGGCTGCATTTCATGGGACTGTTAAGGATGCATTTTATGGGACTGGTAAGGCTGTATTTTTTGGGACTGTTAAGGCTGCATTTTATGGGACTGGTAAGTCTGTATTTTATGGGACTGGTAAGTCTGTATTTTATGGGACTGGTAAGTCTGTATTTTATGGGACTGGTAAGTCTGTATTTTATGGGACTGGTAAGGCTGTATTTTATGGGACTGGTAAGGCTGTATTTTATGGGACTGGTAAGGCTGTATTTTAGGGGACTGGTAAGGCTGCATTTTATTGGCACAGGTCAGGCTGCATTTCATGGGACTGGTAAGGCTGCATTTAATTGGCACTGGTAAGGCTGCATTTAATTGGCACTGGTCATGCTGCATTTCATGGGCACTGGTAAATATTTTAGTACATTCAGTAAAAAGTGTTTAAAAAAATAAATAAAAAATGTAGTACACCATTTGGCTCAGAATATTTTTGTTCTTGCTTTCCCCCAGGGCCCCGGATGGCAACCCCCCCCCCCTTTTTTATATAAAAAAATATATATATTTTTTAATATATTTTTATTTTATTTTTTATTAGGGACAATTTTTTTGGGGGGGTCCAGAGGTCCCCAGGGGCCCGGAGATCCCCCCCCCTCCCCCGGTTCTCTGCTCCAGGAGGGCCCATGCCTGAAGCTGTGTAAGGGGCCCCATAATTCCTGATGGCGGCCCTGCACTGATCTCTCAGTGTAACATACAGGGAGTAAAGGCAAGAAGGGTAACAGGGCAGCCATTGTCAGATTGCTGACCTCAGATCCCCTGACACTCAAGCTGAGTATCAGACTCAGGCTGGGCAAGTAAAGCTAAAAAAAGGAGAAAACATTTTTTTTTTACATATGTAAAGCAGCACCGTTATAATAATTTTATATTGAATATTCAGTTTCTTGCATAAGCCCAATCATGACCGGTTGTCTTTTAACCTGCTAGAGAGTATACGCAATAGCGTAACACAGATAACAATCAAAGAAGTTGATAAAAGTACAAGAAATCTATTTACAGACAGGATAAGCGATAATAAATCTGGGCTGGGCTCACACTCTATTTTCAGAACAAGGCGCTGTCATAAAAAGCTTAGCGAGAGGCGACAACCTACGGTCAGTTATTAGGTCAGATTTATGGTGCCTAAAACGGAAGTGATACTCCAGTTGAAGTCTCGTAGACGAAACGCATCGGTTTCCATGCCATTGTGCCTTTTTATATTTTATTCTTTTGTGATCACAGAGAAGATTTTTTACTTGATGCAGTACATCTTGGAATCTAAAGCCTTTTTATTCGAAATAAACCTGTAACCATATGGTTTTTCACTATGTGGTGGCTTTCTGTTGTTTTTTATGAATGCTGTTCACCATAAACCTACCAAACGGTTCTGTGGTGCAAGGAAGTTTTTTACCATCTGGGACATTGCCATCCTGATCCATATTCTCACATGCTGGGTCGAGGTTGCTTAAAGCGGAGTTCCACCTAAAAATGGAACTTCCGCTTAATCCACTCCTTGCCCCCTTACATGCCACATTTGGCATGTAATTTTTTTGGGGGGGGGGAGTGGGGGCTTCAGCAAGAGTGGGACTTCCTGTCCCACTTCCTCCTTCCGCCGAGGGGCTGGTAGGGTGAATAGCTTAATAGCCTTATTGCAGCCCCTCCCTGTAGGCGAGCGCCTGTCCAATCGGACGGCGCCGCGCCTGTTTTGTTAAAAAATTAACAAAACAGTAAAGTTAGCACAATTTTTTTTTAAAGTATGAAAGATGATGTTACACTGAGTAAATAGATACCTAACATGTCACGCTTTAAAATTGCGCACACTTATGGAATGGCGCCAAACTTCGGTACTTAAAAATCTCCATAGGCAACGCTTTGAATTTTTTTACAGGTTACCAGTTTAGATTTACAGAGGAGATCTAGTGCTAGAATTGTTGCTGGCACTCTAATGCACGTGGCGATACCTCACATGTGTGGTTTAAACGGCGTTTACATATGTCGGCGGGACTTACGTGTGCGTTCGCTTCTGCGCGCGAGCTACCGGGGACAGGGGCGTTTTAATTTTTTTTTTTTTACACTTTTTTAAAAAATATTTTTTTTTTTTCACTTTTATTCCTATTACAAGGAATGTAAACGTCCCTTGTAATAGGAAATTGTGTGACAGGTCCTCTTTATGGAGAGATGCGGGGTCAATAAGACCCCACATCTCTCCTCCGGGCTGGAAAGCATGAGATCGGTGAAAAAAAATTCACCGATCTCATGCTTAGTATTGCTTACTAGACGCAATCGCAGCTTTGTTTACTTACGGGTACCCGGGCGTGACGTCATCACATCTCGCCCGGGCCTCCGATGGTCACAGAGATGACTGGTGACCATCTGGCAGAAGAGAAGGATATCTGAATGATGCCTCTAGCTGCAGGCATCACTCAGATATCCCCCCACAAAGCCCGGGACGTCATAAGACGTCCACCCAGGATGGGAGATCCCATCTGTGGACGTCAAATGACTATGGGCCGGTATTGAAGTGGTTAAAGTGATAGTAAAGTTTTTTTTTTTTTTAAATAAAAAATATGTCATATGTGTGGCCCTGATCCTTGTGTTCTGGGGTCCCTCAGCTGCTGTCTCGGCTACTCCCCACTTCTGATAACCCCCTCTGGGAAGCGCTCTCCCAAGGGGGTTACCTTGCGGAACAAAAAAACGAAGCAAAGGTATGCGCTAGTATTACCACCTAGTGAAGTGTGTAATTATTTCATAAATAGATATGTGACTACACCCTTAAATTCCTAAAGGAAGAAAAAAGTATGCACAAATAAATAAATGAATAAATAAATTAATTTAGATGTCAATGTCCCAATCGGGCCAAGGCTGGCACACCTGGAGCAATTGCCAAATATAAATTATAAATTTATATATATATATATATATATATATATATATATATATATATATATATATATATATATATATATAAATCCTGTGTGAACAGGAATCAATATCACACCAAAGGCGTTAACCTTGTGCAACCGTGTGAAAGCAATCTGCAATAAAATTAATGTGACATCAAGTAAATCACAATAGTAAGCAAAGTGACATGTGTTTTTTTATAATAATTAAAGGACGTCTGTGAATCGGATAAGGAGTCCCAAAGACCACATATGTGGTGAAAAAACATATATAAAAGTCCTGATCCAACTGACATCCACTGCAGCAGGACGATTAGCAGAAGTAGAAATCCACCACTGATTAAAATTGAAGTTGGTATAGGAAAAAGGAAGGAATCCCAAAGATCACACCGACAGGACAAAGGTAAGTATATGCTCTTACCAGATCACCATGAGTTTTAGGCGTATCGATCCACCGATCGGATGTACCAGGAACTGTAAACTCCCACGCTTCCAGCTGCTTCTTGCAAGGTAACCAAACACCACCTCTCTCCACTCCACTCAAAGTCTCAACTCACAGGCTCCATCTTCCAATGGGGTACCCAGGAGGAAAAAATGAGGGCTCGAGATCGTGAGGTACCGTTAGGCAATTTTATTAAAAAATTTGTTGACAGAACACACTAAATGCATTTAAAAATTGCCGGCATAAAAACATATAAAACAGAGAACAAAGTAGAGCAAAATCGTGCTTCCGGGTCACGTACAGCGCAGTGACGTCAGTGCGTAGCTCCGCCCTGACATGTTTCGACGTAAAAGTCGGTATCAAAGGGCACCTTGCGGGCACGCTCCCGAGTCCTGTATTTGGCATCCATAGCTGCCAACTACAGGACTTGGCCCCGCCCCCGACAGCATCGATCCAATGAAGAGCCGAGAAGTCTGGGCCAAGAAGCCAGCGCGTTCACGACGCAGCACTTTTGAGGGCTCAGGTAAGTAAATAGTCCCACCCACCAGGGCTTAGTCAGCCACACCCTCTGACATGTTTCACCCCACCCACTGGGGCTTAGTCATTGAGGTAAGAACTCTATGACTAAGCCCCAGTGGGTGGGGCAAAACATGTCAATTGGTATGGCTGACTAAGCCCCCGGTGGGTGGGGTGAAACATGTCAGAGGGTATCAGATGATGTGGCTGTCAGATGGTGTGGCTTGTGAAGTGGTGCAAAGCTGAGGCCACCTTACAAATGTTAACCACATAGACTGGATAGGGTTGAGCGGCGATATTTCCAAGTATGCAACACACTACTGGATGCTGATATTTTAGTACCAGCAGAACTATTTACACTATCCTTCTTTGCTAAAAGTGGCACTACAAGCGTTAGTAGGTTACATGCAAGTGGGAATCCACCCACGGCCAATCACTGACAACCTACACAGGATCTCCTGCATGCAATTGCTAATGGCCCCATTCGCAAGTGTGAGTGGGGCCTAAGAGATAAGCTCTTGTGGCCCAGAAAGGTTTAATTCTACTTTAAAGCTGAACATCAGGAATTAACTTCTTTTGGTCCAGCTGGGTTATTTTTTTACATAGTTACATAGTTAGTCAGGTTGAAAAAAGACACCAGTCCATCCAGTTCAACCATAAAAAAATAAAAAATAAATAATAATAATATCATATGTAGGGCTCACCCCCAAAGGAGCCGCTGATTAGTTTGGGATGGGCTTACTGAGTTACCTTCCTGACTTGGTCTAGGGGTGATTTTTGTAAGTGTTAGTAAAGAGCAAGTGTCCAGACATCAATTCAGTTTTCAATGCTTTATTCCAAGGCCCAACACGGCCAACATCAACATGGCACATGACAGAAAAAGGTTGATGAGCGTAAGGAAACTCTAGTATCAGGCCATGGATATGAAGAGAGAGCAAGCCTTCTCTCAGCAATGATATAACTCAATTCGTCGCCACCCCACTCAGGGTGGGTAAAGTGCCCCCGGACAGGCAGTTATCTCAGGCCTGGCAGCCGAGGCGTCACTTGCGGATCACTGGGAGGAAACAGACCTCTGCCACAGGCCTTACTCATGGCCTCTGCCACAGGCCGGAAAACTTGGGATTTGTGAGATCAATTTGAGCAAATCCTCCCAGTTAGTTTAATCAGTGTCACCCACTGACAGCTGAGCATACCTGTCATATGGTGTGGTGACCGGATCCCCGATGGTTCGTCTAGGCCTCCTGGACAACCTCTAGTTCTAGGTTCCCCTGATTTGATCCCCCATCGCACAGCCTCCAGCTTAGGATCCTCTCAACAGAAGGCTGGGACCCAGCAAGTCGCTGGGGCACCTCTCAATGTCAGGAAAAGGCTCTGCATGGTGCACAACCTCAGCGAAGCAGGCCCATGGATGCGCGCACCCTGAAGGTGGGTACTGCACCTGGAACTCGGGCCCCGCATAGAACAACCCGCCAAAAGCGGCTGCCCCAGATATACCCTCCTCCCAGCATGCCCATTGAGGGAAGAACTCCTCTTATTGGCTGCTGGGAGAAGGTGGGTCTGTCAGAACCCCTCTAGCGCCAACTGCCGCCCAGGGGTGATAACATACCCCTGCAGTGCAGACTGACCTACAGGACCGATTCTGAAGTGGGCAGCAGCCTGAGTTTCCATAAATCACGAATGGAAGTAAAACTAACCCTTTCAAGGGGGGTGCTACATATACAACCTCATATACCCAATTCTATACCCACAGTTGATCCAGAGGAAGGCGAAAACCCCCAGCAAAGCATGATCCAATTTGCTACAGCAGGGGAAAAAATTCCTTCAACTTTACCTATAAATGTTAGTACAGTACCCAGTTATATTATGTACATTTAGGAAAGAATCCAGGCCTTTCTTAAAGCGGAGGTTCCATTACAAAAAAAAAAAAAAATTTAAGGTCAGCAGCTTCTAACACTGTAGCTGCTGACTTTTAATAAGGACACTTACCTGTCCTAGCCGCCAGCGATGTTGGCCCCCGCCAAGGCCGATCCTCGATCCTGGCAGCTCCAAGCGCCGCCATCCACAGTAAGGGAAACAGGCAGTGAAGCCGTACGGCTTCACTGCCCGTTTCCTACTGCGCATGCCCGAGCAGCACAGCGCTTTGTGAATGAGCCGGCTGCTTTCTGGGACACACACAGTTCCCAGAATGCAGCGCGCCCCATTCACAAGAAGACACCGAGTGTAGGAGGAGGAAGAGAATCCACCGCGGAGGATGAAGAGGTAGATTCGGCACTTCCGCATAGCAACAGCTATTTAGGGTAAGTAAAACACATTTTTTTTCATTTTTTTGGTGGAATTTTATTTTTTCAGGTGGAACCTCCACTTTAAAACAATCTACTTAGCTGTCCAGAACCACCTCTGGAGGGAGTCTATTCAACAGCTCTTACTGTGAAGAAATCTTTCCATATTTGGAGAGGAAATCTCTTTTCCTCTAGACGTTAAGGGCCAGATTCACAAAGAGATACGACGGTGTATCTACAGATACACTATTGTATCTCTGACTTAAACTGGTCCTATCTATGCACCTGATTCATAGAATCAGTTACGCATAGATAGGGCTTAGATCCGACAGTGTTACAATGTGTTACACTGTCGGATCTTATTTTCGATTTAAAAATGGCGCCGGGGGCGTTCCCGCTGATTTACGATAAATAATATGTAAATCAGCGAGATACGCAAATTCACGAATGTACGCGGACCCGACGCAGTCTTCTTACGACGTTTCCGTAGCGGCTTTCCCGTCGTATACTTACCCCTGCTTTTATCAGGCGCAGCCAATGTTAAGTATAGCCGGCGTTCCCGCGTCGAATTTGAATTTTCTAACGTCGTTTGCGTACGCCGATTCACAAACACGCGCGTCGCAAGTCACGCTCACGTCGAAACCACTGACGTCCTAGTGACGTCAGTGGGAGCAATGCACACCGGGAAATTCCCCGGACGGCGCATGCGCATTTAAATCGGCGCGGGAACGCGCCTGATTTAAATAGTACACTCCCCCTAGCCGCGGAATTTGAATTCCGCCGGGGGATTAACTCAACACCAAGTTCATTATATGAACCCCTTATATATTTGTACATGTTGATCATATCCTCCCTTAATCTCCTCTTCTCAAGAGTGAATAAATTCAGCTCCTCTAATCTTTCCTCATAGCTGAGCTCCTCCATGCCTCTTATCAGTTTGGTTGCCCTTCTCTGCACTTTCTCCAGTTCCCCGATATCCTTTTTTGAGAAATTTCTTCATATCCCACATCTGGAGGGCTGTTGGCAATGCAAAAATTTCCCATAGTGGTCTGTGCTACATACAGTCAGCACTGCTCAAGCGACTTGCCTTCTGTATAATGAACATAGGGGGTCACTCGCTTGGCACCTCTGCCATTCACAGAATGTTTTTTTTTTTTTTTCAATTAATACAAAAGAATTCTCTCATTGGATGCGGAAAATGTTGGATTTGCCTTCACTTTCTGTACCAGAGACATTAGTCACCAGTACCAGTAGTGTGCCTGACTCTCTCCAGTAGGGATACAGAGAGCAAATAAAAATCCTGAGAGAGAGTGTATTCTTCCACATTCTATCCAAACCCCCAAAAAAGGTTGGGCTGTACATACCTCTACAAAAATGTTAGGGTGCCCTACAAAGGGCATCATAGGCTGGATGGACATGCTGGGACATATAGGTGCTCTAAAAGTGCTGTTGGATTGTGCTGGGATTTGTAGTTCCTCTACTGGCTGTAACTTCTCTTAAATAACTCCTAGTTCATGCTGGGACTTTTAGTTCCTGTACAGATATAAAGCAGGAAATCTTATTAGTTCCCTATACAATCCTGAGGATAAGTGGAAGCCAAAGACACATTAACTCCTAGGCACACAGACAACACAACACTGATGTTACACAACAGCCTTTGGGTGTGACAGCACATTCCTGAAAAGAGTTTATATTGGAACACAACGTGAAGTGACCCAATAGATAGCCAAACACTACCGCTGAGGTTAAGAAAACGTCTGTGCTCTTCCAGAGAAAATATGGTTTATTTCGAAACAAAACCTTTTTTCTTGGCTGTCATGCTTGTAAAAAACCTCTGGAGAATAGCTAGTACTAAGTAAGTTCAGGAAAACAATGAACATTATCATTTATTACAACCCAAAAAAATCTGATTGTCAAAATACAATTTCCAGTTAGCAAAGTCCTTACAGTCTTGAAATAAAGAAAAGCTGTGTTCCCAGGTCTTCTTTCTCTGCATTGCATGAAGGTAAAAAAACGGATTGCGATTCAGCGATGTACACAAGAGCAGAAGCTCTCCCGGGTCTCTGCCTCCTCATTGGCTGAGACACGGCAGCGGGAGATATTGGCTGTCAATCACAGCCAGTGAGGAGGGAGCGGGGGCATGGCCGAGCCGTGCTTTGTGTGTCTTGGCTCGGGAGCGAGCATGCACGAGTACCCCAGAGAAAACAGTTTGCTATGGGGGCATTCAACAGGGCCAAGAGCGAAGGCAGGGGACCCAGGAAGAGGAGGATCTGGGCTGCTCAGTACAATAACATGTTTGTTATTTAGAAAAACTTTACAAACACTTTAACCACTTGACCTCCAGAAGGTTTTACCCCCTTCCTGACCAGAGCATTTTTTTGCTATTCGGCATGTGATAGATCTGGATAAAATTTATATTTAAAAAGTTGAGCTTATTCTTTTATTAGAACCACTGCATGTTTCTCGGTTTATATTCTTTTAATTTATTTTTATATATGCATATGTATGTATGAGAATGATCAATACTGCTTATTTTCCTAGATAAGTTTTGTCAAATATGTTTTTAGAGTATATTTCAACTTGGATGGACATACAGAGAGAGAACTATTGAAATCAAGAAGCAGCTCCATTCCCCTCACTCCTAAATTCCTCATGCCAAAACCCCCTTCTCTTCACCCCCACCAAAGGAATTCTATGTAAAATGCCGAATGAGTCTGAAAAAAGACACGAGGGGACTTTATGCCACATGACAAGAAGGGTGTGTGCAGCTAGTCTGGAATGAACTTGTGAGGAGAAACCACCCTTCTATATGAACTGACCAATGACAGACTCACGGGGGGCGTGTAATAAGAGACTGAATGGGAGTAATCAGTGGGTGTGAAATGTATAGGTTGACCAATGAGAATGCATTTTGTGATCTTGTGCTGATAATAAAACCAACTGCCCAGTTGGCAGCCATTCTCTCTGCTGGCTGAACGTTGGAAGGTGAGATGTAGATTCTGTGCCTGGATTGTACATGTCACCTTATATATATATTAATTTGGGTCAGTATCAGGAAATCAATTAATTAATGAGTCCTCATCAGGCACTGTGGTACTGTAACTGGCAGTTGCATGGTCATGCAACACTGTACGCAAATTACATTTATATACATTTTTTTCATACAAAGAGAGCTTTATTTTTGTGGTATTCCGCCATTTTGTTTTTTTGCTATACAAATTAAATAATAACAGAAATTTTGGGGAAAAATATTGTTTTTCTTGGTTTCTGGTATAAAATTTTGCAAACAAATGATCTTTCTTCATAAATTTAGGCCAAATGTATACTTTGGTAAAAAAAATAAAAAAATAACCCAAATTGGTGTATATTATTTAGTCTGTGTGAAAATTGTAGTCTGCAAACTATGGTATATTTGAAGATTGATCAATCCTGATGTACTGATGGCCGATGACAGTACAAATACCCCCCAAATGACCCCTTTTTGGAAAGTAGACAGTCTAAGTTATTAGTCAGAGGTTTGCGTCGCTCCTATTAGAATGGTTCCATTCACTACTGCGGACCGCAACTTGTCAGGCGGCTAAGTCGCTTGACAGGTCGCCCCTTTGTGAACCAGCTCCTAGGTGGGTGGGAACTCATAACTTGAGTGATTTGGAGACATCTGAGCAGACCACTAAGCCATTGTGCTAAGTACACTGAGACCTACATAATAGTGTAGTATGATTAAAGAATGAAGATAAATAATTACTGCTTTGAACTCTTATTTACCTGAAATGGGAGCTATTAGATGTAGAGAGCCCAGTACTTCCCGGACTCTTAGTAAATGAGTGAGTAGTAAAGGTGACACTTTTGACACTTTTTTGGAAACCAGTGACACTAATACAGTGATCAAAGCTAATAATATGCACTGTCACTGTACTAATGACACTGGCTGGGAGGGTGTTAACATCAGGGGTGATCAACAGGTTAACTGTAAGAATAGATGGTGTATTAGTGTAGTGGGGGAGTTGCTTTTAATAGGGGAAGGCATGGATCCATGTCCTTGCTTTGCAGGAACACAGGATTTATGGCTTCTGTACTTCTGTAACGGCAGACTGCTGTTCTGCCTGAGTGTCGAACGATCGGCGGGCGCTGGCGGACATCAGTCCGCGGGACCCGCTAATCAGCTTCCGCTGTGTAGCGGGAGTGAGCCACCGGTGGCGCACGCTCGCGTCCACTACCCGGAAGTGCGCAGCGTGGCTACCCTATAGCAGTAAAACTGCTATAGGGAGGTCGGCAAGTGGTTAATGATTACAGAGCTGCATTCATTTGTGTCTTATATTCTGGCTGGGGTTGAGCTTTAACACTTTGGTGACTCAGTCATGAAAAAAACAGATATTCTTCTTCCCTCCATATAAAATTGACCTTCTACTGACAGCCGTATTAAAGTTTAACTTGCTAATAATGACAATGAAATCACAGAGTAGTTGGCTCATTATAACAATATACCTAATCGCATATAATTAAAGGGATTGACAATGCAGGACTAAGCGAGGTCTGCGTTTCCTGTTCATCATATAAGCAAACAAGTAAAAATGTTTTGTAGCCTCACCTCCTGGGCATCTCAGGATAGCTTTTGTTACCAACTGCCATTTATTGGTGTTACATTGTGCTCTGGTAATAGACTATTGTTTAGGGGATCTGCATAGTTGCAAAGTGTGATAGACTCACTCTGGACAGAGGCTTTTGAAGGGGACTGAATAACAGAAGGCTTATGTGAGTACACATTCAGGCCCGGATTCTCGTACGAGTTACGCCGGCGTATCTCCAGTAACTCTGAGTCCGATCCGTCGTATCTATGCGCCTGATTCTTAGAATCAGTTACGCATAGATTTGTATTAGATCCGACCGGCGTAAGTCTCTTACGCCGTCGGATCTTAACGGCATATTTACGCTGGCCGCTAGGGGCGTGTACGCTGATTTACGCCTAGAAATATGTAAATCAGCTAGATACGCAAATTCACGAACGTACGCCCGGCCGACGCAGTACAGATACGCTGTTTACGTTAGGCTGTTCCCGGGTAAAGTTACCCCTGCCAATGTTAAGTATGGATGTCGTTCCCCCGTCGAATTTTAAAATTTTTATGTCGTTTGCGTAAGTCATTCGCGAATAGGGCTGGGCATCATTTACGTTCACGTCGAAAGCATTGGCTTCTTGCGGGTTAATTTGGAGCATGCACACTGGGATACTTTCACGGACGGCGCATGCGCCGTTCGTAAAAAAGAGTCATTTACGTGGGGTCACCTAAAATTTACATAACACACGCCCACATCTATCACATTTGAATTAGGCGGGCTTACGCCGGCCTATTTACGCTTCGCCGCCGCAACTTTCATTTGAGAATACGGCACTTGCCTGTAAAAGTTGCGGAGGCCTAACGTAAATAGGATACGTTACGCCGGCACAAAGATACGCGATTCTACGTGAATCTGGGCCTCAGTTTTTATACCACTTTTACATAATGTTGCACTTTCAGTGAAAACATAGTAGGATTAAACAATGCTTTTATTTTTACATAAAGCGACCCTTTCCCAACAATGTGACAATATATGTATTTAACATTTTGTGCGTGTCATTTACCAGTAAAAGCCTCCCTTATGTAAACTTCCAAAATGTCAAAGACTGCTGCTGAGTGCCGACATATTAGTTATGATGTCAGCAGCCCCAGCAGATTAAGAGCTGTCAGATTTGTCAGCAAGTTATTTATGATTGGAGCTTTCTAATAGTGGCCATACACGTTGCGATAAAACTGTTGATCAAGCAATGAATCACCAATCGTATCGGTTTAGATTGACCTAAGTCGTACAGGGTTGATTAATGGCATTTTTTGGTCCTGGGGGAAAGGGAATAAGGGACATATTTAGTAACACGTAGATCCAATTGTAAGGCATGAAAAAAAAAGGCATTGATCGACCTTGTACGATCAATTTTTTTCCCCACCATAATTAGCTTGGGTCCATCAAAGTTGTCACTATCTGTTGACCAGGCCAGACTTCAGTTGACATTTGGTACCTGTTAAGATAATTACATGTTACACATCAAAATTGGCTTGTCGATTGTCAATATGCAAAGGTCCAGGATAAGTCTATTTTCCACATCAAACCTGTAATTACATGTTACCAGGGCTTTTTTTCTCAGACAATAGGTGCAGGAACCCCCCCCTTTCCGAGTCACCCCCTTTCTCCGCCCCCTACCCACCTCCGAGCACTGTCCTTTGGTTCCATCCACCTACCCATCTCCCAGTGCCACCCCTTTTAGACAATACAGAACCAAGTATCATTTTTTTTAAGTAATTTGTATGGAATTTGGTAATGATATCAAGAAAAGCCGTATACCCGGCAGCCAGCAACAATACAATAGACCCTGCTAACAGCAAAGGATCAACACACAGTAAAATCCCCCCCCCCCCCAGCAACAATAGACTCCCGGCAGCATCAACAGATCTCTGCACAGCCAGCATTAATAGACTCTCCGGCAGCCATCAGCCAACAATAGACCCCTCCCCCCAACAGTAGATCTCTTTCAGCAACAACTGACCCCCCCCCAGCAACTTAAGATCTCCCACCAGCAACAATAGACCACCCCCTGCAAAAATAGATGCCTTCCAGCTAGAATAGATGCCCCAGCAGTGATCATCAATACCCTGCAGCACACCCCAGCACCCCTTGTCATTACATACAGTCAGTCCAGGAGGTGCCGGAACTGCGTTCCCCCGCATTTCTGCTGAAAAAAAGCCCTGCATGTTACACATCAAAAGACGCTTGTCAATTGTCAATAGGCAAAGAGACAGGATGAGTCTATTTTACACATCAAACCATTACTCAGGCCACATGTAATCTAATTACATATTAGAGGAAGCTTATTAGTATGCAAGAATGGAAAATTAGGAATAGGTGATGATTGAAGCCGTCTCCGGCTGGGGTCATTATCTGTCAAGACAGGATGTAGATCAAAGACGGCCAATCAAATTGCTCAGCTATTCAATGGATAGGGAATATAATTCTGGAGATCAATCTTGTTACTCAGAATATTCTCTGTATGAATATGGCACAGGTCTAGAAGTGAAGAGAATGTTCTCTGTGTATTCTCTGGGTATGGCACAGGTCTAGAGCTGATCTAGTCAGATGGGACTTTGAATTACTCTGTTGGATTTGTATCATCTGTGGAATGTGGACTTTATTCTGTATTGGAAGTCAAATAAATGCACTCTCTGGAGATCCTGGTGTGTTGCTGCGGAACAACATAATTTATAGTCATCATACTAATACCTAAATATCAATTACTGTATCTAACCGGACTCCAATATACATTATATCACTACAACATTTAGCGGGTGATACCAGAACTGAACAAGACCAATGGAAGTGTATAGGGCCATGCCATACCCGTGCATGTGACTGTGAGGCACCAGCCCTTTAGAAGGCACTACGTGTGTGAACAAACCCTTAGTTGTTAGGGGCCTCATGATGACAAGATGTATAGTATGAGTTGTCAATGCTTGTTTTCCCCTTTGTGGAGGAAGCTGGAACACAGCCGGTCCTCTAGATAAGGAAGAAAGTGGTAATAATTGCAAAAACGAAAGCGATGAGCTATACTAAAGCTAAAGCTAGAGGTCTGTGTTGTGTTCTTGGCTATATTATTGGAAGAAAACTATGGATGAAAATGACTGTCTGCTAAATGTTTAAAATGAAGCAAAGAAAGTCAGTAAACTATCTGCATTAATAAGTTCAGCTTGGTGTGGATCTACATGCAACCATAAAAACATTAATGTATTTTATTGGGATTTTATGTGATAGTCCAACACAAAGTGGCACATTATTGTGAAGTGGAAGGAAAATGATAAATGGTTTTCAACATTTTTTACAAATACAAATAAATGTCTGAAAAGTGTGGATTGCATTTGTATTCAGCCCCCTTTACTCTGATACCCCTAACTAAAATCTTGTGGAACCAATTGCCTTCAGAAGTCACCTAATTAGTAAATAGAGTTCACCTGTGTGTAGAGTTGAGCGAACCCGAACTGTAAAGTTCGGGTTCGGTACGAACTTTGGGTTTTTCCCGAACCCGAATAATTGCTGAAAGTTCGGGTTCGGAGGGAAAAAAAAATGCGCGGAGGTCCCCCAAATTCAATAACCAGACCCTTTAGGTCTGGTATGGATATTAAGGGGAAACCCGCCGTCAATTAAAAAAAAAAATGACGTGGGGTTCCCCCTAAATATCCATTCCAGACCCCTTATCCAAGCACGTTGACTTGGGGTAACCTTTGTTAAAGGGGTCTTCCAGATTCTGATAAGCCCCCTGCCCGCATACCCCCACAACCACCGGGCAAGGGTTGTGGGGATGAGACCCTTGTCCCCATCAACATGGGGACAAGGTGCTTTGGGGGGCACCCCAAAGCACCCTCCCAATGTTGAGGGCATGTGGCCTGGTGTGGTTCAAGAGAGGGGGGGGCCGTACTCTGTCCCCCCTCTTTTCTGCGGCCGGCCAGGTCAACGTGCTCAGATAAGGGGTCTGGTTATGGATATTTAGGGGGAACCCCACGTCATTTTTTTTTTAAATTGACGGCGGGGTTCCCCTTAATATCCATACCAGACCTAAAGGGTCTGGTTATTGAATTTGGGGGGACCTCCGCGCATTTTTATTTTTTTACTAAAAGTCTGTGTCCCTTTGACTTCATCCAGGTAATTTTGGCATTCATACATTAAAGGGAAAGCTTTATAATGCTGCTATAACTGCTGGGCTGGTCTCCTATTCTTTCTGAGAAGATAGCAGTGTAGCCAAAACATGGGGTGGTATAGCCAGGTGTTCAGCAAGACCCCCAAAGAAAATAGTCTGTAACAACCGGGGTCCCTTAAAAGTTTGTGAAGTATTTGTTTCCCATCATGGCCCATTTGTAGGCAGGTGCAGTCTGTACTCCCCACTGCAAGTGGCACTCGACCAAAGTGGGAGTGTAGGAGGGGTGTGCCTACCCGCCGGGCCTGAATAAGTTGCGATGAACCTTTCTACAATATAAATTCATTGCCTGACTTGTACTCTCGCTGCACCTTGTCACGTTGTCCAGGGAACATGCAGTCGGATGTTAGAATCATGCTTTTCAGACCTCCATTTCTTAGAATTTATGAACCATGGACCTTGGTGTGGGAACTGGTTTAACCACCCCTCTGTAACGGGGTACCACAACCGCTGTATAGGAGCATTATTTCTTCTGCCCACCATTGTAAGGAGCATTCCCCCCTCTGATCCCCAATAAATTGGTTTTAATAGAGGTTCCCTAAGATCTGAAAATTATTTTAATGGTTACTCTGGGGTAAAAAGGTTGAGAAGACAAATAAGTAAGCATTTGAAATCAGTGGCGGTGCATCCATAAAGGGCGCAGGAGCGCCGCCCCCCTCCTGTCTTTCTCTCTCTCACCATAGATAGATTCAGCTTTTGATAGCACAGTGGCAGCGTTTGAGGGCACAGTAGCAGCTTTTGATGGCACAGGGGCAGCGTTTTATGGCACAGTGGCAGCATTTGATGGCACAGTGGCAGCAATTGATGGCACAGTGGCTGCAATTGATGGCACAGTGGCTGCAATTGATGGCACAGTGGCTGCAATTGATGGCACAGTGGCAGCGTTTGATGGGCACAGTCGCAGCATTTAATGGGCACAGTCGCAGCATTTGATGGGCACAGTCACAGCATTTGATGGGCACAGTCGCAGCATTTGATGGTTTTTGTTTTCATTTTTTTTAGTTTGTTTGCGACCCCCCAAATTTTTTTTACCACCAGCCGCCACTGTTTGAAATACTTGATTTTCATGTGTTTAACTTGCATTTTTTTAAGTTTTCGACGGAGTCTCCTTAAGCTAATATTTATCCTTATCTTATCTTATTGAGATGTAAATGATGCCATCTTAAACTACTTTCACTGGTTTGCTGAAACTGACATTGGCATGTGGGATGTGGACTGAACTTGGTTTATTATTTCTATGCTCAGTATCAGCATAGCCCAGTGGAGCACAGTACAGGGCAGGGGAAGAATCTGAAGAATAAGCAGATACAAGGTGTGGTGTGTTTGTGTTACAGTGAAGTTTTCTGATAAGGAAGAGAAGGAATGTGTAGGAAATCTCTGCTCCTGTGTTTTATTCACCCAGCTTACATCACAGTAACAAACTTGTGCAGGCTCCAACAACACTAACACACCTTAATACAACCCCCTTATTACACAAAGCTAGTTACAAATTAAACCATATGAAAACCCAGTCACTAAAATATCACAACGTGTTACTGTAATTTCAAATGTTATTAATCCTGTTACAACAACCATAACAATTTGATAGAATTAACATAAATAAATAGATAAATATATCTCATAGTTTGTAGACACTGTGGGGCAGATCCTCATACAGCAGCGCAGCTGTACGCCGGGCGCAGCGTATCTAAGATACACTACGCCGCCGTAACTTATTTTTTTTATTTCGAATCCACAAAGAATTTGCGCTGTAAGTTACAGCGGCGTAGTGTATCTTGGGCGGCGTAAGGGCGCGGAATTCAAATGGTTGTAATGGGGGCGTGTTTTATGTAAATACGTTGTGACCCGACGTAAACAACGTTTTTTTTTAACTGCGCATGCGCCGTCCCTGGGGGCATCCCAGTGCGCATGCTCGAAATTTAACCGGAACAAGCCAATGCTTACGACGGTGACGTCATTCTACGCAAATTCCTATTCGCGAACGACTTACGCAAACGACGTAAAAAATTCAAAATTGTACACGGGAAGAACGGCCATACTTAACATTGAGTACGCTACCATATAGCAGCTTTAACTATACGCCGGAAAAAGCCGAACGCAAACGACGTAAAAAAATGCGCCGGCCGGACGTACATTCGTGGATCGCCGTAACTAGCTAATTTGCATACTCGACGCGGAATTCCACGGAAACGCCACCTAGCGGCCGGCGGAAAAAATGCACTTAAGATCCAACGGCGTACTAAGACGTACGCCTGTCGGATCGACCCGAGATGCCGTTGTATCTTGTTTTGTAGATACAAAACAAAGATACGACTCGGGAATTTTAAAATTACGCCGGCGTATCAAGAGATACGCCGGCGTAATCCTTTTGTGGATCTGCCCCTGTAACTTTTGCGCAAACCAATCAATATACACTTATTGTGGTTTTTTTTTTACCAAAAACATGTAGTAAAATACAAAAAAACGGGATAGGGAATTGGGATTATAACGGTGCCTAAACAATAGAAATTACAAATAATATTTAAAAAAAAATATTATATTTTACTACAGAGAAATTTGCAGCATACAATACATTCATAGTAACCACTATTGTATAAATGGCCATTTATACAATAGTGGTTACTACTATTTCACCTGAGGAAGCCAACGTTTGGCGAAACATGTAGGGATTGTTGACTTGTAACCTCAGTAGGCCTTAAATACCTTTCAAAATTGCCAGTCTTTTTTTGTTTATAGCGCAAAAAATAAAACACACAAAGGTGATCAAAATCACCGAAAGAAAGCTCTATTTGTGTGAAAAAAAAGGACACAAATTTTATTTGGGTACAGCGTTGCACGACCACGCAATTGTCAGTTAAAATAATGCAGTCCCGTAAAGTATGAGTGAGTGGTTCAAGTGGTTAAGGACCTAATACAGAGCCTTGAAGAAGTATTCATAACCCTTGAAATTTTCCACATTTTGTCACAACCAAAAACGTAAATGTATTTTATTGGGATTTTATGCGATAGACCAACACAAAGTGGCACATAATTGTGAAGTGGAAGGAAAATGCTAAATGGTTTTCAACATTTTTTACAAATACAAATAAATGTCTGAAAAGTGTGGCGTGCATTTGTATTCAGACCCTTTTACTCTGATACCCCTAACTAAAATCTAGTGGAACCATTTGTCTTCAGAAGTCACCTAATTAGTAAATAGAGTTCCCCTGTGTGTAATTTAATCACAGTATAAATACAGCTGTTCTGTGAAGACCTCAGAAGTTTGTTAGAGAACCTTAGTGAATGAACAGCATCATGAAGGCCAAGGAACACACCAGACAGGCCAGGGATAAAGTTGTGAAGTTTCAGGCTGGGTTCACACTAGTGCGTATTGAATGTGGGGTTCCTCCGCATCCAATTCGGATGACAGGAGATTGTGACCGGCTCTCAATGGAGTCTGTTCATACATCTCAGTGGCAGCCGCGGAACGAATTGCACAGGGGTCCTGTGCGTCTTTGGCTCAGTTTCAGGTCCAAATTCAGGTAAAAATTTGGTAATTTGTCACTGAAATGGAGAACAGGGACTCACTGGACCCCTGCTGTCAGCCGCATCAATTTTGAGCGTGAACCCAGCCTAAAACAGGGTTAGGTTATAAAAATATATCCTAAGCTTTGAACATCTCACGGTGCACTGTTCAATCCATCATGTGTTAGATAGACTAACAGATTTATAACTGGTTTCAGGTAGGGCGGCTCACTTTTGAAGCGGCGTAGCGTATCGCATATACGTTACGCCGCTGTAAGTCAGCGAGGCAAGTGCTGTATTCACAAAGCACTTGCCTCCTAAGTTACGGCGGCGTAGCGTAAATGGGCCGGCGTAAGCGTGCCTAATTCAAATGAGGATGAGGGGGGCGTGTCTTATGTAAATTATTCGTGACCCGACGTGATTGACGGTTTTTACGAACGCCGCATGCGCCGTCCGTGGACAAATCCCAGTGTGCATTGCTCCAAAGTACGCCGCAAGGACGTATTGGTTTCGACGTGAACGTAAATTACGTCCAGCCCCATTCACGGACGACTTACGCAAACAACGTAAATTTTTCAAATTTCGACGCGGGAACGACGGCCATACTTAACATTGACTAGTCCAGCTATTTGTTTGACTAACTTTACGCTGGGAATCGCCTTACGTAAATGGAGTATCTTTACTGCGACGGGCAAGCGTACGTTCGTGAATCGGCGTATCTCGCTGATTTACGCATTCTAGGCGTAAATCAGCGTTCACGCCCCTAGCGGCCGGCGGAACTAGACAGCTAAGATACGACGGCGCAGGCCGTCGTATCTTAGCCAGGTTTAAGTGTATGTCAGTTTGAGAATACACTTAAATGTACGACGGCTTAGATTCCGAGTTACGACGGCGTATCTACTGATACGCCAGCGTAACTCTTTGTGAATCTAGCTATTAAAGTATAACTATATAACTAAAGACAAAACTTTTTTTAAGTTTTGGATGGAGTGGAGAGGGATTGGAATGCTTGTTAGTTTTAATTGCTGTCTGTGCCCCCGTCAGGGACATTCACCCTCTCTGTTTGCCCTGTTTACCATCATTATTGAAAGGAAAAACAATTTTGGGTTGTCCCCAGAAAAGTAATAGAGGGGAAATCTTTCGATGGGGACACTAGTTCCAGTAACCTGGGGGGACCCCAAGGATATCCCTTAAATGGCAGGGATTTCCAATCAACTTCCTGTTTGACTATGGGACAGGAAGTGAAGGGAAATCTCCACAATAAGACACAAATTGGCGGAAAAAAAAAATCTGACAGATGAAAAAAAATAAAGTTTTGCCTATAGTTCTACTTTAAATGCAATAACCAATTGAAGCCAAACTCCAGCTCACACATTATAATCAGTTACAGCACCAGTTTTGATTTCCTTTTGGGATAAAGGTTTTACATACAGTAAATAAATAAAAGCTGGCCATTGTAAGCATCCCTGCCAGTGTCAAATAGTTTTTTTTTTTTTAACTGTGCAACTAATACATTCTACTAGGGAGCTTGCACTTTTGCAAATAAACAGAGGGCTAGATTCAGGTACCTTTTGCGTTTTTTTTACGGAGGCGCAGGGCAATGTTTTTGCCCTGCGCCCCCGCAAATTTTCTGCGCTAGCCACGATTCACGGAGCAGTAGCTCCGTAAATTGCGTGTGAGCTCCAGCAAAATGCCCGGCGTAAGCGCGCGCAATTTAAATGATCCCGTAGGGGGCGGGAATCATTTAAATTAGGCGCGTTCCCGCGCCGAGCGTAGAGCGCATGCTCCGTCAGGAAACTTTCCCGACGTGCATTGCGGTAAATGACGTCGCAAGGACGTCATTTGCTTCAAAGTGAACGTGAATGGCGTCCAGCGCCATTCACGATTCACTTATGCAAACTACGTAAATTTTAAATTTTGCGACGCGGGAACGACGGGTATACGTAACATTGGCTGCCCCTGCTAATAGCAGGGGCAGCCTTACGTGAAAACCGCCGTACGCAAACGACGTAAACTGCGTACGCAGGGCTCGCGTAATGTTGTGAATCGGCGTTAGTATGCAATTTGCATACTATACGCAGAGCACAACGGGAACGCCACCTAGCGGCCATCGCAAGAATGCAGCCTAAGATATGCGGGTATAAGAGCCTTATGCCACGCATATCTTAGGCTGCAGTCGGCGTAACGAGGTTCCTGAATCAGGAGCATTCGTTACGCCGGCGCAAGTAAGCAATTGCGCTGCGTAACTATGGTTACGCAGGCGCAATTGCTCTCTGAATCTGGGCCAGACTTACTGGCCAAATGAAAATAGAAGAAAGAAAGCCTAAAAAAGAAAATGAATGCAGCCAGCACATCTAAGAAACGATAAGCTACAATATAATAAATGTTTGCTTTTGGGTTTAATACAGCTGCATTGAAATATCACAAATGTCAGCTTTATGTTGCAACCCGTCCTGCATTTGTCAGCGCACACCATCATACTGAACTGAAGCAAAAGAACATAAGGCACATTGCCTTCTCTATACTTCGGAGGTCTGATGGACATCCCTTTTAGGAATAGGAAGCTGCTGACAAGAAGGGAACTTTCTCTAGAAGTATTCAGCGCGCTCTAAGGAAACTCACCCGTCCCCAGTAATGTGATCAGCAGGGCGGAGGACAATGGAATTTCTAGAAAGAAGTTTGTTTTAGCGGTGGAGGTAGTTGCTAGGAGACCATTGTTTGTCACTGTGACAGTGAACTTGATTGGGACCACAATGAAATCCAATCAACCGTTCTAGAACCATTTAACCCTTAGGCTCCATTTACACCAATGCGTTTTTTTTTTCCTGTTTTATGCTTTTTGAAGAAATGCAGGACTTTTTTTTTTTTAACATGGGTTCCTATGGAACACGTTCACATCAATGCAATTTTGTGCCTCTGCATTTTTGGAAAGGGTCAGGGACTTTTTTTCCTGCAGCATTCATCATTTACATCAAATAAACTTCAATAGACCCGCATTCAAAAAGTACTGCATTTTTACCGCGACTTTGCCCGCGATTTGCTGTTTGTTTTTTCTCATTACATTCACTTTATATAGACGGTTGCTAAGGAGCGGCCCGGGAAGCTGGCCACTGCGTCCTTAACAACTGATGAGTAATCATCTGTCAGTGGGGTTCCCTGCTGACAGCTGAATGTATAATAAAATACTGTATTTGCTGGCGTATAAGACTACCTTTTACACTTAAAAAAACTGGCCAAAAAGCAGGGGTCGTCTTATACGCCGGGTCAGCTGCTCGGATGCCTGCTGGATGTGCGGTAATACTGTGTGTAGCTTCGGCTACATACAGTATATACCGCTTAGCCAATCCCGGTGAACGATGTATTCAAATGAATACAGAGCCTGCTCGGATTGGAGTAACAACCTCTGCCAATCCGAGCAGGCTACATACAGTAGCCTGCTCAGAATTGGCTTTGTGAGTCAGAGAGGCGTGGGCTGATGATGTTACAGCCTCTGCCAATCCAAGCAGTCTTTGTATTCATTAATAGAATACATCGCTTGCCGTGATTGGCTCCAGCAAGAATGAAGAAGAATATGGCTCCAGAAGGAATAAATATGAAGCATCGGAAGCCTAGGAAGGGGGGTCGTCTTATACGGTGAGTACAGGCAAAAAATCTTAAAAAACTGTAAAGTTAGGGGGTCGTCTTATACGCCAGGTCGCCTTATACACCGGCAAATACGGTAAATAACGGAAAAAAAATTATTGTGAAAGAAATGGCTTGGAGTGTGCCCCCCCAAGCCCTTCGGGTCTGGTATTGATTTGGGGGGGATACCCCCATGCCAAAATGTAAGAAAAAAATGGCGTGGGGTCCCCCCAAAATCTATACCAGACCCACATGACGTCACAGGGGTGGGGTCTCTGGGTGACATCACCGAATGGCCATGCCCCATGGCTATATAAGAAATGTCAGACAACGAGAGGCGACACAACAGAGACAGCCAGCGTCGGAGGAAGATCATATTTTTAGCGGGCAGCGGCAGCAGAAGAAGAAGACATCACCGAAGAGCTAAGAGGAGGAAGAAACCAGCGAAGGGAGAAGAGAGAGAGAGAAAATGGAAAAGAAACAACAGAGGGAGGAAGAAGGCACAATTTTTAAAGCGGAGCTCCACCCAAAAGGGGAAGTTCCGCTTTAAGGCTGCATTCACGCCTAGGCGTTTTGTCGCCTGAAGGGCGACGCTACTAAACGCTGGAGGGGAAAAATAACATTATACCCTATGGAGATGGTTCACATCTGCACGCCGAATGCCGAAACGCCGAACGCCTGAAGCTCAAACAAGTTCCGGACCCTTTTTTGTCGCGCGTATCGGGCGGTTTGGGCGTATTTGAGCGTTTCCATTTCCCATAGAAAGTAATGGAAACGATCGATTCAAGCGACTTGAGCGACAACGAGCGTTTGCTACGGGCGTTTTGTCGCTTTAATCAATAGAACTTTTCACCCAGGCAGAAGATTAAACAAATCTACCAACATAGCAACAAGTGATGAAAAGATGATAATTTTTCCTATTGGCTAAAATAAAAAACGTCAAAGTACAAAAACGTCGGACGACGATGTATGCAAACGCGCAAATAAGCATGAATACGCGCAACAAAACGCCGGGAAAAAACGGCCAAAAAAAAGACCGACGCTCAGGTGTGAATGCAGCCTAAGTACTCCTCCTCCTAGTTTTGACAGGTACCTGCTCCGATTTTCCATTTGAGCCGTCTAGGCAGCTCGAGCGGAAGATCTCATCTTCCCCTCCCTCCTTGAAATCTTCTGAGACACGTCACAGGTCCCAGAAGATTACTTGACCAATGGGGAGGCTCTGCAGTGTGCACCCGGATGTCAGGTGCCCACACTTGCGATGCCGGTGCGGCGGAGAGGCGAGGGAGATGTGAATGTGTGTTTATTAAAAGTCAGCAGATACACTTTTTGTAGCTGCTGACTTTTAATAAACACAAACATTTGTGGAACTCTGCTTTAATGAAGGACTTGTGTTTTGTAACACTTTTTTTTTTTGGTGAATGGGTAGGGGCACAATGTTCCCTTATACTCATTCACAAGGGGGGGGGGGCGGGATCTGGGGGTCCCCTTGTTAAAGGAGGCTTCCGAATTCCAATAAGCCCCTTGTCCGCAGGCCCCCACAACCACCGCCCAGGGATGTCTGGAACAGCCCTTGTCCCCATCAACTTGGGGACAAGGTGCTTTGGGGCAGGGGGCAGAGCCCTTTCTGCCCCAAAGCACCCCCCATGTTGAGGGCATGTGGCCTGGTATGGTTTGGGGGGGGGGAGGGTGTGTGCTCGCCCATCCCTCCCTTTCCTGTAATACTGGGCTGCATGCTTGGATAAGGGTCTGGTATGGATTTTGGGGCTGCATACTCGGATAAGGGTCTGGTATGGATTTTGGGGGTGTCCCCTCGGTGTTTTCATTATTATTTTTTTGTCTGCAATTCTTTTTTGTTTTACATTCAGCTGACAGCTGGGAACCCCGTTGACAGCTGATGATTCATCGGTTGTTAAGGAGGCAGCGGCCAGCTTCCCGGCCCACTCCTTATCAACCGGCTATATAAAGTGAATGTAAAGCAAAAAAGAAAAACAAATCTTGGTAAAAAAAGAAATGCAGAAAGCACAGCAAAAAGCACTGCAGAAATGCTCAAAAGCAACAAGCATGGATGTGGGTCGAGCTTTAAGCCTGGTACACACTACATTTTTTTTTTGCGCATCTCTGGTCAGGAGCCGCTGTACTAACCATCCAAGGTTAGTCCAGCGATCTCCCCTGCTGAGCTGTTGTGTTCTCCCCCTGCCAGAACACTCTGATCAGCGCTCTCTGCCTTCGGCTGATTTTCCAACTGTGCATTATTTTTACCACTGATCACTGTATTAGTGTCACTGGTTCCCAAAAAGTGTCAGTTAGTGTCGTAGGGCCATATTCTGAGTAAAGTTACGATGGAGTATCTCAGGATACTCCATCGTATCTCTCTTTTTTGGCCAGTGTATCTATGCGAGTGATTCTTAGAATCATTTTCGCATAGATACACTGAAGATCCGACATGTGTAAGTCACTTACACTGTCGGATCTTAAATGTAATTACTCCGCCGGCCGCTAGGTGGCGTTTACGTTTAGGTCTCATTTGTTTATGCAAATGAGACTGAAACGCCGATTCCCGAACGAATTCGCGTTGCGTAACAGTCGCTTACGTCGTTTGCGTAGGCGTAAGGTTACCCCTGCTATATGAGGGGTAACCTTACGCCAGTCCCACATAGGCCATGTTAAGTATGGCGTCGGGTCCGCGTCGTGTTTTCCCGTCGGGTACGTCGTTTTACTAAGTCGTTCTTGAATACGACTTTACGTCAATGACGCACACGTCGGCGTCATTGACGTTTTACGCCGAGAACTGGAGCATGCGCACTGGGCTATTTTAAGCCCGGCGCATGCGCAGTTCGTTAGAATCGGGGGCGCGCTTCATTTAAATAGAAGCCGCCCCCTTGGAGATACGCGGGGATACGCCGGGCCAAATACACTCCGCCGCCCCAAACTACGGAGCAAGTGTTTGGGGAATACAGCACTTGCTCCTGTAGGTTGGGGCGGCGGAGTGTAAATGGCTTACGCGCCGCCCGCCGGAAATATACGATAATATGGCCCAGAATGTCCACCACAATATCGCAGTCCCGCTATAAGTCGCTGATCGCTGCCATTACTAGTAAAATTAAAAATATACTATAGTTTGTTGTTTCACCCTATAGAAAATGATGAAAAGTCTGCAAAATTAGATACAGACCTAAATAAAAACCTGACAGGGCTTTTAGCCCTTCCCTACACTGCTAAAAATAGAGTTCCCCTAGATTCCTGCCTTGTAAAATGTTTTCAGCAGGACGGGAAGTGAGAGTAAATGTTTCTAGTAGAGGCCCAGGTAGCAGTAAAAATCGAATAGAAAATCCCCCAGATGTATGCTTTTATTTTCTAACACACACTTGCAAACTGATAGACAAAAAAAATAACTGATTTTGTAAAATGTGGTCCAAAAGTACCCAACATATTCTTTTTGCATGTGACTGTATCAGCTGCATAACTTTGAGATTTTTGCAATGATCAAAGAGAGATACAGGAAGGAAAGGCATGCCGCAGAGAACATACTGAGATAAAAGACTGTTTTATGAAACTTTGCAGGACGGTCCCTAGACTAAGGGAGTATAAAACAGTGGTAGGCAACCCTGGAGAGGTGGAGATCTACCTGAACGCTATCAGAATCAAAGATTGCCTGGAAAAGATTAAAGATCACCAAGGTGCATTTTTTTTTTAAAGGAGATAACCTAGCAAAGCCTCATTAAAGAGTAAATAGGGTTTGAAGAGTTCAGGGGTCGGTAGTAAGTAATGCAGATTTTTAGGGCTCAGTAGTAATGCAGAGTTCAGAAGTATGTAATCCAGAGTGCAGAGGTCAGGAGTAACACAGAGTTCAGGGGTCAGTAAAAGGCAATGCAGAGTTCAGCGGTCAGTAGATGGCAATGCAGAGTTCAGGGGTCAGTAAAAGGCAATGCAGAGTTTGGGGGTCAGTAGAAGGCAATGCCGAGTTCAGGGGTCAGTAGAAGGCAATGCCGAGTTCAGGGGTCAGTAGAAGGCAATGCAGAGTTCGGGGGTTAGTAGAAGGCAATGCAGAGTTCAGGGGTCAGTAGAAGGCAATGCAGAGTTCGGGGGTCAGTAGAAGGCAATGCACAGTTCAGGGGTCAGTAGAAGGCAATGCAGAGTTCAGGGGTCAGTAGAAGGCAATGCAGAGTTCGGGGGTCAGTAGAAGGCAATGCAGAGTTCGGGGGTCAGTAGAAGGCAATGCAGAGTTCGGAGGTCAGTAGATGGCAATGCAGAGTTCGGGGGTCAGTAGATGGCAATGCAGAGTTCGGGGGTCAGTAGATGGCAATGCAGAGTTCAGGGGTCAGTAAAAGGCAATGCAGAGTTTGGGGGCAATGCAGAGTTCGGGGGTCAGTAGAAGGCAATGCACAGTTCAGGGGTCAGTAGAAGGCAATGCAGAGTTCAGGGGTCAGTAGAAGGCAATGCAGAGTTCGGGGGTCAGTAGAAGGCAATGCAGCGTTCAGGGGTCAGTAGAAGGCAATACAGAGTTCGGGGGTCAGTAGAAGGCAATGCAGAGTTTGGGGGTCAGTAGAAGGCAATGCAGAGTTCAGGGGTCAGTAGAAGGCAATACAGAATTCAGGGGTCAGTAGAAGACAATGCAGAGTTCGGGGGTCAGTAGATGGCAATGCAGAGTTCGGGGGTCAGTAGATGGCAATGCAGAGTTCGGGGGTCAGTAGATGGCAATGCAGAGTTCGGGGGTCAGTAGATGGCAATGCAGAGTTCGGGGGTCAGTAGATGGCAATGCAGAGTTCGGGGGTCAGTAGAAGGCAATGCAGAGTTCGGGGGTCAGTAGAAGGCAATGCAGAGTTCAGGGGTCAGTAGAAGGAATGCAGAGTTCAGGGGTCAGTAGAAGGAATGCAGAGTTCGGGGGTCAATAGATGGCAATGCAGAGTTCGGGGGTCAGTAGTTGGCAATGCAGAGTTCAGGGGTCAGTAGAAGTCAATGCAGAGTTCAGGGGTCAGTAGAAGTCAATGCAGAGTTCGGGGGTCAGTAGAAGGCAATGCAGAGTTCAGGGGTCAGTAGAAGGCAATGCAGAGTTCGGGGTCAGTAGAAGGCAATGCAGAGTTCGGGGGTCAGTAGATGGCAATGCAGAGTTCAGGGGTCAGTAGAAGGCAATGCAGAGTTCGGGGGTCAGTAGATGGCAATGCAGAGTTTGGGGGTCAGTAGATGGCAATGCAGAGTTCAGGGGTCAGTAGATGGCAATGCAGAGTTCGGGGGTCAGTAGAAGGCAATGCACAGTTCAGAGGTCAGTAGATGGCAATGCAGAGTTCAGGGGTCAGTAGAAGGCAATGCACAGTTCAAGGGTCAGTAGAAGGCAATGCAGAGTTCGGGGGTCAGTAGATGGCAATGCAGAGTTTGGGTGTCAGTAGAAGGCAATGCACAGTTCAGGGGTCAGTAGTATGTAACATCAAATGCAAAGGTCAGGAGTAAGTTATGAAGAGTGCAGGGATCAGGAGTAAGTAACTAATATTTCAGAGGTCATTAGTATGTAACAGAGTGCAGCGGTCATGAGTATGTAGATGTGAAGAAGTCAGTAGTACATATAACAGACTGCATGGGTCAGGAATACGTAATGCAGAGTGAAGGAGTCAGGAGTAAGTAATGCATCGCTCAGAGGTCATTAGTATGTAACATAGAGTGCAGTGGTCAGGGAAAAAAAAGTTTAGGGGTCATGAGTAAGTAGACAGTGTAGAAGTCAGTAGTACCTATAACAGACTGTATGGGTTAGGAATAGGTCATGTAGAGTGAAGGAGTCAGGAATAAGTAAAGCATAACTCAGAGGTCACTAGTATGTAACAGAGTGCAGCGGTCAGGAATAACAAAGTTCAGGAGTCAGGAGTAAGTAGACAGTGTGTAGAAGTCAGTAGTACATAACACAGACCGCAAGAGTCAGGAGTAAGTAATGTAGAGTGAAGGAGTCAGGAGTGACACAGAGTGCAAAGGTCAGGAGTATGTAACACAGTGCAGAGGTCAGGAGTAACTATTATACATCTCCCCATTCTCCCCCAACATGAAAACGGACTCTCCTTCTAATAGAAATATCCACCTCCTAAGCTAAATTTGCCCACAGCACAAATTTCCCTCTGCAAATAAATGTGAGGAGCTGGCCACTCCTAACATCCGTGTTCAAATGTGTATTTACTACAAGGTGATGACAGAGAAAAGCAACTTACGCGTTTCGCCCAATGGCCTTAGGTCAGAGACGATTACATTTTAGTTTTCCTTAGTCAGAGATGAGTACATTTTAGTTCTCCTTAGTCAGAGAGACAAATTCCCCCTACCTCTGTAAAATTACCTCAGATGCAGTGACACCTGGCATAGTGAGGGAAGTCCTCCCAGGTCTCCCCTTTTCTATGTCAAATGACCGATCCAAGGTTAGATATAGCCTAAATTCTGGCTCTTGGCTCTGCAATGCCTGTATCCACTCTGATCAGAGGTTTGAGGTCAAGATCTACCCATCACATAGCCACCAATCAATGGGTAGATCACAATTGACCCCCTGGGTTAACAACAAAATCTATGAACAAAAATAAAGGTCAGAATAGTGGGGTTACCTCTCTTCTATGGCTGAACTTATGCAGCCACTTTGGCATCTTTATCTAGGTCAGTGGTCTCCCAACTGTGACCCAGGGGCCAGATGTGGCCCTTTGCTTGCCTTTATCAGGCCCCTGAGACACTATTCCTCCCAGTGGTACAAGGCACTATTCCTTTGAGTGTATTGGATCCGTATTTTTATGTACTGCTGCTTTAAAAATGTTATTTTACTTTTTTTTTATATCTTTTTTACGTTTTTGGGGTAAAAAAATGTAAGATACGAGGACTAAACAGGAGCCTTTTTTGGAACAGGTCCAAGATAAATGGAAAGAACTTCTGTGATCCTCAAGGACCATTTAAAAACACATTGCACCCTCAAAAAAACACCAAAAAACACTTTGGCCCAGATTCTCAAAGGGCTTACGACGGCGCAGTGCCATGTTCGCCGTCGTAAGTCCTAATCTGGGCCGTCGTATCAATGCGACTGATTCTTAGAATCAGTTACGCATAGATATCCATTAGATCCGACAGGCGTAAGTCTCTTACGCCGTCGGATCTGAACTGCAATTTTTTTTTTGCCCGCTAGGTGGTGCTTCCGTCGATTTCCCCGTCGAGTATGCAAATTAGCTAGATACGCGAATTCCCGAACGTACGCGCGCCGACGCAGTAAAGTTACAACGTTTGCGTTAAGCTTTTCCCGGCGTAAAGTTGCCCCTGGGTCTATGAGGCGCAGCCAATGTTAAGTATGGCCGTCGTTCCCGTGTCGAAATTTGAAAAGTTACGTCGTTTGCGTAAGTCGTCCGTGAATGGGGCTGGACGCCATTTACGTTCACGTCGAAACCAATGACGTCCTTGCGACGTCATTAGGAGCAATGCACCCTGGGATATTTTACGGACGGCGCATGCGCAGTTCGTTCGGCGCGGAAACGTGCTTCATTTAAATGCTACACGCCCCCTACCCGCCGAATTTGAATTCCGCCGGGTGATTTACGCTACACCGCCGCAACTTTTCACGCAAGTGCTTTGTGAATAAAGCACTTGCCTGAAAAACCTGCGGTGGCGTAACGTAAATCAGATACGTTACGCCCACCCATTTTTACGCCGATCTACGAGAATCTGCCCCCAAAACTTCACTTTTCTTGTTGAATCCAATGCATTTTAACAACATTTTCCAACATTTGCTAACATTTCGGCAATATCTCTCATCCCTACTCTCCAGTAGTGATGAGCAATGTTTGGCTACCTGGATTTTTTCTGAACAACTGAAAACATTTTAGATCCCCTAACATAGCACCCAGACCCCACTATAGGTGACGAATCTGGGTGCTTTCATAGTAACGAGTATAGCATGCATACATTTATTATATTTGTACATTCCCTACGCTATACTTATTAGCTCAAGCACTGGCCTGTACCCAAATACAGCTGTGCACAGCCATTTATGTCAATGGACAGCTACACTGTCAAAGACATAATAAATGTAGTAATAATCACATAGGCATATTTAATATTCAAAATCCAGGACATGACTAATAAAAGCAATCACAATAAATTGACATACAGATACAGTGAACATGATTATCCAAAAAAATATGTAAAAGAGAACAGTTTGATGAAATACATGATTGGGCAAGCTTACAGGTAACCAATGATTCCTATATTAGGACCCATACTACACATGCCTTCCCTTCCCTTTAGCACACACATCCTCTCCTTTACACCCATTTCTTTCCCACCAGTATTCCCACCATTGCTGGAAAATACACTGGATCTCCATTCATTCATTTACCAGCCCAGGGATGGACTGGCCATTGGGACCACAGGGAGTTTCCCGGTGGGCCGATGTCTCAGTGGGCCGGCTTCAGTGACAGCGGACTGCTGCCCCCCTCCACTCCTCTGTCTCTCCCTCCCCGCAGCGCTCACCTGGGGGGGGGAACAAAGAAGGAGGGGGACGACAGAGGAGCATGGGGGAAGAGGACAGACAGCTGACTCAACAGCTATGGCCTGGGAGTTTCTCACTTCTGCCTAATCTTGTCCCATAAGGGGGGGGCACCGAACTGATTCTTTGCCCTGGGTGAATTAATGTCTAGCTTCCCCACTGGTACTGCCAATAAGAGTACCAGTACCAGCCATTCTACTCTAATAAAGTAGAATGGCTAGTGGCTAGTGAAGGGGGAGAGGGGGCTTGGGTGGCCGGGGGGGGGGGGGTGCGGGAGTTGTCTGGCCGCCATGGGAGAGACCTGTCAAAGTGGGCCAGTCTGGATGAAGTCCAGTCCATCCCTGCACCAGCCCCACTGCCATTTTTTGGCACAATTCCCACACTCACTTGATCACAGGCACTCACACGGCCCATTTAATTCTCCCCCCCCCCTTTTTTTCTCATTAACACTTTTGTTGGGCTCACAGCGATTGATATATTAATTTCTTATTCACCTTTTTTCTTTTACCAGCACCTAAATGTGTGTCGCATGTGTGCCCACCTCACCTTTTGGTATTGTGTTGTGGCTGTCCGACATTTTCCTTGGCTGATGTCCCACGCCATCCTATCTTTGGCTTTCCTCATGATTGGAGAGTCCTTGGATTGTGGGGGATCCATCCCGCCAATAGTAGTAAAAAAAAAAAAAATTTATAAAAATGCAATAAAACTATCCCCTATTTTGTAAACGCTATAAATTTTGCGCAAACCAATCGATAAACGCTTATTGCAATTTTTTTTACCAAAAATAGGTAGAAGAATACGTATCGGCCTAAACTGAGGATTTTTTTTTTTTATATATATATGTTTTTGGGGGATATTTATTATAGCAAAAAGTAAAAAATATTGCATTTTTTTCAAAATGGTCGCTCTATTTTTGTTTATAGCACAAAAAATAAAACCTGCAGAGGTGATCAAATACCACCAAAAGAAAGCTCTATTTGTGGGGAAAAAAGGACGCCAATTTTGTTTGGGAGCCACGTCGCATGACCGCGCAATTGTCTGTTAAAGCGACGCAGTGCCGAATCGCAAAACCTGGCCTGGGCATTTAGCTGCAAAATGGTCCGGGGCTTAAGTGGTTAAACGCCAAGAAACGCGTTGAGTCTATGCTCAGGGATGCCAAGTTAAGCTTGCCCAATCATGTATTTCATCAAACTGTTCTCTTTTACATATTTTTTTGGATAATCGTGTTCACTGTATCTGTATGTCAATTTATTGTGATTGCTTTTATTAGTCATGTCCTGGATTTTGAATATTAAATATGCCAATGTGATTATTACTACATTTATTATGTCTTTGTCTGCATGATCTTTGTATTATATATTATGATACATATTACATTATGAATTTTATATTTTACTCTTTGATTTTCATTTTTTGGATTGATTACTCAGCAATTCTTTTTGGCCACAGAGATTTCCCTGACGGGACGGTGACAGTTAACCTACCCTTGATATCCTAAAAAATTCTATACGCCCGTCCATGCCTCACTTAAAGCGGGGGTTCACCCAAAAAAAAAAATGTAACATTACATTCAGCCGAGTTGTCAGAATGACAATCGGCTGTTTTTTTTATTTTATCCCCGTACATACCGTATTTTCACCGCCGCTTCCGGGTATGTCTTCAGCGGGACTGGGCGTTCCTAATTGATTGACAGGCTTCCGACCGTCGCATACAGCGCGTCACGAGTTGCTGAAAGAAGCCGGACTGCGCGTCGGCTCTATACGGCGCCTGCGCACCAACGTTCGGCTTCTTTCGGCAACTCGTGACGCGCAGTATGCAACGGTCAAAAGCCTGTCAATCAATTAGGAACGCCCAGTCCCGCAGAAGACATACCCGGAAGCGGTGGTAAAAATACGGTATGTACGGGGATAAAATAAAAAAAAAAACAGCCGATTGTCATTCTGACAACTCGGCTGAATGTAATGTTAAAATTTTTTTTTTTTGGGTGAACCCCCGCTTTAAAGTCCCATGGCCCATTTCTTTTATTTTTTACTATAATAGGGATGGAGGCATGGTCCAGGTATTTATGGTTTCCAACAGGTCACTTGCTTCTTTTAAAACGGAAGTATTACTTCTTACCGTAGATAATTTTTTATAAAGCATGGGCTAGTAGGATAATATATACCTGTGTGTGTGTATATATATATATATATATATATATATATATATATATATATATATATATATATATATAGTTTTAGTTGTAGATTTTTTAGTAACAAATTTTAAAACCCATATTATTAAACCCATATTTTCAGCAAAAAAAGATGCAAAAGATGACACCTCACATATTTCCTTCCTGGTAGGTATATGTTAAATTGACTCGGCCTACCTAGTCAGTGAAAACAAACACACCACAATCTAGAGTAGGAACTAATGACTCACTGTAGGCAATATCAGTTCAATCTTCGGTATGTTACGAGGGCTTCCTGGCAACCTGAGAAGTTTTGTTTACACCCTCTGCACCCGCTTGAAGCTTTGTTGGGTGTCCCCTTTATAGAGGTGACACGCAAACATCAGCTAGGACAACGCAAGGCCTTACTGCAGCCCAGCTCTGATTCAAGGTTCATTATTAAACATTGTGCACCACACAGGTGGGTGGATTACAGGAACACAGGGGGTTATCCTCAAAAGAGATACTCCGACTTAACTGCTGTTCAGTCTGTGTGTAACTTTGGAAACGATCCTCAAAAGGCTTTTTCCAAAGTTACACAGAAGATCCGGCATGTGTAATTGAATTACACTGCCTAATTTTAGGATGCAGTACCGCATCCGCCGCTGGGGGCATTTCGAGTCGAAATGCCGTTGCTAGTATGCAAATTAGCACTTAAGGCGATCCACAAAGCTTTCTAGCTTCCTTTTTGCGCCGTAAGTGTTATTTTGCAAGTGTAAAATTAGGGCTCGTTCTACAAAGTGTAAAGTTAGTCACACCTTGTAAAGGCCCATTCCAGCGACGGCATTTGGTATGCTTTCCCGAGGGAGAACACCACGGCAATTTGTAAAAAACAAAACCGGCATGGGTTCCCCCCCAGGAGCATACCAGGCCCTTAGGTCTGGTATGGGTTGTAAGGGGACCCCCCCTACGCCGAAAAATTGACGTAGGGGGTCCCCCTACAATCCATACCAGACCCGTATCCAAAGCACGCTACCCGGCCGGCCAGGAAGGGAGTGGGGACGAGCGAGCGCCCCCCCCCCCTCCTGAGCCGTGCCAGGCCGCATGCCCTCAACATGGGGGGGTTGGGTGCTCTGGGGCAGGGGGGCGCACTGCGGGCCCCCCCACCCCAGAGCACCCTGTCCCCATGTTGATGAGGACAGGACCTCTTCCCGACAACCCTTGCCATTGGTTGTCGGGGTCTGCGGGCGGAGGCTTATCGGAATCTGGGAGTCCCCTTTAATAAGGGGCCCCCCAGATACCGCCCCCCCCCCCCTAAGTGAATGGATATGGGGTACATCGTACCCCTATCCATTCACCTGGAGGCAAAAAGTAAAATGTAGTAAACACACAACACAAGGCTTTTTAAAATATTTTATTATTCTGCTCCGGACGCCCCCCCTGTCTTCGTTATTAGCTCAATTACCAGGGGGGGCTTCTTCTTCCGCTCTCCGGGGGTCTTCTCCGCTCTCCGGGGGGGGGTTTCTTCTCCGCTCTCCGGGGGGGGGCTTCTCCGGACTCCGGGGGGCTTCTTCCATCTTCTCCCCTCTTCCGCTCTTGACTCGGCGAACCCCGGTTCTTCTGCAGCTCTCCGGTGCCTTCTTCTTCAGCGCTGGCTGCCTGCTATGTTTGTGTGTTAGCTCGATTTCAAACAGGCAGCCGGCGCGGTCTTCTGTGACGCCAGGGTCTTCTGGTCTTCTGTTCTTCCGATGTTGCCTCGTCGCCTCTTGTCGCTGCAATGATGGAAGCGCGCCTTGCATCACATTTATATAGGCATCACTGTCCCATCATGCTCCGGCAGGTACCCACGTGGTGGGTGCCTACCCACGTGCACCCACCACGTGGGTACCTACCGGAGCATGATGGGACGGTGATGCCTATATAAATGGGATGCAAGGCGCGCTTCCATCATTGCAGCGACAAGAGGCGACGAGGCAACATCGGAAGAAAGGAAGAGAAGACCCTGGCGTCACAGAAGACCGCGCCGGCTGCCTGTTTGAAATCGAGCTAACACACAAACATAGCAGGCAGCCAGCGCTGAAGAAGAAGGCACCGGAGAGCTGCAGAAGAACCGGGGTTCGCCGAGTCAAGAGCGGAAGAGGGGAGAAGATGGAAGAAGCCCCCCGGAGTCCGGAGAAGCCCCCCCCCGGAGAGCGGAGAAGAAACCCCCCCCCCGGAGAGCGGAGAAGACCCCCGGAGAGCGGAAGAAGAAGCCCCCCCTGGTAATTGAGCTAATAACGAAGACAGGGGGGGCGTCCGGAGCAGAATAATAAAATATTTTAAAAAGCCTTGTGTTGTGTGTTTATTAACTTTTACTTTTTGCCTCCAGGTGAATGGATAGGGGTACGATGTACCCCATATCCATTCACTTAGGGTGGGGGGCCGGTATCTGGGGGCCCCCTTATTAAAGGGGACTCCCAGATTCCGATAAGCCTCCGCCCGCAGACCCCGACAACCAATGGCAAGGGTTGTCGGGAAGAGGTCCTGTCCTCATCAACATGGGGACAGGGTGCTCTGGGGTGGGGGGGCCCGCAGTGCGCCCCCCTGCCCCAGAGCACCCAACCCCCCCATGTTGAGGGCACGCGGCCTGGCACGGCTCAGGAGGGGGGGGCGCTCGCTCGTCCCCACTCCCTTCCTGGCCAGCCGGGTAGCGTGCTTTGGATACGGGTCTGGTATGGATTGTAGGGGGACCCCCTACGTCAATTTTTCGGCGTGGGGGGGTCTCCTTACAACCCATGCCAGACCTAAGGGCCTGGTATGCTCCTGGGGGGGGAACCCATGCCGTTTTTTTCTTTGAAAATGGGCATGGAGTTCTCCCTCAGGAATGCATGCCGCTGTCATTTTTTTTATCCCCGACGCAACTTTAAGCCGTCGCGATCCTCAAAACTCGGCGTAACGTAACTTCGCGCATGCGCAGTACGGCCGGCGCGCATGCGCAGTACGGCCGGCGCGGGAGCGCGCCTCATTTAAATGGGACTCGCCCCATTTGAATAGGAACGCCTTGTGCCGGCGGAATTTTAGTTACACAGCCTGAAATTTCTAGATAAGTGCTTTGTGGATCAGGCACTTAGGTAGAAACTTTAAGGCAGTGTAACTTAAATTGGATTTTTTAAGTTACGTCAGGTTTTTGTGGATCTGGCCCACAGCTCCATGGCAAAACAGGCTTAGTACACACAAGATGGGGATACTGTTCTAAGCATTTTACTTCTGACTGCTGGTCATACTTAACCACTTTACACCCAGACCAATTCTGATCATTACCCCCAAACATTTTATATTTTTTAAGCAGAGGCACTAAGATTTTTTACCTTAAAGTGGAGCTCCACCCTAAAAAAAAAATAGCCAAAAAGGCTAAAAAAATTTTTTTTTATACTTACCAGAAATGGCTGTTACTAGGCAGATCTTCCTAATCTGCCCCTTCCTTGTCCGTGGTGCTCCTCGGTCTCGTCCTCCTCGCGGTGTCTTCTGGAGAATAGGGAGCGCTGACTTCTGGGAACTATGTGTTTCCCAGAAGTCAGCCGCCCATTCACAAAGCGATGCGCTACTTGTGCATGCGCAGTAGGAAACGGACAGTGAATCCGCAAGTCTCCACTGCCTGTTTCCCTTTAGTGAGGATGGCGATGCCGGGACCAGCCACGATCGACGGATCGGACTCGGGCGGCCGACATCGCGGCAACCTGGACAGGTAAGTGTGCTTATTAAAAGTCAGCAGCTACAGTGTTTGTAGCTGCTGACTTTTATTTTTATTTATTTTTAAAGCTGCACCTCCGCTTTAAACACTTCAGCTCCGGAAGATTTATCCCCTTCATGACCTGGCCATTTTTTGCAATAAATCACTGCATTACTTTAACTGACAATTGCACGTCGTGCAACGCTGTACCCAAATAAAATCTTTGTCTTTTTTTTTCCCCACAAATAGAGCTCTCTTTTGGTGGTATTTGATCAGCTCTTCAATTTTTATTTTGTTGTGCTAAAAACAGAAAAAGACTGGCAATTTGTTTTTTGTTTTTTTAAAGCAATATTTTTTACATTCTGCTATAAAACACATCCAATAAATAAATAAATAAAAAATGTAATTTCTTCATCAGTTTGGGCCAATATGTATTCTGCTACATATTTTTTGTCAATAAAATCTCAATAAGCGTATATTGATTGATTGGTCAGGCATCTCCTGCAACAAAAATGTCATTTTTGGTGAGATACTCCCAATAGGAACACATCTAAAGGGATGCAGACCCTGCAGCTTTCCCCATTAGTGCTCTGCAAGGTGCACAGCTGATTGATAATTATAGAACCACTCCCATTAGATTCACTTTCCCACATGGACACAAACCTACAGGGGTTTCTTCAGAATAACAGAAGGTAGAGATCTGCAACAAAGTTGGTAAAATTCTTGCAAAGAACGCCCCGGAGGAAAGGGAACCTAGGAGGAGGGGCCACATGACTGAGGGGGGGGGGGGGGACACTGTGTAGGTTGCACCAGGGAAGTGATGTAGGATGGGTGCAGTATTTTCTGTGCACAGGGCGGGCTGGCTAGCATTAGTATTTAGAGCATAAAATGTTAATGTGTTAATATATATATTTATTAAAAGATATATATATATATTATTAAAATGGTTATTTTTATAAGTTATTTTTTATATGTTATCTTTTGGATTTAATAACGGGGACTTTGTTGGCCATTTAATCCAGAAGGTGTCATGTTTTTAATCTAGTAAGCAATATTATGTATGGGGTGCTGTAGGGTGGTATATGATAGCAACCACACTAGCAGTACACCAGTCATGTATATAGATCACCCAGGGATTTGTTTTTTTCAACAAAAGTGGAGTTTCGCTTTAAGCACTTAAACAATAAAACAAAAAACTCTAAAAAACAGTATGGAGCATGCACTTTACTTTTGGTTCACACAGGGGCAACACGACTTCCAGCTTGACTTTGAGAGACAACTTCAGCGCGACTTCAGCGTGACTTGGAGCGACTTACAACGCGACTTCAAGTCACCTCCAGGACAGGCGAATTTGTAAGTGGCCAATCAAACAATAATCAGCTCTGTGGGAGGGAGGGGTTTGCCTGAGAAAACGATTTTCTCTTCTTGTAAAGTTGCTTCAGTTAAGACAGTTATCCGACTTTGGAGGCAACTTCCATTGAAATCAATGGGTACAAGTTGCCTACAAGTTGCCTAGAAGTCGCCTTGAAGTAGTACAGGAACCTTTTCTGAAGTCGGAGCGACTTCAGTAGTGTACATTAAGACGGCTCTCATTCACTGGGGTTATTTGAAACATACTCTCGCCAAATTTGGATTCCAAGGCAACATCATTTCAGCCTTTCTAGCACTATATTCCAACCCCACCACTCAAGTCCTCTCAGTTGGGGTCTTTTCAGACCCTTTTACTATCACTAACGGAACAAGGCAAGGATGTCCCCTGTCTCCCTTGAGTTTTACGCTAATGATGGAACCCCTTGCTCAAAAAATGTGTTCTTCAAATTCCATATCAGGAATCAAATTAGCAGATGACATAATTCTCACTTTGACTGATCCGGCTTCTGCTTGTTACTAAACCTACCAAATCTAGCATACAAACCAAAGTGCCCTTTCATGGGTATCTTAATCAATGTCCTATTTAGGCATATCTCTGACATCTCCATATTCAAACTTATATATTTGCAACTACCTTCCATTTCTCCAAACTTGCAGGAAAGACCTCCAAGAAATAGGCAAACACTACCTTTCATGGGCCGGTAGAGCAGCAGCTTTCAAAATGATCACCCTTCTGAAACTCCTGTACCTATACAGAGCCTTACCAATACAGATCCCCAAATCCTTTTTCAGCACCCTTAAAAGATTACTGTGTTCTTACGTATGGCTGGGTCGGAAACCTCGTTGTTCCTATACCACTATCGTAAAACACAAACTTGCAGGAGGCATGAGTTTCCCGGACACAAAAGATTATTATATGGCAGTGTTACTGGACCAAATCGGGTTTACGCCTTTGCTCAATAAACAATGGCAATTCATTGAACAACCATTTGTAACTAGGAATAGAGCTGGGCTAATGAAATGGACTTTAGACGGTACAGGTAGATATAGTAAAAATACTATGGGTATATTTATTCATAAAAGTAGAAAATTTACAGAACAAGAAATATACAAAACTTTGTGAACATGATACTATAATATCGGCATATTATTCACAGTACATGCATAGGAGAAATTTCATAAAAGTTGATACTAGTGCATGTATGTTAATGGAACAGAAATCATACAGCACCCGAAATTATATAAAAACTTTTAGATCCTTGGAACTGTATTGAATATGCGGAGTGATGGGGGTTGCTTTTACTCAACATGTTTCGCGTTGAAGAAACGCTTCATCAGGAGCATAACGGTAAGTACGATAAGTCTTCGCAGGAATGTGTGAAACAAACCATCGAGAATAGTCATATGGCATATATAATGATGTTCGCTGGCCTGCCTTGTAGGCTAATGACCGGTTGTTTAAAACATCAGGATATATGCGTGTAAAAAACTTTGGGCTAATGCACAAAAATATAAGATTAGAAAATGGTTTATGTCAGGCGACAGAAAATACCCCAAAAGTGGTCCCAATAGAAGTGGTCAAACAAGCGCCCAGAGGCGATTCAGTTCGCATGTGTAGCGCTATATAAATTTTTCACTCACTCACTCAATAGCGAGTCCGGAACTAGTAGCCAGCAAATCTGGATAGCTTGTAGGCTAAATATCCAGCAGGGCATGGGAAACCGGTCCGAGCGGGAACCAACTGGTGTATGCGGTGTCAATGTCGCACCAGACATGTGCATCTGCACTTTTTATAGCAAGACCCATCTATATGAACAATCATTTGTACCTGAAGGCAATTTAAGCTCCATTTTGCTAGCCCAGAATAATCTCTTGAGACCCCAAAAAAAAAATCACTCAATTATATCGGCCGCAGTTGAGGCATGATACTTCCTATTCCGAAACACGTCCCTGTCAGAACACACCTAAACTGTATCTCCCCCTGTGGAAGTATTCAAATTCATACTCCCAAAACTGTCATTCAAACACTGGTCAAAAAGTCTCCCACTGACATAAATAATACATAACAACCTACTTCTCCAATTCCAAACCATAAGATCTAGACACCTAATTTCATTGCAAGGTGCATACACATACAGGCGTATAGCCTCCTACTTGCAAAAAAATCCTACCTCAATAGTCACTATTGGTGACTAGTGGTCCTTCTAGACTTCCAACTCCCCCAAAACAAAAGGAATAACCCTTATGTACAACCTATTACAAAACAGACTTATTTATTAAGACATCTACATACAAGATATAGGAGAGGGATCTTCAGGCCACTTTCTCGGATTCCCAATGGCGTTCAGCCATACAATACAACCACAAAGCTTCCAACTGTATTAAAGTGGAGTTCCACCCTAAAAATTAACTTTCTATTAACAGCTTGCCTTTAATGTAAAAAATAAATACAAATTTACTCACTTCTATCTGGCTGTTACTAGGCAGATTTTGTAATCTGCCTAGTTCCTGGTCCTAGGTGATTCAACTTCCTGTCCTAAGACCCCATTGCCTCCTGGGAAATGATAACACTTATTTCCCAGGAGTCTCTGGGCATTACTGTGCCTAAAAATTGCCCAGCATGCACCTCTCCCTGAAAACCAGGAAGAAAAAGGAACTGGGCTTCACATTCCCACACATATTATGGATACGGCCACAACATGAGCTGGAAGATATAAGTCAAGTGTTTGCAATGATTTCTGGAATGATTGGGGAGCTATTATTATGTTTTAGGGACTATTTAAGGTGATTAATTTTAGCTTGCCAAAAAAAATGTATGCCCGGAAACCCGCTTTAACTATTGGGAACTGTCGAAACTATTGGGAACTGTCTTTGGTCACATATCCATCTATTGGGTTGCCTTTTTGGCTTAGTATGCTGCTCCTGTCTCTTTGACTTGCCATGTGTGCCTTATTAACAGTATACTACCAGAGTATTTGCTATGTTTATTTAGTCTGATGACCCCCTTTTTTCTTTCTGTATGACCGCTACTGAATGTTGATGCTGTATGTATTTTGTACCGGAAAATGAAAAGAAACTGCGTTAAAAAATACCAAAAAGATAAGAAAAAGGGGGGGAAAGATAACTGCAACGTGGTGACAGTCTAATCCCTCCAGGTGCTACGATTATCATGTAAACAATAACTACAAGAAATAAACATAAGAAAAATATAAATCGCGCTACCTCAACCACCCTTCTTGCCAGACACAAGCGTATGCAAGTGGGTGATCTATAGTGATATAAGTGAAAGGCTGGCTGCTATGTCGGGAGCGACCTATATTGGCCACTAGGGTGCAGCATGCAGCCACCCTTAAAATCCCACACCAGTGATGGTGATGGTGATTTACAAATGAAAACCAAAAACAGACGAAAAACACTTGGATCAAAAAGACATCAGCTAAATATAAACTTTGGCTATGAATGAGTTAATAGTCCAAAATATTAAAAGCAGAAAGTCCATTAGATAGCAGGTAGTGTGTCAAACACCCGTGCATCTGTCCCACATTACAGATTGATTATAAACGTGTCCAAAGGAAAACGTGATATCTCCTCCACCAGACTTATAGATTGGCCTCTGGCAAGAAGGGTGGTTGAGGTAGCGCGATTTATATTTTTTCTTATGTATTTTGTACCGGTTGTTAGCCGTACTATTTTTTCGTTTGGAAAATAAAGGAATTACAAAAAAAAAATATATGAATACACCTCTGCTTTAAAAAACAATACTCTTGCAAAATTTGCCAACGCCTGGAAGTATTGGCTGAGTCCACAAGTGTGATTAAAGCGGGGGTTCACCCTAAAAAAAAAAAAAAAATTGTCTACTATGCCATCCAGCATACTAGCGTTAGCAACAGTATGCCTTTATTTTTATTTTTTTCGCTGTACTCACAGTTTAATCCATTCAGACTCCCGCGGGGAGTAGGCGTTCCTATGGCGCGTCACGCTTCCCGAAAATAGCCGAAATAGGACTTGGCTCTTCACGGCGCCTGTGCAGTCAGCTCCTAGTCTGTGCGCAGGCGCCGTATATCGCCGTGAAGAGCCGAGTCCTACTCCGGCTATTTTCGGGAAGCGTGACGCGCCATAGCCGTCCGTCAATCATGTTCCCCTCTTCATAGGAACGCCTACTCCCCGCGGGAGTCAGAAACAAAACTAATGGATTAAACTGTGAGTACAGCACAAAAAAATAAAAATAAAGGCATACTTTAGCTGACGCTAGTATGCTGGATGGCATGGTAGAAAGTTGATTTTTAGGGTGAACCTCCGCTTTAAATATTGTAATTCATTGTTTTTTATTATTATTTATTTTCTTCAGAATTTTACCCAGCTTAGACTGACGGACTGTAACCCACTGTTTATTATCGTATGTACACGTTAGGCCCCTTTTACACGGGCGGACCGTGTACAGATGAAAAAGGGACATACATTGGTCCCTATGAGATTGCGGGTGTCAGCGGATGAACATCCGCTGACACCCAATCTCGCCCGCTTTCGCATTCCTCCGATTCTGCAGACATAGGAAAACCGTATTTTTCCTTCTGTCTGCGGATCGGATCGAGTGAACATGGACAGACGGACCGTGTTCATCCAATCCCCCCATAGGGAAGAGAGGAAAAAAGACAGGGCGGACCGCTGGCTCAGCTGGGATCTACAGAGCGATCCCCCCTGAGCAAGCCGAGGTTCACGGGTGGAACATTACTGATCCGCCCCGGGTGAAAGGGCCCTTACTCGTTTTCCAACACTGTGTTTCTTTGCCTGTATATGGAACATTTAATAAAAAAATATATTGGATTTTTTTTTTGCTGTGCGCCGCTAAAATGTTCGGGTTTGACTTTCAGAAAAGGTGGCAACCCTACATCCCAGGAGTGTTCAGGAGGGGAGAAAAGGAGGAGCAGTTCACTCAGCTAAGCACACCCTCTCCTGCATACATGCTTGAGCTAAGTGCAGATGGATTCCAGGAAGTAAATGCTACATGAATCATCTCAGTTGGTCATGGCTAGAAATGCTAGGGGGTGTTTTTCAAAGAGATTTCTCACCAAAATAAAGCACAGAGACATGGATGGATGGATGGGGGAGTTTGCTTTGAATATTAAACATGAATTAAATCATTTTTTTGGTTTGTTGCACTCAGATGCAGCGAAGATCCTCTTTAACCCCCGCACACCTGACCGCCTTCCAGTATCACCTAATAACTGCAGCAAGGGGATGCAGCAATGGGTTAAGCTACAGTAATGGGTAGCTGTGAGGTTCCCTAGGAGCAGAGTATGTTATTACAGAAGCTGTCCCTGGAGGCCGTCTGTCCCCATAGCTCCTCACACAAACACTGTTTACATTCAGCCTAAACAGATTGCTCTGTTATTCTGCACTCTTGTACATTGCACATCACAAACCACAAGCGGTTACCACAACAAATTACACAAACCTCCATGTCAGCTTGACCCACACACAGGAAGCAACGCGGGCTGACACTTTCTGGCTGTTCCAAATCCACCCAATACTGATGGGGGTTTAGATCATCCACTGGATCTTCCTGGAGATGATTTCCCTGTAGTTCCAGTATAGTCATTGCAGGCTGCTGGTGTTTTTTTCATGTAAAGTACACTATATAGCAGGGGTCTCCAAACTGCGGCCCTTTGCTTCCTTTTTTCCATCCCTTGGGGCACTACTGATACCAACAATGGGGCATAATTTCCCCTACTGTTACTAATGAAGGGGTTACATTTCCTCCCAAATACACAAATGATGGGGGACAATTCCTCTCACTGACACCAACAATGGGGCTTAATGACATCGACGATGGGGCATAAGTCCTCTCAATGATACCAACGATGGGTCCCAATGACATCAACAATGGGGCATAATTCCTCCCACTTACACCAATAATGAGGCTCAATTACTCTCACTGAAACAACAACGACGCTCTGACCTTTTCTACTCCCACTGGCCACAGTGCGGCCCTTCTAAAGTCTGAAGGACAGTTAACTGGTCCTTTGTAAAGTGTGAAAGTGTCTGCGCTGTAGGAAACCTGGACTGGGGGGGGTGGCAAGGAGAGGGGTGTGGGGTGAGTGATCGGAAATCCGTGGGTCAGTGGGATAATAAGTATATAAACACAGTAAGGGTGACCCACAATAAAAAGAAAATAGGTGTGGTCTGGCCTGACAGGTGTGGCGAAAAACACATAAAAAACTCTTGTCACTGATAAGTGAATATTACAAACAAATGAACTTGTGAGGTGAGTGGAGAAAATCAACAAATAGAGTGGGCGAAGCCCAAATGATAGTGGTAGAATCCAATGAGCAATGGTGAGAAACAGTCAAAAAACAAGGAAAATGGAGATTGACTGATGAGTAGGTAAGTGGTTAAGTGTGGGGGGATACCAAACTCCAGTGAGTCGTGGTGTGTGATCAGGTAGGTCCACACACCGTGCACCCTTCACCAGTAGTGAATCAAATGGCTTACCTCTCTACTCACGTATAAGCTCAAATCAGTCACTGTACCAGCTAGTTGTTGAATGTATATTTGCTTGTTATAGTCTCGGTGCATACATATAAAGACAGCGATACAAATGTTGTTGCTTGGACTTCTTGCAAACAGCAAGGAGACAGAATTTCCACAGTCAGGGGTGGCTAATTGTCCACTTACACAACTTACAGTGATGTATAAGGGGCGTGTGCCTATCTCCACGAGCGCCGAACTCGTATTCCAATCTTCCTACTACTGCCAGTTTCCTCTCAGCATCGAATGGAACCGTCCGCTCGTGATGAGACAAATAGGCAGGGATAGAAAGGAGAGGGGGGGCACATCGCGTGAACCAGGCAAAAAATGAATTTATTAAAACAAGTGTTAAAAATAAAAGACTCACATAGGGCAGTTTACAGGCGGTTCCGTAGCTACGAGCGCCGCGCTCGTCCACTGTCCGTCAGGTACTGCTCCCAATAAAGATCTTGTGATCCGGCCTTCAGACAAAGGTGGAGGAATAGTATTACTGACCACGGAACAATATCATATAGGGATGCTTAAACTCCTTAACGACACAGAGACCTACAGTCCAATGTTAAGTAATCCGATGTTCAAATGGAGAAAAGAACTTGAACAAGTTATACATCTGGGTCTTAAAAAAGGAGTCCTGGATAAGAAAGAGGCCAAATATTTGATCCCCGAAGCTTGCAGGACCCCCATCATCTACGCCCTACCGAAGATCCACAAAGATAAAGTAAACCCTCCTTTCAGACCCATTGTCAATGGCATAGATTCAATAACAGCTAGACTTGGCCAATACATAGACCGTTACCTACAACAGGCCGTGCAGCATACACGCGCATATCTAAAGGACACAAAAGAAATGCTGCAACTGTTAGCCGGACTGAATGACAGCGGACCTTTACTAATGGCCACGGCCGATGTCTCTTCATTGTATTCAATCATTCCTCACCACCTAGCCTGTGACGCCACCAAATGGGGACTTCGGAATTTCACCGACCTTCCCTGTGTACAAAGGAAGTACATCATCAAATGTTTAGACTTTTGTCTAAAACATAGTCACCTATGGTACAACGACCAGTTTTACCAACAACGGACTGGAGTGGCGATGGGGGCAAAATTTGCCCCGAGCGTGGCAGGACTTTTCATGTCCCAATGGGAGGAAGAAGGGGTATTTACACATCAATCTACAGATCTTTTGCTATATAAAAGATATATTGATGACATTTTCATCCTGTGGAGAGGCGACCACCAATCATTGGTGACCTTCCTGGAGAATTTAAATAAAAATACCAGAAATATCAAACTTACGTGGCAAATTGAAGAACAAAACATAGCCTTTCTAGATCTAGAAATATCCAGGAACAATGCAACCTTCGATACCAAAACCTTTTTCAAGAGTGTGGACAGAAACAGCTACCTCCCCCTCACCAGCTGCCATCATAAGAACTGGCTTTTTAATATTCCGAAAGGTCAACTAATGCGCCTACGACGCAATTGCACCAAGCAGGATGTTTTCCAGGAACAAGCGAAACAGCTAGGTGATAGATTCGTGCAGAAGGGGTACAATAAGACACACATCGAGCAAAAGATAGAAGAGGTATCCAGAATTCCCAGAGGAAAACTTTTGGAAAACAAAATTCCTACAAGCAGACAAGATGTAGTACCTATTGTATTGGACTATAATATACAACACAAGAAAATTGAAAAAGTTATTCAAAGACATTGGCATATCCTCAAAGGTGACAAAGACCTACGAGATGTATTACCTGACAAACCAAGGTTTATATACAAGAGAGCCCCCACTTTGAGGGACCAACTAGTGAAGAGCGTCATTAACCCACCCAAGAAACAGTTCACATTTTTCACTGGAAAAGGTTTCTTCCCATGCAAGAGATGTTATGCTTGCATGCATACTAAACGTCCAAATAAAAAGGTGTCTACTTTTAAGTCTAATAGCAATAACACGGAGTATGAAATAAGAGACTTCATTGGCTGCAACACAGAAGGTGCAGTATATGTACTCGAATGCAGCTGCGGACTTCAATATATAGGCCGCACGAAGAGACTCCTACGGATACGTATTAAAGAACACGTGAAAAATATAGAAAAAGGGTTCGCCAATCACAGTGTATCTCGCCACTTTGCCAAAGTTCATCATAAAGACCCCTCACATCTGAAATTTTGGGGGATAGTCCCATATTCTAGACCATGGCGGGGGGGCCATAAAGTTAGGGCACTCAGCCAACTAGAATCGAAATACATCTACAATATGGATACTTTCACACCCAGAGGCCTCAATATCGAGTTCGATCTGAACTGCTTCCTAAGTGACTTCTAGATCCTTTGCTCTATCCTACATTATTCTGTTCATGTTGGGTTAACCTTATGCACTTATCTATCCTACCTAGACCTGCTGTGCGTCATGTGCTGCTCCTATGGTTATTATACCATTACAGCCCCTTTCACACCAGGTGTCACACATTCTGTGCCTCACCGAATACATCATCCCACATACACCGGTTGTGTGTCAGGTACAGATCCATCTAGTTGTTACAGCATCAAAGCCCCTTTCACACCAGATGTTATATACTCCGGACTTTAACATCTGGATTTCTCCGACCACTTCACCATTCCCTATTTGGGTTCCTATTGTCCACCCCCTTTTATATGTTCGTTAACATATATTATATATGTATTTTAAACAATATATTTTTTTTTTATGTTCCTTAAACACTCTGCACAGCACATCTGCCACCGTGCCGCCGGCCAATGCGGTGTTTTGGCTTTGCGGCCTGATGGCACTCTGCAACACCATGCACGATAGCACATCATTTTTTGCAATATGTGTCCCCATTTCGACCGCCCCTATGGGCGTTCCATTGGACTCCCACTCTCAGAGTGTTGGGATCGTGCACATATAACAATTACTCTTCCCAGTAATTTATTTTAAAAGCTTCCCTCTCCGCTCTATTTGAAACCAATCGGTTTTTTATACATTTATATTTTCCATTTTTTATACTTTTATTATCTTCCCTTGTGGACACTTGCCCATGTCACTTGCCAACCGATGCCTGCTCCGGCTCAACACCCCTGATTACCCCGTCTCTGTCCCGTCTGTTCCACTGAGCGGAGACTAATACAAGAGAGGAGACTCAGGGAAAATGGCGCCGGCGCGGCACTCGCCAATATATGGCATAGACTTCAATAAAATGGCCGCTGCCAGTCCTATTACCCAGACGTTATTTAAACAGGACCCAGTACTCTAGTTAACCATCCCCTGATGAAGTCACGTGATGTGACGAATACGCGTCGGGAATACAGAGTACACACCAGGAGCAGTACCTGACGGACAGTGGACGAGCGCGGCGCTCGTAGCTACGGAACCGCCTGTAAACTGCCCTATGTGAGTCTTTTATTTTTAACACTTGTTTTAATAAATTCATTTTTTGCCTGGTTCACGCGATGTGCCCCCCCTCTCCTTTCTATCCCTGCCTATTTGTCTCATCACGAGCGGACGGTTCCATTCGATGCTGAGAGGAAACTGGCAGTAGTAGGAAGATTGGAATACGAGTTCGGCGCTCGTGGAGATAGGCACACGCCCCTTATACATCACTGTAAGTTGTGTAAGTGGACAATTAGCCACCCCTGACTGTGGAAATTCTGTCTCCTTGCTGTTTGCAAGAAGTCCAAGCAACAACATTTGTATCGCTGTCTTTATATGTATGCACCGAGACTATAACAAGCAAATATACATTCAACAACTAGCTGGTACAGTGACTGATTTGAGCTTATACGTGAGTAGAGAGGTAAGCCATTTGATTCACTACTGGTGAAGGGTGCACGGTGTGTGGACCTACCTGATCACACACCACGACTCACTGGAGTTTGGTATCCCCCACACTTAACCACTTACCTACTCATCAGTCAATCTCCATTTTCCTTGTTTTTTGACTGTTTCTCACCATTGCTCATTGGATTCTACCACTATCATTTGGGCTTCGCCCACTCTATTTGTTGATTTTCTCCACTCACCTCACAAGTTCATTTGTTTGTAATATTCACTTATCAGTGACAAGAGTTTTTTATGTGTTTTTCGCCACACCTGTCAGGCCAGACCACACCTATTTTCTTTTTATTGTGGGTCACCCTTACTGTGTTTATATACTTATTATCCCACTGACCCACGGATTTCCGATCACTCACCCCACACCCCTCTCCTTGCCACCCCCCCCAGTCCAGGTTTCCTACAGCGCAGACACTTTCACACTTTACACATTCAATTTTGCCTGTCTTGAGAGGACAACACCCCTGTTGTTTGCTGCAGTATCCACGTCCATCCACCCCATCGCCATCCATCTGGCCCACTCTCCCTCACCCATATCCTACACAGCGCAGGAGTCCACCCAACACATTTATTACGTAAATCTTTCTTTACTCCAGCAGCAGTAATGGATATTTTCACGTTTATCGAACAACGCGAGGTTAACCTCGACTTGGTCTTTAATAGCGATGACCCCAAAACAGACAGTAATGTGGAACACCTCACACGGAAATTAGGGCATGGCCTTGAGAAGAAAATTAACCTTTGGTGGGATATTCATACGTTTGAGCGTTACATCAAAGCCAATCTAGTCCCTAGACGACTTAGATGGGATGTACCCCCCAATGACGGTATTGGAGACCAGGAATCCAACGAAGAGTGGTTTAGATTCTTTAATGGTAAAGGCATTGAACTCCTACAGTTCCTTATTAAAAGGAAACAGAAAAAACTCAAGAAAACCGAACAGGCTCTAGCCGAACTTAAATTAAGATTAGACATACATAAAGACACAGAGGAATTCAAGCGCCTCACTGCCCTACTTAATAAAGACCTGGTAAAAAAGGATCTTGAAGTACAGTTAAGGAAAAGTAAAAAGTTTGCCAGAGACATTGGTGATTATAAAAACGAAGTAGTGTACAGATGGCAGGTCAATAAAGGCCCCCCTGACCCCATCTCTACATTCTCAACACCTGAAAAACTGGCGTGCCATGTCTCTCCATCTATGGAAGACATGACAACCAATATTCCTCCAGGAGCGACTGACACACATATAGAAACTAGACAAGACCCTCCTCAAAAGGATCAATCTAGAAAAACAGACCGAGATAAGAAACAGAAACATCCCAGTGGTCAGACTCCACGCAACTCATGGAGGAAACACTCTGAGGCAGTGGCCACTCCCCAACAAGGTTGGAAGAAAACAAAAAATCGGAAAAATAAAAGACCACATAGCAACTGGAATAAAAATAACCAAGGACATAAAGATGCAAGAGATCCACAATACGAACGAGGAAGAAGTCCTGAATACCCTGACAGACAATATGACAATCGAGACTATAGAGGAGACCAGCCATACTACCCTGGAACGTATAGAAGGAGCCCAGGACGGGACCACTATTACGAACAAAGAGAAAGACATGGCCCGCCACCTCTACTACCTAGACCAAGAGATAGGAGTCCAGTGTACTATTACAGTCAATACGTTCCCCCAAGAGAGTCTCGAGATTGGTATAGAGAAGATAGAAGGGCCCCGGAGTATCGCTATGAGGAAGGATATAGCAGATCTTTTTTAGATCGGGACAAAATCTACCACCCCCCAAGAAAAGCAGAGGAAATGAAGCAGAGAAGCCCCCCAAGAAAAGAGGATGCAGGGCAGGAAAAAGAAAACAAGAAAGAAACAGAGAGAAACTGAGAATAATAGGAGAAGGGATTTTTAATCTGACTGATATACCACTGACCCAAGAAGAAATTTCAGTATTAGATAAAGGACTAAAATACGCACCAGTCAGGAACTTGGATAAATTTCAGACCTACATAAACATTGAAAAATATGTTAGGAAACTGAACATTAAAAAATATATGACTGGCAAGACCTTTAAACCTGCTGGAAGAGAAAACGACACAGTGGTTCATAGTCAACTAAGAAACAAATCCACCTTCAACCCAAAAGTAAAAGATGGGAAACATATAGAAGTTTTTAGAAATATGGTGACAAATGAAATCAAACAACTAGTGATCAAGAAAATCGAGGAACCCAAATCCATGAAGATTGGCATCAAGAAACTTAGAGCCAATAAAGATCTTGTGATCCGGCCTTCAGACAAAGGTGGAGGAATAGTATTACTGACCACGGAACAATATCATATAGGGATGCTTAAACTCCTTAACGACACAGAGACCTACAGTCCAATGTTAAGTAATCCGATGTTCAAATGGAGAAAAGAACTTGAACAAGTTATACATCTGGGTCTTAAAAAAGGAGTCCTGGATAAGAAAGAGGCCAAATATTTGATCCCCGAAGCTTGCAGGACCCCCATCATCTACGCCCTACCGAAGATCCACAAAGATAAAGTAAACCCTCCTTTCAGACCCATTGTCAATGGCATAGATTCAATAACAGCTAGACTTGGCCAATACATAGACCGTTACCTACAACAGGCCGTGCAGCATACACGCGCATATCTAAAGGACACAAAAGAAATGCTGCAACTGTTAGCCGGACTGAATGACAGCGGACCTTTACTAATGGCCACGGCCGATGTCTCTTCATTGTATTCAATCATTCCTCACCACCTAGCCTGTGACGCCACCAAATGGGGACTTCGGAATTTCACCGACCTTCCCTGTGTACAAAGGAAGTACATCATCAAATGTTTAGACTTTTGTCTAAAACATAGTCACCTATGGTACAACGACCAGTTTTACCAACAACGGACTGGAGTGGCGATGGGGGCAAAATTTGCCCCGAGCGTGGCAGGACTTTTCATGTCCCAATGGGAGGAAGAAGGGGTATTTACACATCAATCTACAGATCTTTTGCTATATAAAAGATATATTGATGACATTTTCATCCTGTGGAGAGGCGACCACCAATCATTGGTGACCTTCCTGGAGAATTTAAATAAAAATACCAGAAATATCAAACTTACGTGGCAAATTGAAGAACAAAACATAGCCTTTCTAGATCTAGAAATATCCAGGAACAATGCAACCTTCGATACCAAAACCTTTTTCAAGAGTGTGGACAGAAACAGCTACCTCCCCCTCACCAGCTGCCATCATAAGAACTGGCTTTTTAATATTCCGAAAGGTCAACTAATGCGCCTACGACGCAATTGCACCAAGCAGGATGTTTTCCAGGAACAAGCGAAACAGCTAGGTGATAGATTCGTGCAGAAGGGGTACAATAAGACACACATCGAGCAAAAGATAGAAGAGGTATCCAGAATTCCCAGAGGAAAACTTTTGGAAAACAAAATTCCTACAAGCAGACAAGATGTAGTACCTATTGTATTGGACTATAATATACAACACAAGAAAATTGAAAAAGTTATTCAAAGACATTGGCATATCCTCAAAGGTGACAAAGACCTACGAGATGTATTACCTGACAAACCAAGGTTTATATACAAGAGAGCCCCCACTTTGAGGGACCAACTAGTGAAGAGCGTCATTAACCCACCCAAGAAACAGTTCACATTTTTCACTGGAAAAGGTTTCTTCCCATGCAAGAGATGTTATGCTTGCATGCATACTAAACGTCCAAATAAAAAGGTGTCTACTTTTAAGTCTAATAGCAATAACACGGAGTATGAAATAAGAGACTTCATTGGCTGCAACACAGAAGGTGCAGTATATGTACTCGAATGCAGCTGCGGACTTCAATATATAGGCCGCACGAAGAGACTCCTACGGATACGTATTAAAGAACACGTGAAAAATATAGAAAAAGGGTTCGCCAATCACAGTGTATCTCGCCACTTTGCCAAAGTTCATCATAAAGACCCCTCACATCTGAAATTTTGGGGGATAGTCCCATATTCTAGACCATGGCGGGGGGGCCATAAAGTTAGGGCACTCAGCCAACTAGAATCGAAATACATCTACAATATGGATACTTTCACACCCAGAGGCCTCAATATCGAGTTCGATCTGAACTGCTTCCTAAGTGACTTCTAGATCCTTTGCTCTATCCTACATTATTCTGTTCATGTTGGGTTAACCTTATGCACTTATCTATCCTACCTAGACCTGCTGTGCGTCATGTGCTGCTCCTATGGTTATTATACCATTACAGCCCCTTTCACACCAGGTGTCACACATTCTGTGCCTCACCGAATACATCATCCCACATACACCGGTTGTGTGTCAGGTACAGATCCATCTAGTTGTTACAGCATCAAAGCCCCTTTCACACCAGATGTTATATACTCCGGACTTTAACATCTGGATTTCTCCGACTACTTCACCATTCCCTATTTGGGTTCCTATTGTCCACCCCCTTTTATATGTTCGTTAACATATATTATATATGTATTTTAAACAATATATTTTTTTTTTATGTTCCTTAAACACTCTGCACAGCACATCTGCCACCGTGCCGCCGGCCAATGCGGTGTTTTGGCTTTGCGGCCTGATGGCACTCTGCAACACCATGCACGATAGCACATCATTTTTTGCAATATGTGTCCCCATTTCGACCGCCCCTATGGGCGTTCCATTGGACTCCCACTCTCAGAGTGTTGGGATCGTGCACATATAACAATTACTCTTCCCAGTAATTTATTTTAAAAGCTTCCCTCTCCGCTCTATTTGAAACCAATCGGTTTTTTATACATTTATATTTTCCATTTTTTATACTTTTATTATCTTCCCTTGTGGACACTTGCCCATGTCACTTGCCAACCGATGCCTGCTCCGGCTCAACACCCCTGATTACCCCGTCTCTGTCCCGTCTGTTCCACTGAGCGGAGACTAATACAAGAGAGGAGACTCAGGGAAAATGGCGCCGGCGCGGCACTCGCCAATATATGGCATAGACTTCAATAAAATGGCCGCTGCCAGTCCTATTACCCAGACGTTATTTAAACAGGACCCAGTACTCTAGTTAACCATCCCCTGATGAAGTCACGTGATGTGACGAATACGCGTCGGGAATACAGAGTACACACCAGGAGCAGTACCTGACGGACAGTGGACGAGCGCGGCGCTCGTAGCTACGGAACCGCCTGTAAACTGCCCTATGTGAGTCTTTTATTTTTAACACTTGTTTTAATAAATTCATTTTTTGCCTGGTTCACGCGATGTGCCCCCCCTCTCCTTTCTATCCCTGCCTATTTGTCTCATCACGAGCGGACGGTTCCATTCGATGCTGAGAGGAAACTGGCAGTAGTAGGAAGATTGGAATACGAGTTCGGCGCTCGTGGAGATAGGCACACGCCCCTTATACATCACTGTAAGTTGTGTAAGTGGACAATTAGCCACCCCTGACTGTGGAAATTCTGTCTCCTTGCTGTTTGCAAGAAGTCCAAGCAACAACATTTGTATCGCTGTCTTTATATGTATGCACCGAGACTATAACAAGCAAATATACATTCAACAACTAGCTGGTACAGTGACTGATTTGAGCTTATACGTGAGTAGAGAGGTAAGCCATTTGATTCACTACTGGTGAAGGGTGCACGGTGTGTGGACCTACCTGATCACACACCACGACTCACTGGAGTTTGGTATCCCCCACACTTAACCACTTACCTACTCATCAGTCAATCTCCATTTTCCTTGTTTTTTGACTGTTTCTCACCATTGCTCATTGGATTCTACCACTATCATTTGGGCTTCGCCCACTCTATTTGTTGATTTTCTCCACTCACCTCACAAGTTCATTTGTTTGTAATATTCACTTATCAGTGACAAGAGTTTTTTATGTGTTTTTCGCCACACCTGTCAGGCCAGACCACACCTATTTTCTTTTTATTGTGGGTCACCCTTACTGTGTTTATATACTTATTATCCCACTGACCCACGGATTTCCGATCACTCACCCCACACCCCTCTCCTTGCCACCCCCCCCAGTCCAGGTTTCCTACAGCGCAGACACTTTCACACTTTACACATTCAATTTTGCCTGTCTTGAGAGGACAACACCCCTGTTGTTTGCTGCAGTATCCACGTCCATCCACCCCATCGCCATCCATCTGGCCCACTCTCCCTCACCCATATCCTACACAGCGCAGGAGTCCACCCAACACATTAACTGGTCCTTTGTTTAGAAAGTTTGGAGACCCCCTGCTATATGGCTCTTGCTGCCCCTCTGAAAAGAAATCTATGATGGTTTACTTTTCAGGGGGCAATAGAGCATTGGCTGCCAGGCATCCAGGAAGCGATACTGCCATCTCCTGAATTCACCTTTTTTTTTTACAGTTGAATGGGCATTTTATATATTATTACCACCCACAACTGTGAGCTAAGCATTTGGCTTGTGTTTTTTGGCGCAGCCCCATTCACTTGAATGGGTCATGTTTAGCTGCGGTACTGCCATTGAACGCGACAGGGGTGTCATGTTTGCCACAGTCATGGCCTATGTACAGCCTTAAAGCGGGAGTTCACCCAAAAATCAACTTTCTGCAGTTAGATCCAGCATCCTGCTGACATCTGCAGTATGCTGGTCTTTTTTTTTTTTGGTACTTATCGTTTCAGCAGTAATTCTTCTATGCCTCAGAGCGGGGATTACTTCCTGGTATAGGCGTTCCCTTCAAGACAAGCAAGTTGATTGACAGCCTTCGATAGCGCATCACGGCTTCCGAAGATACACGAGTGACGCTCGTCAATTTACGGCGCCTGCGCAGTCAGCTCTACATGGCAGGCGCCGTAAACAGCCAAGTGTCACCTCGGCTGTTTTCGGAAGCCGCAACGCGCTATCGAAGGCCGCCAATCAACTTGCTTGCCTTCGGGAACGCCCATTCCCCGAAGGATTCCCAGCTCGGAGCCATAGAAGAAATACGGCTATAACGATAAGTACCAAAATAAAAAAAACAAGACCAGCATACTGCAGATGTCAGCAGTATGCTGGATCTAACTGCAGAAAGTTGATTTTTGGGTGAACTCCCGCTTTAAATAACTGCAGGTTATGATTTAGGTGGGTGCTCAGGGGGTGCAAAAACCACAGCTTAAAAGATTGTTTTTACCACTCCTCACCCACCCATATCAGCGGGGCCTATGGTTAAATGTTTGTTGATGCCTGATCATCAAGCCTAATGTAGTGACTGGACTACCCTTACTAGAAAGCTGGTAACCGAGAAGGACATTGGGAAAGGAGATAAATTTCACTGCTAATGGCGGGATCTTTCTCTTGAGACACCGGACCTGAGGCTACAGGAGTAAGAGGCTAGGCTCCTCTGGTCGGTGTGAGTGGAAGCTGTGGCCTGGTCGGTGCGTGGCCTGGTGAGCAGGTTTACAGCAAGGAGAAGTTAAAGTAGATGAGTGGATGTATGGAGTGGGCTGGAAGGTGGAGTAGATGAGCCGGTGTATAGCAAGGAAAGGGTAAAAAAAGATGAGCATTTATATACCGTATTTTCCGGCGTATAAGACGACTTTCTGGATGCAAAAAAATGCATCCAAAGTCGGGGGTCGTCTTATACGCCGGGGATGGTCTCCGTGCTGCCAGCGTCAATGATTTAAAAGACGCTCCTTCTCTTCAGAGTGTTCTGTGATAGGCGGAACACAAATCTTCCCAGCAGCGCCTCTGTTCTGTGTTCCTCCTATCACAGATGCCTTCTCATCCTCGGACAAGATGAGAAGACGTCTGTGATAGGCAGAACACAGAACAGAGGCGCTGCTGGGAAAATTTGTGTTCCGCCTATCACAGAACACTCTGAAGAGAAGGCGCGGCTTTAAAATCATTGACGCTCGCAACACGGAGACTGTCACCGCCTGCAGGTCTATTAAGAAAAAAGTGAGTGATTGCAGTGATTGCACTGGGGGGAAAGTTCAGGCACATTGGGGGCAAGTGATGACACAGTGAGGGGCAAGTGATGGCACAGTGAGGGGCAAGTGATGGCACAGTGGGGGCAAGTGATGGCATAGTGGGGCAAGTGATGGCACAGTGAGGGGCAAGTGATGGCACAGTGAGGGGCAAGTGATGGCACAGTGGGGGCAAGTGATGGCACAGTGAGAGGCAAGTGATGGCACAGTGAGGGGCAAGTGATGGTACAGTGAGGGGCAAGTGATGGCACAGTGAGGGGCAAGTGATGGCACAGTGGGGGCAAGTGATGGCACAGTGCGGGCATGTAATGTAATGGCACAGTGAGGAATGTAATGTAATGGCACAGTGAGATTTGAAAAATCCTGTTTCTGTCAGCAGTTCTGGCTACCCCTCAGCTTCCAGAAAGACTAATAAGAAGGGGGTAAATTTTTCCAGGAAAATTAGGGGGTCGTCTTATACGCCCAGTCGTCTTATACGCCGGAAAATACGATAGTAAGGGAGAAGGTGGAGGAGTTTAAAAGATGTATATTGAGGGGGAAGATGGAGGGGATGAGCAGATGTATAGTAAGGTAGGGTGACCAGACATCCCCGATTTCCGGGGACAGTCCCCGGATTGGATTTGGACAGGGACTGGGGCAATTTCAAAGACAGTCTGTGCAAAATTAAAAAAACGAAATCAGAATTACACAACCCAGGCCTACTAGCTTAGGGGATGTTTTGTTTTCTATTATCTGTGCCCCTTTCTGATGATCATGTGCTGGTCGGAGTAGAGTCGAAGTGGAGGGAATATTTCTTCCCGGCCAGCCGTCTGCCTGCTTATCTCCTTGCCTTCCCTGGTGAAGTGATCTTCCTCCGCTCCCCACCCAGTAGTAGCCAGGGCCCAGAGAGTGAGACTTGACAGGCTGTGAGGCGGGCGGCGACAGACAGAGAGTCGCTGATTGCCGCCATTATTAGTAAAAATAAAATAAGTCCCCGAATTTAATTTAAAAAAATCTGGTTACCTTATAGTAAGGACAAGGTGAATGAGATGAGCTGATGTATGATGTGGGGTGGAAGGTGGAGGAGATAAGCAGGTGTATAGAAAAGAGAAGTTGAAGGAAATGAGCAGATGTACAGTATAGTGAGGCGGAAGGTGGAGGAGAATAGCAGGTTTAATGCAAAAAGAAGGTGAAGAAGATGATGACGAGAGACGAGGTGAAGGAGATGAGTAGGCATATAGCATTGAGAAGGTGTTCCAAGAGGAGGAGAGTGGGTTAGGATAGATCTGCAGATAGGGCAAAAAGGGTAAGCACACTTTGTTTTAAAATGCATTTACCATTTAATTCTGCCTCTGCCCTTGATTCCAAGTAACCAAACTCCCAAAATTTTGAAATGAAAATTCGAATTTTCGACCATCCTACTAGATAACATGCAAGGGCATTGGTGAGCGGAAGCTGTGAAAGAATTAGAGATCTGTCTGCTTTGACAACCTCTGTGAAAAGACAATTGAGTTTTGTTCATTTTAATTTATTTGCTTTGGTACGGATAACAAACTGAACCGACACCTCAGCAAGAACATGAGGTCACCCTCCATTTACATAGAGACAATAGATTATTTTGTATTGCTGTTTAGCAAAGCTTCACTGCCAACGTAACCTTGTGTGCAAACACAGAAAAGGGAACAAACAGCATCATGGGTACAAAAGGCTATTTTTTTTACATGTAAAATCAAATTTAAATATGTCTAAAGCCAAAATCTATTTTGTATAGAGTAGGGAATAGTTAAAAACCGTATCAGGATTTTTTGCCAACTGTGTCCCAATCAGTGTTAATTTCGTCGACTAAAACATTTTAGTTGACTAAATAAAAAAATTTTTAGTCGACTAAATGAGAATTATTTTAGTCGACTAAAATGTGACTAAAACTAAAATGCCATTTTAGTCAAAAGACTAAAATGGGACTAAAACTAAAATGCCATTTTAGTCAAAAGACTAAGCCTAAAACTAAATTAAAATTTGACTTCAAAATTAACACTGGTCTGTAGTGCATGTTCATACCGCAATACCATAAGTAATAACATATTCGATTGTTCACTCCAGCAGTATATAATGAGTTTGGAAATTGTAGAGAAATGTTAACAAATGCATTACAATTTAATTACACCCATTCGATTTTAGACTACTAAAATTAGTTTTTGTCAACTAAAATGTACTGGAGATTCTTTCGACTAATACGATTAAAATTAAAACAATTGCAGAAGACTAAAATGGGACTAAAACCAAAATGCCATTTTAGTCCTAAGACTAATGCCTTGTACACATGACCGAGATTCCCGACGGGAAAAGATCCATCGGAAATCCCCGGGGGAAAACAGAAACTGCTCGGTAACTTTTCCCCCGTACATAGGAGAGGTTTTCCCGTTGGGAAAACTCAGATGAGAGCTTTGGTCGGGAATCCTGGCCTTGTGTATGCTCCATCGCAGTTTTTCCCATAGGAGCTGCTTCTCTTTTTTTGTCCTGCAATTTTTGGGCAGTTTTCCCATCGGAAAAACTGCGACGAGCATACACAGGGCTGGGATTTCCGGCCCAAAAGCTCTCCTCGCAGATTTCCTCTTGGGAAACCCGGTCGTGTGTACGAGGCATAAGACTAAAACGAATTTGAAATTTGCTGCCAAAATTAACACTGGTCCCAATTAAGAGATTTTTCTTCACTCTCTGTTCTGTACACACAACAAGAAGTGAAATGAAATGTATCCAAAGTGAAGTTAATCTACGCTTAGACAATAGTCACTGGAACAAGTGTCCCCCACCAAAAGATTTTCCCTCTATTCCTTTTCTGGTGACAACTCAAAATGTTGGAATTTCCCTCACACTTAAAGGGGTTGTAAAGGTATTTTTTTTTTTTTTATATAACAGACATACCATACTTACCTCTACTGTGCAGTTTGTTTTGCACAGAGTGGCCCCGATCCTCGTCTTCTGGGGTCCCTCTGCGACTGTTTCAGCTCCTCCCCGCAAGAGCTAACCCCCTTTTGGGAAGCACTCTCCCAAGGGGGTTAGCTTGCGGGCGCGCTCCCATGTGATACAGTGGCGGACATAGCCGCCAGGTGTATCACTCTGCCCGCCCCCCGGCACGCCTCGTCATTGATTTGATTGACAGCAGCAGGAGCCAATGGCTGTGCTGCTATCAATCTCCAATGAAGAGCCGCCTCAAGCTGGGGGAAACCATCGCGGGATCGCGCCAAGGAGTTTCGTGGCTGAGGTAAGTAAAACGAGAGGGCTGGGGGGCCCGAGAGTGCAAGGTGTTTTTTCACCTTAATGCATAGGATGCATTAAGGTGAAAACACTCGAAGCTTTACAATCCATTTAATGGTAATGGTCATCAGGTCAAAAACAGATGATCTCCCAATAGCATACACAGACAGCCATATACTGTACATACACAAACATAAAAAAAAAGGTTTTTCCTTTACATAAACTTTCAATAATGATTGTATGTATGTACTACATTCATGTAACAATTTACTCCTCAGGTCTGAGGTGGCCTGCCTTCTTCCTTTGCTACGCGAAGGCTTTGGATAAGTTCTTCAATGCAGAGGTTGTGAGACGCCCCGTACACAAGAGAATTCATTGGCATTTAAACAAAGACATTATAAGAACCCCTGTGGAATTACATCAATTCCACATACCTGTAAGGACGTCCTATTCCCCAAAGGTTCAAAGTTTATGTTGTGCTATCCGTGCAGGCGCTGCTGAATAGAATGGGTCCTCTCTTCTTTGCCCTGACCTTCCCAAGGGCATCAGCTCCTCAGAAACACCAGGTTGAATGTAAAAGCAAGTAAACACAGTGAAGCATGATAACTAATTCCGATTACCCAGTAATAGTGCTATATCAAAAGTAAAGTTGATAACCAAGAAAATGCCAATAAATTATAAATGGCGATAACACACATCAGCATACAAAATGGCTAACAGTTAGGCTAAGCATGAATTGACACATAGGCCCGGATTCACAAAGCACTTGCGCCGACGTATCTCAAGATACGCCGACGTAAGTACAAATGTGCGCTGTCGTATCTATGCGCCGACCCACATACTAAGATACGCCTGAAAATAGGCTTCCTACGACCAACGTAACTTGCCTACCCCGTTGTATCGTGGGCGCATATTTACGATGGGCGCATTTGACGCTCCCATTGATTTTCTATGCAAATATGCAAATGAGGGAGATACGCCGATTCACGAACGTACTTGCGCCCGGCGCATAATATACGCGGTTTGCGTAAGTCGTACGTCCGGCGTAAAGTTATTCCCCATATATGAGGCGCAACCCATGCAAAGGTATGGACCAGGGAACACAAGCCGTCGTATCTTTTGTCGTTTACGTTGTACGTGAATATGACTAGGCGTAGGTTACGTTCACGTCGTAGGCAGTGATCCGTCGTATCTTAGGGAGTAGTTCCGACGTGATTCTGAGCATGCGCACTGGATGCGTCCACAGGACGGCACATGCGCTGTTCGTTATTCGTATCTTTATGGCGCTCGGCCCATCATTTGCATGGGGTCACGCCTCATTTGCATGGCTCACGCCCACTTCCACTCACGAGGACTTACGCCTAAGAAACCCAGCGCAGATTTGGTGGCAAGTGCTTTGTGAATCCAGTGCTTGCTTCTCTGCGCTGCGTCGGCGTAGCGTAAAGAAGATATGCTACGGCGGCATATATATGCGCCGATGTATGTGAATCCGGGCCATAACGTCCAAGTTAGCTTAAGCAGTAGCAGCGCCACCTAAAGTGCAACAATGAGCAGCAATGAAACTTGATCTAATAAATTGTTGGGACTATACTTCTAGGCTATTCCTAAACTGACTGGGTAGGCAATGTCCATAGAAATTAAGGAAATAGAAGAAGGGAACAAAGGGGACATGCTAGGTGATTTTTAAGGGAGGGGCAATCCTTTGTTTGGTTCTGCTGGCTATCGTTGGGGCCCTTTAAAAAATGCTTGTGCACTTAATAACAGTTTTAGTAAACCAGCTTGTAGTACAAGTGTGGTACGCCCAGCCCCATTCACGTACGACTTACGTAAACGACATAAAATACGACGGCTTTTCTGACGTTTCAGACGTCCATACCTTAACATGACTTACCCCTGCTTTATGAGGGGTAAACTTACGCCGGACGTACGCCTTACGTAAACGGCGTAGCTTACTGCGACGGGCGCAAGTACGTTCGTGAATCGGCGTATCTAGCTCATTTACATATTCGACACGTAAATCAACGGAAGCGCCCCTAGCGGCCAGCGTAAATATGCACCCAAGATACGACGGTGTAGGAGACTTACGTCGGTCGTATCTTGCCAAAATTCAGGCGTTTCTGCTTTTCTGAATAAGCGTATAGATACGACGGCGCACATTTGGACTTACGACGGCGTATCTGGAGATACGTTGTCGTAAGTCCTTTCTGAATCCCGGCCAATGGGGGCAGGGTATGACATGTAGTTTGATGAAGGAATCACCTCCCTGTTTGTAAGAGAAGTGTCAGTGCGCTCCGGGCACACAGGTGCACGCACATGCGCACAAGGAACTCAGTAGTTCGCAGACACGCCCACGCTTTCCTTTGGCGCCAGATGGCCTATTTAAGGGGCACACCGACCCCAGTCTAATGCTGATGGATTTCAGCTGTTCCTGTACCTGTATCCTGTTGTTTACCTGCCTGTCACCTGTTACTGAACCTTGGCTGTCCCTGACCCTGCTGCTGGACTTCGCTACACTTCTGATTATCGGTTCCTGATCTCGGCTCCCTACTTTGACCTTGCTCCTGCCTGATGACTTTGTAACTTGCTGCCCGTCTGTTACCAAACCTGGCTATCCGTGTGACTACGCTCCTGTCTCCTGTTTGGCTCTACTCTACTTCCCGGGTATCTGCAACTTCATGTATCATGAATCAGATGTGATCAGAACTGCATGGACTGCAACAGAGGGAACCCAGACGTGTTTTAAGTGAAAATATGATTTATTAAGGATGGTGAAATAATATATTAAAATAACAACCTCCAAAACACTCCAACCAACACCAACAGAAACCACAAATAATAACAGTAATAGGGACAAACCGGAATCACAACAGGGCCAGGCCAGGATCGTCAACGGGAGGTCAGCAGCTGGGGAAAGGGAGCACAAACAGGACAAGGAGGGGATGGATGGATCACAGGGGGAACAGGTATAGGTACAGAGCACAGGGTACAGGATCACAGGATACCAGGTTCAGGTACAGGTTTCAGGTTAGGGCGCAAGAAAGATATCAAGGCAAGGTCTCATTGTCACTGCCAGGTATTTATACACATCTCCTGCAATCAGGCTTAGGTGACGCCTGATCGCAGGAGATGTAGGCCCCACACTGCCAAGAACCCCCCGCTGGTGGACGCCAGCACTGCAGCCCAAGGATCACGTAATACCACCAGGGGAGAGCTCCCCTGGCAGTTCCAGACTGCCAGGAGACACCTGGTGGTGGACCACAGTACTGCACGCCAAATACCAGGCAGTATCACCAGCAGGAGGAACCTTTCTTGACATCGTGCCTGCAACCTCCTGTGACTTGCTGCCTTCCAAGAGTCATCTGCTTCAGGCCATCAGGGCTACATCTGCAGGCACTCTTGTTCCTCTGGTCCCTTGGTTTCTCCTGTCTCCACTCTCAGTGGGACCAGGGCTGGAGATACAAGAGAGGCTGACCTCGTCACTTCAGACTCCGTCCAGGTACGTGACACTGTTATTCTAAGACACAGGATGGAGGGGCGTGACACCGCCAGGGGCTGGCGGAAATCCGACCACACCATGTTATTTCCACAAACTCATAAAGATTTGATTGCAAAGATTTATTTGTACGACAATTTAAAACAGTTTATTGATATTATTTATTTTGTTTTACTCAGTATTCCAAAGGCTGTTTTTTTTTTTTTTTTTTTTTTTTATCCCTGACCTGTCTGGTGTGTTCCTTGACTAGGACTAGAAGCTCCTCCTGCTTATGTTTCCCTGCAGACAGGCTGGGAAATATCTGGGTCATGTGACAGTTGTATATTTATCAGGAAGACGATACTTCGATTTTTTTTTTATATTAAGATAATTACAATGCCATCATCCATATACAAAAATGGACAATGTAAATTAAACAGCGTGTGTTTAGTATCACTCTAGGGGCCCAAAGCTCTAAAACATGCTGCTCACTGCTATCTGGATTGACAATATTGATTATTTTACTGGCCACAAATGAAGAAGAATTTGGCTCAGCTAAGGAAGGCAAAGGAATTATATGTCGCTTCTTCACTGCATGATAAAACCGTAGCTCAACCGCCTGGTATTACCACCCCCTGGCCATAGGTGTGAACTGAGCCGTAGGTTTTACATACTGTATACTTTAAGAGGTTATGTATGTTAACTGTTGTTCTCAGGATACAGATTGGAGTTAAGGTTAAGAGGTACTTTAAGGCCCCGTACACACGACCGAACATGTCTGCTGAAACTGGTCCGACGGACCAGTTTCAGCAGACATGTTCAGTCGTGTGTACGGCCGACCGGACAATTTTCCGGCGGATCGGACAGTTTCCAGCGGACAAATGTTTCTTAGCATGCTAAGAAACATGTCCGCTGGAAGCCTGTCCGTCGGACATGTTCGGTCGTCTGTACAGACTCACCGGACATGTCCGCTCAGCCCCAAGCCCTCGCATGCGTCAAAGTGATTTGACGCATGCGTGGAAGCATTTAACCTTCCAGGGCCGCACACGTCGCCGCGTCATCGTCGCGGCGACGGCGCGGCACGTCACAGCGTATCGTGTCCGGCCGGGTTTCTGTATGATGGTGTGTACAACCATCATACAGAAATCTCCGAGCGGACATGTCCGCTGAAAACGGTCTGGCGGACCATTTTCAGTGGACTGTTCGGTCTTCTGTACGCCGCCTAAGAGGTTAGTCTAAGGCAGCCTTTTTTAACCAGGGTGCTCAGGCACCCTGGGGTGCCTTCAGGTTTCTTCAGGGGTGCCTTCAGGTTTCTTCTGGGGTGCCTTCAGGTTTTTTCAGGGGTGCCCTGGCAAAATGCCTAAAAAATGCCCACAATTGTAAGCAAGCAGCAAGTTGATGAAGCCTGCCTTTTAGTTACATACACAAAGGCACAGGTTTTCATTGTGCACCATTGCAACCTTCCAGCCGCCAGGGTCCTAGCAACCATTGATGCCATCAGCTAATAAGAAGAACATAGGCACTTGCACAACATCCTTATGTGTCCCTCCCCTCCCCCTCTGTCAGTACTGGGATCACATTAGCTGAGTGAGGGAGAAGAGAAACATTGAATTTCTAGTCAGTACCAGTGGGAAAAGGTGTATTTGCTTTGGAAGAAGTCTCCTTTAATGCTGGGTGTCCTATGTGTGTTGATGTTGCTGTGTTATGTAAAACTATTTAGTTTAGTTTTTCACATTATAGAATGAGGTGCCTCGAGAGTGTGCATCATTTTAAAGGGTGAACAAAAAAAAAACGTTGAAAAACACTGGTCCTACGTCAAGGATGAATGTAATTGGCTGGTTTGATGAATGCACCATAATAACACGCACTGCATAAAAGAGCCAATGACAACTATCAACTTTATTAAGACAGAAGCATACCAGACACATAATGATAACTGTCAGTCAGTTTGAGATGATTCAGCAGTTGGGTTAATTATTGTGTTTAGTTACCTCAAGCCTAACTTCAGCCGAACTTTATTTTCATGTTGGATAGACTGAAAAAGGAGTAAACTCTGAGCACAAAAATGTTCATTTAAATACTGCAAGTACAGGGTGGGTCATTTATATGGATACACCTTAATAAAATGGGAATGGTTGGTGATATTAACTTCCTGTTTGTGGCACATTAGTATATGTGAGGGGGGAAACTTTTCAAGATGGGTGGTGACCATGGCAGCCATTTTGAAGTCGGCCATTTTGAATCCAACTTTTGTTTTTTCAATAGGAAGAGGGTCATGTGACACATAAAAAATAATTAGGAATTTCACAAGAAAAACAATGGTGTGCTTGGTTTTAACGTAACTTTATTCTTTCATGAGTTATTCAACTAGTTTCTGACCACTTACAAAATGTGTTCAATGTGCTCTCCAGTGATAATGCGGCGAGTGCTACGCTGTGGGCTCTTGCTGAATGAAGTTAGGACAGCCACTGATGTTTCTTCATTAGACCCCTTTCACACTGGATACGCCTATAGCGGAGCGTTAAAATCGCGATAAATTCACAGTAAAACACCGCTATTTTACCACGAATTTACCGCGATTTTAACACTCCGCTATAGGCGTATCCAGTGTGAAAGGGGTCTAATGAAGAAACATCAGTGGCTGTCCTACCTTCATTCAGCAAGAGCCCACAGCGTAGCACTCGCCGCATGTCACTGGAGAGCACATTGAACACATTTTGTAAGTGGTCAGAAACTTGTAAATAACTCATGAAAGAATAAAGTTACGTTAAAACCAAGCACACCATTGTTGTTCTTGTGAAATTCCCAATAAGTTTGATGTGTCACATGACCTTCTTCCTATTGAAAAAAACAAAAGTTGGATTCAAAATGGCCGACTTCAAAATGGCCGCCATGGTCACCACCTATCTTGAAAAGTTTTCCCCCTCACATATACTAATGTGCCACAAACAGGAAGTTAATATCACCAACCATTCCCATTTTATTAAGGTGTATCCATATAAATGGCCCACCCTGTACAATGCCTTGAAAAAGTATTTGTACCCCTTGAAATTTTCCACATTTTGTTACAACCAAAAACGTAAATTTATTTTATTCGGATTTTATGTGATAGACCAACACAAAGTGGCACATAGTTGTGAAGTGGTTTTTAAAATTGTTTACAAATAAAAGTGTGGCGTGAATTTGTATTCAGCGCCCTTTACTCTGATACCCCTAACTAAAACCTAGTGGAACCAATTGCCTTCAGAAGTCACCTAATTAGTAAATAGAGTCCAATTTAACCTCAGTATAAATACAGCTGTTAGGTGAAGCCCTTAGAGGTTGGTTAGAGAACCTTAGTTTTGTAAATTAAAAGCACAGGTCAGGGGTAAAGTTGTGGGGAAGTTTAAAGCAGGGTTAGGTTATAAAAAGATATCCCAAGTTTTGAACATCTCACAGAGCTCTGTTCAATCCATCATCCGAAAATGGAAAGAGTATGGCACAACTGCAAACCTATCAAAACATGGCCGTCCACCTAAACTGACAAGAAGAGCATTAATCAGAGAAGCAGGCAAGAGGCCCATGGTAACTCTGGAGGAGCTGCAGAGATCCACAGTTCAGGTGGGAGAATCTGTCCACAGGACAACTATTAGTCGTGCACTCCACAAATCTGGCCTTTATGGAAGAGTGGCAAGAAGAAAGCCAATGTTGAAAAAAAGCCATAAAAAAGTCCAGTTTTCGAGTCCAGTCAGTCCAGTTTGCAGTGTGGGGGACACACCAAACACGTGGAAGAAGGTGCTCTGGTCAGATGAGAATGTAAATTTTGGCCTAAAAGCAAATTGCTATGTGTGGTGGAAAATTAACAATGCATATCACCCTGAACACACCATCCCCACCGTGAAACATAGTGGTGGCAGCATCATGGTATGGGGATGATTTTCTTCAGCAGGGACAGGAAAGCTGGTCAGAGTTGATGGGTAGATGAAGCCAAATACAGGGCAATCTTAGAAGAAAACCTGTTAGAGTCTGCAAAAGACTTAAGACTGGTGCAGAGGTTCACCTTCCAGCAGGGAAATGACCCTAAACATACAGCCAGAGCTACAATGTAATGGCTTAAATCAAAGCATATTCGTGTGTTAGAATGGCCCAGTCAAAAATCCAGACCTAAATCCAATAGAAAATCTGTGGCAAGACTTGAAAATTGCTGTTCACAGACGCTCTCCGTCCAATCTGACAGAGCTTGAGCTATGTTGCAAAGAAGAATGGGCAAAAATGCCACTCTCTAGATGTGCAAAGCTAGCAGAGACAACCCCAAAAAGACTAGCAGCTGTAATTGCAGCGAAAGGTGGTTCTAGTATTTGCTCAAGGGGGAGGGCTAAATACAAATGCACGCCACACTTTTCAGATTTGTATTTGTAAAGAATTTTGAAAAACATTTATAATTTTCCTTCCATTTTCACAATTATGTGCCACTTTTGTTGCTCTATCTCATAAAAACCCGATAAAATACATTTACATTTTTGGTTGTAACATGACAAAATGTGGAAAATTTCAAGGGGTATGAATACTTTTTCAAGGCACTGTAATCGGAGTTCCATAGAATGGGAGAGGCTTGGGAAAAGTCCTGGAGGCGAGCATGGGAGGAGGTGACACGGGAGCTATAGAGCAGGAGGTCTTGGGCGGAACTAAGACAATGATCTGGTTGGTATTTTGAGGCTAGGTTAGTGATGTAGCTCGGGGCTGAGTTGTCCGTGGCTTTGTAAGTTCTCGTTATTATTTTGAATTTAATTTGTTGGGTGAGTGGAAGCCAATGGTGGAATTGGCAGAGAGGGGTAGCAGACACTGAGCTGCTGGTAAGATGGATGAGCCTGGTGACAGCAAGATTCATAATGGACTGACGGGAAGATAGTCTATGTAAGGGTAAATCAATGAGAAGTGAGTTGCAGTAGTCGAGATGAGAAATGACCAGAAAGTGAACTAGGAGTTTTGTGGTGCCATTGGTTAGAAAGGGGCGTATTTTGGAGATGTTGTGGAGGTTGAAGTGGCAAGATTTGAAAAGTGATTTTAATGTGGGGCCTAAAGGATAATTTAGAGTCCAGGATTACACCTAGAATCTTGGCATGCGGGGATGGGCTGAAAGTAGTGCCATCAATCTTGACAGAGAAATCAGGAGAAGGAGAACATGGGGAAGGGGCAATATATTACATATAAAATACTCATATCAGGAATTCAACTTTAAATGCTCTTAGAGGGCTAATGTGTTATACTTACTGTATTCTTCACTCTTTCCTTTTCTCCAATGATCTGGGTTGTGGTTGGGCCCTCACGTACACTGCCGGGCTATTGGTTCTGCATCGTCTTTGAAGATGAAAGCGTGTGACCTCTGGCCGGAGAGGAGCATTCAGCATGGAGGAAGCCTGTTGGAGAGAGGAATAAGGTAAGTATTTAACCCTTGCAGTCATTTTTTTCGGCCCTTTTAATGAACAGTGCCTTGAAAAAGTATTCATACCCCTTGACATTTTCCACATTTTGTCAGGTTACAACCAAAAACATGAATGTATTTTATTGGGTTTTTATGTGATAGACCAACACAAAGTGGAAGAAAAATGATAAATGGTTTTCAAAATGTTTTCAAATAAATGTGTGAAAAGTGTGGCGTGCATTTGTATTCAGCCCTCTTTACTCTGATACCGATAACTAAAATCTAATGGAACCAATTGCCTTCAGAAGTACCCTAATTAGTAAATAGAGTCCACCTGTGTGTAATTTAATCTCAGTATCAATACAGCTGTTCTGTGAAGCCCTCAGGTTTGTTAGAGAACCTTAGAGAACCAACAGCATCGTGAAGGCCAAGGAATACACCAGACAGGTTAGGGATAAAGTCATGGAAAAGTTTAAAGCAGGGTTAGGTGATAAAAAAAACATCCCAAGCTTTGAACATCTCATGGAGCACTGTTCAATCAATCATCTGAAAATTTAAAGAGTATGGCACAACTGCCAACCTACCAAGAGATGGCCATCCACCTAAACCAACAGGCCGGGAAAGGAGAGCATTAATCAGAGAAGCAGCCAAGAGGCCCATGGTAACTCTGGAGGAGCTGCATAGATTCACAGCTCGGGTGGGAGAATCTGTCCACAGGACAACTATTATGCCGCGTACACACGATCGGTCAAACCGATGAGAACGATCTGATGGACCGTTTTCATCGGACCAAACCGATCGTGTGTGGGCCCCTTCGGTTATTTATCCATAGGTTAAAAAAAGCAATCTTGTTTTAAATTTAACTGATGGATACCTAACCGATAGAAAAAAAACAATCGTTTGTAGGCACGTCCATCGGTTAAAAATCCAGGCAGGCTCAGAATCAAGTCGAAGCATGCTTGGAAGCATTGAACTTCGTTTTTTTCAGCACGTCATTGTGTTTTACGTCACCGCGTTCTGACACGATCGTTTTTTCAACCGATGGTGTGTAGGCACGACTGACCATCAGTCAGCTTCATCGGTTAACCGATGAAAACGGTCCATCAGACCGTTCTCATCGGATGGACCGATCGTGTGTACGTGGCATAAGTCGTGCTCTCCACAAATCTGGTCTTTATGGAAGAGTGGCAAGAAAAAAGACATTGTTGAAAGAAAGTCATAAGAAGTCCAATTTGCAGTTTGCAAGAAGCCATGTGGAGGCCACAGCAAATATGTGGAAGAAGGTGCTTTGGTCAGATGAGACCAAAACTGAACTTTTTGGCTTAAAAGCAAAACGCTACATGTGACAGAAAAGTAACACTTCACATCACCCTGAACACACCATCCCCACCGTGAAACACGGTGGTGGCAGCATCATGTTGTGGGGATGCTGTTCTTCAGCAGGGAGGGACAGGGAAACTAGTCAGAGCTGAAGAAAAGATGGATGGAGCCAAATACAGGGACATTTTTAAAGAAAAACTGTTATGCCTCGTACACACGTCTGTGTTTTCCGACGGGAAAACTGCAAGGAGAGCATTTGGCCGGGCCCTAGCAGTTTTTCCGACAGGAAAACTGACAAAATCTGCCAGCAAAAAAAAAAGAGAACCAGCTCTCTTTTTTCCCGTCGGTATTCCCGACTGACTTTTCCCGTCGGAAATCCCGAGCGTGTGTACGAGGCATCAGAGTCTGCAAAAGACTTGAGACTGGGGTAGAGGTTTGCCTTCCAACAGGACAACGGCCATAAACATACAGCCAGAGCTACAATGGAATGGTTTAGATCAAAGCATATTCATGTGTTAGAATGTCCCAGTCAAAGTCCAGACCTAAATCCAATTGAGAATCTGTGGCAAGACTTGAAAATTGACGCTCTCCATCCAATCTGATAGAGCTTGAGCTATTTTGTGAAGAAGAATGGGCAAGAATGTCACTCTCTAGATATGCAAAGCTCGTAGAGACATCCCCAAAAAGACTGTAATTGCAGCGAAAGATGGTTCTACAAAGTATTGACTCGGGGGGGGGGGGACTCTATTTACTAATTAGGTGACTTCTTAAGGCAATTGATTCCACTAGATTTTAGTTAGGGGTATCAGAGTAAAGGGGGCTGAATACAAATGCACGCCACACTTTTCACATATTTATTTGTAAAAAAATTGAAAACCATTTATCATTTTCCCTCCACTTCACAATTATGTGCCACTTTGTGTTGGTCTATCACATAAAATCCCAATAAAATACATTTATGTTTTTGGTTGTAACATGACAAAATGTGGAACATTTCTAGGGGTCTGAATACTTTTTCAAGGCACTGTACATTTATAATGGAAGGCTGATAAAATGTTGTTGCTCTGATTTCTCTGACATAACACGAAGCTCAATCCAATAAGACAGAAGTTGAAATTAGTCTTCATTAAGGTCCGGCCTGGTTCTCTAGGCCTGCTACCTCTGACTGCTAACATCATTCCTCTCATCTAGCAGTGCAGGATTAATTGCCACAATCACTTCAGCTTTTCCATGCACGTGGCAGCTGTAATCCACACGAGCAGCCTAAAACACGAGTCACCGCTGCAGAAAAGCACAGCAATCTCCTCATAAAAACATAAATATGAATTAGATCTAATTAGTTTTCCTCCGGCTGTGTTGGTGGTTTAGCTGATCGGTTGCTCAAAGAATGCCACTCCGAATGACAGAACGGATTTGACAGAAGAACATGGAGCTTAGCTGGAAAGAAACGTCTTTTGTTTTGGCTTTTTTTTTTTTTACAATTTTGTCTATTTTTCACGTTCCCCTCATACGAGCGGTGAGCAAAATTAATTAGTCTTATTTACCCCCAAATTTCACCATTTTGGCAAAATGCATGAAAGTCTACAGAGAAGATACAATTTAAGTAAATGTAATTTCATCCTCTTTCATTGTTTTTTTCTTTCATCTCAGTGTTAATGATCTTCTCCACCCTCTTTCTGCCACTTCCTGTCAACCTCTACTGGATTTTCTGGACATCATTGCTCTGGACCAGCTTCCTGCCACTGATGATGATGGACCATGTCAACACAATATGTGGCAGCATGGCCGCTTGTAGTCTCTGCCAGGGGGCACGTGTGACAGGGTGACAACACAGGAGCACATTTGGTAGATATAAATAAATAAATGTGCTAAGCTGCAAATGGTAACAACATCTAAGTGCAACCCAAACCAAACAATCAACATGGTGTATCTATTAACCACTACAGATCCGTGCTATAGACAAAAGACGTCTGCAGCGCGGACCTGAAGTGCCGAGTGGACGTCTTTAGAAGTCCTATTGTTTACATTACCCGCGCGCGCCGCTGGGGGGCGCACAGCGGGTAAACACTGTCCCGGCGCATCGTTGGGAAGCCGATGCATGTACCTGGCGGCCGCGATGTCCGCCGGGTACACGCGATCGGCGGGAACACAGCAGGGACGTGGAGCTCTGTGTGTAAACACAGAGCTCCACGTGCTGTCAGAGGAGAGGAGACCGATCTGTGTCCCTTGTACATAGGGACACAGAATCGGTCACCTCCCCCAGTCACCCCCCTACCCCCACACAGTTAGAACACACCCAGGGAATACATTTAACCCCTTCCTCACCCCCTAGTGTTAACCCCTTCCCTACCAGTCACATTTATACAGTAATTAATGCATTTTTATAGCACTGATCGCTGTATAAATGTGAATGGTCCCAAAATTGTGTCAAAAGTGTCCGATATGTCAGGCCTGACAAAAAAAATCGCAGATCGCCGCCATTACTAGTAAAAAATTAAAAATAAATCATAAATCTATACCCTATTTTGTAGGCGCTAAAACTTTTGCGCAAACCAATCAATAAACGCTTATTGTGATTTTTTTTAACAAAAATATGTAGAAGAATACGTATTGGCCTAAACCGAGGAAAACATTTATTTATTTATTTTTTTAAATGGGGTATTATTATAGCAAAAAGTAAAAAATATTGTTTTTTTTTTTTTTTTTTTGTCTTTTTCTGTTTATAGCGCAAAAAATAAAAATCGCAGAGATGATCAAATACCACCAAAAGAAAGCTCTATGTGTGGGTAAAAAATGATAAAAATATAATTTGGGTACAGTGTTGTATGACCGCGCAATTGTCATTCAAAATGCATCAGCGCTGAAAGCTGAACATTGGTCTGGACACGAAGGGGGTTTAAGTGCCCAGTAATGAAGTGGTTAAACGCCAAATCTATTAACCTATATAGCGATCAACAAGTAGTACCAACAATATGGCAAAAAATACATTAACAATGCATTCTGTACATAAAAAGTGAATACAAATGGTACTCAATGTTCATCACATATAGGGGTACAACGGATCCTCATTGATCCGTGATCCGTACGGATCAACACCTTCGGGTCAGTGCACACGCAATCTGCGGGCCTCCCGGTCCGGCATTGGCCATGGGAAGGGCCGCGGCTTCGGCCTAGCTCCCGGAGCGGCGCCCATCCAACCAGCGCCAACCACTGTCTCGTCACATCATTGCAGCCATCTTGCTTCACCCCACACTCCTGCACAGTAATGATAGAGTGAGAAGGGGGCAAGCGGACATCTTGTTACACCCACCGGAGTTTTAGATTTAATAGTTATAACACAAAACTGAGCTTATATGCTTAAATACAGTATTTGGAAATCCGACGGACTGTTTAAATGTGAAAATCAGAGGTGTTCTGTCACATCGGCAACCATTTAAGGTCAGCAGGTTTGCTGCTGCTTTTAAAATTTAACATCTAAACAGTCCGTCGAATTTACAAATACTGTATTTATTATTATTTTGCTGATCCAAAAAATTATCCGATCCGTGACTCTGATCCGAGGAACGATCCGAACCGTGAGTCTTTTGATCCGTTGCACCCCTAATCACATATAACTAGTGCTTCTGTGTGCTGAGAATCCCATACCTTTATACAGGGGTCAAGTCCTGGTGAAAAAAGTGTGAGAACTCCCACCCAAGATCCACTCCCCCACCAAAAAAAAAAAAAAATGATACGCTCATATGCATAATTACTAAACCGCATGTTTTTTTCCCCCGATCTACTGTACCTTAGTAATCCTTTATGTTACTGGCCGCTTCCTGTATATGGATTAATCGGGTAGTGTGCGGGTATTCCGTCACTTCCTTGATGTCGCAATGTCTCCTGGGAACAATGACAAAAGCTCCCAGGAGACATTGCGGCATCGAGGAAGTGACCGAATACCCGCACACTACCCAATTAATCCATATACAGGAAGCGGCCAGTAACATAAAGGATTACTAAGGTTCGCCTGCCCCTGACAGTGACTCGAGCTGGTCATCGCCGCTTAGTGAAGGATTGGCTCGGGCGGCTCGGCTGCTCTCTGCTGCTCTAGTCCTGCAAAGGGAACTGCGTTCCTGCTGTGAAAAAAGTGCAGGGACTCCCTTCCCACGCATTCCCACAGGATTTGAGCCCTGCCTTTATATCAATCACAGTGCTTCTGAAATAAATCCACTCATGCCACCTCAGTGCTCCCTAAACTCCCACCTTCCTGCTTATAGTAAGCGCAGAGCAACACTCATTCATCTGATTGAGGTTGTGATAGATGGTATGGATCTCCTGTCCACCTGGGACCCCCAAATGTCACTACTGATAATCCCAATATCAGTGGCGGTAGTCCCTTTAGGATCTCAAAATCTAGTGTAGATGTTATGCATGTGGGAAAGAAAGGTATAGATAGCTTCCTATAGTGTAGTATGATCAATTTGCTAATTTTATTTAGGTAACAATATGCATTTACAGGATAAAATGTGTAAAAACAACTTTAAACATTAAGAAACATCGGGATTAACACCCACCTACATCACTTTGAGTCTGGGACTGCCTCTGCCATACCCTACGCATTACGTCACCATCACGTGACTTCATCAGGGTAACCAGATTGGCAGCCAATGAAATAGATACACCAAGTTGATTGTTTGGTTTAGGTTGCACTAAAGCCTAGTACACACGACCGAGGAACTCGATGGGCGAAACACATCGTTTTGCTTGTCAAGTTCCTTGTTAGGCTGTCGAGGATCTCGGCGAGCAAATTTTCTCCATTCCCGTCTAGGAAAAAGAAGACATGCTCTCTTTTTGGCTCGACGAGATCCTCGACAGTTTCCTCATCGAAAATTGTACACACGACCGGTTTCCTCGGCAAAAAAAAACAAAACAGCAAGTTTCTTGCTGGTTTTTGCAGAGAAACTTAGTCGTGTGTACGAGGCCTTAGATGTTACAATTTGCAGCACAGCACATTTATTTATTTCTTTGTATCACACTGTGGGAACACATTTGTGTTTGCAGCAGCACTAGTTAACTATTAGCCCATACATACATAGGAATACACACTGGGCAGCGCAGGAGGACACCTATTTACTATTACAATTGGTATATAGTTGTCACCCCATAACAGGAAATGCCTGAACAAAGACCTTTTAAGCGGAATCACCAGATATTCTATTAAAGAAAGTTGCAGATTTAGGCTGGGTCCACACCTCCGATGGATTCGTCTTACAGCAGGGGTCCAGTGCGTTCCCGTTCTCCAGGGAGTTTTTTTGCCTAATTTTGTCCATGAAACTGAGCCAGACACGTACAGCGCTCCTGTGCAAGCCGCTCCGCAGCCGCACTGGAGATATGTGAACCAGCTCCATAGAGAGCCAGTCACAATCTCCTGTCATGCGAATTGGATGCTGGGAAACCCACATTCACTTTGCATAGGTGTGAACCCAGCCTCAAAATGGTTGAACACAATGGAGGAGATTTACTAACACTGATGCACACAGAATCTGGTGCAGCTGTGCATAGTGAACTCTGAACTCCCACGATTTTAAATCCGCATTTCAGTCTGACTCTGGGGGCGACCTGAAAGACATTTGTGCGGGTTCATGCACGGATGTCTATTGAAATCGCCCCAGACGTCGCCAAAGGTAGTGCAGGAACTACTTTAGGAAATCTGTGCGGCGCCGCAGTCGGCGTCGCACCGTTTTGGACGCTCCTATTGCCGGAAATAGTTTCCGATTTGACATGTCAAATCACGCTGATGTGAACAGGGGCTAAAACCCAGAAGCTGATTGGTTATGATGTACAGCTGCAACTAGATTCTGTGTGCCCCAGTTTTAGTAAATCTCCCCACATTGTTTAAAATAAGTAGAGTGTCATGAATCTGCACTATTAGGCCCTGTACACACGGGCGGATATCCGATGAAAACGGTCCGCCGGACCGTTTCCATCGGACATTTCTCCTCCGGATTTTGATCTGATGGCTGTACACACCATCAGATCAAAATCCCCACGGAAAACATACGCGGTGACGTGGCCGCGCCGTCGCCGCGGCGACGTGCGCGACCCTGGAAGGTAAATACTTCCACGCATGCGTCGAATCACTTCGACGCATGTGAGGGATGGGGATCGGTCGGACTTATCCGGTGAGTCTGTACAGACGACCGGATAAGTCCGACGGACAGGTTTCCAGCGGATAGATTTCTTAGCATGCTAAGAAATTTTTATCCGCTGGAAAAACGGTCGGCTGGACAAATGTCCGCCGAAAAATGTCCGCTAGGCCGTACACACGACCGGATTTGTCTGCTGGAACTGATCCGCGGATAAATCCCAGCTGACAGATCCGGTCGTGTGTACGGGGCCCAGTTAAGCCACACTTTTACTGCCCCTCAACTGCAACCCCTTTAGCTGCAGAGGCAGCAGCTAGGGGGGTGTACACATGTGGCAGGAATTAACCCCCCTATTGATTTTGGCACGCATAGCGTCTGTCATGTGTTTGGTACTCTTTCGGCAGGTTTGTAGTGTTGGCCCTATTTAGGCTGCATTCACACCTGAATGCGGCGTATTGTACCGCGATTTGCCGCGACAAATTGCGGTGTGTTGTCCCGAGATTTGATGCGACAATACGCGTCGTTTTTTAGCCTAAAATACGCCAGAGGGGTGATTTAACATTGTCGGCTATGCCGAACGCCGAAGCCGCCTGAAAAAAAGAGTCCGGGACTTGTTTTGAGCTTCAGGCGTACAGCGTTTCGGCGTTCGGCGTGGAGATGTGAACCATCTCCATAGCCGACAATGTTAAACCACCCCTCCAGCGTATTTCAGGCTGCAATAGCGTCGGGCGTAAAAACGCCTAGGTGTGAATGGAGCCTAAGTGACAAACTGTGACTCTCTGGGTGTGCCACTGTATCAACCTTAGTTACATGAGCATTTCTCAGTCTATAAAGAGATCACTTCATCCAAGTTATTTATGATCTATTATATGTGACAGCTTATAACTCATGCGGCATGCTTCTGTATAAACCTGTTTCACATGAGTCTCGTTCACATCATGAACTGGACTGTTTACTAGCATTATTGCATTCAAGCCATTTTTACAGGTGTGGTGGTCCTACCAAGGTTGGGGTGCCACCAGGGTTGCCAACTTTCGGTAAATTTACAAACAGTTTGTAAAACCTGTACTTTTTGCATCTGTCCTTGAATGTCTATTACGGACATGTAGGCTGCATGTCCGTAACTGACATTCGTGGACAGATGCAACAATTATGGATTTTACAAACTGTAAATTTACTGAAAGTTGGCAACCCTGGGTGCCACTATTCCAAATTCAGTGGACAGTTAGGCTGTAGCCAGCCTGAGCTCTGATTGTTATTGTTTTCTGCATTCAATTAGCCAGATTCACATACATGGCCGCAACTTTAAGGCGGCGTAGCTTAAGGCATTTAAGCTACGCCGCCGTAAGTTAGCGAGGCAAGTACATGATTCACAATGTACTTGCCTGCTAAGTTACGGTGGCGTAGCCTAAAGCGGGCGGGCGTAATGGCGCCTAATTCAAATTTAGCTAAGGGGGCGTGTTTTATGTTAATGGGGCTTGACCTGACGTTTTTGATGGTTTTTTTTAACTGCGCATGCGCCGTGCGCCTACATTTCCCAGTGTGCATTGCGGCTACGTCCGCCGCATGGGCCTATTGATTTCGACGTGGACGTAAACAACGTAAATCCCTATTCACGGACGACTTACGCAAACAACGTAAAATTTTCGAATTTCGAAGAGGGGAACGGCGGCCATACTTAACATTACTATTCCATCTATTTGATGGAATAACTTTAGGCGGCCTATCTCTTACGTAAATGACGTAAATGTACTGCGGCGGCAGGGCGTACGTTCGAGAATAGGCGTATCTACTGATTTGCATATTCTACACCGACCGCAATGGAAGCGCCACCTAGCGGCCAGCAGAAATATTGCAACCTAAGATAGGACGGCGCAAGCCGTCGTATCTTAAATATGTTTAAGCGTATCTCTGTTTGAGAATACACTTAAACATAGGTCGGCGCAGATTCTGAGTTAGGTCGGCGTATCTACTGATAAGCCGGCCTAACTCTTTCTGAATCTGGCTAAATGTGTTTTAACTAAAGCCTAGTACACATGGGCCGAATTTCCGCTGGCATCAGCCAGTTCAATAGAAAATGGCCGACATTTGGCCCGTGTGTATAGCAGCCAGTCCGACAGAAGCCGGCCAGGAGGCTCATGACTGAAAAAGGTCATCCAATGGCTGAGAGCGTTGGTCGGAGTGTTCTGGTGGGTGGGGGGGGCGATCCCCCTGTCAGAACACAATAGCTCAGTGGGGAAGATCGCTGTACTCACATTGGATTATTAGTACAGTGGCTCCGATCTGAGCTGTCTGTTTTTTTCCATTCAACACAGCGGTAAAAAAACTAGTGATGTGTACCAGGCTTAAAGTGGTTGTAAAGCTTTAAATTGAAACGCTTCTGGTAACCCCCCTGGGAAGTGCTCTCCCAAGGGGGTTACCTTGCGGGCGCGCTCCCGAGTCCTGTATTCGGCGTCCATAGCCGCCAACTACAGGACTTGGCCCAGCCCCCACGTCATTGGAGTTGATTTACAGCAGCGCAAGCCAATGGCTACGCTGCTATCAATCTATCCAATGGAGAGCAGAGAATACTGGGCCGAGATTAAGCGCGTTCTTGATGCGGGACTTTTGAGCGCTCACAAACCGGGGGGCCAGAAAACATCGGATGTTTTTTCACCTTAATGCATAGGAAGCATTAAGGTGAAAATACATGAACCTTTACAACCCCTTTAAGCCTAGGACATCGTGTAGTTTTAAATGCTTTTGGGGAGTATTCTTCAACAGACAGAGTAAGAAAATACGTTGTCATGGGTTATGAATATTTATTTAACCCTATTCAATCCCTAGAATTTTTTTTGCCAGTAATGCAGGCCAAAGAAGGAGATACATATTTGGGGAACCCTTACAGAAGGGTCGAGAGGGTATCATAGAGATAATGTGAGTTGAAGAACCCAGTTTTTGTCTCTCATGCCTACTGTCTGGGGAATCCAGTCCCAAGGAACTGAAAATGGGTCCATGTTAGGGCCTGGAAGATAGAAAGGTGGTGGCTAGAAAAGGAGATCGCCTTCAGAAAGCTTGCTCAAATGCTCACTCAACAGAGAAGCCCGGAGCATGGAAAGTAGTGGAATAGGCAGAGGGCGGGCATGACCAGCGTGCTTGGGACACAGGGGGTTAACCAGGCTGTGAGGAGAGGGGGGTAGGCGGTGCTGCAGGCAGTTTCCCGGGCTCTGGGAGTTTATTTAAGGGAGGGGCGGAGCTACGGGGCTCAGCAGCGTGTAGGGAGACAACAGAAGGAGGCAGATTTTTGCTCTGCGCCTTCAAAGCAACGGCTATGGCACAGGTAGACCTTTTATTAGCAAGGCTTAGGGCCAGGGCGGCGGAGCGAGGTCCGGAGTGGCTGGAGTGTCAGATAGGGGGGCTCATCGAGGACCAAGCGGGGGGGTCGCAGGAACCGCCGTCGCGCGCACGGCAATCGCGGCCGCCGGTGCGTTACTCGCCCGAGATGTCGGGGCGACTGAGGAGAGCAGCCAGGAGCCCAGTGGATGACCCGTCGCCCCCGCCGGCCAAGCGGTCGCAGCTTGCGGCCGGGGGGGAGTCCGGACGGTACCCTCGCACGCGGAGGAGCTCGGGAGGCGGGGCCTACGGCCGGGATGGAGCCCGGTCCTCACCGGGAAGAGGGAGACAGGTGCAGAGGCCAGCAACACCCAGCGCTAGTGTGGGTTCCAGTGGAGAGGCCCGGCGGGGGAATAGTGGGGCCAGGAACAGCGGGCCGTCCAGCCACACGGCAGCTGCATCAGGGGGTCGGGGGCAGCAGGCCCAGGACTGTGTGGAGGATCAGCAGGTGGCTAGGCCGCAGAACACGGGGGGGAAGGGGGGCCAAGCCAAGAAGAAGACTGCAGAAGTGCGATCCAGGCGTCCCCTGGGGTCTGCGGCTCCCAGATCTGCTTCGCCTGGGGGGCCACAAGTGCCGTGCGGTGCAGCAGAAGACCGATCGGAGGGCGAGGTGTCCGAAGACGAGGAGGAGGATGTGAGACTACCATCGGTGGATGTAGCGGCGGCGGCTGGTGGTGCGGTTCCCAGGCAGCCAGGTAGGACTACCTCCTTACCTACTCTTGATTTTACTAATGCTTTGTGTACCTTATTGGGGGTGGGGGGGGTTAACCCGGGGGCTGCTGGTGCGGTCACACAGGGACCGGTGGCGCCTGGGGCTGCGGGGGCGGTTCCCGCCGCTCCGGGGGTCCCGGGCCAGTTGCAGGACCTGCTGGGGGGGCTGCGGGACCTGTTACAGCGTTTTGCTGGGGGTCCTGCGGTGCCGCCGCAGGTTGCACCATAGGTGGGGGGGGCTGGGGAAAATGGGGGGGCAGCGGCTGCTCCTGCGGCGGTGGTGGTCGCCCCCCTCGTCAGCGCGGCAGCGGCTGTTCCGGCAGGCAGCGAAGCAGGGGACACCACAAAAGATAAAACAGCGGCTACCAGAGCAGATATAGTTAGGATTGCAGATGCAGCAAAATGTGAGGTATATGTATGTTTTGAGGGTCCCCTAGGTTCGCATCTGAAGCCGGAAGTGAGGGAGAAAATCGTAAAAGGTGAGTATGTGGAGATTTTTTCCTTGCTTCCTCTTGAGAAATTTAATTTAGATAGGGTTAAGCCCGATGATTCAAAAAAAGAGGACGAGGAGAAGAGGCGTTACCGCCTCATCCCTCGCACATTTGGAAATTGGCTGCAGGCCTATGCAATACTGGCCAGTGTTATTGGCGATAAGAAGCCAGAACACTGTGCAGCATTGTTCTGTTACATGGATGCGATCGGGGAAGCGCACCGAGTTTATGGTGGTACGGGGTGGCTGCGTTACGACGAGCAATTCCGGCAGCGTATGGCGGTACGGCCATCCATTAGGTGGGACCACAAGGATATCACCTTGTGGATGCGACTTATGTCTGCGCCGCGGGCGCCGGGTCAGTTTTTTCAGGGGGGGGGCCGGGGGGGCCGCAGCCTCGGGACCGTCGGCCGGAAAAAAGTGGGGAGTTTGCTGGCAATTTAACGAGGGGTCCTGCAAGTTTGGAGGATCTTGTCGTTTCAAACACGAGTGCTCGGGTTGCGGGGGTAACCACCCTCTGTCCAAGTGCTTTAAGCGTAGCAAGCGGGGTGGCGAGTCTGCGGGAAAAGGGGGTGACGCCGGTGAAAGTGGAAAGGATGCGTCCTTTTCTAGGTAGGTATCCCGACATCGCGGCCGCGCAATTGCTAACTTCGGGTTTTACGGAGGGGTTTCGCATACCGTGTACCTTGTCGACAGCGCCTCCGCTGGCAAGGAATTTGCGATCCGCTTTGGAACACCCGGAGGTAGTTACGGAAAAATTGAGAAAGGAGGTGTTGCTGGGGCGGATGGGGGGGCCATTTAAGGAACAACCGATACGGGATTTGGTGGTTTCCCCGCTGGGGGTGGTACCCAAGAAGGAACCCAACAAATTCCGCCTCATTCACCACCTCTCTTTTCCAAAAGGGGGGTCGGTGAACGATGCCATTGACCCGGAAGCATGTACGGTGTCATACACGTCATTTGATGCTGCGGTGAGCTGGGTGCGGAGGTATGGAAAAGGGGCACTTATGGCAAAATCGGACATTGAAGCCGCTTTCCGATTGTTGCCGGTACACCCAGACAGTTTTCGCCTGTTGGGCTGCCGGTGGCAGGAGGAATTTTATGTGGATCGGTGTTTGCCCATGGGTTGCTCCATTTCATGTGCGTTTTTTGAAACGTTCAGTTCCTTCTTGGAATGGGTGGTCCGGGATGTGGCTAGGGTGGACTCTGTGGTCCACTATTTGGATGACTTCTTGTGCGTGGGACCCCCTTCCTCCAGGGTGTGTGCGATTCTATTGGCGACATTGCAGCACATTGCGGGAAGATTTGGGGTCCCCTTGGCGGCGGACAAGACGGAAGGCCCTTCTACGGAGCTCAGTTTTCTGGGGATTGTGATCGATTCCCAGGCAATGGAGTGCCGGTTGCCGCCGGACAAGGTGGAGAATCTTAGGCTGGCGATTCGGGATTTTTTGGGGCGCAACAAGGTCACACTAAGGGAATTGCAATCATTACTGGGAAAATTCAATTTTGCGTGTCGGATCATACCCATGGGGAGGGTGTTTTGCCGACGGCTGTCGGCAGCCACCGCAGGGGTGAAATCGCCTAGGCATTTCATAAGATTGACCAGGGAACTGAAGGAGGACTTGAGAGTATGGCACACGTTTCTGGAAACGTTTAATGGGCGGTCGGTTTGGATGGAGGGGCCTGTTAGTAATTTCGACTTGGACTTAGTCACGGACGCGGCTGGGTCGACGGGGTACGGGGCCTTTTTTCGGGGCCGTTGGAGTGCGGAACCTTGGCCTGATTCATGGAGGAAGGCGGGTTTCCTCAAGAACTTAGTACTGCTGGAGTTGTTTCCGGTGGTTCTGGCAATGGAATTGTGGGGGGAAGAGTGGAAAAATTTGAAGGTGAGGCTAAATTGCGACAATATGGGGGTAGTGCAGGTCATCAACCGGATCTCCGCTTCCTCATTGCCGGTGGTCCGGTTGCTGAGACATTTGGTACTACGGTGTCTGCAGTTTAATGTATTTCTATATGCGGTGCACATACCGGGGGTAGACAACACGCTCGCTGACTCTCTGTCTCGTTTTCAGTGGGGCAGGTTCAGGGAGTTGGCTCCTACGGCAGAGCGGACCGGGGTGCCTTGCCCGGCGTGGCTTTGGGACACTGCTTTGGACTTGCCGCGCGTTGGATCCAACGGTCGGTGAGTGGGGCGACGTGGACGGCGTACTCCAGAGTCTGGGTGGAGTGGTTCGATTTCCTGCGACAGGTTGGGGTTGATTTGGGGGGTGGGGGGAAGGAAGGCAGTTGGTTAGTGCTGTATTTCGTTTCTAGGCACATGGAAGATGGGGGGTCTGTTTCCGCCATTGAACGCAAGCTGGCGGGGCTCGCATTCCTCTTTAAATTACAGGGGTTGCAAGATTTTACAAAGAATTTTTGGGTTAAACAAACGGTAAAAGGATACTGGCGGGGTAAGGTGCGGAGGGATTTGCGTAGACCGGTGTCGTTCGCAGTGCTTCAAGCGATCTGCGGCAAGCTGGGGGAGGTGTGTTCGTCGGGTTATGAGGGGATCCTTTTTCGGGCGGTTTTTGCGGTGGCGTTTTTTGGGGCTTTTCGGTTGGGTGAATTGGTTAGCCCGTCAAAATCGGTGGAGGGTGGATTCGGTTTTCAAGATGTGCGAGTGGAGGGGGACAGGGTGGTGATCATGTTGCGCCGGTCCAAGACGGACCAGGTGGGGAGGGGAACACGGGTGGTGCTTTATGCATTACCGGGTTCCGAGGTGTGTCCGGTTAGAACTGTTGGGGAGTTTGTGTGCGTTCGCCCGATAGGGCTGGGGGCATTTTTTACACACAGGGATGGGACGTTTTTATCAAAATTTCAGTTTGTACAGGTGTTCAGAAAATGCTTGTGTGCAGCGGGGTATGACGGAAAACGGTATGCTTCGCACTCCTTCCGCATCGGGGCGGCCACCGAGGCTGCGCGGTGCGGGTTGGATGAGGCGGCCGTTAGAAAAATAGGCAGGTGGGAATCTAGGAGATTCCGCTCCTATGTGCGTCCACATTTGCTGAATGATTAAGGGTGATGCGTGGGGAAGGGTAAGGTTAAGACGAAGGTTGGTGTTATATAGCTACAAAAAATTGTTTTTATTACAGATGACAGCTTCCCGTGCCTCGTATGGATTTTGGGGCACTCCTACGTGTTCTGGGGTGCCAGGAGAGCCGACGCCCGTCCGGATGGCAGGCAACTGGGCATTTCTAGGCGGGAGGCATGGGTTCGCTGGCTGGGTTTTCGGGGGATGGAATGGAGCAGGGTGGTTCCTGAAGTCGGCCATTACGCCCGGCTCGATCGCCCCCCGGATGTGCTGGTTTTGCATGTGGGGGGTAATGATTTGGGTGTCCGGCCGATGGGGGAGCTGATACTGGCAATTAAGGCGGACTTTATGTCCCTGAGAATGTCATTCCCAGGGTTAATCGTAGTATGGTCAGATATGGTAGTTAGGACGGCTTGGCGGACGGCTAGATCAGTGGATAGGCTGAACAAGGCTAGGATAAAGGTCAATCAAGTGGTGGGGAGGTTCGTGGCACGTAACGGAGGAATAGTTATTCGGCACTCTGAGTTGGAGAGGGATGTGGGTTTGTTTCACAGGGGAGACGGAGTTCACCTATCTGACATAGGGATTGATCTATGGACCTTGGGGTTGGAGGATGGAATCCGTAGGGCCCTGCGGGTGTGGGGTGGCCCTCGAGGATAAGGGGTTAACCTCTCAGGCTGTGGCGGTGTCAGGTGGTCCAGGAGGTCAAAGAAAGGAACAATTAAGACGGAAGTGTGGGGGTCCAGCGGTTATGGACCCCCTCCGTATTCCACCGGAATGGTGTCCGCTGGAACACGGGAATTGGTGTACTGCGGGATAAGGGGTGTTGCTATGCCTTTAAGGCTGGCGGCTGGGGTTTGTTTTTGTCCCGCAGGAGAATGGTGTAAAATGGTGTAAAATGTTAGGTGTGTTACTTCCTTGGACCACATGTCTGTGTATGGTTGCCATTTTTTATATGGCTGTTTGGAAATGTATTATATTTATATATTTTAAAATAATGAAAAGTTAACAAAATTCTTGTTATGTAAAATGTGTTAATAAAAGTTACGGCTGCTATGGCCAATTATTCTCCAATCTCAGGTGTTGCCTCAGTTTCTTTAATTTAGCATAAGAGGGGGTGGTATGGGTTAGTGTCGTTAATGGTCCAATTCAGGGTATCCAGGCTACCTGAGTCAAGAGAAGCCCGGAGCATGGAAAGTAGTGGAATAGGCAGAGGGCGGGCATGACCAGCGTGCTTGGGACACAGGGGGTTAACCAGGCTGTGAGGAGAGGGGGGTAGGCGGTGCTGCAGGCAGTTTCCCGGGCTCTGGGAGTTTATTTAAGGGAGGGGCGGAGCTACGGGGCTCAGCAGCGTGTAGGGAGACAACAGAAGGAGGCAGATTTTCCCACCCACCCTCCCCTGTTTTTGTCTCTTTTGTGTGTTGTGCGTGTGTGTTCTTCTTTTTCAGGTCACGGATGTGGGTCGTCATGGCAGCAGTAGTGGTGGCGGTGTCAGGTGGTCCAGGAGGTCAAAGAAAGGAACAATTAAGACGGAAGTGTGGGGGTCCAGCGGTTATGGACCCCCTCCGTATTCCACCGGAATGGTGTCCGCTGGAACACGGGAATTGGTGTACTGCGGGATAAGGGGTGTTGCTATGCCTTTAAGGCTGGCGGCTGGGGTTTGTTTTTGTCCCGCAGGAGAATGGTGTAAAATGGTGTAAAATGTTAGGTGTGTTACTTCCTTGGACCACATGTCTGTGTATGGTTGCCATTTTTTATATGGCTGTTTGGAAATGTATTATATTTATATATTTTAAAATAATGAAAAGTTAACAAAATTCTTGTTATGTAAAATGTGTTAATAAAAGTTACGGCTGCTATGGCCAATTATTCTCCAATATCAGGTGTTGCCTCAGTTTCTTTAATTTAGCATAAGAGGGGGTGGTATGGGTTAGTGTCGTTAATGGTCCAATTCAGGGTATCCAGGCTACCTGAGTCATGCTTTTTCTCGAGAGTGGGGCTGAAGTTATTAGCATTTCAGCAGAGAAACCTCTAAACTTCTGTCCCCTGGACACTAAGCCAAAGAAACTTGCAAACAAAGCTTTACAGCATGGATGTTGGTCATTTGGTCACTGTTGGTGGATCATTGAGGGCAATGGGGCAGCTGTAGGCCAGATCACCAATAGCAAGTGTCAAGAATCTGTTGTAGTGAGCTAATGTGGGAGCAGGTGACCTGGGATTCAGAGGCGCAGAGTGCAAGATTCAGTTGGCTTTCACCGGAGTTCCTGATGGTGGAGACAGATTGCACTGCGACTCCCAATTTGCACCCTCCTGCATAAATAGAGGCAAGCCATGCGAGAGGACGTGGGAGGAAGCAGTAGTACAGGAAGGCAGAGCAGGGCTGATCCTAAGGTCACAGACGCCTGGGTGCGGAAATATTTCTGGTGTCCCCACATGGGCGTGGTCATGTTACTAACTCCTCCCCTTTACACATGTTTCTATGACTATGACTCAAACACAGAGATGCTCCCCTAAGAAGTCTTCATTAGTGTCCCCTATCAGAGTCCCCCGCACAGCAGGTGTCCCCCATCAGAGCCCCTCAGCAGTTGCCCCCCATCAGTTTCCCCCCATCAGAGCCCCCCACAGCATGTGTTCCCCATCAGAGCCCCCCCACAGCAGGTGTCCCCATCAGAGCCCCTCACATCAGGTGTCCCCATAGATCAGTACTTGTCCAATAGATCCCTGTAGCTCGGGCGCGCTGGGAGCAGAAGCACATTACAGGGAGCGGGGCAGACGTGACATCTTTGGTTACTTGGAGGGTGGCACTCGGAGAGCATTTCTGGGAGTGCACGGGATGTTTGGCAGCAGTTCCAGCCAATCCAGAAGCCTCTCATCACACCGCCTATGGGAGAAGAGCCGATACACGCAGCGGGGGTGGGGCAGACAGAAGACTGCTTCATGCACACCGGACAGAATTAATTAGTGGAGCCCAGTGCCAAAACGTGTTCTGGGGACAACGGGAGATATGTGCTCTTGTCAGTTGCCAGCGGAGAGAGCAAGCGGGTTGGGGAACCGCAGCACCCGCTAGATGAGCTCTGCCTCTGGACACAGACAAGGAGGAGGGAGGGGAGAACTTTGAAGCTTCGGCGCCCCCACCTCTACGGCGCCTGGGTGCACCCTGCCTAGGATCGGCCCTGAGGCAGAGACAAAATAATTCAGGGTAGGCAACAGACAAGCAAATCTAACGAAGCTGGGGGTGGTACAATCAATCCAAAGAAATATTATATTGTTACTTTTATTTATTTTTATAATAATTTATAAAATTGTACACAGGTTATTATAGCTGCATGTGTCTCCATTAGAAAGAATTACTTTATTTTGCTGGTGACCACTGGCGGAGGACTAAAAACATAGGGAAACCAAAAATATTGGCCTGGATTCACAAAGCACTTGCGCCGACGTATCTCGAGATACGCTGCGTAAGTGCAAATATGCGCCGTCGTATCTATGCGCCGGACTGAGAAACTAAGATACGCCTGAAAATAGGCTTCATCCGACCGACGTAACTTGCCTACGCCGGCGTAGAGTGGGCGCATATTTACGCTGGACGTATTTGGCGCTCCCATTGATTTTCTATTCACATATGCAAATGAGGGAGATACGCCGATTCACGAACGTAAGTCAATCCGACACAGTGCGCGTAAAGTCATACGTCCGGCGTAAAGTTATGCCCCATAAAGGAGGACGGGAATATGACTAGGCGTAGGTTATGTTCACGCCATAGGCAGTGATCCGACGTATCGTAGGCAGTTGTTACGACGTGATTGTGAGCATGCGCACTGAGATGCGCCCACGGGACGGCGCATGCGCAGTTGGCGATTCGTATCTGTCTGGCGCTCGGCCCATCATTTGCATGGGGTCACGCCTCATTAGCAAGGCTCACGCCCACTTCCACTTACGCCGACCTACGCCTGAGAAACCCAGTGCAGATTTGTGAGGAAGTGCTTTGTGAATTCAGTGCTTGCCTCTCTGCGCTGCGTCGGCGTAGCGTAAAGGAGATACGCTGCGGCGGCATAAATATGCGCCAGTGTCTGTGAATCCGGGCCTTTGAGTTTACAGGATGATTAATTTTAAGACTAACTGGACTTTACGTCAAGTTATAATTTACCTGACCCCATATCCCTTTTACCACCCCCAAATCTCTACTCATTACTAGAGATAGTCCTTCTATTATGGATCCCAATGATGGATGGCCTTTCCATAGGAAAGCAAGTGCAGAAGAAGAAGTTGGCCAGCTTTGCATTTCATTTTCCTCAAGGTCTCAGAATTATGTTCTAGCCTCCAGTTGGTTTATAGCCTGTTAAATGTTAACCTGGCTAAAGGCCTGATGATAGTACAGATTAAAAAGAAAGGGCAACAGGTCCATGTGCTGCAGTATATGCCTTGAGCTGAACTTTTGTGCGTTGTGAAATACTTTGGGAATGATGTAGATCAGGAGTAATTGTCATTCTTGGTGAAGTTAATCCGTGATTGTTTAAACATTCAATCATGTGGAGTAAGTTCCTGCTATTTTTACATTCTCGTACATACAACAGGATGTTTGAAGTAAACACCTAGGATCCATTCATCAGTACTGGAAATGACTCCCTTGCATGTCCTCACTTTGATGTCTAGGGTGTGGAGTCCTGTGCTTCTTAAAGATTACAACTACCTAGAGCCACTTATAGCAGACCTTTACCCTCATTTTTGCCTGATCCCACTGTTGACTCCCTCCGTTATCCAAATTATAAATAATTTTAAAAAAAAATTCTATTCTAGGTTGCCATTTGCTTTCTCAATTCTCGCCTAGGTGGGAATGACGTTGGCTAGTGCAAATCCTTTGGCGCTTACGTTACAGACATTATGGCAATCTGTAAACTGAATGATTCCTTGGCAGACAAAATAGGAAAAGTCAGCAACTCCATATCCAAATGTAAAAGTTTATTGGTACATGTAAAAAGACACAAGTACTGACGCGTTTCGGCACACCACCTTGCTGTGCTGTGACCAAAGCGGTGTGCCGAAACACACCCCCCTTGTATCTTTTTACATGTACCAATAAACGTTTACATTTAAATATATGGACAGGGAGTTGTCGGCTTTTCCTATTTTGACTGTTGTCTAAGGCCCTGTACACACGATCAGTCAAACCGGTGAGAACGGTCTGATGGACCGTTTTCATCGGTTAACCGATGAAGCTGACTGATGGTCAGTCGTGCCTACACACCATCGGTTAAAAAAACGATTGTGTCAGAACACGGTGACGTAAAACACAACGACATGCTGAAAAAAAGGAAGTTCAATGCTTCCAAGCATGCGTCGACTTGATTCTGAGCATGCCTGGATTTTTAACCGATGGACGTGCCTACAAACGATCAGTTTTGTTCTATCGGTTAGGTATCCATCGGTTAAATTTAAAACAAGTTGGCTTTTTTTTAACCTATGGATAAATAACCGATGGGGCCCACACACGATCGGTTTGGTCCGATAAAAACAGTCCATCAGACCGTTCTCATCGGTTTGACAGATCGTGTGTACGCGGCATAAGTGTTGTCTGGAGGACACAACAGCCTGAGCACCTTATCGTGGACTCTACTTCCTTTTCATTTATCAAGCAATTCCTTGGCAGAGGTCTGATTGCGCATGTGCAGGATTACCATAGCAATGTATGTGCCTCGCCAATCCCATGTATGCGCCAAAGGTGCTCCAGTGTGGGTCATTTCATTTACGTGTTGCCACTATGACGATGTGTAAACCAAATCCATGAACAATAAACATTGTAAGGTTTTGTCCTTTAGATCAAAGAAATTAACTTTGGTGTGTAAATGAGGGAAGTTTAACCACTTAAAGACTAAACCTTTTTTCTGACCTTTGTTAGTTTCAAGTCAAAATCATTATTTTTTGCTATAAAATTACTTAGAACCCCCAAACATTTTATATATATATATATATATATATATATATATATATATATATATATATATATATTGGCAGAGACCCTAGACTAGAGGATAAAATGGTGATTGTTGCAATATTTTATGTCACACTGTATTCGCACAGCGTTCTTTCACATGCAATTTTTTGGGAAAAAAATACACGTTAACCACTTAAGGACCGCCTCCTGCACATATACGTTGGCAGAATTGCACGGCTGGACACAAGCACGTATCAGGAAGGTCACCTTTAAGTGCCCAGCCGTGGGTCGCGGGCGTGCACCCGCGACCCGGTCCGAAGCTCCGTGACCGTGGCTGCGGGACCCGCGGACCAGATCGCCACTGGAGTCCCGCGATCGGTCCCCGGAGCTGAAGAACGAGGAGAGCTGTGGTAAACACAGCTTCCCTGTTCTTCACTGTGGCGCTGTCATTGATCGTGTGTTCCCTGATATAGGGAAACACGATCAATGATGTCACACGTCCAGCTCGGCCCCCCTACAGTTAGAAATACATATGAGGTCACACTTAACCCCTTCAGCGCCCCCTGTGGTTAACTCCCAAACTGAAATTGTAATTTTCACAGTAAACAATGCATTTTTATAGCATTTTTTGCTGTGAAAATTACAATTGTCCCAAAAATGTGTCAAAATTGTCCGATGTGTCCGCCATAATGTCGCGGTCACGAAAAAAATCACTGATCGCCGCCATTAGTAGTGAAAAAAAATATATTAATAAAAATGCAATAAAACTATCCCCTATTTTGTAAACACTATAAATTTTGCACAAACCAATCGATAAACGCTTATTGCAATTTTTTTTTTACCAAAAATATGTAGAAGAATACGTATCGGCCTAAACTGAGGGAAAAAATCGTTTTTTTAATATATTTTTGGGGGATATTTATTATAGCAAAAAGGAAAAAATATTGAATTTTTTTCAAAATTGTCGCTCTATTTTTGTTTATAGCGCAAAAAAAAAAAAAAACGCAGAGGTGATCAAATACCACCAAAAGAAAGCTATATTTGTGGGGAAAAAAAGGACGCCAATTTTGTTTGGGAGCCACGTCGCACGACTGCGCAATTGTCAGTTAAAGCGACGCAGTGCCGAATCGCAAAAACTGGCCGGGTCCTTTAGCTGCCTAAAGGTCCGGGTCTTAAGTGGTTAAAAGTCCTCCATAGTTTGAGGACCCCTGCCCTAGAGAATAAAATGGTGATTGTTGCAATATTTTATGTCACACTGTATTCGCACAGCGTTCTTTCAAATGCAATTTTTGGTGAAAAAAATACACGTTAATGGATTTAAAAAAGGAAAACATTTTTTGTTGTATAATGTGAAAGATGATGTTACGCCACAAGAATTGTGAGAGCTTCGTGATCTTTATTCTAAGCTAAAAAATTGTGATTCTCATTTTTCCCAAAATGTGCAGTTCTAACCGGACCCCTGCTGTCAGCCGCATTCGTTTTTAGTGTGAACCCAGCCGCAAACGGCTGGTGTCAAAAATGATCACATGTGCAGCACCATGGCAGTTGAAGATCAAACATAGGCAAAGATGGCAGCTTCCTTGGCTGAAGAGGATAGGAGGGTTTAGATCCACTTTAACTATGACCAGAATGCTTGTTCCAGGTAGATGCATCAGAAAGAACTAAATCCACTGGATCAGCATGATAGCCAGGCAACTGGAATTTTCTGAAGTCAGCACAAGTTTCCGTTAACTTCTGGGGGTTTCAGAAATCTCTTGCCTACAGTAAACCCTTGTGTGAGCGGAATGCCCAATGATTACAGATACCCGCCGTCTCCTTCGTGCGCTCCCCCAGCCTGGGTTGTCACAGCAACTTCACAACTGTCACTTCAAAGGTGGTTGGTGCAGGAGATCCGGAGGAGAACTCCGGTGGAGATAATTAGGAGCAGAACAGGGACCTGTTGATGCTGATCTGTCTACACACCGCTGACAAGACCGAGCCGTGTTTAAAGAGACTCTGCCAACCTTTCATCTTAATATATACAAAAATAAAATCCTAAGGCCGGGAAATAGAAGCATAAACCTTTTATTTATGTGGCAGGATTGGTGCCCTCACCTATCACCAGAAATAGGTATTTCACTCTGTAAAAGGACTTTTATTTCTCTCTGGTCTCATTTCTCTTTCCATTCTTAATACTGGAGGTCAGAGTCAGGGGGGGCAGATATACAGGCTTAAAGAGAAGCTATTTCATCATCAGCAATGATGTGCTTCCTCATGGGTAAGGGCAGGGTCGTGTGAAGGAATTTGGGGGCCCCAAGCAAAATAGGGGCCCCAAAGCACCCCCCCCGCCCGCAAGCAAAGCCTACGTTAGCGCTACACTAATTTTTTTACACCCATGTTCTTACTCCCCCCCCCCCCTAGTCCCTGTGTTTTTCTATTCCTACACCCCCTTATTCCCTGTAGGCTGCCTGTAGCGTAGCCGATCTCCTCTTCCTCCTGTCAGTCCGGTGTTCTATCATTATGAGTCCCCCAGTCCCCTATCAGATAGTGCCCGGGCCGGGCACCGCGCGGTACAGGAGATTCAGTTTCCTGTGTTCCCGGCCGGACTGAAAGGAAGTGAGCACTCAGTGTGCACTTCCTGTCAGTCCAGCCGGGAACAGGAAACTGAATCTCCTGTACTGCGCGCGGTACCCGGCCGGACTGACAGGACTCCAGGAGGAAGGAGGAGGAGCTCGACCACGCTACAGCCTGGGAAGGGGAAGTTGGGGGCCCCAGGCCAGCTCGGGCCCCAAGCAATTGTTTGTTTTGCCTGACCTGTAGCGACAGGCCTGGGTAAGGGTTGGCATTGACGGGTGACAGAAGCAAGGGAAATGCATTTACAAGAACGCACACTTTCATGTACAGTCAGAAAAACAATAAATTTGATTTAAAGTAGAACTAAGGGCAAAATAAAACAAGACACAAATGTGCAGCCTGTCACTAGCATTATCATAGCAGTTTTTGTAACATGACTATGGTATTAAATACGGCTTGTTACCCGCTATACCAACAACCCCACCCTTTCATCTAATGACCACACCACCCAGAATTGGAGTAAATTGGCCATTTTATTAACCAAAATATAAATATCCAATAATTAACACATCAATAACATATCAAAACATAACATCCAGTATATTAACCACTTCAATACCGGGCTTTTATACCCACCTCAATATCGGGCCTATTCTGGCACTTCTCTCCTACATGTACAAATCATCATTCTTTTGCTAGAAAATTATGCAGAACCCCCGAACATTATATATGTTTTTTTTAGCAGACACCCTAGGGAATAAAACGACGGTCATTGCAACGTTTTAGCTTGCACGGTATTTGTGCAATAATTTTTCAAATGCCTTTTTTTTGGAAAAAAATGGTTTCATGAATTAAAAAATAACAAAACAGTAAAGTTAACCCAATTTTTTTGTAAAATATGAAAGATTATGTTACACCGAGTAAATAGATACCTAACATGTCACGCTTTAAAATTGCGCACACTCATAGAATGGCGCCAAACTTCGGTACTTAAATATCTCCATAGGCAACGCTTTGAGATTTTTTACAGGTTACCAGTTTAGATTTACAGAGGAGGTCTAGTGCGATAATTGTTGCTGGTACTCTAACGCACGTGGCAATACCTCACATATGTGGTTTTAACGGCCTTTACATATGTGGGCAGGACTTGTGTGTGCGTTCGTTTTTGCGCGCAAGCTACCGGGGACAGGGGCGTTTACATTTTTTTTTTTTTTTAATATTTTTTTTATTTTACTTATTTATTTATTTTTTTACACTTTTTTTTTTTTAACACTTTTATTCCTATTACAAGGAATGTAAACATCCCTTGTAATAGGAAATGTGTGTGACAGGTCCTCTTTATGGAGAGATGCGGGGTCAATAAGACCTCACATCTCTCCTCCAGGCTGGAAAGCATAAGATCTCATGATTAGTATTGCTTACTAGCAGCAATCACGGCTTTGTTTACTTTAGGGTAGCCGGGCGTGATGTCATCACATTGCGCCCAGACCTCCGACGGTCATAGAGATGACTGGTGACCAGACTTTCGCTTAAAACCCCCCAAGGTGGCACATTTGGCACCATTTAAGGGGAGGGGGGGAACGGGTACCTGTTTTTTACAGGTCCCCCTTCCCCACTTCCGGAGACGGCACCGCGGAAGTTCAGCCCCCTTCTCCCTCCTTCGCTACCGGGCCAATTAGAAAGCGCAGTGCGCTTCGCACATGCGCAGTTGGGAACCAGAAATGGCAGCGGCAGCACCCGACAGCCGAACAAAACATTGTGGGACCCCTGGACAGGTAAGTGTTCTAATTTTAAAAGTCAGCAGCCACAGTATTTGTAGCTACTGACTTTACATTTTTTTGTGGGGGGGCCGTAACACCTCTTTAACTACTTCAGCCCCGGAGGATTTGGCTGCCAAATGACCGGGCCACTTTTTGCGATTTGCCACTGCGTCGCCGATGTGGCTCCGAAAAAAATTTTACGTCCTTTTTTCCCCACAAATAGAGCTTTATTTTGGTGGTATTTGATCACCTCTGCGGTTTTTATTTGTTTGCGCTATAAATAAAAATAGAGCGACAATTTTGAAAAAAAAGCTATATTTTTTACTTTTTGCTATAATAAATATCCCCCAAAAATCTATAAAACTATTTTTTTTTTCCTGAGTTTAGGCCGATACGTATTCTTCTACATATGTTTGCTAACAAAAAAATGTTTATTGATTGGTTCGCGCAAAAGTTATAGCGTCTAAAAAATAAGGGATAGTTTTATGGCATTTTTATTAATAATTTATTTTTTTACTAGTAATGGCGGCGATCAACGATTTTTATCATGACTGCGACATTATGGCGGACACATCGGACACTTTTGACGCTATTTTGGAACTTTTCACATTTATACAGCGATCAATGCTATAAAAATGCACTGATTACTGTATAAATGTGACAGGCAGGGAAAGGCTTAACCACTAGGGTGCGATGAAGGGGTTAAGTGTGTCCTAAGGAGTGATTCGAACTGTGTGAGGGTGGGGCTTACTGTGACACGACACTAATCGCTGCTCCCGATTTACAGGGAGCAAACAATCAGTGTCCTGTCACTAGGCAGAACAGGGAGATGCTTTGTTTACACAGGCATCCCCCCATTCTGCAACTTTGTGAAACGATCGCGGGACACCGACGGACATCGAGTCCGCAGGTCCCGCGGCCACGGGCACGAAGCTCGCGGCCGGGGCACGCATGCCTCGAAATTCAAAGTGATGTAAATATACGTTACTTTGCGCAGCCGTACCATTCTGCAAATGGTAAAAGCGGAGTTCCACCCAAAAGTGGAACTTCTACTTATTCGTCTCCTCCCACCCTCCGGTGCCATATTTGGGAGGGGGAGGGGCAAATGGGGATCTGTTTTTGACAAGTGTAAAAAAAAACGTTTTTGAAAAATACCCTGCAAGATAAAAAGTTGCAATGACCACCATATTATTCTCGGGGGTCTCTGGTTAAAAAATATATATAATGTTTGGGTGTTCTGTGTAATTTTATTGCAAAAAAAAAATATGATTTTTACATGTAGAAGAGAAATGTCAGAATTGGCCTGGGTGGCAAGGGGTTAACTGACCAAAAAGAAATGAATAAGTTAGTTCCATTGGTAGCGTTTGCATCTACTTTCTGTATTTTGTAACTTTCGCTCCTTCTGCTTCCTGTATCTTCGGTCACATTCACACTTCTAGGGTAAGTCCGTGTTTGATAGGTGACTGTGATAAGTTTCTAAGAAAGGTTTTTACGCCAGTTTCTATATGAGAAACTGCAAGAAAACTACAGTATAAACCCAATGGAGTTAGGGCTGATCAAATGGTCTATCTAATTCTAGTCTATCACCTTTTATTTTTTTTTATTATTTTTTCATTTAAACCTTTTATGTAAGTTCAGATCTCCTTTCTCCGTTCTCTTCACAAATGTATTCTTTGGGCCAGATTCTCAAAGGCGTTACGACGGCGCAAAGCCATTTGCGCCGTCGTAAGTCCTAATCTGGCCCGGCCTATCTATGCGACTGATTCTTAGAATCAGTTACGCATAGATATCCCTTAGATCTGACAAGCGTAAGGCTCTTACGCTGTCAGATCTTAAATGCATTTTTTTTTTCCCGCCGACGTCGTTCTCCCCGTCGCTTATGTAAATTAGCAATTTACGACGATTCCCGAACTTAAGCGCGAACGACGCAGAGAATTTACAACGTTTACGTAAGCGTAAACTTGCCCCTGCTAATATGAGGGGCAAGTTTACGCCAGTCCGCTGTATGCCATGTTAAGTATGGCATCGGGTCAGCGTCGGCTTGTTCCGTCGGTTACGTAGTTTTCCTAAGTCGTCCGCGAATACGACTTTACGTCAATGACGCCCACGTCGGCGTCATTGACGTTTTCCGTCGAGAACTGGAGCATGCGCACTGGGCTATTTTAAGCCCGGCGCGGGGGCGCACTTAATTTAAATACAAGCCGCCCCCTTTGAATTACGCGGCCTTACGCCGGGCCAATTACACTACGCCGATGCAAATTACGGAGCAAGTGCTTGGAGAATACGGCACTTGCTCCAGAAAGTTGCGGCGGCGTAGTGTAAATGGCTTACGCGACACCGCCGCAGATTCTACAAGAATCTGGCCCTTTTTACTCAATATTACTCAATATTACCAGAATACTGGAAAGGAATAGGGTAGACTTGTGCACTCCATAACTTCAGCTGTGTAGGTGGGATGTGCTCCATATGTATTAATTTCAAGGTATGATTTTCAATTTCTACTGGAATATTTTATTAACGCAGAGGGTTAAAGTGTCTTTTTTTTCTGTTGACTATACTCATTCAGCAGGCCCGTCGCTACAGGACAGGCAAAACAAACAATTGCTTGGGGCCCCGAGCTGGCCTGGGGCCCCCAACTTCCCGTTCCCAGGCTGTAGCGTGGCCGAGCTCCTCTTTCTTCCTCCTGGAGTCCTGTCAGTCCGGCCTGGTACCACGCGTGGTACAGGAGATTTTGTTTCCTGTTCCCGGCCGGACTGACAGGAAGTGCACACTGAGTGCTTACTTCCTTTCAGTCCGGCCGGGAACACAGGAAACTGAATCTCCTGTACCGCATGGTACCTGGCCTGGCCCAGGCACTATCTGATAGGGGGTTGGGGACCCATAATGATAGAACACCGGACTGACAGGAGGAAGAAGGGCTCGGCCACGCTACAGCGGTAGCCTACAGGGAAGATGTGGAGGTGAGATTAGAAAAACATAGGGACAAGGGAGGGGGGGTAAGAACATGGGTTTAAAAAATTAGTGTAGCGCTAACGTAGGCTTTCATGCGGGGGGAGGTGTTTGGCGGCCCCCATTTTGCTTGGGGCCCCCAAATTCCTTCAAACGGCCCTGCTTATAGGGGGCCCATAGCATTACTTTGCCCAGGGGCCCATGATGCTATTAAGATGGCCCTGAGTGTTGTCAATCAAAGCCAGTGACGAGGGAGCAGGGGGCGGGGACGAGTCCTGCTGTCTGTGTCAATGGATGCAGCAGTGGGGCTCGGGTGCAAACACACACGAGTGCCCCCATGGAAATCAGTTTTCATTGGGAGCACTGGACAGAGGGGAGGGGCTAGGAGCACCGGCGCATTCAGTCACTATTTGTTTTCTGTATTCTGCAAAAAAAACTGTTCCTTTTTCCTGTCCATGTCCCTACTGCAGCTATGAATTTTGCAGAGCAGTGTTGGCAGCTCTGCACATGCTCAGTTTTCAGGGAGTTTCTATACTGAGCATTTCCCCTCTATTACAACTGAGCAGCCAATGTGACTACATAGTTGTCAACATTGTAAAAAAAATTATAGGGACACTTTTTTGTCTGTAGGCGGGGGTCTTATTATAATTAGAGAAAAATGGGCATGGTTTAAATGAATTGCGGGTGTGGCTTAATAGGGTGTGGCCCAATGGGGTGTGGTCCGAGTCTGAAATGAACGAGGGATGGAGGGAGAAAGAAAGAAAGAGATGGCGAGGGAAGGAGAGAGAAGGAAGGAAAGAAAGAGGGATGGACGGGTTAGCAGGCCCAGATCCTACACCACAATACAAATAACTGTATGCCAGAAAGTTTAACAATCAGCAGATAAAGATACTCCAAACACCTGGGGCCAGATTCAGATAGGTCAGCGGATCTTTAGATCCGCGTAACCTATCTGATTTACGTTACGCCGCCGCAAGTTTTTGAGGCAAGTTCTTTATTCAGAAAGCACTTGCCTCTAAAGTTGCGGCGGTGTATCGTAAATCCCGTGGCGGAATTCAAATTCCGCGGCTAGGGGCCGATCGAACAGCGCATGCGCCGTCCGCAAATTTTCCCAGCGTGCATTGCTCCAAATGACGTCGCAAGGATGTCATTGGTTTCGACGTTAACGTAAATTACGTCCGGCCATATTCGCGAACGACTTACGCAAACAACGTAAAAAATTCAAAACTCGGCGCGGGAACGACGGCCATACTTAACATAGGATACGCCGCACTTACCCCTCCTATAGCAGGGGTAACTTTCCGCCGGAAAAAGCCGAATGCAAACGACGTAAAAAAAATGCTCATTCGCATATTCGACGCGTAAAAGATACGGAAGCGCCACCTAGCGGCCGGCCTGGAATTGCAGCCTAAGATCCGACGGTGTAAGTCACTTACACCTGTCGGATCTTAGGCATATCTATGCGTAACCTGATTCTATGAATCAGGCGCATAGATACGACGGCCGGACTCAGAGATACGACGGCGTAACAGGAGATACGCCGTAGTATCTTCTTTCTGAATCCGTGTCACTTGTCACGTCCCCTGCCACCAGAAGGTGATTCCTGGGATATGTAGTCCTGGTGCCTAGTCATATGCCTCGTAAACACGACCGAGAATGTCGTCGTAAAAGAAACATTGTTTTCCTCGACGAGATTCTTGTCAAGCTTTCCTTGCATACACACAGTCAAGACAAAATCTCGTCATTCTCAAACGCGGTGATGTACAACACGTACGACGGCACTATAAAGGGGAAGTTCCATTCCACTGGCGCTATCCTTGGGGCTGCTTTTGCTGATCTCATGTTACCGCGTGTTAAGTAAAAGTTTGGTGAGAGACGATTCGCGCTTTTCAGTCTGTTACAGCGTGACGGATGTGCTATCTCCATTATGAACGCTACTTTTACCGAAGGTGCGCTCCCGTCTCATACTTTTTTCCGCAAAGTTTTGTTGTCGGAAAATTTGAGAACCAGCTCTCAAATTTTTGTTGGAAATTTCGGCAGCAAATGTCCGATGGAGCCTACACACGGTCAGAATTTCCGACAACAAGCTCCCATCGAACATTTGTTGTCGTAAATTCCGAGCGTGTGTACACGGCATTAAGGTGTCAGCATACCAAGATATTTGGTCAATTTCATGTTCCCAACTTTGTGGGAACAGTTTGGGGATATTCCAACATGACTGCGCACCAGTGCATAAAGCAAGCTCCATAAAGACACGCATGAGTGAGTTTGCTGTGGAGGAACTTGACTGACCACTGGTCCTGACCTCAACACGATAGAACACCTTTGGGTGGAGACTGCGAGCCAGGCCTTCTCATCCAACATCAGTGCCTGACTTCACAAATGTTCTTCTGGAAGAATTGTCAAACATTCCCATAGACACACTCCTAAACCTTGTGGACAGCCTTCCTAGAAGAGATGAAGCTTTTATATTACAACGCGTGGGCCAACTCAATGTTTAACCCTACAGACTACGAATAGGATGCCATTAAAGTTCATGTGCGTGTAACGGCAGGTGCCCCAATTAGTGTAGGTGCATTCATAGTGGGCACAGAAGCGCCACCCCCTCTCTCCTGCACATAGGTGTGCACCACAAAGCCCAAGCACTACCGATCGATCACTCACGATGTTCATTCAGAAAGGGAAGAGGCCGGTAAATAACATATTTACCGGTCCCTTCCCCCACTCCTAAAACATACCAGCAGCAACAGCCAATAGGAGAGGAGGGAAACTGGCAGCGCTGCAGGGAGGAAAGATGGTAGCCAGGGCAATAGGGGGAATCTGTGCTGCACAGGGTGATTAGGGTGTGCCTGGGCACACCCTGTGCGCACACCTATGCTCCTGCACCCGTCAATCAACAATAGATACGTTGGTGGCATTTGATGGGGCAAGCTGTCAGCACACTGGTGGCATTTGATGGGGAAAACTGGCAGCACACTTGCAGGAATTGATGGGCACACTGGCAGAACACTGGTGGTAATTGATGGGTCACACTGGCGGCAATTGATGGGGCACACTGGCAGCACAATGGCAGCAATTGATGGGCACACTGGCAGCATACTGGCGGCAATTGATGGGGCACACTGGCAGCAATTGATTGGGCATACTGGCAGCACACTGGTGGCAATTGATGGGGCACACTGGTGGCAATTAATGGGGCACTCTGGCAGCACACTGGCGGCAATTGATGGAGCACACTGGCGGCAATTGATGGGGCACACTGGCAGCAGTTGATGGGCACACTGGCAGCACACTGGCGGCAATTGATGGGGCACACTGGCAGAACACTGGCAGCAATTGATGGGCACACTGGCAGCACACTGGTGGCAATTGACGGGGCACACTGGTGGCAATTAATGGGGCACACTGGCAGCATACTGGCGGCAATTGATGGGGCACACTGGCAGCAGTTGATGGGCACACTGGTGGCAATTGATGGGGCACACTGGCAGCAATTGATTGGCACACTGGCAGCACACTGGTGGCAATTGATGGGGCACACTGGCAGTAATTGATTAGCACACTGGCAGCACACTGGTGGCAATTGATGGGGCACACTGGTGGCAATTAATGGGGCACACTGGCATCACACTGGTGGCAATTGATGGGCACACTGGCAGCACACTGGGGGAAATTGATGGGGCACACTGGCAGCACACTGGCAGCAATTGATGGGCACACTGGCAGCACACTGGTGGCAATTGATGGGGCACACTGGTGGCAATTAATGGGGCACACTGGCAGCACACTGGCGGCAATTGATGGAGCACACTGGCGGCAATTGATGGGGCACACTGGCAGCAATTGATGGGCACACTGGCAGCACACTGGCGGCAATTGATGAGGCACACTGGCAGCACACTGGCAGCAATTGATGGGAACACTGGCAGCACATTGGTGGCAATTGATGGGGCACACTGGCAGCAATTAATGGGGCACACCGGCAACAATTGATGGTTACAGTAGCTGCGTTGATGGCACAGTGGCTGCTTTTTTATTTTCAGTTTGTTTGATAATATAGTGTAAGTAATAGATTCCTTCATCCATACAAAGGGCACAGATGGACAAATCCCTTATTGTATTCTGACAGCCGCGGGTGCCATCGCACTGAGTGCCTACAGGCACTGTTTTGCTAACAATTTTTGGCCCAGCTCCTTTGACAAACGTTGTTTGCGGAGCCCACAGGACCACCCAACGTTCTTTAGACTAAACACAAGCACTACACAGCTTGACAAAACAAGCAGCACAGCATGCAAAAAAAAAAAAGTCAGCAAGTGAAATTGTCCCTTGTAAATAATAATCGCCTTCACTCTGACATCGTTATCTTGTTATATTTAATTCATCTGATCCATTGACGTGAGTTAGGTTATATGAAGTAAACTTGTCGTGAGGGAAACATGAAAGGCTGGCATTGCTGACCTTCCCCTGAACATGCTAGCTGCCCGGCTGTTATTCTCATCCTCTGGCTTCATTCTGAGTCACTGCCCTGGAACAAGCAGGCCTACAAGGAAAGTCGGGAGTCATTATCTACGTACTTGTTCCAGGTCAGTGACTCCAAGCAGTGAAGCAAGGGGATCACCATGACAGCCAGGCCCCTAGCATTTCCAGAAGACGAGGTCAGCCATGGCGGCCTCCAGTTCTCTCCGATGACAGGCACACATTCAATTATTTCAATAAAGTAGTCATCTAAAAACTGGAAAACAAAGAAATGCTGTATTTATCGGCGTATAACACGCACAGGCGTATAACACGCACCCTCACGTTAAGAGGGAATTTTCAGGAAAAACTTTCCTCAGCCCCCTGCGTATAACACGCAGGCACAGTTTATTTTATTTTCAGGGTAAAAAAGTGAGTGTTATACGCCAATAAATACAGTACATCACAAAGCCATAAATAAAACAGCAGGTAAAACATGCCCGGTGTGCAGAGACAATAATCAGCCCCCTTAGAACTTCTAGGGAGAGGCTGGCAAGTAAGGTGGCATTAAGCTTAAAAAACTCACATTGGATTCCGGGAAGCGAAGGCTTCAGATCCTCGGGAGTTTACTTCTCGGATCCTCGACCTGGGCTTGATTGACAGCTTAGCGGGCGAGGATGTTGTGGCAGTTGTGTAAGATGCTGGCAAGTCTTGATTGGATGAGGTCCTGGAGGATTACCAAAATGGGATGGGTTCATCTCTTTAAAAAAACTGTGAGTTATGGAGGTAATGAGATGTATGGGGTAACAAACAGGGTGCCTTTGGCAGCAGGCTGGGCTGATTCCCCCCCCCCCCCCCTCCCCCTTTTTTTTTTTTCTCTTTGCCTTTTCTTTGTTTCTTCTTATTTGATTATTGTTTATCTGCCTTGTATTTTTATCAGGCTTGTATTGCCTACAGAAGGAATACCAGGTTCATGGAAACACTGTTTTAGCACCGTCATCAGGAATGTGTATCATCCATAGGCTATGGGTTTGATTAGTTATATATTGTGAAGGTGCTTATCTTCTTTGTATTGTTTATCCGGGTTGTACATCCCTGGTATTCTGTACTGCTACTGTATCTTTTTTATTTTTTCAAAATAAAAACTTTTCTGATTAAAAAAAAAAAGATGCTGGCAAGTCACAAAAGTGACAGCAGAGGAGCAGAGCCAGGGGAAGCTGAGCTGGATCTCTTTCTTAGTGAGAGTGTTAGATAACAGCGAGAGTGTCACCATCAGATGTCAGAGTAACACAGAGGTATAGTACCTACCTGATCAGGGTGTCCCCGGAGTCAGGGTGTCCCCGGAGTCAGGCTATCCCTCCCTCTCTTCCTCGCCTCTCACACTGGGAAGAGCACAAGAGGCTGCTGAGTGTGCAGCCAAAGAGATCACAAACAGGGTGTGTTTATGAGAACAGAGACGAGGAGGAGGAGGAGGAAGGAGGCAGCACAGATCACATCGCTGCTACATACAATGTAACACAATACACAACTTCCATACTGCAACATCACTGCTACATACAATGTAACACAATACACAACTTCCATACTGCAACATCACTGCTACATACAATGTAACACAATACACAACTTCCATACTGCAACATACAATGTAACACAATACACAACTTCCATACTGCAACATCACTGCTACATACAATGTAACACAATACACAACTTCCATGCTGCAACATCACTGCTACATACAATGTAACACAATACACAACTTCCATACTGCAACATCACTGCTACATACAATGCAACACAATACACAACTTCCATACTGCAACATCACTGCTACATGCAATTCAACACAATACACAACTTCCATGCTGCAACATCACTGCTACATACAGTGTAACACAATACACAACTTCAATACTGCAACATCACTGCTACATACAATGTAACACAATACATAACTTTCATGCTGCAACACCAATGCTATATACAATGTAATGCAATACACATTTTCCATACTGCAACATCACTGCTACATACAATGTAACATAATACACAACGTCCATGCTACATACTGTGACATGAAGTCAGGTAAATCTGTGGGTGTTGTCACAGACGGGACATACATTTCTGCCTTGTTTAGACAATGCACCAATTGTTATTAGGCGTCGGCTGCAAAAGTAGCCGGAAAAGGTCTAAGGGCGTTGGAAAACTTCAGCTGTTCAGAATGAGGCAATTAAGGCCTCTATAAGTAATCCAGAGGATTACCACTGATTTGCTGCATACTGAGGCTTTCTGAGTGAAGGAGAGCAGTAGCTGAAAGTCTTCTGAGGAGGTGAGGAGGTGATTGATTTTTCTGTGTGATAAAAATCAAAAAGAGACTATTGTTTTTCTGCTGTATGACCAGCAGTGTCTGCCCAGCACTAGGCTGTGCCAGACTCCATAGATTCCTGTGTGGTGAAGGTAGACACCCCAAGGGGCCAGGGCTTATTTTATGTTTGATTTTTTTTATGCTGTTTGGATGCTTGCACTTGTTTCCAGCAAGATGGAAGAATAAACCAAGATCTTTGTTTTCAACCGTCTTCGACTGCCTTTCTGTATAAATTCAGTGTGTAGTGAACCCATTCAGGGGGTCACACACCCCGCTACCGAGCTAACCCCTTACACATGGTGGAGAATGCGGGCAGTTAAAGTAAACCCAAAATGGAGGAGATACTGAAACAGCTGGCTATAGCAAATGCAAATAAACAGCAGACGAATGCAGGTTTGCAGCGGAGCCTTGCAGCTCAACAACAGGCTCACCAAGAGGGCATGGCAGCTCAACAACAGGTTTACCAAGAGAGCATGGCAGCTCAACAACAGGTTCACCAAGAGAGCCTTGCAGCTCACCTGAGGGAGCATTGCAGGCTTGGAACAGAGACACCAGCAGCAAATGGAGGCCATCGTGACACAGCTTCAGAGACAGCAGACCGAGGCTGGGAGTCAGGCCAGTAACATACCGACTTTTCAGGTACGACACTTATTGCCAAAGATGACTACAGATGAGGACCCTGAGATGTTTCTGACCACGTTTGAGAGAGCAGCGGAAAGAGAGAGTTGGCCTAAAGCACAGTGGGCTGGACTAGTGGCCCCCCTATTATCTGGAGAAGCCCAAAAGACATATTTTGATTTGGAGCTGGCAGACGCAAAAAACTATGATCGATTAAAGGAGGAAATATTGGCATGTTTCGGTGTAACCCTGGATGTCAGTGCTCAGCAGGTCCACAATTGGAGTTATCAGCAGAGGAAGCCACCTCGGTTGCAGATGTATGGCCTCATCCATTTGGCTAGGAAATGGCTGCAGCCAGAAACTCTGTCCGGACCAAAGATTTTGGAGCGAGTAGTCATGGACAAATTTCTTAGGTCTCTTCCTAACACCCTGCAGAAATGGGTGAACCATGGTGGTCTGGAAACCGCAGACAAACTTGTAAACCTGGTCGAAAGGTACCTAACAACGGATAATTTGTCCTCTTCCACCAGAGACGCACAGACTTTTCACCCCAAGACCAGACCCTCCCCACCTATAGGCAAGGCTGCATCAAGGGATGGGGGTGGAGAGAGGGACCAAGGAGCAACTAGAGAAATTATCGGGACTACTGCTAATGTTTGGCGAGAGCGGCCTGGAAGACCCATCCCACAGGAGAGGACCAGAAGGTTGATTTGTTACCGTTGCCGGGAAGAGGGACATGTAGCAGCGGTTTGCCCAGCGGGTGATGAACCCATGTAGTGTGACTTTCTGACAGAGAGACGACAGTCCCTTTTTGCAACCACATGCACTGCAGTAAAGGAAAATGAGAAACCTTTATATAGAATGTGCTTAGATGGTAAAAATGTTGTGGTATTGTTGGATTCAGGTAGCCTGGTCACCTTAGTGAAAAGTGATCTAGTGGTGGGAAAAACCTTACATCCTAGGAAAATGGCTGTAGTTTGTGTACATGGGGACACTCGAGAATATCCGGTGACTACGGTCACCTCCCTCGGTAACTTGTGTCACCAGGTGGGTTTAGTTCCCAAACTGCCACATGACACCATTGTGGGAAGGGATTTCCCAAAATTCTGGGAACTCTGGGACTGCCCACATTCCTTAGTAGGTGGTTCTTCTAAGTCTGAACCATCTACTCCAGAAACCTCTAACTGTGAGGATTCTCCTGAGTTTACATTCTCAGTATTAGCAGGGGAAACACCAGTCCCTAGGGAGGAGTCTGCTACCTCAGAAGAGGAACAGCGGCCGATAGGGTTTGATGACCTTGAGGTGCACAGAGAAAATGTTGTCACTGAGCAATTGAGGGACCCCACATTGTTAAGAGCCCGGGAGAATGTAGTGAAGATAGATGGGGAGTTAGTTAACCCTGACGAGAGGGTTGCCCTCCCTTACTTCATTATTGAAAGGGACCTGTTATATTGAGTGTCACAGAGGATAGAGGACACCATTGAGCAACTGGTAGTGCCTTAACCGTACCGCAAGATGGTTTTGGAACTGGCCCATGGGCACATTCTTGGGGGACATTTGGGAGTGGAAAAAACCCGGGAGAGGATCACCCAGAGGTTTTATTGGCCTGGGATCACTAAGGAAGTTGAATTATACTGCTCTTCCTGTCCAGTGTGTCAGATTACTGCACCCATGCCACATCTCCGCAGTCCGTTGGTACCCCTGCCCATTATCGAGGTCCCTTTTGAGAGGATCGCCATGGACTTGGTTGGCCCCTTACTGAAGTCCACTAGAGGGCACCAGCACATCTTGGTAATAATGGACTATGCCACCCGGTACCCAGAAGCGATTCCTCTCAGAAACACCTCTGCTAAAACCATTGCCAAAGAGTTGTTTCAGGTTTTCAGCCGTGTGGGTCTTCCTAAGGAAGTCCTAACTGACCAGGGCACCCCGTTTATGTCTAGGGTGACCAAAGAACTTTGTAAACTCCTGAAAGTGACCCAATTACGTACATCAGTATATCACCCTCAGACAGACGGGTTAGTGGAAAGGTTTAATAAAACCTTAAAACAAATGTTGAGGAAGGTGGTGGATAAAGACAGAAAGAATTGGGATTATCCCCTCCCTTATCTGATGTTTGCAATAAGAGAGGTTCTCCAATCGTCCACAGGGTTCTCTCCATTTGAGCTACTGTATGGGAGGCACCCCCGGGGGCCTACTGGACATTGCCAGGGAAACATGGGAGAGTGAGAGTTCCCCTCATTGAAGTGTGATTGAACATGTGGCCCAAATGCAAGATAGAATTGCCCAAGTGATGCCGATTGTGAAGGAACATTTAGCCCAAGCCCAATTGGCTCAAGAAAGAATTTACAATCGTGGCGCCCAGGTCCGTTCCTTTGCACCTGGTGATAGGGTGTTGGTGCTGGTCCCCACAGTCGAAAGTAAATTCCTAGCCAAATGGCAGGGTCCATATGAAGTGTTGGAAAAAATGGGAGTGGTGAATTATAAAATTAGCCAACCGGGAAGACGAAAACCTGAGCAGCTCTATCACGTGAACTTGCTGAAACCATGGAAGGATAGAGAGTCCTCGGTCGCTAAGACTACCTGATTTTCTGCTCCATTTAACCTGGCTGTCCCTGAAGTTGGGATAGCGGAGACTCTATCCAAAACTCAGAAACAGGAGGTTAAAGAATTTAATAAGGAGAAGTTTTCAGACCTGCCAGGTTGGGTCTCCGGAGTTGAACATGACATTATCACCACACCAGGGGATAAGGTCAAGTTGAAGCCTTATAGAATTCCAGAAGCCCGGCAAGAGGCAATTCGCCAGGAAGTAAAAAAAATGCTTGAGCTGGGGGTGATAGAAGAGTCAAATAGTGATTGGTCCAGTCCCATTGTCTTAGTGCCCAAACCAGATGGAAGTTGGCGGTTTTGTAATGACTTTCGCCGCCTGAATCAAATCACTAAGTTTGACACCTATCCTATGCCCCGCATAGATGAACTGATTGATCGCCTAGGCACTGCCTGGTACATGGAGACGTTAGACCTGACCATGGGTTATTGGCAAATTCCTCTCTCGGAGTCGGCCAGCGAAAAAACTGCATTTGTAACTCTAGACGGATCTTTCCAATATCGGAGGATGCCTTTTGGGTTACAGAATTCTCCCGCCACATTTCAATGCACCATGGATAAGACCCTTCGGCCTCATCGAGTCTATGCTGCTGCATACCTCAATGATATTGTCATCCACAGTGAGGATTGGGAATCACACTTGCCAAAAGTTCAGGCTGTGTTGGATTCCATCTGGAAAGCCGGGTTTACAGCCAATCCAAAAAAATGTACCCTTGGGCTAGAAGAGGCGAAGTATCTGGGGTATACCATTGGAATATGTCTAATCAAGCCCCAAATAAACAAAGTTGAGGCTATTCAGGATTGGCCACGTCCCACCAACAAGAAACAGGTTCGTGCATTTTTGGGGATCGCGGGCTATTATTGTCGCTTTATCCCCCATTTTGCCTCACAGGCTGCTCCCCTGACCAATTTGACCAAAGGGAAGAAGTCTGTCATGACCAAATGGACTCCCGAAGCAGAAACAGCTTTTCAGGCTTTAAAACAGGCCTTATGTAGTCAGCCAGTTTTAAATTCGCCTGATTTTTCACAGTACTTTGTGGTTCAGACAGATGCGTCAAATGTGGGCTTAGGAGCTGTACTGTCTCAGATTATCAAGGGGGAGGAACACCCTGTTATGTACCTCAGCCAAAAGTTGAAGGCCCATGAGGAGAATTATGCCACCATTGAGAAAGAATGTTTGGCGGTGAAATGGGCTTTGGATTCTCTCCGGTACTACCACGTGGGTAGACAGCTTGAACTGGTGACGGATCATGCCCCATTGAAGTGGATGGCACAGAACAAAGAGACCAATAGGAGAATAAATAGGTGGTTCCTGGCCCTCCAGGAATTTAGTTTTGTGGTAACGCATCGCCCCGGTGCTAAAATGGGGAATGCAGATGGGTTGTCCTGAGTGCATGCCTGGCAACCTGTGTCCCAACCCTAGGGTTGAAACAAGAGGGGGGGGGGGGGTATGTGACAGGAAGTCAGGTAAATCTGTGGGTGTTGTCACAGACGGGACATACATTTCTGCCTTGTTTAGACACTACACCAATTGTTATTAGGCGTCGGCTTTAAAAGTAGCCAGAAAAGGTCTAAGGGCGTTGGAAAACTTCAGCTGTTCAGAATGAGGCAATTAAGGCCTCTATAAGTAATCCAGAAGATTACCACTGATTTGCTGCATCCTGAGGCTTTCTGAGTGAAGGAGAGCAGTAGCTGAAAGTCTTCTGAGGAGGTGAGGAGGTGATTGATTTTTCTGTGTGATAAAAATCAAAAAGAGACTATTGTTTTTCTGCTGTATGACCAGCAGTGTCTGCCCAGCACTAGGCTGTGCCAGTCTCCCTAGATAGGTTCCTGTGTGGTGAAGGTAGACGCCCCAAGTGGCCAGGGTTTATTTTATGTTTGATTTTGTTTATGCTGTTTGGATGCTTGCACTTGTTTCCAGCAAGATGGAAGAATAAACCAAAATCTTTGTTTTTTAACCGTCTTCGACTGCCTGTCTGTATAAATTCAGTGTGTAGTGCACCCATCCAGGGGGTCACACACCCCGCTACCGAGCTAACCCCTTACAGTCCAATGTAACACAATACACAACTTCCATACTGCAACATTACTACTACATACAATGTAACACAATACAATACACAACTTTCATGCTGCAACATAATCGCTACATGCAATGTAACACAATACACAACTTCCATGCTGCAACATCACTGCTACATACATTATAACACAATACACAACTGCAATACTGCAACATTACTGCTACATACAATGTAACACAGTACACAACTTCCATGCTGCAACATCACTGCTACATACAATGTAACACAATACACAACTTCCATACTGCAACATCACTGCTACATACAATGCAACACAATACACAACTTCCATACTGCTACATACAATGTAACACAATACACAACTTCCATACTGCAACATCACTGCTACATACAATGTAACACAATACACAACTTCCATGCTGTAACATCACTGCTACATGCAATGTAACACAATACACAACTTCCATGCTGCAACATCATGGCTACATACAGTGTAACACAATACACAACTTTCATGCTGCAACATCACTGCTACATACAATGCAACACAATACACAACTTCCATACTGCAACATCACTGCTACATGCAATGTAACACAATACACAACTTCCATGCTGCAAAATCATGGCTACATACAATGTAACACAATACACAACTTCCATGCTACATACAATGTAACACAATACACAACTTCCATACTGCAATATCACTGATACCGTAAATACAGTGTAATACAATACAAACCTTTCATGCTGCAACATCATCACTACATACAGTGCAACACAAAACAGAACTTTTAAACTGCAACATCAACCTTAGGTACAATGTAACACAATACACAACTTCCTAGTGCAACATTACCTCTAGGTACAATGTTACCCAATTGACAACATCCATGCTACAACATCATTAAAAGATACAGTGTAACACAATACACAAGATCTTCTCACATCATTGCTAGATACAATGTAACACAATAGACAACTTTCATTTCAGTTACTTCACCACAAGCTACAGTGTAACACAATACATAATATCTTATCACAATATCATTGCTAGATACACTGTAACACAATAAACACTTTTCATACAGCTGCTTCACCACAAGCTACAGTGTAACACAATATTCATCTTTTAAACTGCAACATCACCTCTAGATACAATGTAACACAATACACAACTTCCATGCTACAACATCATGGCTATAAACAGTGTAACACAATGTGCAACATCCTACTGCAATATCTCCTCTAGATACAATGTAACACAATGCACAACTTCCTACTAAAACGTCATCACAAGATACAATGTAACACAATCTTCATACAGCAACACATCATTGCTTGATACAGTGTAACACAGTCAACAATTTCCTATCTCAGCACACCATTGCTATCGCAACATCACATGATCTTTTCAGGAGGACAAACCACATGACCACAGTGGTGATTTACTTCTGCATTCCCCACCATAATTCATTGTAATTACAAACATGTGGATTGATGTAATAATGTTGTTCAAGCTACAATGAATTATCAGAATGTGCTCACTGCAACCAGAGATCTCCTCTTCTCTTCTGTCTCAGTGTTGTGAATACTCTATTCTGATACACCACCCTCCTACCAGTACCTGCTGGTGATATGTGGGCATGTTATTGTAGCCAGGAGCTGGCTAATATTGCCTGCATATTCAGAAGACACTCTGCAATATTGCTACATGGCAGCTGTTTTCTCCTAGTGCCCAGCCTGGACTCAGTGGGCTAGATTCACATAGATTAGCGGATCTTTAGATCCGCGTAATCTATGTGATTTACGATCCGCCGGTGCAATTTTGCGAGGCTAGTGCAGTATTTACAAAGCACTTACCTCGAAACTTGCACTGGCGGATCGTAACTCCCCCGGCGGAATTCAAATTCCGTGGCTAGGGGGAGTGTACAATTTAAATCAGGCGCGTTCCCACGCCGATTTAACTGCGCATGCTCCAAATGACGTCGCTAGGACGTCATTGTTTTCGGCGGCAATGTCAATTGCGGCCATCTGTATTCCAGAGCGACTTACGCAAACGATGTAAAAATGTGAAACTCGGCGTGGGAACGACGGCCATACTTAACATTAGCTACCCCTCATATAGCAGGGGTAACTATCCGCCGGAAAAAGCCGAACGCAAACGACGTAAAAAAAAAGCGGCGGGCGGGCGTTCGTTTCTGAATCGGCGGTTCTCCTCATTTGCATATCCGGCGTGTAAAAGACCGAGGCGACACCTAGTGGCCGGCGGGAGATTGCAGCCTAAGATCCGACGGTGTAAGTCACTTACACCAGTCGGATCTAAGGGAGATCTATGCGGAACTGATTCTTATGAATCAGTCGCATAGATCCGACCGTCGGATCTCAGAGATACGACGGCGGATCAGGAGATCCGCCGTCGTATCTCTTGATGAATCTGGCCCAGTGTCATCATATCCTGCAGTCAGGGTGAATGAGAATTAAGAATGGAGCAAAGTATCTTGGGACATGTAGTCCAAAGATCCAAGTTCTATACTCAGTCAGACTGTCATGGACTACAAATCCCAGCCGGCTAGGGAAGTAGAACAGAATACTGGGAGAGGATATAAAAAACTCTACGTAGGGACAGAATCACTGTCTTGGTACTACAGCCTGGATCTGCAAGCAGTGACTTGTTGACAGACAGGCCTGTGCAACAACGAGAAAGATAGTCATCGCGAGCAGGTGCAGCAGCATTCACTGCCAGCCACTTCTGGTCATTCAGCGGCACCTTGGAGGCCTCTCTCATCACAAAACCAGATACAGCCAGGCTGCAGCATGGTGTGACATGGGGTCAAGCGCCATCCCTCAAGCCAGACTCTGCGGAGGCCTGCTGCAGAACCCTCACACCGCTCTTCAATATTGCTGGGATTGGTGAGCGGGCACTTGCCCAACCTCATATGACAAAGGACACTGCATGCAGACATCGTTACCTTGTTTCTCTTACCAAACCTGTAGGACTTTGTGCTATACTTATTCTTTGCTGAGCAGCGAAAGGGTTCCCCTTGCTTGCCAGAACCTCACAAGCATACTTTGCATCACCCTGCTTTGCCAGGACACCTTAAAGGAGTTGTAAATAAAAAAAATATTTTTGCTGAAATGACTGTTTACAGGGTGTAGCGTATCTTTTTTACGCTACGCCGGCGCAGCGCGGAGAGGCATGCACTGCATTCAGCAAGCCATTGCTCACCAAGATGAGCCAGCGTAGCGTATTTTCGAAGGCGCAGGCCAGCGTAAGTGTAAGTGGGCGTGACCCCATGCAAATGATGGTCCGAGCGTGTCGCAGTGGTTTTCGTCTGGCGTATCTTAAACGGCGTATGCGCCGTGACGTGAACGTATGTCCCGCACCCCTCTGCGCATGCTCACAACTACGCCCGGCGTAACCCCTAAGATACGCCGGCCCACTGTTTACGCCCAGAGCATAAATACGCCCAGACATGCGCGCGTTCTGAGCAATGTCTGCTCCAGAGACTGAGAGGGAGAGGAGGGAAAAAAAATTCAGCTGGGGAGAAGGCAATCCTGATCTCTGCCATCTCAAGGTATGATGTGTACCTCCATGGGGCACAGAGTTGCATGACCAGCAAGGTCAGGAAAGAGGAGATCCTCCGGGAGGTCACCCTGGAGGTCAATGCCATTGGACATGAGCGAAGGACCTCGAAGGACATTGGTAAAAAAATCAATGACCTGCGTCGTCTGGTCAGAGATAAGCTGGCCAGGATGAAGAGGCACACCAGGGGAACGGGAGGCGGACCAGCCAGTACTATCAGGCTCGCTGCCGATGAGGAGGTGATTGCCAGATGTCTGGAGCGGGAGCAAGTGGAGGGCCTGGAGGGCTTTGACTCCGGTGACCAGGCCTTGAGGACAGGTAAGTGTGTTTTATCCCCTATCCGGTGTGTAGCATGTGAGGGGGTGGAAGCAGGGGTGTATTTAGGTTTTGTGCTGCCCTAGGCCTGACTAAACTTGTACACCCCCTAATTTAAATATGACCCACCCTTCCTGTCAAGGCCACACCCCTTGAATTTTAAGGCCCACCCTGAAATTTTCAAGTGGATACACTAGTTCTGATGGTCTGGGGGCAATGGATTACCTTAATTTGCATAGATTTCCTCTCACTTCTTGTTTGGCTATGGGACAGGAAGTGAAGGGAAATCTCTACAATGGGACAGAGATGGTAAAAAATTAGAAGAGACGCCCCCCCCCCCCCCCCACAGTTGCAGAATGCCAACCGCCCACATACTGGAAGCAGTGCGGCCGATTTATAGGGGCGCTAAACTAATTTGCCCAACAGTGTAGCGCAAGTCGGCGGGGACACTGTCTGTGCTGCCCCCCTGCAAAGTGCTGCCCTAGGCCTGGCCTTGTTGGCCTAGGCCAGGATACAGCATTGGGTGGAAGGGAACATGTGACAAGTGTGTGGGTCCACCAACATGTGAATGCTTTGTGTCATCCACAGGTGTGCTGGAGGGAGCTGGGCCATCGTCAGCTGCTGGACGACTCACGCTATCCCCGGAGGAGAGTGCGCACACCTCTCTAGAGGTAGTTGAGGAGGAGCATGTGGATTTTAAGGGATGTGTCTACCTCAAGAAGGATAACATCATCCCTGGACCCTCCCAAACCTCCTCCCCCATCAGGGAAAGCCCCTCAAGGGCCTCCCCGTACAGACTGGCCCAAGCCTCTCCATCCCCCAGGAAGGCTTTGCGTAAGACAAGGGGTGTTCCTGAATCCCTACAGAAAGGGCTTGCGAGGGCACAGGCCCGCCAGACGCGCCGCATGGGTGCTATTGCCTGTGACCTGCGCCGTGTGGCAGACAGCCTGGCCTCTTCAGCCAAGACCCAGGCTGAATGCACAGTGGCTGTGCAGGGCACCGCAGCCACTGTGCAGCAGTGCCTCACACAGCAAGCTGAGCAGAGCACCTCAATCTCTGACAGCCCGCAGGATGTGAGTGCTAACTGCGCTGCTATGGTGACCTGCATTGGGGAGCTGCAGGCCACAACAGCAGGCCTCGTGGCAGAGGTGAAGAGCCTGGGAGTGGCTATACAGGCCAACACTACTGCCATCAAGGCGGAGGGACGGCAGACCAGGCGCCACCAGCGACACACCACTACCCGCCAGCTGCGGATGCAGGCGCAGGGAACGCTGTCCTCACCCGCATTGCCCTTGCGTTGGAGGGCAGGCATCCAGCATCTGCCAGGAGTGACAGACCAGGGGATGATCCTCCTCCTGATGCCCCACCCCCCCACTCGAGGCTTCCCCCAGACAACTGAGGAGCCGGAGCCGTGGCACCATGCCTGGCCCACGACAGGGCAAATGAGTGCTTTTTTTTTTTAGGAGAGACGTGCATAGATGTATGTGCCGTCCTCCAGTAAGGGCATGCCATGTCGGCCAATGGCATGATCCCTTTTATTTTTATTTTTAGTGACTGCACACGGTCGGTAGTGCAGGCTACAGTGTGACTGGTGTGTGAATGTGGGTGACATTCCTGCCAGCAAGGTGTGTCACCTTGGGTCGTCAGGGAGAGGTTATTCCCACGACCGTGTGAATGTGGTATGAATGGACAGCAACACCATTGGGGCCTTGGTGTGGCGTTGCTGCTCCCAAGTCCTGCATGGTGGACTTGGGCTAAACCAATGTGAAGTGGATGTGGTGTGTGTGAGCACAGGACCCCAGATGGCAAGTCACCTTTTTTTTTACAGCTACGACGGCGCATATTTGAACTTACGCGGCGTATCTTGAGATACGTCGGCGCAAGTGCTTTGTGAATCCGGGCCTATTAGATTATCATTAAAATTATGAATTTCAAAAAAAATTCAATTTCTAATCGTTCACGGGGTCAAATCGACCTTCAATTTTGACCACAGTGACTTGTAAATTGGAAGGAGCAGGATAGAAATTTTTTTCTTAAATGAACACATTTCTAATAGTGAATGTGGCCTTTTGAATAACATTCGCCCATTCATCGAATATATAAAAACATTTTGTACAAATGTTCGTTTGAAAATCTACTAGTCTATAGCCAGCTTTACTATCCTGATGACAATTGTACAAGTTTGGATTCTCTATCACATAGGTCAGTGGCAGGGCCATCTTAATGCAAGGGCACTCCTGGGCACTGCCCAGGGGCCCCAGGTACATGGGGGGCCCCACAATAATCTTGCATTTCATCAAACTTGCCAAGTGCCCAGGATTTGCTGGGACTGTCATGCTTTTTACCAAACTGTCCCGATATGGTTGTGCCCTCCTCCCCCCCCCCCCCTCCATTGTACTGTGCCCTTTGTGTTAACTAGTCATTGATTTATGGAATGTTTTCCTTTTGTAAAAATAAATTTTATTAAAAGTACTAGATAATATATGTTTAATTCTATCAACTATTTATACTTAATTTCTAGAACGTGGGTGCGTAAATTGGGGCAATCTGGTAGGGGCCCCAGTGCATTACTTTGACCAAGGGCCCATGATGCTTTTAAGATGGCCCTGGTCAGTATTCCTCTAACTGCTGCCTGGGGGCTGGATATGCCCTTTGCACTGCCTTTATCCAGCTGTTAGGGCACTATTCCTTCAACTGATGCCAGTAATGGGGTACCATTTCTCCCACTGAAACCAACAATGGGGCACTATTCCTCCCACTATGATGAGGCATTGTTTGCTCTGACTTATTTTTTTCTAAGCTCCCCAGTGCCGTGTGTACATTTAAAACTAACACCAGGTGCAAAAAAAAGTAAAAACACAAAAAGTGAAGCCTACAAAAGTGTGCACAGGGTGTACACATGGTCCTCCTCCAAAGGACCATGGCCCTGATCCCCCAGGTTCGCAAGACTCCTGGCGGAGACTGGGTTACTCGTGGTCCACGTAGGCAAAGCCAGGAGAACCCAATTTTTTTGGGGGACCTGCTCAAGCAGGTACTTGGTGGCGATCCCCCAAAGAGAGGCCACGTTCCCTCCCCCATAAGACTTTTAGGGCAAGTCCGAGGACCTACACCCTACTAAGCAGGAGTGAATAACTAGCCACAGTCAGGCCGCTGTAAAGCCTGAAGGATAGTAAAGTGGCCCTTTAGAAAGTTCAGAGACCCCTGACATAGGTCATCAAGTCTAATAGAGAAGATGAATCTCCACAGTGAGTACCATAATGGTTCCCTGTTCTATCCAGAACCAATAAAAAAAACTTGGGGCTATATTCAGAGAGAAATGCCTATCTTTAGGCGGACGTAGCGTATCTCATATACGCTACGCCGCCGTAACTTTGACAGGCAAGTCCCGTATTCAGAAGGAATTTGCGCCCGAAGTTACGGCGGCGTAGCATATGTGGGCCGGCGTAAGCCCGCCTAATTCAAAATAGGCTGGTAGGGGGCGTGTTGTATGCTAATTACTCGTGACCCCACGTATTTGACGCTTCTAACGAACGGCGCATGCGCCGTCCGTGAAAGTATCCCAGTGCGCATTCTCTAAATTACGCCGCAAATAGTCAATGCTTTCAACGTGAACGTAACTTACGCACAGTCCTATTCGCGTACGACTTACGCAAACGACGTAAACGATGGAAAATTCGACGCTGTCCCGATGTCCATACTTAACATTGGCTACGCCTCATATAGCAGGGGTAACTTTACGCCGAAAAAAGCCTTACGTAAACTACGTAAATCAATGCCCCAGGCGGACGTACGTTTCTGAATTGGCGTATCTAGCTCATTTGCATATTCTACGTGGAAATCAACGGAAGCGCCACCTAGTGGCCAGCGTAAATATGCAACCTAAGATACGACGGCGTAGGAGACTTACGCCGCTCGTATCTAGGCAACAGTGAGGCGTATCTGATTCTATGAATCAGGCGCCGAGATGCGACGGCCCTCATTCGGAGTTACGACGGCGTATCTGGAGATACGCCGACATAACTCCTTTCTGAATCTGGCCCTTGAACTTTAGCTACACCTTGGATATCCAATGTACTGGTAAACCGTTATCTGTGAGTTCCACTTTTCTCTGACTAGAAAGTGACGGCACCTTACTGTAAGCTTTGTATACCGTTTCCTCATTTACACATCTATCGTATGTATTGTGAAGACACTTCCTATGGTTACCATAGAGATATCCTGTGTAGCAGGCACTTTGAACTTCCCTTTGTGATCTGGTAACCAATCGGAGAAGACACTGAACACACAAGTGGGCCCCATTTATTAAGCAATAATGAACTTCCCTCTCTCTTTTTGGTTTCTCTCTGAGGCAACAAAAAGGGTAAAATCCAGGTTTTAACTGTTTTTTTTTATGTGACCAGCAAACTGCACATATCCGTATTAGTTTTAAGCCATATTGGCTAATTACATATTTCGGCATTGCCTGTGCTCACCAGTGCAATCTATTGGCCTGCAGGGCCGGACTGGGAATGAACACCAGCGACTGGAAATAATTTCATACCAGCCCCAAAGCATTATTATACCAGCCCAACATCATACCGTCATGCGCTTTGCCGGCGGTATAGCTGCGGTGCCCATTCATTTCAATGGGCAGGAGCGGTGGAGGAGTGGGAGGAGGGGCCTTTTTCAGGGCGCTTTGCAGGCGCTATCTTTAGCGTTATAGCGCCTGCAAAGCATCTCAGTGTAAAAGGGGTCGAACTCTGATATAAACTGGTGACCAGAGACCCCAATTAGAGAATCCACTGCATTCCCCTTTACATCAGAGTGTCCCCTTGCACTGTAAGGTTGAATCCTGCAGACTATGATGTAAAGGGGAACTCTGGGAATGTGGGGAGGACTCTGGTGACCAGAGATCACCTTTCGCAGAAAGTGAACACTAAAGTAAGGGGGTTTACTGATATAAGGGGGAAACCTTTAGATCAGTGCCCCCTTACAATATTGTATTGACCCCCCCCCCCCCCTCAGACTGGCCTGGCGGTGCTGTCACTAACCTCCTCTCAGGTGCACCGTGCGGGGCTCAGTCAGTCGTCTCCAGCTTGGTGGCTCTGGTTTTATCCCATAGTTTCCTCTCCACAGTCCATACATGTCTGACTTCTCCCATGACCCTCATCCTGGCAGCACTCCCACTCTCGACTCCTCTCCAGACCTGATATAAGACAAGAGATGGTCAGAGGCTGCAGATGGTACAGGAGAGGTCAGAGGCTGCGGATGGTACAGGGGAGGTCAGAGGATTCGGATGGTACAGGGGAGGTCAGAGCATTCGGATGGTACAGGGGAGGTCAAAGGCTGCGGATGGTACAGGGGAGGTTAGAGGATTCGGATGGTACAGGGGAGGTCAGAGGATTCAGATGGTACAGGGGAGGTCAGAGGATTCGGATGGTACAGGGGAGGTCAGAGGCTGCAGATGGTACAGGGGAGGTCAGAGGCTGCGGACGGTACAGGGGAGGTCAGAGGCTGCGGACGGTACAGGGGAGGTCAGAGGCTGCGGACGGTACAGGGGAGGTCAGAGGCTGCGGACGGTACAGGGGAGGTCAGAGACTGTGGATGGTACAGGGGAGGTCAGAGGCTGCGGAGGGGGGACAGGAGGTCAGAGGTTGCAGAGGTCAGAGGCTGCGGAGGGGGGGCAGGAGGTCAGAGGCTGCGGGGAGGGGACAGGTCAGAGGCTGCGGAGGGGGGGCAGGAGGTCAGAGGCTGCGTGGAAGGGACAGGTCAGAGGCTGCGGAGGGGGGAACAGGAGGGCAGAGGTCAGAGGCTGAGGAGGGGGACAGGAGGTCAGAGGCTGCGGAGGGGGAACAGGAGGTCAGAGGCTGCAGAGGTCAGAGGCTGCAGAGGGGGGGGGGGCAGGAGGTCAGAGGCTGCGGAGGGGGAACAGGAGGTCAGAGGCTGCAGAGGTCAGAGGCTGCAGAGGGGGGGGCAGGAGGTCAGAGGCTGTGGGGAGGGGACAGGTCAGAGGCTGTGGCCCCTCCACAGCCTCTGACCTGTCCCCTCCCCACAGCCTCTGAGGTCAAAGGCTGCGGAGGGGGGAACAGGAGGGCAGAGGTCAGAGGCTGAGGAGGGGGACAGGAGGTCAGAGGCTGCGGAGGGGGAACAGGAGGTCAGAGGCTGCAGAGGTCAGAGGCTGCAGAGGGGGGGGCAGGAGGTCAGAGGCTGTGGGGAGGGGACAGGTCAGAGGCTGTGGAGGGGGGGCAGGAGGTCAAAGGCTGCAGAGGGGGGAACAGGCAGTCAGAGGCTGCAGAGGGGGGGCAGGAGGTCAGAGGCTGCGGGGAGGGGACAGGTCAGAGGCTGCGGAGGGGGGAAAAGGAGGTCAGAAGCTGCGGAGGGGGCAGGGGGTCAGAGGCTGCGGAGGGGGGGGACAGGAGGTCAGAGGCTGCAGAGGTCAGAGGCTGCGGGGGGGGGGGGCAGGAGGTCAGAGGCTGCGGGGAGGGGACAGGTCAGAGGCTGCAGAGGGGGGAACAGGAGGTCAGAGGCTGCAGAGGTCAGAGGCTGCGGAGAGGGGGACAGGAGGTCAGAGGCTGCAGAGGTCAGAGGATGCGGAGGGGGGGCAGGAAGTCAGAGGCTGCGTAGGGGGGGCAGGAAGTCAGAGGCTGCGTGGAGGGCACAGGTCAGAGGCTGCGGAGGGGGGGAACAGGAGGTCAGAGGCTGCAGGGGTGGCAGGAGGTCAGAGGCTGAGGAGGGGGGCAGGAGCTCAGAGGCTGCGGGGGGGGGACGTAGGAAGAGGCACGCACCAGACGAGACCTCACCTCACTGAGCGGCGCGCTATTGCTTCATTTTTTTTAAATGGCGCCGCTCCGCGCCAGCGTGTCACTGCGCATGTGCCCGCCTTTCCGAAAATTGACGAGCATGCACAGGCTTTCCCGAGCTGGGCTAACTTCGGAACTGCGCTGGCGCATGCGCAGCTGCATGTAGGCTGGCCCGGCCGCAGCCATATTTTTTTCAGGCGCCGCTGTGAGGCCTCCAGGAGTAGCCAGGCAGCCGGCCCACCAGGAGTTTTCCCGGGAACCCGGTGGGCCAGTCCGGCCCTGTTGGTCTGCCTAGGTGCGCAGTGATACTATACCATGCGGAAAAATTCAGGTAACTGTACCTACTCCACCCTAAAGTGGAACTCCCGCTGATCGGAACCCTCCCCCCCTCCGGTGTCAAATGTGGGGGGAAGAGTTAATACCGCCCGCCCACCGGCCGACAAAGGGTTAATACCGCCCGCAATGCGCCTCTGCAGAGGCGCATTGCGGGCGGTATTGCCGCGGTTTCCCATTGTTTTAAATGAGAAGGAGCGCTATACACGCCGCTCCTCTCACCGCTCCGAAGATGCTGCTTGCAGGAGATTTTTTTCTCTCTCGCCAGCGCATCGCCTCAGTGTGAAAGCCCTCGGGCTTTCACATTGAGTATGCAGTGCAGGAGTTTTTAAGGCAGTATAGCAGCGCTATGTTTAGCGCTGTACCGCCTGAAAAACTCCTCAGTGTGAAAGGGGTCTTAGTTTGGCCTTGTTGCACAAATCCCAATAAAATCCATTAATGTTTTTGGTTGTAACATGACAAAATGTGAAAAATTTCAAGGGGTACGAATACTTTTTCAAGGCACTGTAAGTGGTAGTGGTGATAGAGCTGCTGGTGTGAAGGAGCAGGAGGCACTGCAAAAACGCCCTAAAACGTTAGGGTCTTAGCGGTGCTTACCAGCACATTGGGATTGCAGATGAGGCTTCGCTCAAATATTGCTTGAAAAACGCTCGAAAAACGCTTGAATAATGCTCGAAAAATGCCCCAGTGTGAAAGGGGCCTAAGGGTTAAAAGGGTATGACCAAAGTTTGAAGGTAAGCAGAATCTTACCCAGGGGTCCCTGATGTTATGGAAAGTGGTCAGTCTGTCTGACTATAAAGCCATGAGCTTTTGCTAGTACATACAGCTGTTAGGGATGAGCCAAACACCCCCCTGTTCGGTTCGCACCAGAACCTACGAACACACCAAATGTTCATGTGAACTTTAGAACCCTGTTAAAGCCTATGGGACTCAAACGTTTGAAATCTAAATTGCTAATTTTAAAGGCTAATATGCAAGTTATTGTCCTAAAAAGTGTTTGGGGACCCGGGTCCTGCCCCAGGGGACATGTATCAATGCAAAAAAAACGGGGCCAGGGTTGTGGGGATGAGGCCCTTGTCCCCATCAACATGGGGACATCCTCCCCATGTTGAGGGCATGTGGCCTGGTACGGTTCAGGAGGGGGGGGGGGCGCTCTCTGTCCCCCCCTCTTTTCTGCAGCCGGCCAGGTTGCGTGCTTGGATAAGGGGTCTGGTGTGGATTTTTGGGGGAACTCCACGCCATTTTTTTTAAAATTTGGGGTGGAGTTCCCCTTAAAATCTACACCAGACCTGAAGGGTCTGGAATGGATAATTGGGGGGAACCCCACGTAATTTTTTTTTTAAATTGACGGCGGGGTTCCTGTCATGAATTACCTCTGCCACCAGATGGCGCTAGCGGCGCATCGGTGCGCGGGGCACGCGCAATCGCGGCAATGGCGCTCGTGCACGCGCGTTCACGGTACCACGGCGGGCGCGCGCACCGGCGGCAACGGCGCGCGGGCACAAGCAAACGTCAATCTGGCGCCAAAACGGGGTACTTAAAGTGTCCTGGGAGCCTGGCCTCTTGCTGTCCAGTCTATAGCGTTTCCTGAGTCTTCCAGTACCAGTTACCCCTGCTTGATCCAGATCCTGATACCCGGCTTGTTCCTGTTGACCCTGTCTTCCGCCTGCCCTGACCTCGGCTTGCTCTGACCATCCCTTTGCCTCATCCCTGGTACTCTGCCGCCCGCCTGTTACCGACCCGGCTTGACGACCTCCCTACCATCTTGGCCTTCCTGTGCCTGATCGGCTGGTCCAGCTTCTCACTGTCTTCTGGGACTCTTCACTGTCTTCTGGGACTTGTTGCTGCCTGATCTACGGGACACCTTCCCTCCGGTCTGTTACCTGCCAGCTTGCACCTGTCTTCCAGAGACTCTCTCAGATCCTTCAGAAGCATCAACCAGCCCCTGCATCAGCGTCACTCCTGGCGCTTGTGCGACTCTGTATTCCCGTTCCCCCTGTCCACTCTACCAGGGGTCCCGGGATCAGAGGAGTAACGGCTGCCACTTCCTGCACGACGGGCTCATCCTCCAGGTACGTGACAGTACCGGACAGACAAGTCCGAGCCCGCGCAGGGAGTGGATCCTATGCAGGAACTCTGCCGCCATCTTGAAGGATTGACCCAGGCCGTCCGAACCCTGCAAGAAGGCTACACGCGTTTGGAGAATCGTGTCCAGGCTCTATCCACTCCTGCCTCCACTTCAGCGGCTTCTGGGGTGTCCGCTTCTCCATCCGTGATCATGCTGCCACCCGAACCTCAAGTTCCTATGCCTGAGAGGTTCTCGGGAGAGCGTGGTAAATACCGAGCCTTCCACAATGCTTGCGAACTGTACTTTGCTCTCCAACCACGGACCTTTTCATTAGAAGTCACTAAAGTGGGCTTCGTCATCTCGCTGCTGTCTGGCGAACCGCAAGCTTGGGCCCATCGCCTCATGGAAAACAAGGACCCATCACTAGATAACTTAACTACCTTCCTCCAAGCCATGTCTCTGCTGTATGAGGACCCTCACCAGACCGCCACCGCTGAAGCTGCTTTGCACGCCCTGCAACAGGGTCGCAGACCAGCAGAGGATTATGTGACTGAATTTCGTAGGTGAATGAATGAATGAAAAACTTATAAAGCGCGGCGCATGCGAACTGAATCGCTTCTGGGCGCTAGTTGTTCGGGTCTCATGACATCAAAAGAGCAGAGTTTTGATCTGTCTTCTGAAAGTCAGGTGGTTTTCCTCCAAGCGAATGCTGGTTGGTAAAGCGTTCCATAGTCTAGGACCCTGAAAAGCAAACCTTCTTTCTCCTTTGGACTTGTATTTGGTTTTTGGTACCCTGACCAGATTTTGGTCGGTGGATCGCAGAACGCGATTCGAATTGTGAGGTTCTATCTTGTCGCAAAGATATTGCGCAGCCTTCCCATGGATGCACTTATGTGTCAGGCAGAGTGCTTTAAATGCAATTCTGTCTTTTACTGGCAGCCAGTGAAGGGTTCTCAACGAAGGTGAGATTGATTCCCATTTTTTTTTCCCAGTCACCAGTCTGGCGGCCGTATTCTGAACGACTTGCAGACAGGAGATTTGGTACTTTGGGAGTCCGAGGTACAGGGCGTTAGCATAGTCCAGTCTGGAATTCACGATTGTTCCCACCACGACTGCTACGTCTTCTTTGGGGATAAATGGAATAAGTCTGCGTAGTAGGCGCAACAGATGGTGCGCTCCGCTGACTACTGACCCTATTTGTGCGTCCATTGTCATGAAGGTGTCGAAGATGACCCAGAGACTTTTGACTTTGGAGCTAGGGGTGATGATTTGGCCCAGAATGGGCGGGGGTGTCCAGGTTGTTGCCAGTTGACTCTTTCGGCTGGCGTGAAACATAAGGAGTTCTGTTTTTGAACTGTTGAGTTTAAAGCGGATGTGCCACGGGAAAAATATATTAAAAGCCAGCAGCTACAAATACTGCAGCTGCTGACTTTTAATATAAGGACACTTACCTGTCCTGGAGTCCAGCGGTGATCGCAGCAGATGACGAGCCGATCGCTCGTCACCCTGCTGCTCCCCCCTCCATCCTCGGTGAGGGAACCAGGAAGTGAAGCGCTCCGGCTTCACTGCCCGGTTCCCTACGGCGCATGCGCGAGTCGCGCTGCGCCCGCCGATTGGCTCCCGCTGTGTGCTGGGAGCCGAGTGTTCCCAGCATACAACGGGGGGACGGACGGGAAGGAAGGAAAAAACCCGTCCTTTGCCCGTATCGTAGGGCCGGAAGTGGGTGCAGATACCTGTCTGTAGACAGGTATCTGCACCCCCCTCCCCCCTAAAAAAGGTGTCAAATGTGACACCGGAGGGGGGGAGGGTTCCGATCAGCGGGACTCCACTTTAGAGTGGAGATCCGCTTTAAGATAACTCTTTGTCATCCAGTTTTCTATCAAAGAGAGACATTTCTCTAAACTGGGATGATGATCCTTTTTGTTGCATATGCGAAAATACAGTTGCGTATCGTCTGCATAAGAGTGATAGAGTAGTTCTTGGCTACTGATAATATCAAAGAGAGGGCGAAGATAGATGTTGAAAAGCACCGGTGACAGGGGGGATCCTTGGGGGACTCCACATGACACCGTGCGCTTTTCCGACGTGAAAGAACCCAATTTAACTGTTTGTGATCGGTTTTCAAGAAAGGAAGAAAACCATGGTAAATCACCTTCTGCGACTTCTGCTACCTTGGCTAGTCGCATCAGTAACAGTTTGTGGTCTACCGTGTCAAAGGCTGCGCTTAGGTCCAGCAGAACCAGGAGACAAGATTCTCCTTCGTCTGCGGCCTCGAGGGCATCGTCCCATATTTTGAGTAAGGCCGTTTCTGTCCCGTGTCCGGGACGGAAGCCTGATTGTAATGGATCCAGTAGATTGTGGGTATCTAGATGCTGTTGCAGCTGTTGTACCACTACTTTCTCCATTATCTTGGAGAGAACATTTAGGCCTGTTATGGGACGGCGGTGAGTTGGGTCCTTGGGATCCAGGTTAGGTTTTTTCAAGATGGGCTGGATTGTGCCCTCTTTCAACAGGGATGGCACTGTGCCTTCCTTAAATGACTGGTTTATAAGCTGTGTGATGGGTGGTGCCAGGATGTCGGCACATTCCTTCAGCAGCTCTAACACAAGTTGGAATGACTCGGCCCTCTGCTACCAGTTTCGCCTTGGCCTTTCTGAACCGCTTAAAGACGAACTGGCCCGGGTAGGGGTCCCAGGGACTTTGGGTGCATTAATTAACCTGACCATCCAGATCGATCGTCGCCTGAGGGAGCGCAGAACTGAAAGGGCCAATGCCCCATCTCGTCCGGTCTGGATGATGCCACGGGTGCCTCCCGTTTCCAGTACAGCTCCACCGGTTCCCTCAACCTCGTCTGTTCCTGACACCTCAGAACCTATGCAGCTAGGTCTTCTCCGCCCTTCCCTTACGCCCGAGGAACGACAACACCGCAGGGCCAACAACTTATGCCTGTATTGCGGGGAGGCCGGGCACTACGTGAGGACCTGTCCTGCGAAGCTTCGTAAGTGTCTGTCCATGTCTTCTGTCCACTTACCTGTTCTGCCAAGCAATTCTACTCACCTGGCTATCCCTATTTTCTTCCAGCTTCCAGGAGGGACTATCCAAGTCAGCGCTATAATTGACTCAGGGGCGTGCAGCTGCTTTTTGGATCAGTCCTTTGCCACCAGACATCAGATCCCTCTTCGCCCTAGGACTATTGGACTTTCTGTTTATTTAACTGATGGCTCGGTGTTAAGATCTGGACCAGTCACCCAAGAAACCCAGCCTCTTGCTACCACCATTGCTGTTAACCATCATGAACTGCTGTGCCTGGATGTGATTTACTCTCCCCTGTTTCCTGTCATACTAGGGGTACCATGGCTTCAGGTTCACAACCCACAGATCGACTGGGCCACGGGCAAGGTCAGCTTCAGTTCTCCGTTCTGCCGACAGCACTGCTTGCAGGTGCCACCTCCACCTCTGCCTTTGCTTTGCATGGACTCCGATGTTGAGGCCCGTCAATCTGTTCCAGAAGCCTACCACAACTATCTGGATGTTTTCAGCAAAAAGGGGGCTGAGACCCTTCCACCACACAGGGCCTACGATTGCCCCATTGAACTCCTTCCAGGTGCCGAAGTCCCCTTCGGTAGGATCTTCCCCTTAACAGGACTTGAACTGGAAACTTTAAAAACATACATCGATGACAGCCTGAGGAAGGGGTTCATCCGTCCATCCACGTCACCCGCGGGAGCAGGCATCTTTTTTGTTGAAAAGAAAGACCATTCCCTTCGCCCCTGTGTGGACTATCGGGAACTCAATAAAATAACTATTAAGAACCGGTACCCTCTTCCCTTAGTACCTGAACTGTTTCAACGTCTTGGGTCCGCGGTTATCTTTACCAAATTAGACATCCGTGGGGCCTATAACTTAGTCCGCATACGTGAAGGGGATGAGTGGAAGACCGCTTTTCGTACCCGCTTCGGGCACTTTGAGTATTTAGTCATGCCCTTCGGGCTCTGCAACGCCCCAGCAACATTCCAACACTTCGTGAATGACATTTTTAGAGACTTTCTGGACCTCTTTGTCATCATTTATCTGGACGATATCCTAATCTTCTCCCCTTCTCTGGAAAAACACCGGGTACACGTCAGGAATGTGCTTGAGCGACTACGAACTCACGGACTGTATGCCAAACCCGATAAATGCGAGTTCGAGCGCTCAAGTATACAGTTCCTGGGACTTATAATTTCTGTACAGGGCGTTGAGATGGACCCCCAGAAGGTTTCCGCAATTCTTGACTGGCCAGCACCTACAGACAGAAAGGGCGTTCAGCGATTCGTCGGTTTCGCAAATTTTTATAGGAAATTCATCAGAGCCTTCTCCAACATCATTGCTCCTATAACGGATTTGACCAAACAGTCTGCTCGGTTCCGTTGGACACCAGAAGCCCAAACAGCCTTTGAAACCCTGAAGGACTTGTTCACTTCGGCATCCATTCTCAGACACCCCGACGCAAGCTTGCCCTACATTCTCGAGGTGGATGCATCTGAAACCGCGGTTGGGGCAGTTCTCTCTCAACGACAGGGTCCCAAGGCTCTGTTACATCCCGTTGCTTACTTTTCCCGTAAGTTATCCGAAGCTGAAAAGAACTATGACGTTGGGGACCGAGAGCTGTTGGCAATAAAGGTCGCTCTGGAGGAGTGGCGGTACCTCCTGGAGGGCGCAGCGCACCCAATTTTGATTTACACGGACCACAAAAACCTTGAGTACCTAAAGGTGGCTAAGAGACTTAAACCACGCCAGGCCAGGTGGGCACTTTTTTTTACGCGATTCTCTTTTCACATCACATACAGGCCAGGGTCAAAAAACACCAAGCCGGACGCTCTCTCCCACGTAGTTCGGAGTCTCTCAATCCCCTGGATACCATCTTGTCATCAGGGAACTTTTTGCTATTACAAAGGGACTTATTACCCCAAATCAAGCAAGCCTCTGCTGGAATTTCCCCTTCATCTGGATCGGAGCTGCAGTCCAGGGACGGTTTGCTATGGCATCAGGACAAGATCTTTGTGCCTGAGGGTTTACGAATTAATGTCCTGGGATCTTGTCACGATCACAAGCTGGCTGGTCACTTTGGGGTACAAAAAACTTCAGAACTTTTGCAACGCACCTTTTGGTGGCCTCAACTTTTGAAAGATTGCAAGGACTATGTGGAATCGTGCACCACGTGCATTCGCAACAAAGGAAGCAAGCTTAGAGCCTGGGGGCTCCTTAAACCCTTATCAGTACCAGAAAGACCATGGAGAATGATCTCCATGGACTTCATCGTGGAACTTCCCCCGTCAGAGGGCTTCACCACTATCTTTGTGGTAGTGGACAGGCTCTCAAAGATGGCACGCTTTATTCCTTTGAAAGGCACACCCTCTGCCCCGGAAACGGCCAAAGTTTTCATCAGGGAAATTGTTATGCTTCACGGCATCCCCGCGGACATTGTGTCCGATCGAGGGGTGCAGTTCACTTCCAGGTTCTGGAGGGCACTCTGCGGTAGTCTCAAGATCGGCCTCTCTTTTTCATCAGCGTACCACCCACAGTCAAATGGGCAGACGGAGAGAACGAATCAAACGCTTGAACAGTATCTCTGCTGCCTTTGGCGGAATTCGCTTACAATAATTCCATTCATTCTGCCACCAAACAGTCTCCCTTTTATGCCAATTACGGTTTTCACCCATTGTTCCTGTCCAATTCTGTTCCGGAGAGTACGGTACCCGCCGTCCAGGACACTTTGAATTTTTTTAACACAAACAACAGGATCCTGCAGGAGACAATGACTAAGACACAGGAACGTAATAAAGAAATCTATGACAAGAGAAGAAGAGGGGAACTCAACCTGGAGCCCGGAACCAAAGTTTATTTGTCCACTCAAAATTTAAGACTTGCATGCCCCATGCAAGTCCCCATGCAAAAGCTAGGTCCTAAATTCGTGGGCCCCTTTTCTGTTAAAAGGAAGATAAATGAGGTGGCCTACGAACTTGATCTACCGGAAACCTTCCGAATTCATCCAGTCTTCCATGTTGCCTTGCTCAAGCCAGATGTTCCTAACCCCTTTCCTGAACGAGATACTGGTCCTCCAGAACCGGTATTAGTCAATGGGGAGGAAGAATTAGAGGTGGAATCCATCCTTGACTGCAGGAAGAGACGCAACCAAATTCAGTTCCTCGTCAAATGGAAGGGGTACGGGCCCGAGGAGAATTCATGGGAACCAGAGGACAACATACATGCTGAAAGGCTAATCCAGTCATTTAAAGACTCACATCCACTGGAGATATCTCGGTTGGGCATCCGGAGGCTGCCCATTGGAGGGGGGCAATGTCATGAATTACCTCGGCCACCAGATGGCGCTAGCAGCGCATCATCGCGCGCGGGGCACGCGCAATCGCGGCAATGGCGCTCGTGCACGCGCGTTCACGGTACCACGGCGGGCGCGTGCACCGGCGGCAACGGCGCGCGGGCACGAGCAAACGTCAATCTGGCGCCAAAACGGGGTACTTAAAGTGTCCTGGGAGCCTGGCCTCTTGCTGTCCAGTCTATAGCGTTTCCTGAGTCTTCCAGTACCAGTTACCCCTGCTTGATCCAGATCCTGATACCCGGCTTGTTCCTGTTGACCCTGTCTTCCGCCTGCCCTGACCTCGGCTTGCTCTGACCATCCCTTTGCCTCATCCCTGGTACTCTGCCGCCCGCCTGTTACCGACCCGGCTTAACGACCTCCCTACCATCTTGGCCTTCCTGTGCCTGATCGGCTGGTCCAGCTTCTCACTGTCTTCTGGGACTCTTCACTGTCTTCTGGGACTTGTTGCTGCCTGATCTACAGGACACCTTTCCTCCGGTCTGTTACCTGCCAGCTTGCACCTGTCTTCCAGAGACTCTCTCAGATCCTGCAGAAGCATCAACCAGCCCCTGCATCAGCGTCACTCCTGGCGCTTGTGCGACTCTGTATTCCCGTTCCCCCTGTCCACTCTACCAGGGGTCCCGGGATCAGAGGAGTAACGGCTGCCACTTCCTGCACGACGGGCTCATCCTCCAGGTACGTGACAGTTCCCCTTAATATCCATTCCAGACCTGAAGGGCCTGGTAATTGAATTTGGGGGAAGCCCACGCTTTTTTTTTTTCTTTTTATGAATGAATTCTCTCTGTATTGCTGGGAGCCGACAATTCATTATAGCCGCCCCTTGTGACCACATTGACTGAGGGCGTGCTGGGTCATTGACATCGCAAGGGGGGGTTTCATCGATATTCACTGGTTGTTAGGGACGCTGGCGGCCCTGCTCCTGAGTCAGGGTTCATACCGCTGCCTAAGCACAGCAGCGTTAAGGTCCCCCTGTGCCCCAAACCTGGGGTAATGCATTGTGCAAATTCGGTGGCCGCCACGCCCCTGTTAGTGCGAGGCCTTAGGCGACCGCCTAATTTGCCTAATTAAAGAGCTTCCTCTGCCGACTGGTATCTGTTGCCTGCCTTGTGATCGCCATATCTATTTAGTCATAGGTCCCCCTGATTATCAGCTATATCCATGGGCGTCCGCTGAAATCTTTTCGGGGGGGGGGGGGGCGCTTCCGCAGCGGCGATACACATTTAACCCTTTCTTCAAACGCTAGCAGGGGTTAAAAGCGCCCGGCTAGCGGCCAAATAGCGCAGCTAAAACGATGGTAAAGCAGCACTTTTTAGCCACGCTTTACCGATAACGCGGCCAGTTGGCAGTGTGAAATAGCTCTTGAGATAATTCCGCTTCACTCCATGCTCATATAAATATAGCCTAGAGAATGTACAGACCCCCCCCTTCAGCACAGACTCCCCCCTTCAGCACAGACCCCGCCATTCAGCACAGATGGACCCCCCTCTTCAGCACAGGCCCCCCATTCCACACAGACCACCCCTTCAGCACAGACAGACCTCCCCTCCCCCCATCCCATTCAGTACCTCAGATCAGCCATCAGCACGTCCGGGTCACAGCAGGTTCCCTTCCCCTGTGTACACATAAACACTGGAGGGGGAGGCGGCTTCACTCTGTTCGCTGTGTCTGTGTGACATCCGGCCCGGGACCGCTCAGACAGCCCGCGGCCGCGAGACTCTTCAACACCTTCTCGATTTTCCAGGGGGGGTCAATTGCCCCCCCCCTGCCCTATGGAGCGGACGCCCATGGCTATATCTTTATTATTATTTCATTATTCATGCCAACTTTATTACCCTATTGTTTTTCTACTACATTCTTCTTGTCTTTAAACCATTATCACCACTACTTTAATACCAGGCTTCGGCCTTCCTGCTTACACAGTTTCCAGCTACGATTATAGAAAGCATCCTTCTCTTCCTCCCCATATTCCTCAGTAGGCACATGAATATTAATAATGGTTATATTCTTATCTTTATTCATCCTTTCTTCTGACGTACACAATCTCTTTCATCTGCGGTCTCGCAGTCCACCATAACCTGTTTCCATGTATAATCGAACAGAAATTCTGTTTCAAATTCCTTTCTATTACCAGCAACATAAAGTCGTATACCGTCATTACCTGTTTGCAATTGTCCTTCTCTCCTTATGCGAAGCTGCCTTTCCAGTATTGGATTGCTTATTTGATCTATACCTTTTTTGAGTGTTTCATTGCTGTTTTTAAGCTCAGCACATTCAAGCTTGTTATCATTTTAAGGCTTCACAGGTTTTTTTTTCAATTGGAAGGATCATTAGCGCTATGCCCTAGCACAGGCTTTTTCAATCTTTTCAATACAGAGGAACTCTTAAAAAAAACTTTCTCAGGGAACCCCTACTAAAAATGACTATGGCCCAGATTCACGTAGGAGATACGACGGCGTATCTCCAGATATGCCGTCCTATCTCCAGATACGCCGTCGTATCTCTTGAGTGTGAGGCGTCGTATCTTGGCGCCTGATTCAAAGAATCAGATACGCCAGAATTTGTCTAAGATACGACCAGCGTAAGTCTCCTACGCCGTCGTATCTTAACTGCATATTTACGCTGGCCGCTAGGGGCGTGTACGCTGATTTACGCCTAGGATATGTAAATCAGCTAGATACGCCTATTCACGAACGTCGCAGTACAGATACGCCGTTTACGTTAGGCTTTTTCCGGCGTAAAGTTACCCCTGCTATATGAGGCGCAGCCAATGTTAAGTATGGACGTCGGGCCAGCGTCAAATTTTCCGTCCATTACGTCGTTTGCGTAAGTCGTTCGCGAATAGGGCTGTGCGTCATTTACGTTCACGTCGAAAGCATTGGCTTTTTGCGGGTAAATTTGGAGCATGCACACTGGGATACTTTCACGGACGGAACATGCGCCGTTCGTAAAAAGCGCCATTTACGTGGGGTCACAATAAATTAGCATAAAACACGCCCACATGTTCCACATTTGAATTAGGCAGGCTTACGCCAGCCTATTTACGCCGCCGCAACTTTGCTTTGTGAATACTGCACTTGCCTGTTAAAGTTGCGGAGGCGTAGCGTAAATAGGATACGTTACGCCCGCTCACAAATACGCGCTCCCTACGTGAATCTGGGCCTATATCTTCAACTCATGATTCATTAATGTGATGGTCAGTGGAAAGAATGCTTCTAATGCCGCATACACACCATCACTTTATGTGATGAAAAAAAAATTAATTTTCTGTGAAAAATGACGTTTTTGAAACTTCAATTTTCAAAGACGAAGTTGCCTACACACCATCGTTTTTCTCACAATGTTCTAGCAAAGCGAGGTTACGTTCTCACCACTTTTTCCATTGAAGCTTGCTTCATAAGTAGCTTCTGGGCATGCGCGGGTGAAAAAACGTTGTTTTAAACAACGTTTTTTGCTACACACGGTCAATTTCTGTGAAGTAAAAAATGACGTTTTGAAAAACGACACATAAAATTGAAGCATGCTTCAATTTTTTTTGGTCGTTTTTTACAAGACATAAAATTACGTTTTCCCCCACACACGGTCAATTAAAGTGACGTTTTTAAAAACGTCGTTTTTTTTCATCACATAAAGTGATGGTGTGTACGGGGCATTATGCCGCGTACGCACGACCGTTTTTCAGGTTGTAAAAAATTACGTTTTTAATGGTCTAGAAAAACAACGGCCCGGATTCAGAAACAAGATACGACGGCGTATCTCCTGTTACGCCGTCGTATCTCTGAGTGCGGGCCGTCGTATCTATGCGCCTGATTCAGAGAATCAGTTACGCATAGATATCCCTAAGATCCGACTGGTGTAAGTGTCTTACACCGTCGTATCTTAGGCTGCATAATCACGCTGGCCGCTAGGTGGCGCTTCCGTATAGTTACGCGAGGATTATGCAAATTAGGTATTTACGCCGATTCAGAAACGTACGTACCGCCCGTGCATTTTTTTACGTCGTTTACGTTAGGCTTTTTTCGGCGTATAGTTACCCCTGCTATATGAGGCGTAGCTAATGTTAAGTATGCCCGTCGTTCCCGCGCCGAGTTTTGAAATTTTAAGTCGTTTGCGTAAGTCGTTCGCGAATAGGGCTGTACGTCATTTACGTTCACGTTGAATCCAATACGTCCTTGCGGCGTACTTTGGCACAATGCACACTGGGATATGTTACGGACGGCGCATGCGCCGTTCAAAAAAAACGTCAAAAACGCGGGGTCAAGTAAAATTTAAATACAACACGCCCCCAACATCCCCATTTGAATTAGGCGGCCTTACGCCGCAACACATACGTTACGCCGCCGTAACTAAGGGCGCAAGTTCTTTCTGAATACAGAACTTGCGCCCAAAGTTACAGTTGCGTAACGTATCGAAGATACGTTACCCTGGAAGAAAGATGCGCTCATCTTTCTGAATCCGGCCCAACGTTTTTTTCAACCCGATCATTAAAACGACCTTGCCTACACACGATCATGAAAAAAAAAAAATGCTCTAGCAAAGCGCGGTGACGTACAACACATACGACGGCACTATAAAGGGGAAGTTCCATGCGGATGACGCCACCCTTGGGGCGGCTTTTGCTGAATTCGTCTTAGTAAAAGACGATTCGCGCTTTTCAGTCTGTAACAGCGTGATGAATGTGCTTACTCCATTACGAATGCTAGTTTTACCAGAACGAGCGCTCCCGTCTCATAACTTGCTTCTGAGCATGCGTGTTTTTTTCACATCGTTAAAGCCTACACACGACCATTTTTTACGACGTTAAAAACGACAACGTTAAAAACATTGTGAAAAATTAGAGCATGTTCTACATTTTTAATGGCCATTTTTTACATCGTGAAAAATGCTCTGGAGCCCACACACGATCGTTTTTAATGACATTAAAAAAAAAACGTCATATTTTACAACCCGAAAAACGGTCGTGTGTACGCGGCATTATACTTGTGGTCATTGGGAAGAATTACCCCCTTAAAGCTTAAACTAAAAAGATCAATGGTGTCAGTAGAAACTTATCTGAGAGGCAGAAATTACTTAACCACTTCCATACCTTCCTGCCCAAGCCAATTTTCAATTTTCAGCTCTGTCGCAATTTGAATGACAATTGCGCGGTCATACTACACTGTACTCAAACAAATTTCTTATAATTTTGTTCCAACAAATAGAGCTTTCTTTTGGTGGTATTTAATTACCTCTGTGGTTTTTATTTTTTGCGCAAAAAAAAATAGAACATTTTGAAAAAAAAAAGTTTTCTATTTCAATGACGGGCACTGATATGACTGCACTAACGGGCACTGATAAGGCGGCAACGATGAGCACCGATGAGGTGGCACTGATGGGCACTGATGATGGGCACTGATGGGCACTGATAGGTGGCACTGGTATGTGGCACTGATGGGCACTCATAGGCGGCACTGAAGGGCACCAATAGGCGGCACTGATGGGCACCAATAGGCAACACTGATGGGTACTTATGGTGGCACTGATGGGTACTTATGGGTGGCACTGATTGGTGGCATAGATGGGCACTGATGGTCACTGATAGGTGGGCACAGATGGATGGCACTGATGACACTGATGGGTGGCATTGCTGGGCATCACAGATTTAAGGTGTTTCACAATGGTGCCAATCAGTGCCCATTTGTGACACTGGCACATATTTGGCATAAATTTGCATATGTGGATGGCCATGGGGGATGTACCTGGCCATCCACATGCTTGGGTGGGGCTTCCCTGGTGGTCCTGGCGGCTTCCCTGGTGGTCCAGTGTGGTCATCCGTGGGGGGGCTGCGCTGATAAACAATCAGTGCTAACCCCCCCTGTCAGGAGAGGAGCAGCCGATCGGCTCTCCTCTACTCACGTCTGTCAGCCAGCGGCGCGCTCACGACCCGGTCCGAAGCTCCGTGACTGCACCCGCGGGACTCGCGGACCCGATCGGGTGTCCCGCGATCGGTCACAGGAGCTGAAGAACGGGGAGAGGTGTGTGTAAACAAATCTTCCCCGTTCTTCTCTGTGGCAGTGTCAGTGATCGTCTGTTCCCTGATATAGGGAACAACGATCAGTGATATCACACGTCCAGCCCGCCCCCCTTCAGTAAGAAACACACATGAGATCACACTTAACCCCTACAGCGCCCCCTAGTGGTTAACCCCTTCACTGCCATTGTCATTTTCACAGTAATCAGTGCATTTTTATAGCACTTTTCACTGTGAAAATTACAATGGTCCCAAAAATGTGTCAGATGTGTCCACCATAATGTCGCAGTCACAAAAAAAAATCGCTGATCGCCGCCATTAGTAGTAAAAAAAAAAATTATTAATAAAAATGCCATAAAACTATCCCCTATTTTGTAAACGCTTTCAATTTTGCGCAAACCAATCGATAAACGCTTATTGTGATTTTGTACCAAAAATAGGTAGAAGAATACGTATCGTCCTAAACTGAGGAAAAAAAAAGTTTTTTTTATATTTTTTTTTGGTATATTTATTATAGCAAAAAGTAAAAAATATTGAATTTTTTTCAAAATTGTCGCTCTATTTTTGTTTATAGCGCGAAAAATAAAAATCGTAGAGGTGATCAAATACCAGCAAAAGAAAGCTCTATTTGCAAGAAAAAAAGGACGCCGATTCTGATTGGGAGCCACGCCGCAGGACCACGCAATTGTCAGTTAAAGCGACACAGTGCCGAATCGCAAAAAGGGGCAAGGTCCTTAACCTGCATAATGGTCCGGGTCTTAACCAGTTAAGGTTGAACCGTTTCCCCTCCAATTTCATTGAGTGCAATTTTGTTGCGTTTTCTATTTATTTATTTATCTGTTCTATTGGTTGAACTAAATGGACTTGTGTCTTTTTTTTTTTAACTTGACTAACTATGTAACTATTCATCATCATTAAAGGACCAGCGAGTTATTGCTCCCACGCCAGCAGCAGATATCCCCCACATGATATAAGCATTACCATTGGACACAACAAATACTTCAACTCGTCCCACAAGCACTGCAAAACAACATCAGTAATGGCAGGGGCGGACTGACAACTCATGGGGCCCACGGGCAATAGAAGATTATGGGGCCCCTGGGCTTACAGATGGCCACCAAGCCAGGAGGCAGTGCAGACATCAAAAGCATGTCGGTTTTCTGACATATCAGGGACAGATGTAAAAAAAAACATACTGTCCCTGGTTTTACTGAGCCTGGCAACCCTGATGGGCCCCCCTAGTGGCATGGGGCCCTCGGGCAGTGCCTGAGTGACTCAATGGTCAGTCCGCCCCTGAGTAATGGACACTATTTAGAAGTCATTATCACATTGAACTAGTATTAGATTTTGTAGAAAAGTGGAGTTCTACTTTGAGTCTGAGCAAGCCAATAATCTCTCTGGTGGGAGGAAAATACAGTTGAAGTTGCCTAAACTGGCAACAAAAGCTCCATTGAGGGAGCATTATGGAGGTGCTTATTCCCAGAAATCTTTTGTTGGGACAAGGAGGGAAAGTGGAAGGTACTGTGTTTTAGCCAAGGCCTTTCTCCTCTTCCCACACTTCATTCATTCACAACAAACCCTGGCCACCCTCCAAGTCCATTCTGGTGTGCGGCATCAATGCGGAAAGCGCTGAGCGGCCTTTTATTTCAAAGTGTACTAGAGTTCAAGCCCGTGAAGATCCCTGACAAAAGTTCACAACTCTTTACGACATCATGCCAGCTTTTTTCTTTCTTTGTCAGTTTTCAGCCTTAGTGTGGATGCAAGTGAAACTTACTCAGATGTGAGATGGGATTGGCGTAACATCAAGAAATGTCAGCGGTCCAAAGTTCCCCCGAATCTCCTACACTGACTTCATTGTCACTTCTGAAATGTGAAAGATTAGGACATTCCGATCAGTGCAACGAAACAAAACACAACGAAGGCCGTGTAGGGGAACTTGGAAAAAATGCCTTTATTGTCCACAGAGGACCAACCAGAATACATAAAATACATAAAAATACTTCCTTAAACTTAAAACTTCACCTCAAATGTATTAAAAGAACGTCATACGGGAAAATGGGACTAAATTATCCATACAATCATCAATTTGTGCTACAGCCGAACGTCAGGCAAATAGATGAAATACACACTGTACAGCATATCTGAACATTTTTACCTGCTAAATGATTTGTTTTATTATCCATCCAAATTTGAGATTTACAAAGCCCTGCCAAATAGCACAGTCAGGCTGGTGACCTGACTTTTCCCTGCTGAAGTTTATCTATAAAGCTAGGTCAACTCCCTGGCCCAGATTCAAGAAGCAATTGCGCCCGTGTAACCATAAGTTACACGGCGCAATTGCTTACTTGCTCCGGTGTAACGAGTGCTCCTGATTCAGGAACCTCGTTACACCGACTGCAGCCTAAAATCTGCGCGGCATAAGGCACTTATGCCTCGCAGATTTTAGGCTGCATTCTTGTGCTTGCCGCTAGGGGGCGCTCCCATTGTGTATCAGCGTGTAGTATGCAAATTGCATACTACCAACTGATTCATAAACTTGCGCGGCCCCCGTGCAAGCCAGGTACGGAGTTTCCGTACGGCAACTTTAGCGCAAGGCTGCCCTTTCTAATAGCAGGGGCAGCCAATGCTAAAGTATAGCCGCCGCTCCCGTGCCGTGAAATTTGAATTTCACGGCGTTTGCTTAAGTGCTTTCACGTTCACTTTGAAGCAAATGACGTCATTTGCGACGTCATTTGCCGCAATGCACGTCGGGAAAGTTTCCCGACGGAGCATGCGCTGTACGCTCGGCGCGGGAGCGCGCCTAATTTAAATGATTCCCGCCCCCGGCGGGATCATTTAACTTGCGCGCGTTTATGCCAGGCAAATTTGCCGGCACGCCCTCGCAGTTCACAGAGCTACTGCTCCGTGAATCGAGGGCAGCGCAAAATATTTACGGGGGCGCAGGGCAAAATCGTTGCCCTGCTCCCCCGCAAATGTCGCGCAAGCTATGCTGAATCTGGGCCCCTGTCCCCAACCTGTGATTGGACAGTGAAGGAGCAGCTTACCCCTCTGCCCTCTCCTCCTCCCTTCCCATTTATTTATGTTATCTTATACACAAATAGATATATTTGATCGCCGCCATTAGTAGTAAAAAAAACTATATATTAGGGTTGTGGAAATTAAAGATTAATTCCTCGATTAATCGTTAATTTTTTTTTGCTTGATCAAAATTCTTTTGATCTGTACTAGCAGTGCAACAGATCGTAAATGATCCGTGATCCGAACAGGTCCGAACATGCGGATCGGCACACCACGTGATCTGCGAAGCTCCGCTGCTGCCTCGTCCACAAGAAAGGTCGTGGCTTCGGCCTAGCTCCCGGAGTGTTGGCCATCTTGGTCCACCCGGCGGTGGCCTAGGTGAGCCTAGAGCGGCGTGCTGACGTCATCACCCGGCCTCAACTGCTCGTGTTCGGCTGGCTTCTCTGGTAAGACTAAGCAAGCACTAATCTTCCTATACAGTGGGGGAGATGTGGACCATATTACAGTGGGGAGATGTCTGTGGATATTACAGTGGGGGAGATTCTGTGGATATTACAGTGGGGAGATGTCTGTGGATATTACAGTGGGGGAGATGTCTGTGGATATTACAGTGGGGGAGATGTCTGTGGATATTACAGTGGGGGAGATGTCTGTGGATATTACAGTGGGGGAGATGTCTGTGGATATTACAGTGTGAAGATGTCTGTGGATATTACAGTGGGGAGATGTCTGTGGTGATTACAGTGGGGAGATGTCTGTGGATATTACAGTGGGGAGATGTCTGTGGATATTACAGTGGGGAGATGTCTGTGGATATTACAGTGGGGGAGATGTCTGTGGATATTACAGTGGGGAGATGTCTGTGGATATTACAGTGGGGGAGATGTCTGTGGATATTACAGTGGGGAGATGTCTGTGGATATTACAGTGGGGGAGATGTCTGTGGTGATTACAGTGGGGAGATGTCTGTGGATATTACAGTGGGGGTGATGTCTGTGGATATTACAGTGGGGAGATGTCTGTGGATATTACAGTGGGAGAAATGTCTGTGGATATTACAGTGGGGACTATATATGGTGGTGATCCGAAAAATGTATGTGCGTTATAATTAATCAAAATTAGTCGATTAATCGATTAAAAAATAAATCGATTAATCGAACATGAAAATTTTAATCAGTAACAGCCCTAATATAGATAGATAGATAGATAGAGATATTTCTCCTTTCCCCCATCCTCCTTTCATTCCAAAATTGGTATATGCTAAGATGAACTGTTTTTTATTCACTTTGTTATATGTTATACCTTTTGTAATTTTGAGACTGTTTAAAATGTTACAACAATAATAATTTCTATAATTTCTATATGTATTGTTACAGCACTTTTACATTTCAGATCCCAGGTCCTGATGAAGGGGGGTTCCCACGAAACATGTTAACTTTCTTAGGTTGATCTCAAGGCCATACATACAGTAAAATCAGGTGGCTGATATAGATGACTGTTTTTAAGATGTTTTCATTTGATGTCTCCAACATGTTGAAATAAAGTGATAGTATATATATATATATATATATATATATATATATATATATATATATACTAATTTATCTCTTTTTTTATATCACACCATTGGAGGGATATTCAAAGTCTCATGTTCAGTGTATTCTTACTTCCTTTCCTACTGTCAGCATGCTTCTTGTCAACCTATGTGTGAGCAAAACATTTGGTTGGCCCTCTAGTGCTGCTCCTCCCTCTCCCAGTCTGAATGCTGTTGACAAATTCAGATACTTGCTGCGTTTATTGATTACTGTACTGCTATAATTTATTTAGAAGCTGGGCAGGTGAGAAGTTTTTGGAAGGTACCACATCCCTATAGAAAATAATTTTTTTGAAGAGGATGAGGGGACTTTAAAAGTACCAAAATAATATTTAAACATAGTTTCTTTAAAATAACATTACATGTTCATAAAAAACATACTGTCTGTATAACACGTGCAACCACTTCTTACTCTACATGTTTCGCTCAAAGAGCTTCCTCAGGATTCCTAGGAATCAGCAAAAGATTTATGATGTTTTAAAGCAACTGGTAGGCATTCATTTTCAGCGTGTCATATATATCTGGAAAATATATTCTAATTTTTTTCTAAAAAAAAGTGGTGTGTAATAATACTATATAATTAATGTGATATCACATTATTACAATCAATGTGTAATGCCCCGTACACACGATCCGAAAATCGTACGGAAAATGCCGCTTTTGAAACGATCGTACGATAATCGGATCATTAGTACAGCGCTTCCGAGAGCCGATCGGGACAGTTCATCCGATTTTATTTATCGGACATGCACGAAAAAAAATTTCGTACGATGCCAGATCGTCCGATTTTCGTATAATCAGTACAGCTGTCGTTCGAAAATGCAATACAAATGCATTACAACACATGACATCACTTCCGATTTTTTATTCTGCCGTACGAGAATTTTCGTGACTTTAGTAAACTCCTCAGATTCGATGTGAGATTAACATACAAATGTGTGTACGGGGCATTAGTATAAGATTTCTCACAATTATTGTTTCTTTTGTAGTATTTAAAAACTACTTGCAACACTGTAAAAAGCTCCTGAGGAAGCTCTTTGAGCGAAACATGTAGAGTAAGACGTGGTTGCATGTGTTATACAGACAGTATGTTTTTTTTTTGAGCATGTAATGTTGTTTTAAAGAAACTATGTTTATCAATAAAATGTATACTTTTTTATACTTTGTTTAAATATTGTACTGCTGTAATGTTTTTTAAAGGAGGATCTTAAAAATCAGCTGGATGGACATGGTCATGAATGAAGAGGTGCTGCAAAGAAGCCAAACCATGTCTGTTGGAAGGAATATTGAAGAGAAAAGAAGTGTAACGCAACATCTGTATAAATACTCAAATCAACAAATTTCATGTTATAAAAATGCAAATAAAGTCCATATTTTATCTTCAATCACCACTGTGAATAAAATGCCTTAAAGTGGAGGTCTGGTTTAAAAAAAAATACAAAATTAAGTCAGCAGCTACTGTAGCTGCTGCCTTTTAATAAGGAGACTTACCTGTCCAGGATGCCCACGATGACGGCAGTGGAAGCCGAGCAATTGCTCGGGTCTCGGCTGCCTCGCCGCCATCCTCGGTGAGGGAATCACCGCCCGATTCCCTACTGCGATTGTGTGAGCTGCGTGGCGCGACGTGAATTGGTAATGTCTCCTGGGACACACACAAAGTCCCAGAAGACACCGCTCCCCCATTCCACAGGAGGCAGCCGAGGAGCAGAAGAAAGAAGACGGACCACGGATCAGGAAGTGGCATGTTAGGAAGATCTGCCTAGCAACAGGCACTTTAGGTATGTATAAAACATTTTTTTTTTTGCAGCATTTTAGATTTTTTTTTTTTCTTGGTGGAGCTCCGCTTTAAATCGTCAAGATTTCACAAGACAAGCAATACCAAACGTGCCTCTACCACATGTAACATATAACTGCTCACCTCCCAAATTGACCTCTAAATATGAAATGAGGTCAAATAACACCAGATCTCCTTTGCGCTGCAGGATGACATCATGAAAGTGGCTCCCCCCATATGCGTTACGTCTGTGGGCAGGGCTTCCTCAGTAGGATCTTCCTCAAGTACAACTGAAGATAAAATACAATTTTTTTTTGGCCATATCACAATAAACTTGGCTGGAGAGGAGCTATGCAATACTGTGGAAGGGAGAAAAGTAAAGCAAGGGAAAATGAGAAGAAGAACATGATGGAGGGATGACATCCAGGAAAATAAAGAACAATAACCCAGCAAAAAGACAAGGACAAAATGAAAGAGATTGGGGAAGCAAGACTCCGGGTTTGAAGTTCACTGAAAACAACAAGATGTCATTCGTAGTTTAGTACTTTGAAAAACTAGATTCTGGTTATAACTTATTTATTTATTGGCAGAGAGCTTCCTGCTTAGTAATGCTACATAATGGTCGTACTTTATTGATTGAACACTCCCACACAGAGCTTTACCGCGTTTTGAGTAAAGAAACTTAATGTGAGATTGTGAGATGATGTGAAAGATTACACACGATTGATGATATGGTCCTCCGACAACAAAACCGTGGATTTTTTTCCGAACGTCAAGAACGTGGTGACGTACAACACTACAACAACCGAGAAAAATGAAGTTCAATGATTCCGAGCATGTGTCGAATTGATTCCGCGCATGCGTAGGATTTTTGTGCGTCGGAATTGCATACAGACGATCGGAATTTCCGACAAGAACTTTTGTTGTCGGAAAATTTGAGAACCAGCTCTCAAATTTTTGTTGTCGGAAATTCCCACAGCAAATGTCCAATGGAGCCTACACACGGTCGGAATTTCCGACAAAAAGCTCACATGGAACATTTGTTGTCGGAATTTCCGATCGTGTGTACGCGGCATAAGCCTTCAAAAATGCATTTTTAGATTCAAGCAACACAGACAATCAAATCTTTTTGCTGCTGGGGGATTTAGCTACTTACTGTATTGGCAATCATCTGTAACATCTTGAAATTAATAGGATGCTATTGTACATTTAAAAGTCAAAACTTTGTTTCATAAATGTTTTGCAGGATGAGCCCCGGGGTTCTTCTGTGCTACAAAGACAGCTGTCAATGAACAGTTAATTTTTAAATTGGCAAAGAGATTTATTATCAGTGTATTTTTTCTTCTTTACCGAGTTTATTGTGCTTGTCGAAACCCTGTGAAAAAAAAAAATGACCTGTGAAATCACAGCACACAAAAAACTGCATAACTGTACAGTACTGATGTGCAGTGGCGTTGCTAGGGGGGGTGCTGGGGGGTGTGGTCCGCATCCGGGTGACACCCGCTAGAAGGGTGACACCATCCCGACGACATTGAGGATTTTTTTTTTTTAGCTGACATGCCCAGTGATGTGATCTCTGAAGAGGAAGGCCCTCAATCCCTAAACCCCCAGGGGCACAAGGCTCCTGACAGGGGCAAAGCACTCTGGTCTACCTATGCCAAAGCCAGGTGGACCCCACTCCTTGGGGACCTGCCAAAGCTGGTCTTTATCCCTGACCTGTCTGGTGAGGGCTTTCCCAAACAGAACTCCCCAGTTGGGGGAGAGGAAAAAGACCCAAAGGCCACAGATCCTCTCCCTGACATGAGGAAAAACCTGCACCCTTGATCTTTGTAAGAGACAAAACCATCTTCCCATCAGCTCTGACCATTTTCCCTGTCACTGGTGAACTCCATGCCCAAGAGGGTTAAGGCAGTGCTGGAAAATAATGGTGGCCACACAAAATATTGACACTGGGCCCAATTTGGACATTTTCACTTACTTTACATTGTAGCAAAGTGTCATTTCTTCAGTGTTGTCACATGAAAATATATAATAAAATATTTTAAAAAATGTGAGGGGTGTACTCACTTTTGTGAGATACTGTAACTCTACAATATGTGATCTAAGAATCATGGGAGAGATGTAACATTTTTCCTTTAGGTATGGCCCGCTGTTTAGCTGGCATGGAAAAGTGTACAATAATAATAGATAGCTACTTTAGTACCAAGATTATTTATTTTCCCCCTGCAATTAATTCTCTGTTGGCGCAATAGGAACAACCCAGAGAGCAGAAGCTACAAACAAGTAATGGAAAATGGAAGCCTGTGGGAGTCCGGTCTGTTTATTCCTGTGCTTTTATTACAGTAGATATGTCTAAAGACGCAGACCAGTTTCCTCTGTAGGGACACGGGAGGTTTGGCAAAGACTCTATTACTTGTGTCCTCATTTGATGTGGTTGTTATTTAACCACTTGCTTACTGGGCACATAAACCCCCTTCGTTCCCAGGCGAAATTTCAGCTTCCGGCACTGCGTCGCTTTAACTGACATTTGCGCGGTCGTGCGACGTGGGTCCCAAACAAAATTGACGTCCTTTTTTCCCCACAAATAGAGCTTTATTTTGGTGGTATTTGATCACCTCTGTGGTTTTTCTTTTTTGCGCTATAAACAAAAAAAGAGCGACAATTTAAAAAAAATATATATATATTTTTTACTTGTTGCTATAATAAATATCCCATTTTAAAAAAAATATATATTTTTTTTTTCTCAATACGTATTTTTCGACATATTTTTGTAAAAAAAAAAAAAAAGCAATAAGTGACTGGTTTGCGCAAAAGTTATAGCGCCTACAAAATGGGGAACAGAATTATGATTTTTTTTTATGATTTTTTTTTTTTACTAGTAATGACTGTGATTTGCGATTTTTTTGTCAGACCTGCGATATTGCGACGGACGTATCGGACACTTTTGACACAAATTTGGGACCATTCACATTTATACAGCGATCAGTGCTATAAAAATGCACTAATTACTGTATAAATGTGACTGGCAGGGAAGGGGTTAACACTAGGGGGCGAGGAAGGGGTTAAATATGTATCCTGGGTGTGTTCTAACTGTGTGGGGGGAGGGGGTGACTGGGGGAGGTGACCGATGCTGTGTCCCTATGTACAAGGGACACAGATCGGTCTCCTCTCCTCTGACAGCACGTGGAGCTCTGTGTTTACACACAGAGCTCCACGTATCTGCTGTGTTACCGACGATCGCGTGTACCCGACGGACATCGCGGCCGCCAGGTACACGCATCGGCTTCCCAGCGATGCGCCAGGACAGTGTTTACCCGTCCAAAGACGTCCACTTGGCACCTGAGAGCCGCGCTGTTGACGTCTTTTGTCAATAGCGCGGGTCTCAAGTGGTTAAAGAAGAACCATCATTCTTTACAACTGAACTCTGTAAATATAAAAGACACATATTGAAGTTGAACTAGAGGTCAAACTTTTTTGGGGTTTTGACAGGTTCCTACCCCGAAATGTACCACATGTGGCAGCAGAGGGGGAGGAAGCAAACAAGTGGAGCTTCCCCTTTTGGGTGGAGCTCCCCTTTAAAATACTTTAACCACTTAAGACCCGGACCTTTAGGCAGCTAAAGGACCTGGCCAGTTTTTGCGATTCGGCACTGCGTCGCTTTAACTGATAATTGCACGGTCGTGCAACGTGGCTCCCAAACAAAATTGGCGTCCTTTTTTCCCACAAATAGAGATTTCTTTTGGTGGTATTTGATCACCTCTGCGGTTTTTATTTTTTGCGCTATAAACAAAAATAGAGCGACAATTTTGAAAAAAATTCAATATTTTTTACTTTTTGCTATAATAAATATCCCCCAAAAATCTATATAAAATTTTTTTTTTTCCTCAGTTTAAGCCGATACGTATTCTTCTACCTATTTTTGGTAAAAAAAATCACAATAAGCGTTTATCGATTGGTTTGCGCAAAATTTCTAGCGTTTACAAAATAGGGGATAGTTTTATTGCTTTTTTTTACTACTAATGGCGGCGATCAGCGATTTTTTTCATGACTGCGGCATTATGGTGGACACTTTTACACATTTTTGCCATTGTCATTTTCACAGCAAATGCATTGTTTACTGTGAAAATGACAATTGCAGTTTGGGAGTTAACCACAAGGGGGTGCTGAAGGGGTTAAGTGTGACCTCATTTGTGTTTCTAACTGTAGGGGGGTGTGGCTGTAGGTGTGACGTCATTGATTGTGTTTCCCTATAAAAGGGAACACACGATCAATGACGGCGCCACAGTGAAGAACGGGGAAGCTGTGTTTACACACAGCTCTCCCCGTTCTTCAGCTCCGGGGACCGATCGCGGGACTCCATCGGCGATCGGGTCCGCGGGTCCCGCGGTCACGGAGCTTCGGACCGTGACCCATGGCTGGGCACTTAAAGAGGACGTACCTGTACGTGCTTGTGCCCAGCCATGCCATTCTGCCGACGTATATGTGCAGGAGGCGGTCCTTAAGTGGTTAAACACTTTAAGACTAGGCCTTCTTCTGACACTTTTTGTTTACAAGTTAAAATCAGTATTTTTTTGTTAAAAAAATACTTATAACCCCAAAACTTTATAGATTTTTTTTTCAGCAGAGACCCTACAGAATAAAATGGCAGTTGCAGTTATTAATGTCACAAGGTATTTACGCAGCATTTCTTTAAAGCGGAGTTCCACCCTAAAAATATACTTTCTATTAACAGCTTGCCTTTAATGTAAAAAAAATAAATACATTTTTTTACTCACTTCTATCTGGCTGTTCCTGGTCCTAGGTGATTCAACTTCCTGTGCTAAGACCCCATTGCTTCCTGGGAAATGATGACACTCATTTCCCAGAAGTCTCTGGGCATTTCTATGCCTAAAAATCGCCCAGCATGCATCTCTCTCTGAAAATCAGGAAGAAAAAGGAACTGGGCTTCACATCCCCACACATATGATGGATACGGTCACAACATAAGCTGGAGGATATAAGGAAAGTGTTTGCAATGATTTCTGGAATGATTGGGGAGCAATTAAAGTAAAGCTCCACCCTGAAAAAAAAAAATCTAAATGCTGCAAAAAATATATATATATACATACCTGAAGTGCCTGTTGCTAGGCAGATCGTCCTAATCTGCCACTTCCTGATCTGCGGTCCGTCTTCTTTCTTCTCCTCGTCGCGCTGCCTCCTGGGGATTGGGGAGCGGTGTCTTCTGGGACCTTGTGTGTGTCCCAGGAGACATTGCCCATTCACTTAGCGCCGTGCGGCTCGCGCATGTGCAGTAGGGAATCGGGCAGTGAAGCCGCAATGATTCACTTCCTGATTCCCTCACCGAGGATCGTGGTGGGGCAGCCGAGACCCGAGCGAATGCTCGGCTTCGGCTGCCATCATTGCGGGCACCCTGGACAGGTAAGTGTCCTTATTAAAAGTCAGCAGCTACAGTGTTAGTAGCTGCTGACTTTAAATTATTATTTTTTTAACCGGACCTCTGCTTTAATATGTTTTAGAGACTATTTAAAATAGCGCTGCTATACCGCCTGAAAAAATCGTGCCCTGCAGTCTTCAGTGTGAAAGCCTGAAGATTTTTACACTGAAGCGATGCGTTAGCAGGACCGCTCCAAAAGCCCTGCTAGCCGCATCTTTGGAGCGGTATAGGAGCCGGGTGTTTACTGCTCCTATACCGCTCCTTCCTATTGAAATCAATGGAAAACCGTGGTAATACCGCTGGCAATGCGCCTCTTGCCGGCGGTATTAACCCTTTTTCGGCCGCTAGTGTGGGTTAAAACCGCACCACTAGCGGCCGAATATCGTGGTAAATATGACGGTATAGCGGCACTAGAAATCGCGCGGCTATATCACCACCACACCTCCCCTGCCCCGTGTGAAAGGGGCCTAAAGAGACCAAATAATATAATTGCATTTTTAGGGGTTTACATACACTTTAATAAACAGGACATCTTCTTGAAGAAACAGTTTAGCATACAAGGTCAGCTTTCCGCAGTATACAAACACTGAACATATACATACAGTACATTATTATGAGCAGGTTGTACTGTTTAATGCTGTCCTGTAGTATACTGTATGTGTTTGCATATGCTGCCACCTAGTGGTCAATGTCTGTTTAACACATTGAAGCATTATTTAACCCAAAAGCAAACATGAATTATTTTGCAGCTTACCAATTCTTATGCCGCGTACAGACGGTCGTTTTATGCGATGTAAAAATAAAGGAAAATTTATTATCATACTTACTGTAATTTTCCTTTCCTGATGGACTCCATGGCAGCCTACGTGTGGGTTAATCCCGCCTCCTCTCCATTGATAGGACCCCATACCCATAAAGGTTTACTCACCGCCCAGTACTGGTGTTCCGTAACTATCCCGACTCCATAATTTCAGGGTGGGAACTCCGTCTGCCATGGAGTCCATCAGGAAAGGAAAATTACGGTAAGTATGATAATAAATTTTCCTTTTTCCTGACTGACTCCATGGCAGCCTACGTGTGGGAAATAACTAGCCAGACCACACGGGTGGGTATGCTGAACAAAAATAAATTTTAATTTGTCCCGTCAACTGACAAAACTGATAAACCAAAATTCACAGAGGAAAGAGATGCAGGCTCAACACAGTAATGGGACATAAAGGTATGTATAGAAGACCAAGAGGCCGCTCTGCAGATGACATCTGGAGCCACGTGACGAGCTGCCGCCCAGGAGGCTGCCATCCCTCTGGTAGAGTGAGCTGTCACCGCCTGCGGAGGAGCCAAGCCCTTCGCCCTATAAGCCTGCTGTATTGTCTGAACGATCCAGGCCGCGATTGTTCTGGCAGAAGCCTTTTTCCCCCTGTTACTGCCTGAGTGCAGGATAAACAAATGATCGGAACGTCTAAAGGGGGACGTCATCTGGATGTATTCAGAAAGGATCTTGCCCATGTCTAGAGGGTGAGTCTCAGTTGAATCCGAAGACCTGAAAGTAGGGAGGACAACTTCTTGATTCTCATGAAAGACAGAAGAAACCTTCGGATTTGAACCCAGCATGGGTATCAAAACCACTCGATCCGGGAAGAAGGTAAGGAATGGCTCTTTGTGACCAAGAGACCCGATCTCCGATACTCTTTTGGCCGAGGTGATGGCGACCAAAAATGCCACTTTACCTGAAAAGTCCTTTATAGAGGACGGGGAAGGCCCCGATGTACTGAGCCCACTCAGAAAATCCAGGACTAGTGGGAGATCCCACTTGGGAAATCTTGGCTTCCTTTGAGGTCTCAACCTTGATGCCCCTCGAAAAAACTGTTTGACTAGTGGGTGTACTGCCCACGAAATTCCAGAGAAGGCCGACAGGGCCGAGATTTGAACTCTCAATGAACTTACGGATAGGGGAAGATCTAACCCCGTTTGGAGAAAACTCAATACATCTTGGATTTCTGGATTCCTAAAGGACCTGCCCGAGGCCGTAGAGAATTCTACAAATTTAGCCCAAATTCTTCCGTAGACTCTATTCGTGCTTGCCCTTCTCAAGCTCATCAGCGTGGAGATCACCCCAGAGGCGCAACCAAGGGACTCCAGCCTCTCCCTCTCAAGAACCAGACCGTCAGTTTCATCAGAGCCGGACAGGGGTGTAGGAGTGAACCCTGAGAGAGAAGGTCCGGTCTGACTGGTAGAGGTACTGGGTCCCGATAGCTCAGTTGGACCAGGAGAGGGAACCATGGCCTGTTCGGCCAGTAGGGAGCCACTAGCGTCACCTCGACCTCTTCTGCTTGAAGTCTCCGTAGAAATCTCAGTATTACTGGGATCGGGGGAAAAGCATATGCCCTCTGGAAACTCCACCGATCCGTCAAGGCATCCATCCCGACTGCAATGACCTCTCGAGTAGAACTTCTCCATCTTGGCATTGTGCTGTGAAGCAAAAAGATCTACTTGGGGACTGACTCCCAGAGACAAGATCCATTGGAATGATTGGATATGGAGAGACCACTCGTTGATATCCACCTGAGTGCGTGAAAGAAAGTCTGCCTGGGAGTTCTGTACTCCGGGAATAAAGACTGCTGTCAGGTTGACCAGGTTTTCCTGTGCCCACTTCATGATGGGTTCGACTTCCCGTAGAAGAGATGAACTCCGTGTCCCTCCTTGTCTCTTGACATAGGACACCGCTGTGGTGTTGTCCATCCTCAACAGTACCGACTCTCCCTTCAGGAGTTGGGAGAAGGACTGGAGGGCACACCAGGCTGCTCGAAGCTCTAGGATGTTCGAGCCCGGATTGCGGAGGCGAGCATCCCATCTGCCTTGCGCCATGTTTGTACCACACAGGGCCCCCCAGCCGTAGCCACTGGCATCGGTCGTCACTGTGACCCAGGAGACCGGGGCGATAGAATGGCACTTCCGTAGGTTTTTTGGCTGAAGCCACCAAAAGAGGCTGTTCCTCATAGAAGTTGAGATGCGAATCTGCTGATTCTTGTTGCCTGACTTCCACTGCCTGAGGAAGCCGGACTGGAAGGGACGTAGTCTCCACAATGCCCATTTCACCATGGGGGCTGTGGAAACCATTGTTCCGATGATCTTTAGACATTGGAACGCCTTCAGATGGCGGGTGTCTAGAGCCCGAGAAATCCTCTCCTGAACCACAGGGATCTTTTCCATCGGAAGAGAGATGGTTTTCTTCACTGTGTCGAACTGGGCCCCCAGATATACTAGGCATTGAGTTGGTTCCAAATGGCTTTTCGTTAGGTTCAGGAGCCAACCGAATTCGGACAGGATCGAGATTACCTGATCTCTTTGCGCTAAGAGCTGAGTCTTGTCCTGGGCTAGGACAAGGAGGTCGTCTAGATAATGATAAAGTCTTATCTTTTTCAGTCTGATGAAGGCCACCACTGCCAACAGGGTTTTGGTGAAGACTCGCGGTGAGGTTGTCAGTAGTGTTGAGCAGAATATGCCATATTCGATTTTGCGATATATCTCGAATATATAGTCGAATATTCGAGATATATTCGCTAAATTCGAATATTCGTGATATTTTATCGAAATGAAATGATTGCGAATTTTCGCTATTGCGAATGCGAAAATAATTGCGAATTTTCGATAACTGCGGTAGGAGCACTCTGATTGGCTCAGAATATTCTTGATATTTTTTCGAAATTTCGCAAAATGCGAATGCGATATTTACTGCGCAATTTCGACAAATGCTGAGCACTCTGATTGGCTCAGAATATTCGTGATATTTTACAATACAAAATAATTGCGAATATTCGGCAAATGCGGAGGGAGCACTCTGATTGGCTCAGAATATTCTTGATATTTTACAATACAAAATAATTGCGAATATTCGGCAAATGCGGAAGGAGCACTCTGATTGGCTCAGAATATTCTTGATATTTTACAATACAAAATAATTGCGAATATTCGGCAAATGCAGAAGGAGCACTCTGATTGGCTTAGAATATTTTTGATATTTTACAATACAAAATAATTGCGAATATTCGGCAAATGCAGAAGGACCACTCTGATTGGCTCAGAATATTCTTGATATTTTACAATACAAAATAATTGCGAATATTCGGCAAATGCAGAAGGAGCACTCTGATTGGCTCAGAATATTCTTGATATTTTACAATAGAAAATAAAAAGTGTTTTGCATTGGTGGTGATTCTTTACTCTATCCATCTGTCACAGCCGTTTGTCAATCAAACACCTTGAAGATTGAACACGTTCATGCTGCATGCTTTGGACTTTTTTCACTTCACATATCAAAGACATTTTTATGAAAGATTATTTTTCTATTATTGGGACTATATTTCTTTATATATTTGTTTCACTGAGTATTTCACAAGTTATTTGCGCTTGCTTATTTTATAATTTGCCCACATGTCTTGTCACTAGACATATTTTTTATTCTTGTAGAGCGACTCCATTTTCTGTCTTGTATTAATTTATGTTGTATAACATTTTTGAGTTGCTGCTGTATTCTCCCCTTTTTTTAAGGTATGCGCAATTCTTTCCTTCTTACAAAAAAAAATAATATCAAACATACAAATATTCATAACAGAAACATACACAAAGCCCCCCCCTTTTGCATCAGAGACAATCAGAGTTCTCCTACCACAGTTATCGAAAATTCGCAATCATTTTCGCATTCGCAATAGCGAAAATTCACAATTTTTTTTTTTTCAATTTGGCAACATAAAAGGATCGCCTCAGCTTAGCTACTCGGCCCAGGGTCTCTAATCATACCAGCAATGCTTTTAGACATCGATAGGATGTGATCTGTTTTAAAAATCAAATTGAAAAAATGCGAATATTCGGAATTGCGAATATTCACCGCGAAATTCGAAATATATCGCGAATACTCGAATATGCCATATTCGAGCCGAATATTCGCAATACGAATATTCGTGAGCAACACTAGTTGTCAGCCCAAAGGGTAGGCACACAAATTGAAGGTGTTCTTGTCCAACGTGGAACCTGAGATATTTCTGTAGCTCGATTGCCACCGGAACGTGGAAATAAGCGTCCTTCAAATCTATCGAGATCATCCAGTCGCCTGGCTGTATGGCTTGCTGGATTGTCGACAGAGTTTCCATCTTGAACCTTCTGTGTTTTATAAATTTGTTTAGATAGGTCAAATCTATGACTGGACGCCAAGCACCGCTTTTCTTCTGCACCAAGAAGAGGGGGGAGTATACTCCATGAAACTGTTCGTCCTTTGGGACGCATACTACTGCTCCTTGGGATTTGAGTAGATCCACATAAGTTAGAAGAACCTGTCTCTGTTCCGCTGACCTTGGGAGAAGGGTGGAAATGAACCTGGGAAGAGGAATGCTGGAGAACGACCATGCGTGGCCTGATGTTATTGTCTTGATGACCCAAAAGTCCGTGATCGAGGCCGCCCAAACGTGCCGAAAGAGGAGCAGTCGAGCTCCCACCCGATCCGCCTGGGCGGGCGTTGTTTCAAAAGGACTTCGCCTGATCGCGTCCACTTGACGCTTGGTTAGAAAACGCTGGTTTGCGAAAAGATGCACGACCTCTACCCCAGTTTCTTCTGAAGTTCCCGCCAGGTCTGTAGGCGCGAGCTTCCCTAGTGCGGTCCGGGCTATACCTTCGGAATTGTGGTTTCTTCTTACCGGACTGACGCCTATCCTGGGGGAGAAAACCCAATTTACCACCTGTAGCCTTAGCAATGGCGTCATCCAGCTTGTTGCCAAACAAGGATGATCCCTCAAAGGGAATCTTACACCAATTTTGTTTGGACGATGGGTCAGCGACCCAGGGGCGCAACCACAAGGCCCTCTTGGCTGTAACAGAGGACAGCATAATTCTTGCCAATAGGCGAATTAAATCGACGGATGCCTCCCCCAGAAAGGCAACTGCTAGTTTAAGTTCTGACGTAGCAGAACTTCTGGCCAGATCTTCAGAGACACCCTTAAGGAAGGAGTCCACATTCTCCGTCCAGGCCTCCATTGCTTTGGATAAAGCTGCCAAGGCCAAAGCAGGTTTGCAGGCTGTACCAGCAAGACCGTAGATTCTTTTGAGGTCTTGATCCATCCTCCTATCAAGACCATCCTTGAAGGACACTGAATCAGCCAGTGGCAGTGTAACGTGCTTGGTCAGTCGTGTTACTGCTGCGTCTACCACAGGAATATTCTCCAGGTGCTTAACGTCATCTGCTTTGAAGGGATACAGTCTGGAGGCCTTTGTTGGCCATAGAGGACCTCTTGTCTACTCTACTCCATTCTTCTTCAAAGATGCCCTTTAGTTCGGTTAACAACGGAAAACTTGGGCGCTCCTTCCCCAGGCGTTTAAAATATTTCTTTTGCTTAGCTGGAGAAGTAGATTGCTCTTCCCACAAGAGAGCCTCTTTGATTGCTTTGATAAGCGGTGTCACTTGGGAGAAATCGAACTCTAGACTCTCCTCATCGCTTTCCAGTTCACCCTCCTGGGAATCTGGGGAAGCAGCGCGAGGCTGGGAAGGACCAGGATCCTCATGGACCTCAATGGCTGGAGAACCAGACCTGATGGTACCGGTTTGACTTTGTGTGTGGGAGACATTTTCTCTCAAAGATTTTTGCACCACACGTTCCACAAGAGACTCGATACGACGATCTTCAGTCTCCTTTTCCCCAACCGCCAGGGCGTAGCATCGGTCACATAATGATTTGCCCTCCGGGACATAAGTGTCACATCCCCAGCAGGCTCTGTGATCAGAGCGGCTTTCGTGGCGGTGGGAGCGGTGTCTGGAGGAGGAATGGGAACTTCTCCTCTGATGGGAAGATGTAGATGGAGATCTTCGTTTACTCTTTGATTTAGAAGAAGAGGAATGTTGATGCGGCCTGGCGAGGTCTGCGGACTGGATAGCGGCATAAGGATCAGGACCGGAAGGGCTAAGAAAAAATGAGATATATACAGGGGGAATAAGTCAGACAAAACATACAAAGTGTGACTTCCACCCCTACGCCCCCCCTCACCCGCACATACCTTGTGCGTGAGGGCTGGCCACCTGTAGACGGTGACTGGTCCATAGTTTCTTGGACCTGCATAGTACTGTGACACTTATCCAAACAACGGGAGAGATCCTATGGTGCCGGATAAAAACAAAAATATAAGAACACTGCCCCTTTAAGAAGAGAAAAATTTTCAAATACAATATAGAAAATTAAATATGACTTTTAAATTGCTAGGCAAAGAGAGAAAATACATTAAAAATTAATAATTATGCAGACTAATTATTATGCAGTATTTAAAATAACCCAAAAATAAATGCAGGAGAAAGGAATACAAAAGGGGATCTATGCCTATAACACAGGCAGATCCCCCACACTAACCTGGCACAGTATCACAGGGTCAGCTGCTCGCCTGTCAGGAGAATCCCAATGTACACAGGCGAGCAGCTGATTTTTAAAACCCCCGCCGGTGACGTCAGACGCTGCCCACGTACGCGCCTGCGCAGTGGTGAATGACTCAACGGCGCTTGCGCGGCCGTCGCGAGTCCCGTCCGACTGCGCATGTGCGAACCAAGCCTCACTCTGAGAGTGGGCATTGCGCATGCGCGAGGGGCTCTGGTGCTCGCACCAGGAAGAGAAAAACGGCGCTGGAACGCAGGAGCGCTCCAGCCGCCATACAGGCAAAAATACATACAAAATACACACAACACATAGGTGACTGCCATGGAATAGAGATAAGACCTTGCCAGCCAGGAAGTCCGGATCTTCAGCACACACAGCAACGACCGCACAGCGGAGGGGAAGTTGCTGCAAAGCTCTCCACCCGCCCATGGCTGGGATCCGAGCTGCACCGCTTAAAGTGTGCTATCCATCCAAGTACCGTATTTTCCGGCGTATAAGACGACTTTTTGGATGCAAAAAAATGCATCCAAAGTCGGGGGTCGTCTTATACGCCGGGTACGGTCTCCGTGCAGCTGCGATCGTCATCATTTCAAAGCTGCGCGCCGTCTTCTCAGCGCGTCCTCGCTGTCCTGTGATAGGCGGACCAGAAATCTTCCCAGCAGCGCCTCTGTTCTGTTTTCCGCCTATCACGGATGCCTTCTCATCCTCGGACGAGATTAGAAGGCATCCGTGATTGGCGGAACATAGAACAGAGGCGCTACTGGGAAAATTTGTGTTCTGCCAATCACAGGACGCGCTGAGAAGACGGCGCGCGGCTTTGAAATCATGGACGCTCGCAGCAGACGCATGTCACCGGCCTGCAAAACGTGAGTGATGGCACAGTGGGGGGGAAAGTGGGGGCATGTAATGTGATGGCACTGTGGGGGCATGCAATGTGATGGCACTGTGGGGGCATGCAATGTGATGGCACTGTGGGGGAAAGTAATGTGATGGCACTGTGGGGGAAAGTAATGTGATGGCACTGTGGGGGCATTTAATGTGATGGCACTGTGGGGGCATGTAATGTGATGGCACTGTGGGGGCATGTAATGTGATGGCACAGTGGGGGCATGTAATGTGATGGCACTGTGGGGGCAAGTAATGGCACAGTGGGGGCATGTAATGGCAAAGTGGGGGCATGTAATGGCACAGTGGGGGCATGTAATGGCACAGTGGGGGCATGTAATGGCACAGTGGGGGCATGTAATGGCACAGTGGGGCTTGGAAAAAAAGGGGGTAGTCTTATACAGTGAGTATATCCCAAAACCAACATTTTTCCTGGAAAATTAGGGGGTCGTCTTATACGCCGAGTCGTCTTATACGCGGGAAAATACGGTATGTCTTTGTTTGAACAACTCTGTATTTCCTAGATCCATGGAGGAGGACAAAAAAGGAACACCAGTACTGGGCGGTGAGTAAACCTTTATGGGTATGGGGTCCTATCAATGGAGAGGAGGCGGGATTAACCCACACGTAGGCTGCCATGGAGTCAGTCAGGAAACGACCTTTTCTGTGAAGTAAAAAACGACGTTTTTGAAACTTCAATTTTCAAAGACGAAGTTGCCTACACACCATTGTTTTACTCACAATGTTCTAACAAAGTGAGGTTACGTTCCACCACGTTTTTCCATTGAAGCTCGCTTCATAACTAGCTTCTGGGCATGCGCGGGTGTAAAAACGTCGTTTGAAACGTCGTTTTTTGCTACACACGGTCAATTTCTGTGAAGTAAAAAACAACGTTTTGAAAAACGACACATAAAATTGAAGCATGCTTCAATTTTTTTTGGTCGTTTTTCAGAAGACATAAAACGACGGTTTCTCCCACACACGGTCAATTAAATTGACGTTTTTAAAAACGTTGTTTTTTTTACATCGCATAAAACGACCGTCTGTACGCGGCATTAGAAGTGATGGCTGCCTTAGTTTTCTTTGTTTTGGGCAGTGGCAGGTACAGCCCCACTGCATGGGAAAACGGAGCTGGGGCTTTAACCGCTTTGGCCCCCGGAAGGATTTACCCCCTTAAAGTGGAGGTTCACCCAAAAAAATCAATTTTTAACATTAGATTGAGGCTAATTACGGGAAGCAGAATCGGGTGTTTTTTTTTAAATCAATGCAGTACTTACCGTTTTAGAGATAGATGTTCTCCGCCGCTTCCGGGTATGGGCTGCGGGACTGGGCGTTCCTTTTTGATTGACAGCCTTCCGACGGTCGCATATAGCGCGTCACCAGTTTCCGAAAGTAGCCGAACGTCGGTGCGCAGGCGCCGTATAGAGCCGCACCGACGTTCGGCTTCTTTCGGCAACTGGTGACGCGCTGTATGCGACCGTCGGAAGGCTGTCAATCAAATAGGAACGCCCAGTCCCGAAGATCATACCTGGAAGCCGCGGAGGACATCTATCTGTAAAACGGTAAGTACTGCTGATTTTAGAAAAAACACCCGATTCCCCTTGACATAATGAGCATCAATCTAATGTTAAAAAAAAAATTTCGGGTGAACTCCCGCTTTAATGACCAGAGCACGTTTTACAATTTGGCATTGTGCTGCTTTAACTGGTAATTGCGCGGTCATGCAATGCTGTACCCAAACAAAATGTGCTTCCTTTTTTTCCCACAAATAGAGCTTACTTTTGGTGGTATTTGCTCACCTCTGGGATTTTCATTTTTGCGATATAGATGAAAAAAATAGCGATTTAAAAAAAATATATATATATATTTTCTACTTTTTTGTTATAAAAAAACTCCAATCATACATTGAGGTCAGGCACTGATGTTGGATGAGAAGGCCTGGCTCGCAGTCTCCGTTCTAATTCATCCCAAAGGTGTTCTATCGGGTTGAGGTCAGGACTCTGAAGTAGGGTGACCACATTTCAAAACTACCATTCAGGGACACCCCCCCTTCCCAAAAATCAGCTTGTGCTGTAACGAATCACAGCACAGTGATTGGACACAAGAGGCGGGATTTATGATTTCTCCAATCACAAGCAGGGGGCGGGATTGTGCTTCTTCGGCATTCCCGGCCCGGACAAGTACTGTCAGTGAGTAAATCGGTGATGTGACGGCCTTTTTTGGGGGCATCAGATTGGCCCGGGGGGTGGCTGTGTCAGTTTCATTCTGGGACACTGTATTGTCCTGGAATGAATGTGCCCGGGACAGACCTGCAAAATGCTGGACTGTCCCGGGCAGGGCCATCTTAATAGCATTATGGGCCCCTGGGCAAAGTAATGCTTGTGTCAGCGTGTCACTTGCCACTGTCACCTGACCTGCCTCCAGATTCAGTGTGTCAATTGCCATTGTCACCTGTCTTCAGATTCAGCGTATCAATTGGCACCCGTCCCCTGTCTGAGAGGCAGAGGAGAGGGGTCTGAGATGCAGATAGGCAGAGGAGAGGGGTCAGAGAGGCAGAGGAGAGGGGTCTGAAAGGCAGAGGAGGGGGTCTGAGAGGCAGAGGAGAGGGGTCTGAGAGGCAGAGGAGGGGGGTCTGAGAGGCAGAGGAGGGGGGTCTGAGAGGCAGAGGAGGGGGGTCTGAGAGGCAGAGGGGGTCTGAGAGGCAGAGGAGGGGGGTCTGAGAGGCAGAGGAGGGGGGTCTGAGAGGCAGAGGAGGGAGGTCTGAGAGGCAGAGGAGGGGGGTCTGAGAGGCAGAGGATGGGGGTCTGAGAGGCAGAGGATGGGGGTCTGAGAGGCAGAGGATGGGGGTCTGAGAGGCACGCTCTGCTGGCACGCTCCCGCTGAACTCCCGCTGCATAAAAAAAGTGCCGATGCCAGAGAGCGGCGGATTACTGCTTGAAATGTCTGGCCCTGATTGGGCCCCAGGCGAGCGTGGGGCCCCCGGGCTGTGCCCAGGGGTGCCCGCTCGGTAAGACGGCCCTGGTCCCGGGCAATCCGGGACACGTGGTCACCCTACTCTGAAAGCCAGTCAAGTTCCTCATCCATGTCTCTATGGACCTTGCTTTGTGTCAGGTTGGAACTGGAAGGGGCCATCCCCAAACTGTTCCCACAAAGTTGGGAGCATGAAATTGTCCAAAATGTCTTGGTATGCTGACACCTTAAGAGTTCCCTTCACTGGAACTACGAGGCAAAGCCCAACCCCTGAAAAACGATCCCCCTTCCATTAAATGATTTGGAGGGATGACCCAATACTTTTGGCAATATAGTGTGGACGAGTAACTTGAATACTGTACCTCCCAACTTTTTGAGATGGGAATGAGGGACACCTATCAGCAAAAGCATGAAGACATAGGACACACCCTTTGCCACGCCCCCTTAACGGAGAATTGTACAAAAAAACAAGATTGGTTAAACCCGCAAGTGATTTATTTACCACTACTGTTCCTTTATATTGGCTTTTATCATTTACAAATGCAGCAATTTACAAATCAGATTACAGGTTTAGCTCTGGGAAACACTTTTTGATAGTTAAAAGTGCATTTTATATACAACTATATAGATCAGATCAAAATGAGGGACAAATGAGAAGGAATGAGGGACAGAGGGACATTGCTCCAAATCAGGGACAGTTGGGAGGTATGTGACTGGCCTGCACAGAGTCCTGACCTTAACACAACAGAACACCTTTGGGATGATTTAGAGTGGAGACTGGGAGCCAGGCTTTCTCATCCAACATCAGTGCCTGACCTCACAAATGCGCTTCTGGAAGAATGGTCAAACATTCCCATAGACACACTCCTAAACCTTGTGGACAGCCTTCCCAGAAGAGTTGAAGCTGTTATAGCTGCAAAGGGTGGGCCAACTCAATATTGAACCCTATACACTAAGGCCCCGTACACAGGAGAGGATCGATCCGCTGAAATTGATCCGCGGATCGGTTTCAGTGGATAGATCCGCTGGTGTGTACGATCCAGCGGATATTTATCCGCGGATATATTTCGGGCCGACCGATTTCCAGCGGATAAAAATTTCCTAACATGCTAAGAAATCTATCCGCTGGAATCGGCTCCAGCAGATCGATCCGGTGGTCTGTACAGACTCACCGGATCGATCTGTCCGAACCCATCCCTCGCATGCGTCGTAATGATTCGACGCATGCGTGGAATTCCTTATATCACCGCGCCGCGTAAGTCGCCGCGTCATCATCGCGGCGACGGCGCGACGCATCACCGCGGATGGAATTCCGCGGGGATTTTGATCTCCGGACCGTTTCCGCGGATAAATCCTCTCGTGTGTACTAGGCATAAGACTGGGATGCCATTAAAGTTTATGTGCCCCCCCACCTGGCGCCAGCTCACTCACCCTGTGTTGACAGGTGGAGACGGCGGCTGCAACTTCCCCCTTTAGACTCCTCCGTTGTCTTGGGCTTCCCATGCGTCTCCTCCTCCTCCCTCCTCATAGGCCAATAGTATGGCTTCTCCTGTCTGCCAATCGGGAAATGGGTCTAACGATCTGCTTCCTTGGCCAGGAGGAGAATCAGTGTCAGTGCTATTGTCACACAACTGGGTGGGATCAGGGAACAGTGCTCTGCGCCCCGAGCCCACCCTTTCTTGAAGCCTTTTAGAGCCTCTGGCTCTAATCCCGTGCTTAAAAATACCCCCCCCCCCCAATTGGAACCCATGCGTCCAGCACACTCCATGTTGATTAGGGGACCAGACGTATTGATGGGGTGGCGGCGCCCGTGCGCCCCTAATGGACGGTCCACCATTGACATTCCTGTGTGAAGCTTTGATGTTCATTTAAATAAAAGTGGGCAGGAAAGCCCTGAAAACGATACCTGGCGTGGAGTAAACTCACTGGGCCAGATTCATCAAGGGGATACGACGGCGTATCTCCTGATCCGCCGTTGTATCTCTGAGATCCGACGGTCGGATCTATGCGACTGATTCATAAGAATCAGTTCCGCATAGATATCCCTTAGATCCGACTGGTGTAAGTGACTTACACCAGTCGGATCTTAGGCTGCAATCTCCCGCCGGCCGCTAGGTGTCGTTGCAGTTTTTTACGCGTCGGATATGCAAATGAGGAGAACCGCCGATTCAAGACCGTTTTTTTTTTTTACGTCGTTTGCGTTCGGCTTTTTCCGGCGGATAGTTACCCCTGCTATATGAGGGGTAGCTAATGTTAAGTATGGCCGTCGTTCCCGCGCCGAGATTCAAATTTTTACGTCGTTTGCGTAAGTCGATCGGGAATACGGATGGCCGGAATTTACGTAGCCGCTGAAAACATTGACGTCCTAGCGACATCATTTGGAGCATGCGCACTGGCAAATTTCGCCGGCGACGCATGCGCAGTTAAATCGGCGCGGGAACGCGCCTGATTTAAATTGTACACTCCCCCTAGCCGCGGAATTTGAATTCCGCCGGGGGAGTTACGATACGACGGTGCAATTTTCGAGGTAAGTGCTTGGTGAATCATGCACTGGCCTCGCAAAATTGGACCGGCGGATCGTAAATCAGATAGATTACGCGGATCTAAAGATCCGCTAATCTATCTGAATCTACCCCACTGTTTTGGCACTACCAGCAAGCTAAGAAACCCAGACGTCTCACACCGGGTACCAACAACGCTCAAGGTATCAGCCATTTGAATAGCAGAAAAGGAACGTTGTCAGCCTGGCACAGGAATACCAGTTAACCACTTAAGGACCAGCCCATGTACATATACGTCCACAATATGGCACGTACAGGCACATGGGCGTATGGGTACGTCCTCGCCTATTAGCGGGTGGGGGGTCCGATCGGGACCCCCCCCCGCTACATGCGGCGGTCGGGTCCGCTCGGGGAGCGATCCGGGACCACGGCGCGGCTATTTGTTTATAGCCGCTCCGTCGCGATCGCTCCCCGGAGCTGAAGAACGAGGAGAGCCGTGTGTAAACACGGCTTCCCCGTCCTTCACTATGGCGGCGCATCGATCGCGTCATTCCCTTTATAGGGAAGACACGATCGATGACGTCATTCCTACAGCCACACCCCCAAACAGTTGTAAACACATACTAGGTGCACCCTAACTCCTACAGCGCCACCTGTGGTTAACTCCCAAACTGCAACTGTCATTTTCACAATAAAGAATGCAATTTAAATGCATTTTTTGCTGTGAAAATGACAATGGTCCCAAAAATGTGTCAAAATTGTCCGAAGTGTCCGCCATAATGTCGCAGTCACGAAAAAAATTGCTGATCGCCGCCATTAGTAGTAAAAAATAAATAAAAAATAAAAATGCAATAAAACTATCCCCTATTTTGTAAACACTATAAATTTTGCGCAAACCAATCGATAAACGCTTATTGCGATTTTTTTTACTAAAAATAGGTAGAAGAATACGTATCGGCCTAAACTGAGGAAAAAAAATGTTTTTATATATGTTTTTGGGGGATATTTATTACAGCAAAAAGTAAAAAATATTGCTTTTTTTTCAAAATTGTCGCTCTATTTTTGTTTATAGCGCAAAAACTAAAAACCGCAGATGTGATCAAATACCACCAAAAGAAAGCTCTATTTGTGGGGAAAAAAGGACGCCAATTTTGTTTGGGAGCCACGTCGCACGACCGCGCAATTGTCTGTTAAAGCGACGCAGTCCCGAACTGTAAAAACACCTTGGGTCTTTAGGCTGCATATTGGTCCGGGGCTTAAGTGGTTAAAAATTGGAGCACATTGTCATGATTCCTAAGCCTAACAAGGATAAAACCCTTGTTTCCAATTACAGACCCATTTCCCTCTTAAATAACGACATCAAATTATATGCTAAAATCATAGCTAATCGCTTACTTCCCTTATTACCTCGAATAATATCCCTCGACCAAACGGGCTTTACGCCGGGAAGAGAGGCTAAGGACAACACCATAAAGGCTATACATGTTCAACACTGGCTCATCAAATCAAAATCTCCGGGTTTTCTCTTATCCCTCGATGCGGAGAAGGCCTTTGACAGGATAGCCTGGGACTATATGTTAGATGTCCTTAAATCCCTGGGCATACAAGATCGAATGTTGGGATTCATTAACCTCTTATATTCATACCCTACGGCTAGAATCAAAGTTAATGGTGTCCTGTCGGAGGCCTTCTCCCTGTCGAATGGCACTCGTCAGGGTTGCCCTCTGTCACCCATAATTTTTATACTTATCCTGGAGCCTTTCTTATGTAGACTAAGAGAGAATGTGGATATTAGTGGAGTTAAGATTAATAACACAACTTATAAATTAGCGGCTTTCGCAGACGACATTCTACTATTTCTTACCAACCCAATAATTACAATTCCGAACCTACTTAAAGATTTCTCCATGTTTAGAACCATCTCAAATTTCAAAATAAACTTCTCCAAATCTAAGGCCTTAAATATTTCCCTTTCCACTGACACGGTAAACCAATGCAAACTTAATTTTCCATTTACCTGGGAGAATGAATCTATACCTTATTTGGGAATCCACTTACCGTCCAACATGGATAATCTGTACACTATCAACTTTGTTCCCCTGCTGAACACCATAAAAAAAGATTTGCTTGAATGGAACAAAGGCATTTTCTCGTGGTTTGGGAGGGCTAACGTCATAAAAATGTGTATCTTGCCTAAAGTCTTGTATCTCTTCCAGACCATTCCTATTACGATCCCTGCCACATTCTTCAAATCTCTAAACCGTGTCTGCTTGAAATTTATCTGGAATGATAGGCAACCCCGTATCAAATGGGACAAGCTTACTATCCCGAAATCTTTGGGTGGAATTGGTCTACCAGATTTTAAAACTTATTATTGGGCCTGTCATATGTCCAGAATTATTAATTGGCACCTACACAGTGGCTCCAAGGACTGGATCCAACTGGAGGAATCTTTAATCTCTCCACCAATCCCTCTGAAAAACCTTCCATGGATTGATCCTAGGAAGGTTCCGCACCTTGCAAACACACATCCCATTACGGGAACTTCATTGAAAATTTTCAGGTCTCTCTGTAAAAAATTTAAAATCTCTTCAATATATGGACCTATTACCCCAATATCCTTTAACCCTGAAATATCACGGAAACACCATATCATTACCTCCCCCGACTTGGATTCAGACACGACTTGCAGGGCTGAAGCCTTCTTTGAAAAAGGGAATCTCATTTCTCTGGTTCATTTCTCCGCTAAATTCCCGAATCTTACTGTCTCTCCTCATAACTTTGAACTAATCACTCTTTTTTTGAAAAAATTTGGTTTCACTAACATTTGGCACAGGCCTAAGACAACCTTTGAATCCGTCTGCATAGGAAAGGCTCCCCAAGGCCATTTAATTTCCCTCATGTATTGTGTATTGAGCTCAACATCAGACCCACAATCAGACAACACCAACAAGAAATGGGAAAGGGATCTACGTATAACAATCTCTAATGACCAGTGGACTTCAGTCTTCCATCGCCTACACAAGGGCTCACTAAACGTCCTGATACAGGAAAACAGTTACAAAATATACTCAAGGTGGTATAAAACCCCTTACATTATTAATAAATTTAGCCCAAACGTCTCTCCCTTGTGCTGGCGATGCGGACTAGAGGCTGGCACTCTCCTCCATATATGGTGGGAATGTTCAGCTATCACGACTTTTTGGAAATCAGTCCATGATCTCATTGTGTCCATTACCACCTACACCCCAGACTTTACAGCTGGACAGTACCTATTACACCTCTCCTCTCTACCCAATTCAGTCTACAAGAAATCTATTATTGTGTTTCTTATCAACGCGGCAAAGCTGTGTATTCCAGTTAAATGGTCGCAAGCAACCCCTCCAAAAATTTCAGAGTGGATACGCAAAGTGGATCACATTGCATATATGGAGGAATTGATATCCCATTCTAGAGATTCTTCTAGGAATTTCCGAGATAAATGGGCATGCTGGCACCACTTTGCGGATTCTTCTGAATACCGTACTTTGTTGGATTCCTGATGAGTCCCGGAATCTGATTAATCTCCTCTGTTGTTCCTATTTTCTATAACTTTGTCAATTTGAATCACACCGCTTATAATAGGATGGTTTCCTCAACCCTCCCTCTACCTTGCCTTCCCCTACCCCTTCCTTTCCCCCCTAAATACTCGAATTTTATCTTGACTGCTTTGTTGTGACTATGATGGATCACTAACTTTAAATATTGATCCTTGTTTTATGTTCTTAAATGTAATGTCACTTATTCGACTTATTGCATACATTGTAACAAGATCGCTTTGTATACTCTTACATGTTTTAAAAACCCAATAAACATATTTGAAAAAAAAAATTGGAGCAGGCAGGATCTTTAGGAAATTAACTCACATTAATTAACACTTTTAACCACTTAAAGCGCATGTCCGCTGAAAAAAAAAATATTGAAAACCAGCAGCTACAAATACTGCAGCTGCTGACTTTTAATATTAGGACACTTACCTGTCCTGGAGACCAGCGCCGTCCGCAGCAGAAGAGGATCGATCTCTCGTCACTCTGCTACCCCCCCCCCCCGCCATCCTCGGTGAGGGAACCAGGAAGTGAAGCGCTCCAGCTTCACTGCCCGGTTCCCTATGGCGCGAGTCGCGCTACGCCTGCCCATTGGCTCCCGCTGTGTACTGGGAGTCGAGTGTTCCCAGAACACAACAGGGGGGGGACAGGAGGTGATATCATGCCCGCAGTTTACCCAAAACTGTGTGGCCGGAAGTGGGTGCGAATACCTGTCTTTAGACAGGTATCTGCACCCCCCTCCCCCCTCAAAGGTGTCAAATGTGACACCGGAGGGGGGGAGGGTTCCGATTAGCAGGACTTCACTTTAGGGTGGAGCTCCGCTTTAAGACCCGGACCAATATGTAGGTTAAGGACCTTGCCCCTTTTTGCAATTCGACACTGCGTCGCTTTAACTGACAATTGCGCGGACGTGCGACGTGACTCCCAAACAAAATTGGCGTCCTTTATTTCCCCACAAATAGAGCTTTCTTTTGGTGGTATTTGATCACCTCTGCTGTTTTTATTTTTTGCGCTATAAACAAAAATAGAGCGACAATTTTGAAAAAAATGCAATGGCCCAGATTCAGGTAGATTGGAGCAATATTTGCGTGGGCAAAGAGCAAAGATTTTTCTCTGCGCCCACGCAAATATTTCGATTTGCCCAGCGATTCACGGAGCAGTAGCTCCGTAAATTGCGCGGGCGATATGCTAAACAGCCGGGCGTAAGGCTGCCTAATGTAAATGATCCCGCCGGGGGCGGGAATAATTTAAATTAGGCGCGCTCCCGCGCCGAGCGAACAGCGCATGCTCCGTCGGGAAACTTTCCCGACGTGCATTGCGGCAAATGACGTCGCAAGGACGTCATTTGCTTCTAAGTGAACGTGAATGGCGTCCAGCGCCATTCACGAATCACTTACGTAAACGACGTGAAATTTAAATTTCACGAGCGGGAAGCGCAGCTATACTTTAGCATAGGTTGCCCGTGCTATAGCAGGAGCAACCTTGCGCTAAAGTCGCCGTACGGAAACTCCGTACCTTGCGTGCGCAGGGCCCGCGCAACTTTTGTGAATCGGTGGTAGTATGCAATTTGCGCCCCCCTAGCGGCCAACGCAAGAATGCAGCCTGGGATGTGAAGGCATAAGGAGGCTTATGTCTGTCAGATCCTAGGCTGCAGTCGGTGTAACGAGGTTCCTGAATCAGGAGCACTCGTTACACCGGAGCAAGTAAGCACTTGCGCCGCGCAACCTATGGTTGCGCGGGCGCAAGTGCTTCTTGAATCTGGGCCCATATTTTTTACTTTTTGCTATAATAAATATCCCCAAAAAATATATATAAAAAACGTTTTTTTTTCCTCAGTTTAGGCCGATACGTATTCTTCTACATATCTTTGGTGAAAAAAAATCGCAATAAGCGTTTATTGATTGGTTTGCGCAAAATTTATAGCGTTTACAAAATAGGGGATAGTTTTATTCATTTTTATTAATATATTATTTTTACTACTTGTGGCGGCGATCAGCGATTTTTTTCGTGACTGCGACATTATGGCGGACACATCGGACACTTTTGACACATTTTTGGGACCATTGTCATTTTCACAGCGAAAAGTGCTATAAAAATGCACCGATTACTGTGAAAATGACAATGGCAGTGAAGGGGTTAACCACTAGGGGGCGCTAAGGGGTTAAGTGTGCCCTAAGTGAGTGATTCTTACTGTAGGGGGGCGGGGCTGGACGTGTGACATCAGTGATCGTTGTTCCCTATATCAGGGAACAGACGATCACTGACACTGCCACACAGAAGAATGGGGAAGGTATGTTTACACTCACCACTCCCCGTTCTTCAGCTCCTTCGGATCCTGCAGGCGTGGTCACAGAACTTTGGACCGGGTTGCGAGCGTGCTACCAGCGGTGCGCGCACGACCCACGGTTGGGCTCTTAAAGGCGACGTACCTGTACGTGCCTATGCCCAGCCGTGCCATTCTGCCGACTAGCACAATACAAATGTTAAAGTAGTATTAAACCCAAAAGCAAAAAAAATTATATATTGCAGCTTACCAATCATTGGTTGTGGTGGCTGCATGTGGTGGCTGCATTCGTTTTCCTTTTTAGGCTTGTTTTTCCTTCCGTTTTCACCTGGTGATCTGGCCAGTAACACACCTCCTGTATTACATTGCCCTCACTCTGAATGAAGGAGCACCTATGGACAGTAGCATTGTTAATCTGGGGAGAGGGGAGTGTTCGGTGTATCAGCAGATTTAGATATACTAACAAATTAAAGCCAAATTCCAGCTCACACTGTCGTTTCACAAGCAGTTACAGCAACAGTTTATTTTCCTTGTGGGATAAAGTTTTTTTTTATATGTATAAATACAAGCTGATCATTGTAAGCATCCATGTCAGTGAGAAACGGTTTGTCTTAACACTTTGAACTGATACATTTGCAGGATAGCTTGGTCTGTTAAAAAAAGAGCAGATTTACTTGCTATATCGCCAGGTGAAAATAAAAGAAAGAAAGCCTAAAAAAGGAAACAAATGCAGCCATCACTTGTTTCGGTTATAAAATGTTGTGTTCTCCTTCTCTGACAGGCACTGATGTGGCGGCACTGATGGGCACTGATGAGTAGGGATGAGCCGAACACCCCCCTGTTCGGTTCGCACCAGAACCTGCGAACACACCAAATGTTTGTGTGAACTTTAGAACCCAATTTAAGTCTATGGGACCCGAACGTTAGAAATCTAAAGTGCTAATTTTAAAGGCTAATATGCAAGTTATTGTCCTAAAAAGTGTTTGGGGACCTGGGTCCTGCCCCAGGGGATATGTACCAATGCAAAAAAAAAAGTTTTAAAAAAAGGCAGTTTTTTCGGGAGCAGTGAATTTAATAAAGCTAAAAGTGAAACAATAAAAGTGAAATATTCCTTTAAATTTCGTACCTGGGGGGGAGGGGGCGGGGATGTAAAGTTTGCCTGTGAAATAGCGCATGTTTCCCGTACTTAGAACTGTCCCTGCACAAAGTGTCATTTCTGAAAGCAAAAAAGTCATTTAAAACCGGACTTGCGGCTCTAATGAATTGTCGGCTCTGGCAATTCAGAGCGAATTCATTCATAAAAAAACGTGGGGTCCCCCCAAATTATTTACCAGGCCCTTCAGGTCTGGTATGGATATTAAGGGAAACCCCGCCGTCAATTTAAAAAAAAAATGACGTAGGGTTCCCCCCAAATATCCATTCCAGACCCTTCAGGTCTGGTGTGGATTTTAAGGGGAACTCCACCCCAAATTTAAAAAAAAATGGCGTGGAGTTCCCCCAAAAATCCACACAGACCCTTATCCAAGCACGTTAACCTGGCCGGCCGCAGAAAAGAGGGGGGGACAGAGAGCGCCCCCCCCCCTCCCGAACCGTACCAGGCCACATGCCCTCAACATGGGGAGGATGTCCCCGTGTTGATGAGGACAAGGGCCTCATCCCCACTACCCTTGCCCGGTGGTTGTGGGAGTCTGCGGGCGGGGGGCTTATCAGAATCTGGAAGACCCCTTTAACAAAGGGGACCCCCAGATCCTGCCCCCCTATGTGAATTGGTAGTGGGGTATACTGTACCTCTACCATTTCACAAAGGAAGTGTAAATAGTTGTAAAAAAAACACACAGACACCGTGGAAAAAAGTCCTTTATTAAAAAGAAAAAAAAAATTCCAGCGGTTGTAATCCACTCTCGATCCTAGGGGCTCCAATGTTGTCGGTATCCAGCGACGGGTGATCTCCTCTCTCCGGTCCAGCGATGAAAAGATCATCGGCCGTTTTTAAAACTTTTTTTTGCATTGATACATGTCCCCTGGGACAGGACCCAGGTCCCCAAACACTTTTTAGGACAATAACTTACATATTAGCCTTTAAATTAGCACTTTAGATTTCTCCCATAGACTTTAACAGGGTGTTCCACGGCTTTTCGAATTTTCCGCGAACACCCCAAATTGTTAGTTGTTCACCGAACAGGCAATGTTCGAGTCGAACATGACATGGGCGCAGTGTAGCATGACCGCGCAATTGTCATTTAAACAGCGACAGCACTGAAAGTTTAAAATTGGCCTGGGCATGAAGGGGGGTCTAAGTGCCTGGTATTGAAGTGGTTCAATTTTCAAATGCAGCAATTTAAGAATTTGAAGAAACGCATGCCGCATGCGCAGTAAGCATTTTTTGTTGGCAACGTAAGTTCTGTTAGCAAATCTGACAGAACACAAGCGCTGTTTGCTTTTCTCACTCTTGAAATACCATGGAATGCTGGTGCTTACACTTATTTGTAGCAGTAAAGACTGAGGGCTAGATTAACGTAGGGGGACGCAAGTTTGTGCGGGCGTAGCGTATCCTATTTACGCTACGCCTCCGCAACTTAGACGGGCAAGTGCAGTATTCACAAAGCACTTGCTCCGTAAGTTGCGGCGGCGTAGCGTAAATCTAACGGCGTAAGCGCGCCAAATTCAAATTGTTAAGAGGTGGGCGTGTTTTATGTAAATAAAACATGACCCCATGTAAATGACGTTTCTCACGAATGGCGCATGCGCCGGCCGTGAACGTATCCCAGTGTGCATGCTCCTAATCACTTCGCAAATAGTCAATGCTTTCGACGTGAACGTAATTTACGCAAAGCCCTATTCGCGAACGACTTACGCAAACGACGTAAAATTTTCAAAATTCGACAGGGGGAACAACGTCCATACTTAACATTGGCTATGCCTCATATGGCAGGAGTAACCTTGCGCCGAAAAAAGCCTTACGCAAACGGTGTAAAAAAATCCGCCGGGCGCACGTACGTTTCTGAATCGGCGTATCCAGCTCATTTGCATATTCTACGCTGAAATCGACGGCAGCGCCACCTAGCGGCCAGCGTAAATATGCACCCTAAGATACGACGGCGTAAGAGACTTACGCCAGTCGGATCTTAGCCTAAATTCGGTGTATCTTGCTTTGTGAATACAGAAAGAAGATAAGCCGGCGCAGATTTGAATTTACGAGGCGTATCAATAGATACACAGCGTAAATTCTTTCTGAATCTAGCCCTGAGTTTTCTTCTTTCTCTAGATCAAATCAAATGCTAACAGCTTTTCAAATCATATCATATCATAACAGAAATGCTGTAGGCTGCCCTTAACAAACATGGCCACCTCGGGATTTGACGCAAAGCCATACGCTTGCGGACGTTCACTTCCGCTTCCCCGCTGCACGCTTTCAGTTACCACACCCACCCATCTTTCTCGCCCCAGCTCCTCCCCCAGGCTCCTGAATGCCCTCTCCTCTCGCTTGTAGTTACGAAACCCCGTCTCCTCAAAAAAAAGCTTTCCTTTCTCGCCCGCCCCTAAAACTTCACAACCCCGCCCCTTCTTTGTATTCTAGTAGCTGATTGGGCTGCGGCAGTTCGCGCCAGCTCGCGGCCCAATCGGAAGTTTAGTAAGGTAGCCGGTTTGGCGGGAAAGCTAGAGTTTTCGCGCCATTGACGGTGGTGGAAGAAGGACGCGGTTGATATTGTCCGCACGGAGCTTTAGAGTCACAGGAAGACATGGCCGCCTCGGGGATCGCAGAGATGGAGGACCTGGAGATCAGGGAGGCTCAGCGGGAGTATCTGGACTTCCTGGATGATGAGGTGATGCATGGGACAGGGAGACATGTGCTTCTTCTCCCCGATACCGGAGGGAGGACTTGTACCTCATTGGGGCTCATCTGCTCTAAACGCTTTAAAGTTGCCCACGTGTTCCGATTTAATGGTGACCATACACTGTGCAATCTGATTGTACGATCTGCCACCATCTCTGTACTCAAGAGCCTGCCTGATGGAAGGCACTGGGAATGGTTTAGGTCTGTCCTCCATTATTGGTGTTGGTAAAGCTAAAACGGTGTACAATCCGGTTGTATAGTGTATGGCTGGCTTTAGGTAAAACGTTGATTGTAGGCTGTATAATGTATGATCAGCCTTGCATCTACAATCAGATTGCATAGTGTATGATCAGCCTTGCATCTACAATCAGATTGCATAGTGTATGATCAGCCTTGGGTCTACACGCTATACAACCAGGGTAAGATATAAAGGATGATCATACACTATGCAATCTGATTGTAGATCCGAGGCTGATCATACACTATACAATCTGTATAATATAATGTATGATCAGCCTTGGGTCTACACACTATACAACCAAAGTAAGATATAAAGGCTGATTGTAGATCCAAGGCTGATCGCGCACACACACTATACAATCTGATTGTAGATCCAAGGCTGATCACACACTATACAATCTGATTGTAGATCCAAGGCTGATCGCACACACTATACAATCTGATTGTAGATCCAAGGCTGATCACACACTATACAATCTGATTGTAGATCCAAGGCTGATCACACACTATACAATCTGATTGTAGATCCAAGGCTGATCGCACACTATACAATCTGATTGTAGGTCCAAGGCTGATCGCACACTATACAATCTGATTGCAGATCCAAGGCTGATCGTACACACTATACAATCTGATTGTAGATCCAAGGCTGACCGCACACTATACAATCTGATTGTAGATCCAAGGCTGATCACACACTATACAATCTGATTGCAGATCCAAGGCTGATCGCACACTATACAATCTGATTGTAGATCCAAGGCTGACCGCACACTCACACTATACAATCTGATTGTAGATCCAAGGCTGATCGCACACTATACAATCTGATTGTAGATCCAAGGCTGATCGCACACTATACAATCTGATTGTAGATCCAAGGCTGATCACACACTATACAATCTGATTGTAGATCCAAGGCTGATCGCACACTATACAATCTGATTGTAGATCCAAGGCTGATCACACACTATACAATCTGATTGTAGATCCAAGGCTGATCACACACTATACAATCTGATTGTAGATCCAAGGCTGACCGCACACTATACAATCTGATTGTAGATCCAAGGCTGATCACACACTATACAATCTGATTGTAGATGCAAGGCTGATCGCACACTATACAATCTGATTGCAGATCCAAGGCTGATCACACACTATACAATCTGATTGTAGATCCAAGGCTGACCGCACACTCACACTATACAATCTGATTGTAGATCCAAGGCTGATCACACACTATACAATCTGATTGCAGATCCAAGGCTGATCACACACTATACAATCTGATTGTAGATGCAAGGCTGACCGCACACTCACACTATACAATCTGATTGTAGATCCAAGGCTGATCGCACACTATACAATCTGATTGTAGATCCAAGGCTGATCGCACACTATACAATCTGATTGTAGATGCAAGGCTGATCACACACTATACAATCTGATTGTAGATCCAAGGCTGATCACACACTATACAATCTGATTGCAGATCCAAGGCTGATCACACACTATACAATCTGATTGTAGATCCAAGGCTGATCATACACACTATACAATCTGATTGTAGATCCAAGGCTGACCGCACACTATACAATCTGATTGTAGATCCAAGGCTGACCGCACACTATACAATCTGATTGTAGATCCAAGGCTGACCGCACACTATACAATCTGATTGTAGATCCAAGGCTGATCACACACTATACAATCTGATTGTAGATCCAAGGCTGACCGCACACTCACACTATACAATCTGATTGTAGATCCAAGGCTGATCGCACACTATACAATCTGATTGTAGATCCAAGGCTGACCGCACACTATACAATCTGATTGTAGACCCAAGGCTGATCACACACTATACAATCTGATTGTAGATCCAAGGCTGATCACACACTCACACTATACAATCTGATTGTAGATCCAAGGCTGACCGCACACTCACACTATACAATCTGATTGTAGATCCAAGGCTGATCACACACTATACAATCTGATTGTAGATCCAAGGCTGATCGCACACTATACAATCTGATTGTAGATCCAAGGCTGACCGCACACGCACACTATACAATCTGATTGCAGATCCAAGGCTGATCACACACTATACAATCTGATTGTAGATCCAAGGCTGATCACACACTATACAATCTGATTGTAAATCCAAGGCTGATCACACACTATACAATCTGATTGTAGATCCAAGGCTGACCGCACACTATACAATCTGATTGTAGATCCAAGGCTGATCACACACTCACACTATACAATCTGATTGTAGATCCAAGGCTGATCACACACTATACAATCTGATTGCAGATCCAAGGCTGATCGCACACTATACAATCTGATTGTAGATCCAAGGCTGACCGCACACTCACACTATACAATCTGATTGCAGATCCAAGGCTGATCACACACTATACAATCTGATTGTAAATCCAAGGCTGATCACACACTATACAATCTGATTGTAGATCCAAGGCTGATCACGCACTATACAATCTGATTGTAGATGCAAGGCTGATCGCACACTATACAATCTGATTGTAGATCCAAGGCTGATCACGCACTATACAATCTGATTGTAGATCCAAGGCTGATCACACACTATACAATCTGATTGTAGATCCAAGGCTGATCACACACTATACAATCTGATTGTAGATCCAAGGCTGATCACACACTCACACTATACAATCTGATTGTAGATCCAAGGCTGATCACACACTATACAATCTGATTGTAGATCCAAGGCTGATCACACACTATACAATCTGATTGTAGATCCAAGGCTGATCACACACGCACACTATACAATCTGATTGCAGATCCAAGGCTGATCGCACACTATACAATCTGATTGTAGATCCAAGGCTGATCATACACACTATACAATCTGATTGTAGATCCAAGGCTGATCACACACTATACAATCTGATTGTAAATCCAAGGCTGATCACACACTATACAATCTGATTGTAGATCCAAGGCTGACCGCACACTATACAATCTGATTGTAGATGCAAGGCTGACCGCACACTATACAATCTGATTGTAGATCCAAGGCTGATCACACACTATACAATCTGATTGCAGATCCAAGGCTGATCGCACACTATACAATCTGATTGTAGATCCAAGGCTGATCACACACTCACACTATACAATCTGATTGTAGATGCAAGGCTGATCACACACGCACACTATACAATCTGATTGTAGATCCAAGGCTGATCACACACTATACAATCTGATTGTAGATCCAAGGCTGACCGCACACTATACAATCTGATTGTAGATCCAAGGCTGACCGCACACTATACAATCTGATTGTAGATCCAAGGCTGATCGCACACTATACAATCTGATTGTAGATCCAAGGCTGATCACACACTATACAATCTGATTGTAGATCCAAGGCTGATCACACACTATACAATCTGATTGTAGATCCAAGGCTGATCACGCACTATACAATCTGATTGTAGATGCAAGGCTGACCGCACACTATACAATCTGATTGTAGATGCAAGGCTGATCGCACACTATACAATCTGATTGTAGATCCAAGGCTGACCGCACACTATACAATCTGATTGTAGATCCAAGGCTGACCGCACACTATACAATCTGATTGTAGATCCAAGGCTGATCACACACTATACAATCTGATTGTAGATCCAAGGCTGATCGCACACTATACAATCTGATTGTAGATCCAAGGCTGATCACACACTCACACTATACAATCTGATTGTAGATCCAAGGCTGATCGCACACTATACAATCTGATTGTAGATCCAAGGCTGATCGCACACTATACAATCTGATTGTAGATCCAAGGCTGATCACACACTATACAATCTGATTGCAGATCCAAGGCTGATCACACACTATACAATCTGATTGCAGATCCAAGGCTGATCGCACACTATACAATCTGATTGTAGATCCAAGGCTGATCGCACACTCACACTATACAATCTGATTGCAGATCCAAGGCTGACCGCACACTCACACTATACAATCTGATTGCAGATCCAAGGCTGATCGCACACTATACAATCTGATTGTAGATCCAAGGCTGATCACGCACTCACACTATACAATCTGATTGTAGATCCAAGGCTGATCGCACACTATACAATCTGATTGTAGATCCAAGGCTGATCACACACTATACAATCTGATTGCAGATCCAAGGCTGATCGCACACTCACACTATACAATCTGATTGTAGATCCAAGGCTGACCGCACACTATACAATCTGATTGTAGATCCAAGGCTGATCACACACTATACAATCTGATTGTAAATCCAAGGCTGATCACACACTATACAATCTGATTGTAGATCCAAGGCTGATCGCACACTATACAATCTGATTGTAGATCCAAGGCTGATCACACACTATACAATCTGATTGTAAATCCAAGGCTGATCACACACTATACAATCTGATTGTAGATCCAAGGCTGATCACACACTCACACTATACAATCTGATTGTAGATCCAAGGCTGACCGCACACGCACACTATACAATCTGATTGTAGATCCAAGGCTGATCACACACTATACAATCTGATTGTAGATCCAAGGCTGATCACACACTATACAATCTGATTGTAGATCCAAGGCTGATCACACACTATACAATCTGATTGTAGATCCAAGGCTGATCACACACTCACACTATACAATCTGATTGTAGATCCAAGGCTGATCGCACACTATACAATCTGATTGTAGATCCAAGGCTGATCACACACGCACACTATACAATCTGATTGTAGATCCAAGGCTGATCGCACACTATACAATCTGATTGTAGATCCAAGGCTGATCACACACTATACAATCTGATTGCAGATCCAAGGCTGATCACACACTATACAATCTGATTGCAGATCCAAGGCTGATCGCACACTATACAATCTGATTGTAGATGCAAGGCTGATCATACACACTATACAATCTGATTGTAGATGCAAGGCTGACCGCACACTATACAATCTGATTGTAGATCCAAGGCTGATCACACACTATACAATCTGATTGCAGATCCAAGGCTGATCACACACTATACAATCTGATTGTAGATCCAAGGCTGACCGCACACTATACAATCTGATTGTAGATCCAAGGCTGACCGCACACTATACAATCTGATTGTAGATCCAAGGCTGATCACACACTATACAATCTGATTGTAGATCCAAGGCTGATCACGCACTATACAATCTGATTGTAGATGCAAGGCTGACCGCACACTATACAATCTGATTGTAGATCCAAGGCTGATCACGCACTATACAATCTGATTGCAGATCCAAGGCTGATCACACACTATACAATCTGATTGCAGATCCAAGGCTGATCGCACACTATACAATCTGATTGTAGATCCAAGGCTGATCACACACTATACAATCTGATTGTAGATCCAAGGCTGATCGCACACTATACAATCTGATTGTAGATCCAAGGCTGATCACACACTCACACTATACAATCTGATTGCAGATCCAAGGCTGATCACACACTATACAATCTGATTGTAAATCCAAGGCTGATCACACACTATACAATCTGATTGTAGATCCAAGGCTGATCGCACACTATACAATCTGATTGTAGATCCAAGGCTGACCGCACACACTATACAATCTGATTGTAGATCCAAGGCTGATCACACACTATACAATCTGATTGTAGATCCAAGGCTGATCACACACGCACACTATACAATCTGATTGTAGATCCAAGGCTGATCGCACACTATACAATCTGATTGTAGATCCAAGGCTGACCGCACACTATACAATCTGATTGTAGATCCAAGGCTGACCGCACACTATACAATCTGATTGTAGATCCAAGGCTGATCACACACGCACACTATACAATCTGATTGTAGATCCAAGGCTGATCGCACACTATACAATCTGATTGCAGATCCAAGGCTGATCACGCACTATACAATCTGATTGCAGATCCAAGGCTGATCGCACACTATACAATCTGATTGTAGATCCAAGGCTGATCACACACTATACAATCTGATTGTAGATCCAAGGCTGACCACACACTCACACTATACAATCTGATTGCAGATCCAAGGCTGATCGCACACTATACAATCTGATTGTAGATCCAAGGCTGATCACGCACTATACAATCTGATTGTAGATCCAAGGCTGATCACACACTATACAATCTGATTGTAGATCCAAGGCTGACCGCACACTATACAATCTGATTGTAGATCCAAGGCTGATCACGCACTATACAATCTGATTGTAGATGCAAGGCTGACCGCACACTATACAATCTGATTGTAGATCCAAGGCTGATCACGCACTATACAATCTGATTGCAGATCCAAGGCTGATCACACACTATACAATCTGATTGCAGATCCAAGGCTGATCGCACACTATACAATCTGATTGTAGATCCAAGGCTGATCACACACTATACAATCTGATTGTAGATCCAAGGCTGATCGCACACTATACAATCTGATTGTAGATCCAAGGCTGATCACACACTCACACTATACAATCTGATTGCAGATCCAAGGCTGATCACACACTATACAATCTGATTGTAAATCCAAGGCTGATCACACACTATACAATCTGATTGTAGATCCAAGGCTGATCGCACACTATACAATCTGATTGTAGATCCAAGGCTGACCGCACACACTATACAATCTGATTGTAGATCCAAGGCTGATCACACACTATACAATCTGATTGTAGATCCAAGGCTGATCACACACGCACACTATACAATCTGATTGTAGATCCAAGGCTGATCGCACACTATACAATCTGATTGTAGATCCAAGGCTGACCGCACACTATACAATCTGATTGTAGATCCAAGGCTGACCGCACACTATACAATCTGATTGTAGATCCAAGGCTGATCACACACTCACACTATACAATCTGATTGTAGATCCAAGGCTGATCACACACTATACAATCTGATTGCAGATCCAAGGCTGATCGCACACTATACAATCTGATTGTAGATCCAAGGCTGACCGCACACTCACACTATACAATCTGATTGCAGATCCAAGGCTGATCACACACTATACAATCTGATTGTAAATCCAAGGCTGATCACACACTATACAATCTGATTGTAGATCCAAGGCTGATCACGCACTATACAATCTGATTGTAGATGCAAGGCTGATCGCACACTATACAATCTGATTGTAGATCCAAGGCTGATCACGCACTATACAATCTGATTGTAGATCCAAGGCTGATCACACACTATACAATCTGATTGTAGATCCAAGGCTGATCACACACTATACAATCTGATTGTAGATCCAAGGCTGATCACACACTCACACTATACAATCTGATTGTAGATCCAAGGCTGATCACACACTATACAATCTGATTGTAGATCCAAGGCTGATCACACACTATACAATCTGATTGTAGATCCAAGGCTGATCACACACGCACACTATACAATCTGATTGCAGATCCAAGGCTGATCGCACACTATACAATCTGATTGTAGATCCAAGGCTGATCATACACACTATACAATCTGATTGTAGATCCAAGGCTGATCACACACTATACAATCTGATTGTAAATCCAAGGCTGATCACACACTATACAATCTGATTGTAGATCCAAGGCTGACCGCACACTATACAATCTGATTGTAGATGCAAGGCTGACCGCACACTATACAATCTGATTGTAGATCCAAGGCTGATCACACACTATACAATCTGATTGCAGATCCAAGGCTGATCGCACACTATACAATCTGATTGTAGATCCAAGGCTGATCACACACTCACACTATACAATCTGATTGTAGATGCAAGGCTGATCACACACGCACACTATACAATCTGATTGTAGATCCAAGGCTGATCACACACTATACAATCTGATTGTAGATCCAAGGCTGACCGCACACTATACAATCTGATTGTAGATCCAAGGCTGACCGCACACTATACAATCTGATTGTAGATCCAAGGCTGATCGCACACTATACAATCTGATTGTAGATCCAAGGCTGATCACACACTATACAATCTGATTGTAGATCCAAGGCTGATCACACACTATACAATCTGATTGTAGATCCAAGGCTGATCACGCACTATACAATCTGATTGTAGATGCAAGGCTGACCGCACACTATACAATCTGATTGTAGATGCAAGGCTGATCGCACACTATACAATCTGATTGTAGATCCAAGGCTGACCGCACACTATACAATCTGATTGTAGATCCAAGGCTGACCGCACACTATACAATCTGATTGTAGATCCAAGGCTGATCACACACTCACACTATACAATCTGATTGCAGATCCAAGGCTGATCACACACTATACAATCTGATTGTAGATCCAAGGCTGACCGCACACTATACAATCTGATTGTAGATCCAAGGCTGACCGCACACTATACAATCTGATTGTAGATCCAAGGCTGACCGCACACTATACAATCTGATTGTAGATCCAAGGCTGATCACACACTATACAATCTGATTGTAGATCCAAGGCTGATCGCACACTATACAATCTGATTGTAGATCCAAGGCTGATCACACACTCACACTATACAATCTGATTGTAGATCCAAGGCTGATCGCACACTATACAATCTGATTGTAGATCCAAGGCTGATCGCACACTATACAATCTGATTGTAGATCCAAGGCTGATCACACACTATACAATCTGATTGCAGATCCAAGGCTGATCACACACTATACAATCTGATTGCAGATCCAAGGCTGATCGCACACTATACAATCTGATTGTAGATCCAAGGCTGATCGCACACTCACACTATACAATCTGATTGCAGATCCAAGGCTGACCGCACACTCACACTATACAATCTGATTGCAGATCCAAGGCTGATCGCACACTATACAATCTGATTGTAGATCCAAGGCTGATCACGCACTCACACTATACAATCTGATTGTAGATCCAAGGCTGATCGCACACTATACAATCTGATTGTAGATCCAAGGCTGATCACACACTATACAATCTGATTGCAGATCCAAGGCTGATCGCACACTCACACTATACAATCTGATTGTAGATCCAAGGCTGACCGCACACTATACAATCTGATTGTAGATCCAAGGCTGATCACACACTATACAATCTGATTGTAAATCCAAGGCTGATCACACACTATACAATCTGATTGTAGATCCAAGGCTGATCGCACACTATACAATCTGATTGTAGATCCAAGGCTGATCACACACTATACAATCTGATTGTAAATCCAAGGCTGATCACACACTATACAATCTGATTGTAGATCCAAGGCTGATCACACACGCACACTATACAATCTGATTGTAGATCCAAGGCTGATCACACACTCACACTATACAATCTGATTGTAGATCCAAGGCTGACCGCACACGCACACTATACAATCTGATTGTAGATCCAAGGCTGATCACACACTATACAATCTGATTGTAGATCCAAGGCTGATCACACACTATACAATCTGATTGTAGATCCAAGGCTGATCACACACTATACAATCTGATTGTAGATCCAAGGCTGATCACACACTCACACTATACAATCTGATTGTAGATCCAAGGCTGATCGCACACTATACAATCTGATTGTAGATCCAAGGCTGATCACACACGCACACTATACAATCTGATTGTAGATCCAAGGCTGATCGCACACTATACAATCTGATTGTAGATCCAAGGCTGATCACACACTATACAATCTGATTGCAGATCCAAGGCTGATCACACACTATACAATCTGATTGCAGATCCAAGGCTGATCGCACACTATACAATCTGATTGTAGATGCAAGGCTGATCATACACACTATACAATCTGATTGTAGATGCAAGGCTGACCGCACACTATACAATCTGATTGTAGATCCAAGGCTGATCACACACTATACAATCTGATTGCAGATCCAAGGCTGATCACACACTATACAATCTGATTGTAGATCCAAGGCTGACCGCACACTATACAATCTGATTGTAGATCCAAGGCTGACCGCACACTATACAATCTGATTGTAGATCCAAGGCTGATCACACACTATACAATCTGATTGTAGATCCAAGGCTGATCACGCACTATACAATCTGATTGTAGATGCAAGGCTGACCGCACACTATACAATCTGATTGTAGATCCAAGGCTGATCACGCACTATACAATCTGATTGCAGATCCAAGGCTGATCACACACTATACAATCTGATTGCAGATCCAAGGCTGATCGCACACTATACAATCTGATTGTAGATCCAAGGCTGATCACACACTATACAATCTGATTGTAGATCCAAGGCTGATCGCACACTATACAATCTGATTGTAGATCCAAGGCTGATCACACACTCACACTATACAATCTGATTGCAGATCCAAGGCTGATCACACACTATACAATCTGATTGTAAATCCAAGGCTGATCACACACTATACAATCTGATTGTAGATCCAAGGCTGATCGCACACTATACAATCTGATTGTAGATCCAAGGCTGACCGCACACACTATACAATCTGATTGTAGATCCAAGGCTGATCACACACTATACAATCTGATTGTAGATCCAAGGCTGATCACACACGCACACTATACAATCTGATTGTAGATCCAAGGCTGATCGCACACTATACAATCTGATTGTAGATCCAAGGCTGACCGCACACTATACAATCTGATTGTAGATCCAAGGCTGACCGCACACTATACAATCTGATTGTAGATCCAAGGCTGATCACACACGCACACTATACAATCTGATTGTAGATCCAAGGCTGATCGCACACTATACAATCTGATTGCAGATCCAAGGCTGATCACGCACTATACAATCTGATTGCAGATCCAAGGCTGATCGCACACTATACAATCTGATTGTAGATCCAAGGCTGATCACACACTATACAATCTGATTGTAGATCCAAGGCTGACCACACACTCACACTATACAATCTGATTGCAGATCCAAGGCTGATCGCACACTATACAATCTGATTGTAGATCCAAGGCTGATCACGCACTATACAATCTGATTGTAGATCCAAGGCTGATCACACACTATACAATCTGATTGTAGATCCAAGGCTGACCGCACACTATACAATCTGATTGTAGATCCAAGGCTGATCACGCACTATACAATCTGATTGTAGATGCAAGGCTGACCGCACACTATACAATCTGATTGTAGATCCAAGGCTGATCACGCACTATACAATCTGATTGCAGATCCAAGGCTGATCACACACTATACAATCTGATTGCAGATCCAAGGCTGATCGCACACTATACAATCTGATTGTAGATCCAAGGCTGATCACACACTATACAATCTGATTGTAGATCCAAGGCTGATCACACACTATACAATCTGATTGTAGATCCAAGGCTGATCACACACTCACACTATACAATCTGATTGCAGATCCAAGGCTGATCACACACTATACAATCTGATTGTAAATCCAAGGCTGATCACACACTATACAATCTGATTGTAGATCCAAGGCTGATCGCACACTATACAATCTGATTGTAGATCCAAGGCTGACCGCACACACTATACAATCTGATTGTAGATCCAAGGCTGATCACACACTATACAATCTGATTGTAGATCCAAGGCTGATCACACACGCACACTATACAATCTGATTGTAGATCCAAGGCTGATCGCACACTATACAATCTGATTGTAGATCCAAGGCTGACCGCACACTATACAATCTGATTGTAGATCCAAGGCTGACCGCACACTATACAATCTGATTGTAGATCCAAGGCTGATCACACACGCACACTATACAATCTGATTGTAGATCCAAGGCTGATCGCACACTATACAATCTGATTGCAGATCCAAGGCTGATCACGCACTATACAATCTGATTGCAGATCCAAGGCTGATCGCACACTATACAATCTGATTGTAGATCCAAGGCTGATCACACACTATACAATCTGATTGTAGATCCAAGGCTGACCACACACTCACACTATACAATCTGATTGCAGATCCAAGGCTGATCGCACACTATACAATCTGATTGTAGATCCAAGGCTGATCACGCACTATACAATCTGATTGTAGATCCAAGGCTGATCACACACTATACAATCTGATTGTAGATCCAAGGCTGACCGCACACTCACACTATACAATCTGATTGTAGATCCAAGGCTGATCGCACACTATACAATCTGATTGTAGATCCAAGGCTGATCGCACACTATACAATCTGATTGCAGATCCAAGGCTGATCACGCACTATACAATCTGATTGCAGATCCAAGGCTGATCACACACTATACAATCTGATTGTAGATCCAAGGCTGATCACACACTATACAATCTGATTGTAGATCCAAGGCTGACCGCACACTCACACTATACAATCTGATTGTAGATCCAAGGCTGATCGCACACTATACAATCTGATTGTAGATCCAAGGCTGATCACACACTATACAATCTGATTGTAGATCCAAGGCTGATCGCACACTATACAATCTGATTGTAGATCCAAGGCTGACCGCACACTATACAATCTGATTGTAGATCCAAGGCTGACCGCACACTCACACTATACAATCTGATTGTAGGTCCAAGGCTGATCACACACGCACACTATACAATCTGATTGCAGATCCAAGGCTGATCACACACTATACAATCTGATTGTAGATCCAAGGCTGATCACACACTATACAATCTGATTGTAGATCCAAGGCTGATCGCACACTATACAATCTGATTGCAGATCCAAGGCTGATCACACACGCACACTATACAATCTGATTGCAGATCCAAGGCTGATCGCACACTATACAATCTGATTGTAAGTATAATGGAGATTTTACAGGCAGCTACCTGATTGGCTAATGCATGCATTGTTTACTTTACATTGTTTTTGTAAATCTAAAAGGAAGCAGATTGCTTGATTAGATTGTATAGTGTGTGGCTGTATTAGAGGAGTTTGCATGGTCAGATTGTATAGTGTAGGATTTCCTTAGTACATTGTACAGTGTGTGGCTGCTGTAAACAGGAGATTACTCGGATTGTATAGTGTGTAGGTGTCTTAAAGAAAAGTTCCAGTCAAAAGTGGAAGTGCTGCTTTAAACCCCTTGCCACCCAGGCTGATTCTGACACTTCTCTTCTACATATAAAAATCAGAGTCCCTAGATCAGTGATGGTGAACCTTGGCACTCCAGATGTTTTGGAACTACATTTCACATGATGCTCAACTACAATGCAGAGTGCACAAGCATCATGGGAAATGTAGTTCCAAAACATCTTGGAGAGAAAAGAGGCCAATCATGGCTGATTACGATGTAAACAGGAAGAGCCATAGATCTGACAGATGCGTGTGGAGGAGAGCCGATCTCCTGACGGGGGTCTGTGCTGATTGTTAGAACAGCCCCCCCTCAGATACCCACCCAAGACCACCAGGGATATCCATCACACTGGACCACCAGGCAGCTGCCAATCAGTGCCCATCCCCAATGCCTGCCAGTGTTGCCTATCAGTGCCCGTCAGTGAAGGAGAAAACATACTTATTTACAACATTTTATAACAGAAACAAAAGATTTTTTTTTTTTCAAAGTTCTTTATTTACTCACAACAAAGAGCACGTCCACATGGATCACAGCAACAGCATGTAAACATTAACATCTTCACACGTACAAGCATAAACCAGTAAAGTGCGGCAAAATAGTGGGTATAACAAAGTCAGTGGGCCGTTAGCTCTGTGCCCGTGGCACCGAGCCTGCCTAATCCCCTCCCGATGATCTTGCCACTAAAAGATCGTCCATTCGCGGAGTGCGGGCATGAAGTCAGAGATCCGCAGACACGCCCTCCTTTTTCCAATATCAAGAAAGAGGAAAATAAGGAAAGAGAGTAAAGCGGCAGGGAGTATCCCTTCCCGCCACTCATTCGAAGATTAGAGAAAGGCTGCCGCCTCGGGAGTTGGGGTCAAAAGACATTTTATAACAGAAAAAAAAGAACCCCCCCCCTTTTTTTTTTTATTTATTTGGAGTGTAAAAACTAAAAACCGCAGAGGTGATCAAATACCACCAAATTAAATGCTCTATTTGTGGGAACAAAATATAAAAAAATCTGTTTGGGTACAGTGTAGCATGACCGCGCAATTGTCATTTAAACAGCGATGAAAGCTGAAAATTGGCTTGGGCAGGAAGGGGGTGTAAGTGCCCGGTATTGAAGTGGTTAAAGCGGTAGTAACCCGCTGTAAAAAAAAACCTGCAAGGCAATGGCATTGCATACTAGCACATTATGAAATACTCACCTTAGAAAGAAGCCCCCACAGCAGAGTCCGGTCACCGCTGAGGGGGCTGACCTGCTTATTCCAGGTTCATGGGCTCTGGCGCTGTGAGTTGCCGGAGCCGCAATGATATCTCCCCGCATGCGCGGGCGGAGCACTTGGTTCTGGCAAGAAGGTGTGCCGGTCCTTCAGAGCTCATGCGCAACTGACGTCGGCATCCGGAGGGAATATCTCCTAAATGGTGCAGGTTTGGGAGATATTAATTTTACCTACAGAGAAGCCTTGCGGCTTCACTGCCCAGTTCCCTACTGCGTGAGTAGCCGCGGCGTGCCGTCACTGGTCCCCGCTCTCTCCTGAGAACAGTGTTACCCAAAAAGACAGCGGTGGGGTGACACGAAGGGGCGTGACTCCCGCGGGAGTCGATACCGGGAAGTGGGTGCAAATACCTGTATTATACAGGTATCTGCACCTCCCTCCCCCTGAAAGGTGCCAAATGTGACACCGGAGGGGGGGAGGGTTCCGAAAAAGCGGAAGTTCCATTTTTGGGTGGGGCTCTGCTTTAAAGGAAAAGTATGGGTTTCTTTTTTTTTTTAAGATTCATACTTTCCTCGGTGGATGGAGCAGACCGATGCTCCATCTGTTTCCCGTCGTGTCTGCACTGAAAACCGAGCCACCGAACATCGCCGCTGGCTCGGGTCCCGCAGATCCCCCGACAGGGGTGTATTTAGGTTTTGTGCTGCCCTAGGCCTGACTAAACTCGTGCACCCCCTAATTTAAATATGACACACCCCTTGCGGTTTAAGACCCACCCTGAAATTTTCAAGTGGGGACACTAGTTCCGATGGCCTGGGGGGGAGGCAATGGATTCCCTTAATTTGCATAGATTTCCTCTCACTTCCTGTTTGGCTATGGAACAGGAAGTGAAGGGAAATCTCTGCAATGGGACAGGGATGGTAAAAAATTAGAAGCGACGCCCCCCCCCTCACAGTTGCAGAATGCCAACCGCCTACATACTGGAAGCAGTGCGGCCGATTTATGGGGGCGCTAAACTAATTTGCCCAACAGTGTAGCGCAAGCCGGCGGGGACACTGTCCGTGCTGCCCCCTGCAAAGTGCTACCCTAGGCCTGGGCCTTGTTGGCCTAGGCCAGGATACAGCATTGTCCCCCGAGAGGAAAGGGGCTGACTGTCAGTCAGCCTCTCTCCTCTCTGCTTCTCCACGCTCATTGGAGAGCTGAGCCGTGGAGGGGCGGGGAGAGGCTGTCTCAGTGGCTCGCTGAGACTGCCATCAATCAGGGCAGCTGGCGGATCCCGACTTGGGGAAGTCGTGATGATGCGCTGCCCCGACTGATGGCAGTGACGTCAGCTGAAAACGGGTCACAGGACCGCAAAACGAATTACACTCCTGTGACCCAGAGGAGAAGCCCAGCCTAAAAAGCTCAGGCCGGACTTCTCCTTTAATCAGTACAGTTGTCGTCTGAAAATACAATACAAATACAACACGTGATGACATCAATTTGATTTTGTTTTAAAAAAAAATATTCTGTCGCACAAGAATTTTCGGAACTTTAGTAAACTCTTGAGGTTTGATATACGACTAGCATGCACACAAACAGGCGATCGGTCGTCCAATTTTTCAGATTGTGTGTACTTGTGTCTTGATGGCACATTTACACCACAATCTCCATGGTTGCATTTGCAGTATGTTGCACGTGTTTTGTTGAATTTGCATGTGTTTGTGGTGTTTACATGTGAAAATGCAGCATTCTCTACTTGTTTTGAAATGCAGATGAAATCCCCACAATATGTGTTTGCACAGCGCCTGGTGTAAACGAGCCCCCGAGGGTTGGTGGTCGGATTAGAATGAGGATACAGGTCACCTGGCACCGTGTGAATTGCGGCAGGAAATCAAGTTTTTGTACCATATGCATTCATTACCTGGGTTACACTCATTTTACCAGTCTGGGTGCGGATATTAATCATTTGAACCCCACTCATGCAAATGCTCCGATATCTAAAATACCTTTTGTGGTGCGATTTGAGTCCATACAAAATGAATGGGCTCAAATTTCACTGCAAAGAATCAAATGCAATTTGAACAGGAGTCGGTAGATAAATGTTTAGACTCCTAAATGTTCCGACACTCTAAATTTAGTAGGAGTCGGAGTCGCTGCATTGTTTGCTGACTCCGACTCTAGGTACCCAAAATTTCCTCCGACTCCACAGCCCTGGTTTCCTGTCCAAATCGCGTGCGCTTTCCTGCACCGCTCCTTGTCATAAGCCTGGTACACACGATCAGATTTTCCGCGGACAAAGAGTAGGACTTTAGTCCGAAGGGCATTGGCCATGAACTTGTCTTGCATACAAACGGCACATAATTGTTTGCCAACAAACACGAAACAACTTGGTTTTTCAGCTCTTCAGCGCCATCCTTTGGGCAACTTCTGTAATGTTGTGTTATGGTGAGCATTGCTTCTGAGCATGCGTGTTTGTACTTAGAATTTTTTGACTTCTGATAATCCGACAACACACATTTTTGTTGACGGAAGGTTTTAAAGCGTGCTATCCCACATTTGTTGGTGGATAATCCGACAACATGGAGCGTACAAACGGTTGCATTTTCCAACAGCCTGTCGTCACACAATTCTCGATGGAAAATCCGATCGTGTGTATGAGGCTATGGTGACTTCAGCCTGGCCTCACACAGTGGGGGAAATCTGATTTGGACAGGAATCGCACCGCATTCTTGCTCAAATCGTATGCGATTGTTTGCAGTGCAATTTGAGCCCATTCATTTTGTGTGGGCTCAAATCACACCAGAAAGGTATTGGTATTCGGCGAGTATTTGACCGAAAGTGTCAGTACTTTTAGTCGCTGATTTAAAAAAAACGGTAAGGGTTCCACCTTTTTCATTACCATCAGATTGCAGGATGTGTGCAGATTATGGTAAGCTTAAGGACCGCCTAACGCTGATATACGTCGGCAGAATGGCACGGCTGGGCACAGGCACGTACAGGTACGTCGCCTTTAAAAGCCCAGCCATCGGTCGTGCTCGCGACCCGGTACAAAGCTCCGTGATCGGATCGCCGCCGGTGTCCCGCGATCGCGTCACAGGAGCTGAAGAACGGGGAGAGGTGAGTGTAAACAAACCTTCCCTGTTGTTCTGTGCGGCAGTGTCAGTGATCGTCTGTTCCCTGTTATAGGGAACGACGATCAATGACGTTACACCTACCTTTCAGCATTTATCAGGTAATTGTGGTATACAGAACAGCCAAAAAGTTATTTAGTGGCAATATTTTAATGTAAAAAGATTTATAAGCTGTGGGCACTGTGGAGGGGGAGGGCGCAGATTAACTATTTGCATATTATCTGAAGGAATGATCCTTGTGAGGAATAAAGGTGCGAGTAAAGGAAGGAGATTTAATGTTCCAATGTATTTCCCTCCTATTCAGGAAGATCAGGGGATTTATCAGAGCAAAGTCCGAGACATGATCAGCGATAACCAGTGTCGTCTCATTGTCAATATCAATGATCTCCGGAGGAAGAATGAGAAGAGAGCCAGTCAGTGAGTACAGCCTGGAAATTGGGTACCTCTCTGGTAAATGGGGGGGGTTGCTGGGACATGTGATCTATAGATTGTCAGCAATCATCACTTGGAAGGATCATCGGGTATCTATTGCTCTTCTCAAACAGATGCAACTTAAAGCGGATGTGCCACGGGAACATAATATTAAAAGCCAGCAGCTACAAATACTGCAGCTGCTGACTTTTAATATTAGGACACTTACCTGTCCTGGAGTCAAGCGCCGATCGCAGCAGAGCACGAGCGATCGCTCGTCTCTCTGCTGCTCCCCCCCGCCATCCACGCTCAGGGAACCAGGAAGTGAAGCGCTGCGGCTTCACTGCCCGGTTCCCTACGGCGCATGCGCGAGTCACGCCGCGCCAGCCGATTGGCTCCCGCTGTGTGTTGGGAGCCGAGTGTTCCCAGCACACAATGGGCGACAGACGGGATGTGACGGAATGCCCGTCTTTTGCCCGTAGCGTGTGGCCGGAAGTGGGTGCAAATACCTGTGTCTGCACCCCCCTCCCCCCTGAAAGGTGTCTAATGTGACACCGGAGGGGGCGGGACTCCACTTTAGGGTGGAGAACCGCTTTAAATGCCAAGCCTGGAGTTGGGCCTTGTTAGGGACCCCTCACCCATATATATTGCAGCAGGGTGGCCCTCCTGCACAAAATGTCTCCCAAGCCCACCCCCCCCCCCCCCCCCCAGGGCTGGACTGGGACAAAAACGTGGCCCTGGACTTTTTCCAACCCAGGGCACAGCACATCAGGAAACAAGAACGGTTCAGGGCACATTGTTTACCTGCCAGCATGCAGAGTAGCGCATGAAGCGTGTATGATAAGTTCTCTCTAATGTCACGCTGCGGTTGCCCCCCGGCGGCCCCTCCTTCTCGTCCATCCCAGATGATGTCACAAGCAAATGGGGATGGACGAGAAAAGAGGAGTCGCCAGCGGGGAGCAGCCGCAGCGTGACATTAGAGAGAACTTATTATACACGCTTCCTGCGCTACTCTGCATGCTGGGTAGATCGCCGCGGACCTCCGACCGGCCCACAGCCATCGGCCCACCGGAAGTCTCCCCCCCCCGGCAAAGCATCCACCACACAGTTAGAAAGCACTCCCTAGGAGCACATTTTACCCTTTGATTGCCCCTGATGGTAACCCCCTCCCTGCCAGTGTCTTTAGTACAGTGGTCCCCAAAAAGTGTCAGATTTGTCCGCCACAATGTCGCAGTCCTGCTTAAGATCGCTGCCATTAAAAAATACAAATTCAATAAATCCCATAGTTTGTAGACGCTATAGCTTTTTAAATCAATTAACAATATTGATTTTTAAATCAATATACAATTATTTGTACAAGTTTTTATATATATATATATATATATATATATATATATATATATATATATATATATATATATATATATATATATATATATATATATATATATATATATATATATATATATAATTTTATTTTTTTGTTGTGTATAAACATTTTTATATTGTAGCACACAAATTGATCCAATAAACTCTTCATTAAAAGTTGCCCTAGCATGTTAACCAGTTAGAAACGCAACATTAGCATATAAGCACTAAGTAGTGTGTATGTGTGTGTGTGTGTGTATATATATGTATATATATATATATATATATATATATATATATATATATATATATATATATATATATATATATATACACACATTGTATATATAATTACTAATTTTTTTTTCTCCATATCTACACCTAACATTAAATGTCTCTTTAGCTATGCAGCCCTATTATATACATTTTCTGACTTCTCCCCCAGGCTTATGAATCAGGCCTTTGAGGGTCTTATTGCCTTCCAGAGGGCTCTGAAGGATTTTGTTGCGTCTATCGATGCGACGTACGCCAAGCAGTATGAAGATTTCTACATCGGTCTGGAAGGAAGCTTCGGTTCTAAACATGTTACTCCACGCACCCTCACGTCACGATTTCTGGGCTCTGTTGTCTGTGTGGAGGGCATCGTTACCAAGTGTGAGTATATGGATTTATATACATGATTGCATAGCAGTTGAGGCTGAAAAAAGACGCAAGTCCAACCTATGAGACACAGATCTATATACTTGTAAAAACATAAGGAGCTGCACTTCTAATAAATGAACAAATGCGATTAAATGAAATCAGTAAGTGAATCCAGTTGAGTTGGAAAAACAACAAATAGATAAAATAATGTGAGATAAATTGGCCTTTAAAAAAAACGTACAAAAAGAGAAATGTTTGTTAAGACGCCATGTGATAGGATCTTCAATGATATGAAAGACCACGTGAATCCACCACCAGAGTGCAGGCTTACCAGCTGTTAGAGCTTGTAGCCAATACCCAGCCAGGGCCTTTGATCTCCCCCACACCTCCGGTGGCTAACGAGCCGATCGTTCCTGGAGGCTTAGCATTTAACCCAGGAGTCGGCAAACGGGAAATTACCTTGGTAGGTGAATTATACCAGTAGAGAATAAAAAATTGCCATCAATAAAATCAAGTGGTAGTGTATAAAAGTCTTTGCTAACAAGCAGACTATACAAGAGTAAAATTCCATAAAAACAAGAGCCAGCCGGCAAGTAGTACACACGCCCGTTCTAGCGGAACGTGAGAACAGCACGGTGACGTCAGCACGACGCTCCTCCCTACGCATTTTGTCACTAAGCGGACGTCGTCCTGGGGCACTATATACTTTTAACTGCTTTAAAAAGCTGGACTCCGTGAAATGGCTAAATTAATACACAAGCTCTTTTGCCTGTCAAAGAATTAGTATTTTTATTCTTGCATTTCTAAAACTGAGTGTTGACAGACACCCGAGAGTCCTTTTTCTGCCCTTTAGTAACACAATAGTTGCCCCAATCCTCAGCCTGTGATTACAGAAGAAGCTGAAGACTGATGAGCTCATATGTAAGGATGAGCTCAGGCGTGTGCGCAAGACGCACATGCAGAGCCCGCCAGGAAGTCGGCAATGCACAGCGCTAATCGCAGGCAGTGAGATATTTTCCTGATGCGTGGCTGCAGAGATCGAGGAATGTCTCACTGCCTGTGAATTGGCACTGTGCAGTGCCGACTTCCTGGCGCGTTCTGCACGTGTTGGTTGCGATCATGCCTGAGCTCATCCTTACTCATCTGTCACTCTTTCCTCTTATCAGAATGTTGCTCCTCAGCACATGAGCTGTGGTACAATTGATTGGCACTTTATGCTGTTTTTCCATCTCCCAGCCAGAGCTCTGTTCTGTTTAGGAAGTTAATGCCAAGTCTGATTATTTGCCACCTAGTGGGAGACTTACGCCACTGCAGCCTGAAAACCATCCATTCCCAAAAATTGATATTTTCATAGCTTGTCCAGGACAGCACATGAGAACATGAATCCTCAACCCCCATCCCCTTCATAGGCAAGGGTCTTTAAAAAGGCATCCTAGAGAACGCCTTGTCTGTTTTTTTTGTTTTTTTTTGCAGCGGGTGGCTGTGTTATCCTGGAACTCTGAAAGAGGGAGGCAAGCTCTCTTATGCGGTTGCCTCCATGCTTTTTGGATGGGAGCAGACCCTTCTTTAAGTTTAAGTCTGTGTGTAATGGATCCCCGTCGCACTCTGCTTGAGTGCTTCCGTCCGTACACAGCTTCCTCCAATCTAGACCTTCAGAGATCGGATTTTTATAGCCAAATATTGTAACATCAATATAGCTCAGTTACACAGCTTTAACATGGACTGTTTATTTTGAGCTCTTGCACAAATATATACACCAGAATGACAATACAAACTGTAACCAGAAACCTAATTAACATGAGCTAATTAACTAATTGTTTAGACAGCCTAGGTGACTCCGAGGCATGATCTGTTCTGGACAGACTTGCCGTCTTTTAGCTCAGACACAATCAACATTATCATAAATATAAACACAGCAAACCTCACAATAGCAGAAGCTACATTACAATTAACAATATAAACAGTGATCTCCCCCTCCTCGGCCTAGGACTGTGGAGAACTGTGATCAGCTCTTTCAATTAACATGTCCAGTTCAGAATCAAACAAACCTAGTATAGTCTCTCTCTCTCATATAATTACATTTTCCAGAGATATTGTGGATTATTGTTACTGTCCCATTTTAAGTAATTCAAGACACATTTTCTCAGTCACCCCGTGCGCCTAATGGACAGAGGGTGACTTGGACCCTCCCGTCACACTGGACCTGCTCCTCCGTTTCATAATCTGAGATTCAGGATCTTCCCAGGCTCAGCCCCTTAGAGAGAAGTAGTTAGGTGGATTTTGGGGAGTTTCTACTCTGCATACTTTCTACAGTCAACTCGGGGTCGGGGGGCCACAGTGCTGCTGTTTTTCTCAGTGCTCTAACACATCAGCATAGTTTGTTAAATTACTAACGTCTTAAAAAAAATAGTACATTCTAACATTTGTCTATATTTAGGTTCTTTGGTACGCCCTAAAGTGGTCCGCAGTGTTCACTACTGTCCGGCCACAAAGAAGACCATCGAACGCAAGTATACAGACATGACCAGCCTGGATGCCTTTCCCTCAAGCGCTATATATCCCACTAAGGTAAGTTGTCAAGAACTGAAGCCTTGGTGTGTCTGTTACAATCATTTATAGTGCCGACAGCATTGTGCAGGGATTTACGTACTGTATGCTTGATTTCCTACCTTCAAGAAGCTTGGTCTAAGGTCCCTACTTCGTGTGTGTGTGTGTGTATATATATATATATATACACACACACACACACACACACTATTAGGGCTGCAACTAACGATATCTTCATAATCTATTAGTTGGCCGATTTGTTTTGATCAGATAATAACCTTAAAGTGTGGTGTATAATTATATAAGGGAGGGATATATACATCCCTTAAATTTTCCACTTGAATTTTGCGGAGTGGGGTTGAATAGGAGCTCTTCTCCCAGTGATCGCCCAGAGAAAGAGAGAAGAGCGAGCCAGTCGGATCATCAAAGCGCAGAACATCGTTGTAGCAGCTTTCATTTTGATTGCTGTGTGTTGCCCGCCCTCGCTGTCACATACAGCCCTGCCTCCTGGCCTGGGTACTTTGATAGACAGAAAACCCATCCAATCCTGGGACGTGTGACATATCAAAGTCCCCGTGCCAAGAAGTGGGGGCTGTATGTGACGAAAAAACGTGGGTAACACGCAGCAATTTAAAGCTGTTTGAGCGATGTTCCTTGGTGCTCTGATGCGGCCAGTAATCCTCTTCCTTGCCTCTTTTCCCTTAGCAGGTGGGCTGCATTGTTGGGCACAGGTAAGGCAGCATTGCTAAAGTTATTAATTTTATAACCTAATTCTGCATAAAACAAATATCATTTCATGAGATAATTTGAGGGCATATTTAGGGGCAGAGTAGTGGTTGGGGCAACTGGTGGCAAGTAAGGCCTGGCTAGTAGCTCAGGACTTGAACTTTTGAGCCCTGTGTGTGTGTAATATATATATTTCTCACAAAAGTGAGTACACTCACAATTTTTGTAAATTATTTTATATCTTTATTTGACAACACTGAAGAAATTACACTTTGCTACAATGTAGAAGTGGCGTAGTTTTCTGATGTCTCGCTGCTCTTGATTGCAGGATGAGGAAAACAATCCGCTGGAGACGGAGTTTGGGCTCTCCCTGTACAAAGATCATCAAACAATCACCATCCAGGAGATGCCAGAAAAGGCCCCCGCTGGTCAGTTGCCACGATCTGTGGACATCATTTTAGATGATGACCTTGTCGACAAGGTGAAGCCCGGGGACCGCGTGCAGATTATTGGAACCTATCGCTGTCTGCCTTCCAAACAAAATGGCTACACTTCTGGCTCTTTTAGGTAATGTCTTTATGCTTTAGTTTCCCTTTGGGTTTGAATTCTTGTGCTTTTGGTTGAAAGATTATTTTTATTACAGGTACTTGTATAGCACTGTAAATTTTCACAGCACTTTGCACATACATTGTACATTCACATCAGTCCCTGCTGTCACATAGCTTACAATCGAAGGTCCCTAACTCACATTCACACATACTTGGGTCAATTTAGACCGGAGCCAATTAACCTACCCAGCATGTCTTTGGAACGTGGGCACAGGGAGAACATGCAGACTTGGGTTTCGAGCCGGTGACTAGAGTTGTCCCGATACCACTTTTTTTTTTATCAAAACAAAGTTTTATCTATAATCAAAAGTAACAGTCGTACAATCATACTAGCATTTGTACATGAATTTTAGCATGAAAAATGTGACATTTAACATATCCGGATTCAGTAGGGGAGTGTTCTTTTCCCTTTTTTTTTTTTTTTCCCCCTTTTCTTCCCCTTCCCACACAACTTTATTGTAACAGAGAGTGCATACATGTCATTACATAGATCTAAAGTGTCAATGATGATATGAGGGTGTGCAGCATTCAGAATACCAACAGTTCAAAGCCGGTGTCATGGCCAAGAGGCAGTCTGGTGCCCACCATGCAGGTACTCTAGACCCTCACCGGAGCGCCCAGCCAGGCGCAGGCCACCCATCTGGCAACATAGACCTGTGGTGACTCACATACAAGTATCAGGGTCCTGTAACCAACGGTCCCAAATTTTATCATATTTGGTCCGGCATTCCCTGTTAATATACATAATCTTTTTGTATGGAAGATTATTATTGACCTCCACCTCCCACTCCACAAGTCTAGGGGGTACGGGTCGCATCCAGCTCCGAGCAATGACCTTCCGCACCGAGAACAAGGTCTCATGCAGGAACGTCTTCGTGTATTTGTCTATAGTATCCGGAAGCACCGCAAGTAGGCACTGTTTTGGGTCCAGCGCACCCGGAGCCCGATACCACTTTTTAAGACCGAGTACAAGTACCGATACTTTTTTTTTTTCCAAGTACTCGCCGATACCGAATACCGATACTTTTTTTTAATCTCATGTGACAGTGGCACATGTGTCAGTATTTTATTTATTTTTTATCTTTAACAATTTGTGTTTAATTTTTTACAATTTTTATTTATAATGCTTTCTTTTTTTTTTTAAGGGGTGTCAGTGTTTTTTCTTTAATTTTTTTTTTTTTTTTCCCAGCCCTGTTGGGGGAGCTTTGGTGATTATATCAAGGGTCTTAACAGACCTCTGACATCTCCCCTCTGAGACAGGGAGAGGGACTAGGGACACATGTTCCCCTGTCCCTTTCTCAGCAGCATCAGCTGCGCTGAAAATGAAAGGAGTGAAGACAGCGTCTTCTCTTCATAAACTGAAACATTTGTAAACACAGGTTACAATGTTTCAGTTGTGGGAATGGACAGAGTCGGTGATCACTGACTCTGTCCATTCGGAGCAGTAAGGAGCCGGATTTACCGGTTCCTACCCCGCTCTCCATCCTGACATTTTCAGGGGGCGGAGGAGGAGCACGGAAGGGGAGAGAAACACGGCGGGATACATGGAGGGAGGGAGACAGACTGCAGCAAAACGGAGGAGGGCTGGAGGAGGAGGAGGAGGACACGGGACAGTCAGCGGTGATCGTGTGTGGGGGAGTTTCAAGCACCGATCACTGCTGATTTTAAAGCAGCTGAAAGCCGCGCGGGGGGGGGGGGGGGAGGGGAGTAGAGAGAAGCGGAGAATTTAATTTTAAATCTATACATCGGTGATCGGTGCTTGTAACTTCCCCACGCACTGATCACCGCCGACAGTACAAGTATCGGGTGAAGCATCGGGAGCATTTGCATGTGTACAAGTACTCGGGCAAATGCTTGGTATCGATACCGATACTAGTATCGGTATCGGGACAACCGACGCTGACGTGACGCTAGTGTTGCCAGGCAGAAGTCCTAAACACTCACTAAGTGAAGTCCTAAACACTTCATTAAATGAAGTAGTGATGATTTTTTGTGAGCCCCTGTTTCTGTTTTTAATTGTCGTTTTTTCTTTGTAGAACAATTTTGATTGCTTGCAATGTGGCTCAGATGAGTAAGGAAGTGTCGCCGGTCTTTTCAGCAGATGACTTGGCTAAGATCAAGAAGTTCAGTAAAACTCACTCTAAGGTACTTGTAAAACCATAGCTTTGTAACATTGCTACATATTGTATGTTCTGTGGAAACTGAGGAGTTATCTTTAGTACATGTGATTGGAACATCATTATATGCATAGTCAGACATTGGTACCCTTTTTTAGTCTGTTATAGAGAAACAGAACCGTGGAAGCTGTCATTTCATGTAAACTGAATAAAGCCACCCAGCCCTACAGCCCAACAGAATTCCGGTGACCGCTGTGATTGCCAGTCTCACAAGTCATGATGGTAAAGCTCCTAATCTCTATACATCGGGAGCTTTCCAGGACCCTCTCGTTACTGTGCTGTGCGCTCGCTCCCAGCACGGTATTTGCCTAGCAGTGCATATATGCTGCCGCTGGGCGTTAAAGCCCACACGCCGACAAGCCACATATATGTGCCAGGTTGGCGGGAAGTGGTTAAAGCATTCCCTCTTGAGCTTTAGGAAGGGAAATGTCTGATCCAGGTGTCCTTTGGAAATCCAGCATGAGATCATTTTGATAAGATGAATTTCTCACTTCCTGTTTCTCAGTAAGCTTGCCCCCATCATCTGGCTGGGGGTTAGTCAGCCAGAACAGCTTACTGAGGAGGAACAGGAAGTGAAAAATTCAGTCAAAGAAAAAAAACCTTTAGAAGGGAAATCAAAAGCTAGTGCATTGTTGGTTCCTATTTAGAAAATAAAAAATGAACCTTTACAACCCCTTTAACTGTAGCACCTGCTATTTATGAAAAAAGTTTTACAGTGACCTGTCCTCTAAAGCCTGCATTCAAGAGCTACTAAAACTACATATTTCAAGATTTGGCACAACTCTGCATAGAAACCAGTCGGCTTCCAGGATTTATTAGGAGGATACATAGAGAAAATAGACGAAATGGCATGACTGAAATGAAATGCAAAAAGTTGTGTATAAAGATTAACCACTTCCCGCCCGGCCTATATCAGAATGACGGCTGGGCGGTGCTTCAGTTATGCTGACTGGACGTCATATGAAGTCTCTCAGGATAACAGCCGGCGCACGCCCGTGGGGCGTGTTAGTCTGATGCACCGCAACATGCATCTCGGTAAAGAGCCTCTGACGGAGGCTCTTTACCATGCGATCAGCCGTGTCCAATCACTGCTGATCAGTGTAAACGGGAAAAGCCGTTTATTTGCTTTTCCTCACTGGCGTCTTGACAGACGCAAGTAGAGGAGAGCCGATTGTCTGCTTTCCTTATGGAGGGGGGTCTGCGCTGATTATCAGCGCAGTCCCCCAGAGGATGCCCACACTTCCAGAGATACCACCAGGGATGCCCAGAATGGATGGCCACCATGTATGTCAACCTGGACCACCAGGGACGACAATTAGTGCCCATCAGCAATGCCTGCCAGTGCCACCGGTGATGCATATCGGTGCCGCCTTATCAGCGCCCGTCGGTGAAGGAGAAAATGTATTTACAACAATTGATAAACGTTTTATTTTCTAAATACTGTATGCATGTAAACTCAGAGGTGTGTTGTGTGGCTCTTGCTTTGCAGGTTGCTGTACAAATTTGTAAAGTTCAAGCTAAAAGGCAGCAATTACTTGGTGGTGGTCATTTTGTATCTTCAGTTAAGCTGGTGATCTTGATAAATTAATTTTAGGATTATTATAAGATGGCTTTATGACTCTTAAGCCATGTAAATGCTTGGTCACGTTACATTTTATAATCGTGTGCCTTCTCTCCACAGGATGTGTTTGAGCAGCTGTCCAGGTCTCTTGCTCCGAGTATACACGGGCACCAATACATTAAGAAGGCGATCCTCTGCATGCTGCTTGGTGGTGTGGAGAAGGTGCTAGAGAATGGGACTCGTATCAGAGGAGATATCAACGTTCTGCTGATAGGTTTGTTGCTTACATTTTTCATGTTCTGTAGGGTTTATACGTAGGATACAGATTAACCTACACCTTGAGTAGCATGTTTTGGTGGGGGCAGGTATTGAGCCTATCAGAATTCTAGCAAACGTGTACCCTACTAACTCCCCTGTGAGGAGAGTTGGTTTCCCATAACCGGATTCCCTGTTCCTTCCCTCTGGTGTAGCATAGTGCCAAACGGCATTTATTTGCTATTGGTAATTAACCACTTAAGGACCGGACCAATATGCAGCTAAATGACCCAAGGGGTTTTTACAATTCGGCACTGCGTCGCTTTAACAGACAATGTCGTGCGACGTGGCTCCCAAATAAAATTGGCGTCCCTTTTCCCCACAAATAGAGCTTTCTTTTGGTGGTATTTGATCACTTCTGCGGTTTTTATTTTTTGTGCTATAAACAAAAATAGAGCGACAATTTTAAAAAAAAATCAATATTTTTTACTTTTTGCTATAATAAATATCCCCCAAAAACATATCTAAAACATTTTTTTCCCTCAGTTTAGGCCGATACGTATTCGTTTACCTATTTTTGATAAAAAAAATCGCAATAAGCGTTTATCGATTGGTTTGCGCAAAATTTATAGCATTTACAAAATAGGGGATAGTTTTATTGCATTTTTATTATTATTATTTTTTTTACTACTAATGGCGGCGATCAGCGATTTTATTTTTTTTTTTTTTTTTTTTTTTCGTGACTGCGACATTATGGCGGACACTTCGGACAATTTTGACACATTTTTGGGACCATTGTCATTTTCACAGCAAAAAATGCATTTAAATTGCATTGTTTATTGTGAAAATGACAGTTGCAGTTTGGGAGTTAACCACAGGGGGCGCTGTTGGAGTTAGGGTTCACTTTGTGTGTGTTTACAACTGTAGGGAGGTGTGGCTGTAGGACTGACATCATCGATCGAGTCTCCCTTATATAAGGGATCACTCGATCGATACGCCGACACAGTGAAGCACGGGGAAGCCGTGTTTACATACGGCTCTCCCTGTTCTTCAGCTCCGGGGAGTGATCGCGACGGAGCGGCTATAAACGAATAGCCGCGCCGTCGTCCCGGATCGCTCCCCGAGGGGATCCGACCGCCGCATGTAGCGGGGGGGGGGGGGGTCCCGATCGGACCCCCGACCCAAGTCTAGGCAGGTCCGTGCCATTCTGCCAACGTATAGCTACATGAGGCGGTCGGGAAGTGGTTAAAGTAGATATTCGTTAGAACCGCTCTAGCCTTCAGTAATGATGGGTACTGTCAATCGCACATTAATTTTTATTATTTGCATCATATGTGCAGTATATATGTAAAATCATTTTTTGTTTTACCAGGTGATCCCTCTGTAGCCAAGTCTCAGCTTCTACGATATGTGCTTTCTACGGCACCCCGTGCCATCACGACCACAGGCCGGGGCTCCTCTGGGGTGGGTCTGACTGCTGCTGTCACAACTGATCAAGAGACTGGTAAGTTCGCAATAGGAGGCTCAGATGACTCTTAGAAGCCTGTTTCAGCCAGCTATGTGTAAAATATGTGTACATGAAGGTTGACAATCGCTAGGGTTAAAGTGGATGTAAACCCTCACATATACCCAGTGAAGTGTCTGGCCTCAGATGATACACAGAGCTAAAACAAACCAGTGTCATTGGCACAGGGAACGTGTATATTAGCACTACTCACTGTTTTGGTGTCAGTGTACCCCCCCAGCCAGCATCAGATGGTGTCAGATTGCCCGCCACACTATCACAGACCCACTATGAGTCAGATTGGTGCCCTTACTAGTATAAAAAATTCCAATGTATACCAAGTGAGTAAATCCCACCAAATGAAAGCTGTATTAGTGTGAAAAAAAATGCTAAAAATGTAATTTCGGTACAGTATTGCTTGACTACGCAATTGCCAGTTAGACCTCTTTCACATTGAGGCGTGGAGCCGCGGTGACGGTATAGCCGCGCTATTTGTAGCGCGGCTATACTGTCGTATTTACCGCGATATTCAGGCGCTAGCGGTGAGGTTTTATTACCACGCTTTCCCATTGATTTCAATGGGAAGGAGCGGTGAACACATCGCTCCTATACCGCGGTAAAGATGCGGCTAGCAGGCGCTAGATGCGGCTAGCAGGACTTTTGGAGCGCTCCTGCTAGCGCACCGCTTCAATGTGAAAGCCTTCGGGCTTTCACATTGAACACTACAGGGCAGGTTTTTTCATGCGGTATAGCAGCGCTATTTTTAGGGCTGTACCGCATGAAAAACGCCTCAATGTGCAAAAAATTACCTGGTCCAGAGGGCAAGTGGTTGCTAGAAAATTTGACAACTCCAGAAGTTCTTTCTTTAGCACAGCTCCCTTCACCTTCCTATATGACCTATTATGTAACTTCAGGGGGCGTAGTAGGGAATATTATGGAGTTACAGCTCTGACATCTCATCCAAGATGGTGGTTCCCAGCACTTTTGGCATTATTTTGGGACCATTGTCATTTATACAGCGATCAGTGCTATAAAAATGCACTGATTACTGTGTAAATTTCACTGGCAGGGAAACACTAGGGGTTGGATCAAGGGGTCAAGTGTGTCCTTGGGAGGGGGGGGATTATGGGCTACATGTGACATGACAGATCACTACTCCTTATGCCAGGGAGCAGTAGATCTGTCATGTTGGAGCCCATTCACATCTAGGCGACAAAACGCCCGACGCCGGGCGCTTGTGCCGCTAGAGGGGAGAATTCCCATTGCTGTCTATGGAGATGGTTCACATCTCATAGACGCCGTACGCCTGTCGCCTGAAAAGTCCCGGACCCTTTTTTTCAGGCGACATTGGCGTTCGGCCATTGACAGCAATGGGAAGGATTTAAAAAAAAAAAAAAAAGATACACTATTCGCGGCAAAATACGCCGCGTACGCGGCGTTGCATGTCGCGGAGGTGTGAATGCAGCCTAACTAGGCAGAACAGGGAAATCTCCCTGTTCTGCAGCTCCGTCGCACGATCGTGGGACAACGGCGGACATCGAGTCCGAGGGCACGTGGCGCCTACTATGCTGTGATTTAAAGGGGACGTACTTGTAAGCCCATTTGCGCAGCCGTGCCATTGTGCCGACGTCAAGCATTGGTCGGCAAGCGGTTAAAGTACCAAAAAAGAGCTCCACACTTCCATTATTTTGTAGAATCTGACCATTTCTGCTCTCAAAGTTACCTGTCATGTGATATGGCCAGTATTTTTATGTACTTTTGGCAATGCAAGTTTTATGGCTTTTAAACTGATCAGTCACTAGATTACTCAGCAGGTGTTCTGATTTGCATTCTTGGTCCAAGTTGGTTGCACAGAAAAGAATAGTGTGCTTGCTAACATTAGTAAGTCACCAATGGTGTCATTTCGTGTTTTCTACAATTGGTATATCATTTTGACGGAACATTCTTTTTCTAGGGGAGAGAAGACTGGAAGCTGGTGCCATGGTGCTGGCTGACCGCGGTGTGGTCTGCATTGACGAGTTTGACAAAATGTCTGACTTGGACCGCACAGCCATCCATGAGGTCATGGAACAAGGTCGTGTCACCATCGCCAAAGCCGGTATTCATGCCAGACTCAACGCCCGCTGCAGTGTGTTGGCTGCAGCCAATCCAGTCTATGGAAGGGTGAGTGATTCTATCATTCTAAAGTGCCGTATGTACAAAATAAGATGACCTGTGCTGTAACTTTGCACATCAAGCTGGCTTTTCAGTCTACCTTATTATACTGCAGCCTTCACTTTACTTGTGCTTTAAATCAATATCAAGGATATGGTGTTGGTAAGAGCTATTTTATCTAAGAAGTTCACGAAACATGGTCCGTTGGGTGTACATATGAGGATTGAGGTGGAGAACCACTGGTCTAAATGTGTACATTTTTGAGGAATTTTTCTTTATTGCACAGTGATTTTTGATCATGTACTGGGGCTCCTTGGATTCTTTATAAAGTTACAACAAAGGTGAATTAATTCTTTAAAACATTCATGGTTGCTTCTGAGTCCTTGAGGAGATGGGGGGTTGAAGTCCTTGAGGAGATGGGGGGTTGAAGTCCTTGAGGAGATGGGGGGTTGAAGTCCTTGAGGAGATGGGGGGTTGAAGTCCTTGAGGAGATGGGGGGTTGAAGTCCTTGAGGAGATGGGGGGTTGAAGTCCTTGAGGAGATGGGGGGTTGAAGTCCTTGAGGAGATGGGGGGTTGAAGTCCTTGAGGAGATGGGGGGTTGAAGTCCTTGAGGAGATGGGGGGTTGAAGTCCTTGAGGAGATGGGGGGTTGAAGTCCTTGAGGAGATGGGGGGTTGAAGTCCTTGAGGAGATGGGGGGCTTGAGGAGATGGGGGGCTTGAGGAGATGGGGGGCTTGAGGAGATGGGGGGGCTTGAGGAGATGGGGGGGCTTGAGGAGATGGGGGGGCTTGAGGAGATGGGGGGCTTGAGGAGATGGGGGGCTTGAGGAGATGGGGGGCTTGAGGAGATGGGGGGTTGAAGTCCTTGAGGAGATGGGGGGCTTGAAGTCCTTGAGGAGATGGGGGGCTTGAGGTCCTTGAGGAGATGGGGGGCTTGAGGAGATGGGGGGCTTGAGGAGATGGGGGGGCTTGAGGAGATGGGGGGGTTGAAGTCCTTGAGGAGATGGGGGGTTGAAGTCCTTGAGGAGATGGGGGGCTTGAGGAGATGGGGGGTTGAAGTCCTTGAGGAGAGGAGATGGGGGGGCTGAAGTCCTTGAGGAGAGGAGATGGGGGGGCTGAAGTCCTTGAGGAGAGGAGATGGGGGGGCTGAAGTCCTTGAGGAGAGGAGATGGGGGGGCTGAAGTCCTTGAGGGAGATGGGGGGGCTTGAGGGAGATGGGGGGGCTTGAGGGAGATGGGGGGGGGGCTTGAGGGAGATGGGGGGGGGGCCTTGAAGTCCTTGAGGGAGATGGGGGGGGGGGGGGCTTGAAGTCCTTGAGGAGATGGGGCTTATGATTAGGTGTCAAAAGTGAAATGTATTTTAGATGGAGTAGGGCTTGTAGAGCAAACAATGGTTTGATCTTATTTTAATGCTTCTCTTTTGTTTTCCAGTATGACCAGTACAAAACTCCTATGGAGAACATTGGCCTCCAAGACTCCTTGTTGTCACGTTTCGATCTGCTGTTCATCATGCTGGATCAGATGGACCCAGAACAGGACCGAGAGATCTCTGATCACGTGCTGCGCATGCACCGCTACAGGGGTGTAGGAGAACAGGATGGCGATGGTGAGTTTTTGTCACACCGTATTTGCGCAGCGGTCTTACAAGCGCACTTTTTTTTGGAAAAAAAACACTTTTTTGAATTAAAAAATAAGGCAACAGTAAATTGGCCCAATTTTTTTATATATTGTGAAAGATAATGTTACGCCGAGTAAAATGATACCCAACATGTCGCGCTTTAAAATTGCGCCCGCTCGTGGCATGGCGTCAAACTTTTACCCTTAAAAATCTCGATAGGCGACGTTTAAAAAATTCTATAGGTTGCATTTTTTGAGCTACAGAGTAGCTCTAGGGCTATAATTATTGCTCGAACGATCGCGGCGATACCTCACTTGTGTGGTTTGAATACCGTTTTCATATGCGGGCGCTACTCGCGTATGCGTTCGCTTCTGCGCGCGAGCTCGTCGGGACGCTTTAAAAAAAAAATTGTTTTTGTTTTCTTATTTATTTTTTTATTAATTTTATTATTTTTTACACTGAAATAAAAAAAAAATGATCACTTTTATTCCTATTACAAGGAATGTAAACATCCCTTGTAATAGAAAAAAGCATGACAGGTCCTCTTAAATATGAGATCTGGGGTCAAAAAGACCTCACATCTCATATTTAGACTTTAATGCAAGAAAAAAAAAAAAAAAAGGAAAATTTGTCATTTAAAAAAATGACAACAAAAACATTGTCTCTTTAGGAGACCGCCATTATCGTTTACATGGCCGCCCACTGTAAAGCTGGATACCTTGGTTGTGGCAGCAGCTGCTACCGTTGCCGAGATATTCAGCTTTAAAAACAGGACGTACATATACAGTGGGCGGTCGGTAAGTGGTTAAATATCATGAATTTGAAAATCAATAATATTGTTGGCTATTGGCACCTTCAGTGCAAGAAAAGTTCAAGAAAAATGCATGCCTTTAAATTCTATGTATGTCTTCTCATTGGTCCTTTGTGCTTCCATTGTGTTAAATATCTTACTGCATTTTTGGCCAGTTCAAAAAATGCAACTCCCCGTTGAAATGTATTGATAACGCACCCGTGTTACATTGTTGATGCGGTGTTTGAGTCGTGTGACCTATGAAAAACACGCCATAAGCACAGTAAAAATGTGGCAAAATCGTGCGCGTGTTCCGCGCTGTTAGCACTTTTTTCTCAATTGGCAAAATGCAGAAAACACCATTTTGACCACCTAAATTTCAGTGCATCTCTATTGGCGAATGCAATCTATTTTTCATTAACTGAAGGACTCGGCTGCATTATTACCAAGACCTTAAAGATTTCAAATGTGGGGTATCTGAATGACTTGCTCCTACAAGCCAAGCGTGCTTTAGACCTGGAACGTGATGTCACAATCATGATTCAAGCGCCGAGGTCTCGTTCTAATGATCCGGGTGTGTTCAATGATCTCCAGAGAGATTTTATTTTACGGCGTGTGTACAAAAACCCCAATTTTGTGCTCCACAATAGCTCTGAATGGTGTCTGACCTCACCTGTAAGACGGCATATTGATTGTATTAAGTAATGTTCTGTACCTAAATGTTAATCTTTCGCTCTCTAGCCATGCCACTGGGAAGCGCTGTTGATATTCTGGCCACTGAAGACCCCAACGTTACCCATGAGGAGCAGCAAGAACTGCAAGTGTACGAGAAACACGACAACCTTCTGCATGGGTCCAAGAAAAGGAGGTAAGTGTCCCCCCTCATAGTGGTCCTGAAATAAACCTTGTCCTTTTTTCAAACTGAACACGAGACCTAAACCTGCACATTTCAGTACATCTGCACATCAACATGATTAATAGAGCTGAGATTTTAGCAGCTGAAGTTTTGGGCAAATCAACTTTTATAAGGCTAGTGTGGCCTTTTTTCTATTCTCTGACCTCTGTTGGTACTCTATGCAGTTGATGGACTCGCAAACCAGTGGGCTCATGAAGTTGTAGGTCGGTTTATTAGGAAGAGTTGAAATACATTTTATGTATAGAATTTTTTTTTTTAAAACCTTGTCTGAGTCTACTGATGGATTTAACCACTTAAGGCCCGGACCATTTTGCTGGTCAGACCGGGCCACTTTTTGCGATTCGGAACTGAGTCGCTTTAACCACTTTAGGACGCCTCCTGCAGATATAGTCGGCAGAATGGCACGGCTGGGCACAAGCACGTACCTGTACGTCTTTAAGTGCCCAGTCGTGGGCGCGCGCCCGCGACCCGAAGCTCTGTGACCGCGGGACCCGTTAGCCGCTGGAGTCCCGCGATCGGTCCACGAGCTCAAGAACGGGGAGAGCTGTGTGCAAATACAGCTTCCCCGTTCTTCACTGTGGCACTGTCTTTGATCGTGTGTTCCCTGATATAGGGAAACCCGATCAATGATGTCACACGTCCAGCCCCGCCCCCTACAGTTAGAAACACAGATGAGGTCACACTTAACTCCTTCACCGCCCCCTAGTGGTTAACTCCCAAACTGCAATTGTCATTTTCACAGTAAACCATGCATTTTTAATGCATTTTTTGCTGTGAAAATGACACTGGTCCCAAAAATGTGTCAAAATTGTCCGAAGTGTCCGCCATAATGTCAGTCACGAAAAAAATCGCTGATCGCCGCCATTAGTAGTAAAAAAAAAATTTTTTTATAAACATGCAATAAAACTGTCCCCTATTTTGTAAACGCTATAAATTTTGCACAAACCAATCGATAAACGCTTATTGCGTTTTTTGTGTTTTTTTACCAAAAATATGTAGAAGAATACGTATCGGCCTAAACTGAGGAAAACTATTTTTTTTTATATATATGTTTTTGGGGGATATTTATTATAGCAAAAAGTAAAACATATTGCATTTTTTCAAAATTGTCGCTCTATTTTTGTTTATAGCACAAAAAATAAAAACCGCAGAGGTGATCAAATACCACCAAAAGAAAGCTCTATTTGTGGGGAAAAAAAGGACGCCAATTTTGTTTGGGAGCCACTTCGCACGACCGCGCAATTGTCAGTTAAAGCGACGCAGTGCCGAATCGCAAAAAATGGCCAGGTCCTTTACCTGCTTAAAGGTCCGGGTCTTAAGTGGTTAACTGAAAATTGCGCAGTCGTGTGACGTGGCTCCCAAACAAAATTTACCTTTTTTTCCCACAAATAGAGCTTTCTTTTGGTGGTATTTGATCACCTCTGCGGTTTTACATTTTTGATTACTGTGAAAATTACACTGGCAGTGAAGGGGTTACCCACTAGGTGGCACTGTAGGGGTTAAGTGTGCCCTAGTTAGTGATTCTTACTGTAGGGGGGATGGGCTATGTGTGACATGACACTGATTTCCGATTACAGGAAGCGGTGATCACTGTCCTTGTCCCCAGGCAGAGCGGGGAGATGCTTGTTTACATCAGCATCTCTCTGTTCTTCCTCACCGTGAGATGATCGCGGGTATCCCTTTGGCGATCGAGTCTGCGGGACCTGTGGTCGGGTTGCGATCTTAAAGGGGACGTGTGTGTATGTGTGTATATATATATATATATATATATATATATATATATATATATATATATATATATATATATATATATATATATATATATATATATACACACACACGTCGTCCTGCCTGTCTGTGCCATCCTGCCGACGTATATAGTCGTGCGCTGGTCGGAAAGCAGTTAATATGTGCTTATTCACTGAAGATCTCTTCCTGGCCAGTGCTTTTATCTTGTAGATGTTTGACATGCTTAATTATTATATAGCTACTATTATCCCCTTAATGCAGAGAATGCATTAACGTAAAAATCCTTTTCCCTTTTTATAACCACTGAAGAATATGAAGCTGGTTTTTGGGGGAATCTTTAAACTGCGTCAGTCTTTATTTCATAAGACCTGCTGTGTCTCTTCAGCAATGAAACAAACTTGCCTGGCTGTTTTCAGTCTTTAGAATGTATACTAGGCTGTGCATGTACAGCTCAGTGTAACTTCTCAGCAGACTTCAACCCATGCACTTACGTGGGAGTTGCGTCGTTGTGGCCCAGCCAATGAATATGGTCAGAGATCCAGCAAGGGCTGGGGTTATATGCTGGCACAGGTGAGGGAAGGCAAGTAATGTTTAGCTACCTGTAATTTCTCTTGAATCCTCATGTTGACTTTGTCCCATACAGAGACAAGACTGTTAGCAAGGAGTTCATGCGGAAATACATCCATGTGGCAAAGCTGTTCAAACCCCTGCTCACATCAGAGGCTGCCAATTACATAGCTGAAGAGTATTCCCGTCTAAGGAGCCAGGAACAGTTGACCAGTGATGTGGCCCGGGTGAGTTCCAGTATTATTGCCGCTTGTTTGAAAGTGTTTGCCTTGCAATGACCGCATTCTAGCTGCAGGTCTGTTCTCCTGGTAGTGTGATAAGTACAAACTAACCATTCTGCTTTTTGCTTCCAGACATCTCCCGTAACGGCTCGTAGTCTGGAGACTCTGATCCGTCTGTCCACAGCTCATGCCAAAGTGAGGATGAGCAAGACCGTACAGCTGCAGGATGCGGAAGCTGCCGTGGAGCTCGTCCAGTACGCCTATTTTAAAAAGGTGAGGGTGCTGAGCACATTAACATGCACCTGTTGTGACTTGTAGGCTGCCATTGCGGAGTTCATCTTCTGAGAGTGAATTTCTTTGCTTTCAGCTTCCTCGCCCCATCTAACCTAGAGCGATTTAATCGTGATCTCTATTCAACCCCCTAAAACGGCATTTTCCGGCTTCAGTGCAGAGGCTTCAGTGCAGAGGCTTCAGTGCAGAGGCTTCAGTGCAGAGGCTTCAGTGCAGAGGCTTCAGTGCAGAGGCTTCAGTGCAGAGGCTTCAGTGCAGAGGCTTCAGTGCAGAGGCTTCAGTGCAGAGGCTTCAGTGCAGAGGCTTCAGTGCAGAGGCTTCAGTGCAGAGGCTTCCCTAGCATGACCATAAACAAAAGTTTGACGCTCAGTAGGTTCATTACAGCTCGATTCTAAGGTATGCATTAATACACAGAAGTCTCATGAAATCACATGTCTACACACTAATGCATGTTGGTGCATGTAAACAAGCCTGTCAACTTGCAGTGCAATTTAAAAATGCATGGATAAGTGAACCTAGCTCCAGAAAGACAGCCTGAAAAGAAACTAGCCACCATTGTGGTCCTGAATAACATCCCAGAATTGCTTTTAATGTTGGTCTTTTTATATCTGAGATGGAAGGTGGTGAAATAAGGTTTGCCACTGTGTCGCTGTGAAGCAGCTGTCAGCGCTCAGTTGTGAACTCCGGCGTGTTCGCACAGTCTATGTGCAGAGCCCGCCATGAAGACGGTGCTGCGCGATTCACAGGCAGTGAGACATTTCCCGATCTCTGCAGCCGAGCATCGGGACAATGTCTCCCTGCCTGTGATTAGCGCAGCGTCGACTTCCTGGCGGGCTCTGCACATGGAGTGTGCGAACACACCGGAGCTCATCCCTACTCGGCATGCTGAATTTTTGGGTTATTTTGAGCTGTGCTGATACTACAATGCATTTTCAGGAAGCTGTGTTTTCTGCTTGGTAGTGTATAACGTGCTTAAAGGGAACCAGTCAGTTTTTCATTTAACCTCTTCCTGACCACCCTATAGCAGGTTTACTGCACATAAGTGTATGTGTGTGTATGTGTGTGTATGTGTGTGTGTGTATGTGTGTTTATGTGTGTATGTGTGTGTGTGTGTGTGTATATGTATGTGTATATATATATAATGTGTGATAGAGATAGATATCTCTCTGTGTGATTCTGCACCTCTGGGTTTCAAGCGCAAACGATTTTTACACAGCGGAACCAGCGATCCATGTCTTCAAGCAGCCAAAGCACCTCCCTCACAGCTTGCTGCAGCTTTACAATTGGTTGCCCAATGCGTATGTCGTGCTGTGAATGGTCCCATAGTCTTCTGGAACATGTGATAGGTGCTTGGGGACGACGACGACTTTCCCTTTGATCGCCTAGGCCAGTGATGGCGATCCTTGGCACCCCAGATGTTTTGGAACTACATTTCCCATGATGCTCAACTTCACTGCAGAGTGCATGAGCATCATGGGAAATGTAGTTCCAAAACATCTGGGGTGCCAAGGTTCACCATCACTGGCCTAGGCGGCCGTAGCAAAAGTGGGATCAAGTACCCACCCTGCCCCCCCTCCCCAAAAGTGCCATTCTTGAAAGTGGGGGGTCTCTTAAAGTGGAACTTCCCTTTTGAGTGTAGCGCACTGCTTTAAGTCCAAATTTATTGTTTTCAAAGGAACATAAACTACACTTTTTTGGACCTCATGCCGTTCCTCGGGCCAAATGACAGATTTGAATAGATTTTACTAACATATACAAAACAACATAAGTATTAGTATAACTCGAGGCAAAACTTTAAAAATAAAATGTTTTAAGTTTTGAATAAAGTGGAGATAGATCAGAACACCTAGGATTTTATTGATGTCTGTGCTCCCATTAGAGATTCTCCCTTTTTGTACTGTTTTTTTTACCTTGATCACTGCCATAGAGTAAAAAAAAATCCTTAATTTTGGGTTGTCCCCAGAAAGCTATGAGGGAAATGTTCCAATGGGGCACACTAGTTCTGGTGACCTAGGGGGCCCCCAATAGATTTCTTTAATATGGAGGGAATTGCTCTTCCTGTTTTGGCTAGGAGACAGGAAGTGGAGGGAAATATTTCCATTGGGACCCAGGTAGCAACAAAACTGTCAGAAGTTATAACCTTCCTGTACTGTATTAAAAATGAAAGTGTCTTGTCCAAGTCTGAAAATGGCGTAATACAAATGTGAAGCATTTCATTGATACAAAGTGACAAACATTGCTAATAAGTGAGATGTATTCGGATCTGTACTCCTATGAAAGGTCTTGTAGACATAATTTAAAAAGTTGCCTGATACAACTTCTGAAATACAGCTAGCTGTTCGATGCACAATCTATTAGTGGTGCAATCATCGAAAATGAGGCGTATCGAAATGTTAATGCTTTTTTGCAAACCTTTCTATAAAATCCACTCTAGTGAAACTCGTAGAGCATGGGTTACATCGGGATATTCTAGGGTGGGAGGTGACCCATTACTAGGACTAAACTTGCCGTCTCATCTTAGGTTCTGGAGAAGGAGAAGAAGCGGAAGAAGAAAGATGGGGCTTCTGATACTGAGGAAGAAGAGGCGCAGACAGAAAGGAAGACCAGGAAGAAAAGGTCAGTAGCCTTGTACCATCTGTAGGGAGTGGTTGTATACCTTGTTTATCAAAGTGACTTTGTGTAGGTGGATGGCTAAGTACAGTGTTACTGCCGAGGCCAAAAGTTTTGACAATGCCAAATATTAATTTTCTGCGGGTTCTTCAGTGTTTTTACATATTTCTCTTTCGTTCATGGACGGACACAGCATCCCTTGACAGTAGGGTTATGCACCTTCCGCCTAAACTCTCCTGGAAGGAAGGTGCATAAACCCTACTGTCAAAGGATGCTGTGTCCGTCTATGAACTCAGAGAAATGGATTTTACGGTGAGTACAAAAATCCTATTTTCTCCTTCGTTCATGGACGAACACAGCATCCTTTGACAGTAGGGTTATGCACCTTCCTTTCAGGAGAGTTTAGGCGGAAGGTGCATAACCCTACTGTCAAAGGATGCTGTGTCCGTCCATGAACGGAAGAGAAAATATGATTTTACGGTGAGTACAAAAATCCTATTTTTTGTGAGATGTTACTATGGTATACTGAAGTATAATTACAAGCATTTCATAAGTGTCAAAGGCTTATATTGACAATTACATGACGCTTATGCAAAGAGTCGATATTTGGAGTTTGTCAGAATCTTTTTTGGGGGGGGGGGGGTTTGGTCACCCGCTTCCTGAGGATTGACCACAAGTTCTCAATGGGGCGTTTCCTGGCCATGGACCCAACATTTCAATGTTTTCTTCCCCAAGCCACATAGTAATCACCTTTTCCTTATGACAAGGTGCTCCATCATGCTGGAAAATACATTGTTCCTCACCAAACTGTTCTTGGATGGTTGGGAGAAGTTGCTCTCGGAGGATGTTTTTGTACCATTCGTTCTTCATGGCGGTGTTCTTGGGTAAAACTGTGAGTGAGCCCCCCACTCCCTTGGATGAGAAGACACCCCACACATGAATAGTCTCAGGATGCTTTACTGTTGGCATGGCACAGGACTGATGGTAGCGATCACCTTTTCTTCTTTTCAGGACAATGTTTTTTCCAAATGCCCCAAACAATTAAAAAGGGGATTCACCTGAGAAAGTGACTTTACCCCCAGCAGTCCAATCCCTGTACCTTTTGCAGAATATCAGTCTATCCCTCATGTTTTTCCTGGAGAGAAGTGGCTTCTTTGCTGCCCTTCTTGACACCAGACCATCCTCCAAAAGTCTTCTTCTCACTGTGTGTGTAGATGGACTCACACCTGCCTCCTGCCATTCCTGAGCAACCTCTGCACTGGTGGTGCCCCGATCCCGCAGCTGAAAAAACTGTAGGAGACGGTCCTGGTGCTTGCTGGACTTTTGGGTGCCCTGAAGTCCTTCACAAATGCAGTGGATTATTTTTTTTTTTTTAAATATGGGATTAAGTTTATTTTCGTGGCAAAGAGGGACTTTGCAGTTCACCTGATCACTCTTCATAACATTCTGGAGTATAGGCAAATTGCCATCATAAAAACTGAGGCAGCAGACTTTGAAAATGTAATATTTGTGTCATTCTCGAAACCTTTGGCCAGGGCTATACATTTATATGAACTGTTCGGCCAGTCTTGTGTACTGATCAGCCTCGTGGATAGGAAAGGGACACAGCTGAATTGGGTAATAGTGGAGTATCTTGGCAGTACAGGGCGGTAACTGAATCGCATGACTGGCCTAGTAGAGTTACAAACTTTTGCCTACAATATTTAGCCTGAGTCTGCCATGCACTAATCCTTTTTGCTTCTACTGCATTGGCCCTTCATGTTCACACGCAAGTTGCTGTTGGATTACTTGTGCTTTATCTGCTTTGATTTGTATTTTAGAAAATCCAGCACTGCTGAGGGAGAGACACATGACCCCTACGACTTCAGTGATACAGAAGAGGAGACCCCTGATGGTTAGTATTGTTTAATTTGATTTAAAGTGATTATAAAATGTCAAGGTGTTCTATTTTTTTATTTTTTTTGTGTATTAAAATAACAAACTAATTTTGCACAGAGCAGTTCCGATCCTTCTCGGGTCCCTTGTTGAGTGCCCCCATAGTGAGCCGCATGCTATGGGGGCACTCGCTCCCGAGCCCTGCTTTGTGTCCTCCGCCAATGACTCCCACTGCTGTACCTAAGCCAGTTAGGAGGGAGAGAGCCTTCGGCTCTCTTGCACAATGCTGGATCAGGCTCTGGTAAATATAATATTTAGGGGGGGGCTGCATGCAGAAGGTTTTTTACCTTGATTGCAGTAAGGTAAAAAAAACTTTTTGACTTTGAAACCACTTTAATGTTGCTTGTTAATTGTCAAATTTGTAACACTTTTTTTCTTTTTTTACCCCTGCTACAGTTCAGTCACATGCACCAGAGACCCCGGCAGACAAGGAGAAAGAGACCGGGCTGTCTGGAGACAGGTGAGTCTGGTGTGGTGTCTTAAGTTAATATTCCTGATTTTTACTTTCCAGACTTTAGCTGAGGGGTCACTCCAACCACAAGTGGTATTACAGCTTCAAGGCAGGTGGCCGTCCTCCTTGGAGTCTTCAATCTCTATTCAGTAAAGGAGTTGGAGCAGGTTGGAGTCCTCCAGGTGTCTGTGTCCTCTGGTTAGGAATTCCTGCAAGCAGTGGATTCCTATTGATTGCCATGACGGGTGTGATGACAAAAATTCAAGGTTCCAGAGACCAATAAAAAAAAGATTTAAAGTGACCCTGTCTCTTTTCAAAGCTTGCTATATGTGGAAATTGTATGGAGCTGCCAAAACACTGATCCGATCCTTAGAAATCTTCTGTTGAAGTTGGAAGTGAAACCCAATAGTTTGGGATTGTCAGAGTTCCCTGGTTCCTTCTTCTGACCTTCCATGTCATCACTATCTTTATATTGAATGAGAGGTCAAGAGGAAGATCCAGTGAGAGCTGCAGAGGACCCAGGAGATAGAAGTGTCAGTTTATTTTTTAGTTTTAGATCAGTGATTCTCAAACTGTGCCACGTGATTTTTTAATTGGTAGCGTTTTGAAAACTTAAATGGTAAATCAATTCTGCAAAAGTTAAATGCGAGACTTGTGCGCGATCTCTGGAGAACTCGATCGATCTATTTATATTATAATGGAGAGACCGCTCTTATAAAGTTTGTTCGTTGTATAGCGATGGAGAAATAAATAATTGTGGGCATGTGCGTATGTTTGGAAAAAATCTGCCGTGCACACGCATGTTGAAATGTGACTGGATCATGTAATTGAAAAATATACAGTTTGATATTTCGATAATTAGGCGACCTGTGTCGATACAATGAGGGCAGTATCGCATGCAAGTTCTACAGAGCTTTATAAATCCAACCCTTTTTTTGGGGGGGTGGGGGGGGGGGGGGTAGAATTATTTTTTAACCGTTTATGGCCAGCATTACTCTTTAAGCCCAGGTTGACACTGGGCCGAGGGAATGAAGCCGTTCAGCCGAACTCGCACAATTTCACACAGATGTCAATGAAAATCATGGAGCCGAAAACGCAAATAGTACAGAAACTACTTTTTGAAATCGGTTCAGCGCCGTCGCACTGATTAGGACGGTGCTATTGCCGGCAAATTGCATCGATTTTATGCGTCAAATCGCACCAGGGCTAAGAAAGGGTTTAGTATTGCACTCTTTATTTATGACATGATGTACAAATCCTGATTCTGTACCAATCCTGATTGTTAAATTTCTGTTTTGTTCACAGGCTGAAGACTTTCAAGGCCGGCCTTTTGGATGCCTTCAAATCTGCCCACGCACAATCCATCGCTATGCCAGCCCTCATGGATACCATCAACAAGAACAATGACTCTCCATTCTCACCGGGTGAGGTGAAGGCTGCTTTGGAGCTTATGGAGGAAGCAAACCATATAATGGTTTCAGAAAACATTGTATTCTTGATCTAATGGACAATGGTGGACTTAAACTTGTGAAAGACCTGAATATGGATGCCTCTGGCTAAAATGACTTTACACCTTCCCTTCATAGGGGAAAGCTTCTCGGTAGTGTCTATCCTACATTTCTGCAAGCGTTTTATACTTCTCATCAGGGCTTATTTTAATTTGTACAATTTTAGAAACTCCCGCAACTTCTAAAAGATTTTGTAGCTCAATTTTTATGCCAGACTGTAAATATACATCAAGATTGTATCATGCTTTGTCTAGGGGCAATGACTTTTAAAGTGTTTTATAGCGGTATGTTACCCCACGGGACTGCTTTGTTGCAATGTTTTATTTGTATAGCGATTTACCCTGTTCATAGGGTACTTTCAATGTAAAGTTTACTTTGTTTTAAATATGTTGAATATTGCTCCCTGGTTTTACGTTGATAAACATCTTTTGCCTATATGTAATATTGGAAATGTTTTATTCATTGTAGTTTTTAATATTGCTATTAAGATGTTCAGACATGTGAAAGCAAATACACAGGCATGCACATTCTTTGATTTTTGTGTTGTGCATTTCTTCCAGATCTGTGCTGTAATCCAGTGTGAGACTTTGTGGGAGCTTCCTGCAATAAAGTCTTCCCTATATTCCTATCCATAGATGTGCACAGCCTAATGCATTTGGTTGTGCACCCCAAAACTCAAACACACACTCTTGTCTGCAGCCTCATCTGCATCGGACAGTAAATGAGCGGTGCTGAGTGGCTTCCTGTTCATTCACAAACCTTGTTTACTAGGCTTCAGTTATAAGTAGGGGTGCAACGGATCAAAAAACTCACGGATCGGATCGATCCTCGGATCAGGAGTCACGGATCGGATCATTTTCGAAACAGTAAAAAAAAAAAAAACACAAGACAAACAAGTTTTTTGTCTTTTTACATTTTTATTAATATTTTTTTTTTTTTTTTTTACTACTAATGGTGGCGATCAGCGGTTTTCGTGACCGCGACATTATGGCAGACACATCGGACAATTTTGGGACCATTACAGTGGGAAAAATGGCAATTACAGTGTTACTGTTTTACTAGTGTGGGGGCAATGTTGGCTATGGCTATTATTAATAGCCATAGCCAACATTGCCCCCACACTAGTAAACAGTAAAACTGTAATTGCCATTTTTGCCACTGTAATAATAGTCATAGCCAACATTGCCCCCACACTAGTAAACAGTAACACTGTGTGTATAGCCATTTTTCCCACTGATTACAATGGGGAAAATGGCTATACACACATTGTTACTGTTTACTATGGTGGGGGCAATGTTGGCTATGACTATTATTACAGTGGCAAAAATGGTAATTACAGTGTTACTGTTTTACTAGACCGAGTACATCAGTACAGTGAGTTGGCTAATGGCTATTAAGCCATTCGCCAACTCACTGTACTGATGTACTCGGTCCGTCTCCAGGTTACATGCAGAGTCAGCGGCGCAGCGCGCTCTTGCAAAATAGAAAAAATCCACGAGCAGAGGGAGGGGTGATGACGTCAGCGCGCACCGCCGCCGAGTGTACCAAGATGGCCGACCGCTCCGGAGCTAGGCCGAAGCCGCGGTCTTTCCTAAGGCCGCGACGGCGGTGCGTTCCGCGGACCGCATATTGTTCCGATCCGAACCGGTCGACCCGTTCGGATCGAGCACGATCCGTTGCACCCCTAGTTATGACTGAACACAGTGAGTGTGTTCATTTAGAAAAGGAAGTCGCTGGTAAATGACATATTTGCTAGCCCCTTCCCTCGCTCTTGATCCTAAAACATCCTCCACAGCAGCTAGGGGGAGAGGAGGGAGGCTAGCAGCACTTACAGGGTCAACATGGAGGAAGCCTAGGGAATCGGCACTGCATGTAGTAATTTAGGGTGTGCCTAGGCACGCCTATGTTTGTATCGCACACGTTCCTGGCAAATTATGTTTATAATTGGTGGGTGCTGCAGCAGTTACCAGCTGGGTCCTGGAAACATCAAGCAAAGTGTACGTGTTGATCCATGGTGTGCTGGCAAATAATTGCCATCTAAAGGTTTTTTTATTGGCAAGAGATCACATCACAGAGACAAGTGCAACATCTGTGAGCTATGCAGGACCCCTTTGTCAGGCATGGTGATGATCACATGCCTGACAAAGGGGTCCTTCATCACATGGCCGACGAAGGGGTCCTGTGTGGCTTCGAAACGTTGCACTTGCCTCTGATATGATCTAGAGCTGCACGATTAATCGCGGAGAGAATCGCAATCTCGATTCTCCCCGCCCGCGATCTCCCCGTGGGATGACCCGCGATTCTTCTGTGTCACCGCCGGTTCCACGTAACCAGCGTGGAACGCAAATGGCGCCGATATCGGAACCGCTGGATGGATGCCTGGGCTTCTCTCGCAGTTCTGTACAACTGTAGTGTGTATCCATGCGCCACCCAGTGGTTGCCAGCGGGACTGCTTCTGATGTATTCATCTTTCTCACAGTTCTGTACAACTGTGTGTATCCATGCGCCACCCAATGGTTGCTGGCGGTACTGCTACTGATGTATAAAAAACAGACCAGTGATATGTCTAATATTAAAGACCACATAACTCCTATGGGAAAAAAGCAGAATCAAAGTTTGATTCTGCTTTTTTCATAGGAGTTATATGGTCTTTAACATTATAGACACATCACTGGTCTTTTTTTTTATATATTCATATTTTCAGATAAATCACAGGTTTATTTATTTTGGGGGGGGGGGGGGGTTCTGGCATTCAGTTTTTGAGAATCGTGATCCTTAGTCTAAGCAAAAGAATCGTGATTGTCATTTTGACCAGAATCGTGCAGCTCTAATATGATCTCTGCAATAATAATAATAAAAAAAAACAGCCTTTGGACGGTGATTGTTAATCCATGGTTTGCTGGTGAATATGTACACTTCCTGTAATAAAGACCATGCATTGTTTTTTCTCTCTCTGTGCAGGGTGACTGATTTCATATCTGTCCCTTTATGACGTTTTCTGCAGGCAGCCTGTAGTGCGGGGATAAGCAATTAGCGGACCTCCAGCTGTTGCCAAACTACAAGTCCCATCATGCATCTGCCTCTGGGTGTCATGCTTGGTGCTGTCAGAGTCTCGCTATGCCTCATGGGACTTGTAGTTTGGCAACATCTGGAGGTCCGCTAATTGCTTATCCCTGCTGTAGTGGATGCGGCCTACTGGGTCCCTCCCATGGCTCTGTACAGTGATGTCACCAATACTTTTTCAAGCTAATATCTGGGTTTTTCATCTGTTTGGGGCACAGTGGATTAGGGTTGTCCCGATACCGGTATCGGGACCGATACCGAGTATTTGCGGGAGTACTCGTACTCGCGCAAATACCCCCGATACCTAAATAGAATACTCCCCCCCCCCCCCCCCCCCCGCAGCTGCCGCATCGAAAGCCGCCGCATGGGTTAAACGGCGTGCGGGAACATCACGGCTTTCATTTGAATAGCTGTAGTGTTCCCGCGCGTATACACTCCCCCTTGCTTGGGATTGGATGGGTGATCGTGAGCTGTCCAATTCTGAGCAAGGTGGAGTGTCTATACGCGCGGGCAAAACAGCTATTCAAATGAATGCTGTGATTTTCTCCATGCGGCGGCTTTCGGCGGCAAAGGTATGGGGGACATGGCTGCATATGTGAGGGACATGGCTGCATATGTGAGGGACATGGCTAGAGGGACATGGCTGCATATGTGTGGGACATGGCTAGAGGGTCATGGCTGCATATGTGAGGGACATGGCTGCATATGTGAGGGACATGGCTAGGGGGGGACATGGCTGCATATGTGAGGGACATGGCTAGGGGGGACACATTTTAAAAAAAGTATCGTATTCGGTATCGGCGACTACTTGAAAAAAAGTATCGGTACTTGTACTCGGTCCTAAAAAAGTGGTATCGGGACAACCCTACAGTGGATATATACACTCATTGGCCACTTTTAGGTACCCCTTGCTAGTCCCAGTTTGGACCCCCCTTTTGCCTTCATTCTTTGTGGCACAGATTCAACAAGGTGTATGGTCCATAGTGACATGATAGCATCAAACGGTTGATGTAGATTTGTCAGCTGCACATCCATGATGTGAATCTTGTTCCCCCGACATCCCAAAGGTGCTCTGTTGGATTGAGATCTGGTGACTGTGGAGGCCATTGGAGTGCAGTGCTTTCATTGTCATGTTCAAGAAACCAGTGGTTATATGATTTGAGTTTTGTGACCTGGTGCATTATCCTGCTGGAAGGAGCCATCAGAAGATGGGGACACTAGTCATAAAGGAATGGACATGGTCAGCAACAATACTCAGGTAGGCTGTGGTGTTTAAACGATGCTCATTTGGTACTAAGGGGCCCAAAGTGTGCCAAGAAAATTTCCCCCACACCATTACACCACCACCAGCCTGAACCATTGATACATGCCAGTATGGATCCATACTTTCAAGTTTACACCAAATTCTGACCCGACCATCTGAATGACGCAGCTGAAGTCGAGACTCATCAGACCAGGCAATCCTGTGCAAATTGTAGCCTCAGTTTCCTGTTCTTAGCTGACAGGAGTGGCACCCGGTGTGGTCATCTGTGTCAAGGTTCGATATGTTGTGCATTCAGAGACTGTATTCTGAATACCTTGGTTGTAACGAGTGGTTATTTTAGTTACTGCTGCCTTGCTATCATCTGATTAATTCATGTCTGACCTCAAAGTGGTTGTAAACCCATTACAACCACTTTAACCTACAGGTAAGCCTAGATTAAGGCAAGGCTTACCTTTAGGTGCAACAAATCTCCCAAACCTAAAAGGTTTGGGAGATATTTGCAGAAAATACCGGCACCAATGTCTACGGCGCATGTGCACTGAGTGTGCCACTTCTAACGGCAATAATGTCGTTTGTGGTGCCGCAGGCATGATGTCATCGCTGCTCCGGCCAGTCACAGCGCCGGAGCAGCGATACCTGGAAGTGACTCTGGGTATCATTGCGGGACGGAGGACGTCACCCAGGACCGCTGCAGGGGCTTCGATCTCAGGTAAGTACTGTATTCATCGGGGTATAACGCGCACCCCAAACCTAGAAAGGTAGTTTAAGGAAAAATATAAAAACTTAAATTTTTGCCCTGCGTCCATCGGCGGCCTTGCACGGGGGCCGTCCAGCTTTGTGGGTGTCTGTCTGCGGCTTTGAAAATTTGTCCGTCTGCGGCTTCCTCGCGGGGTCCGTCCAGCGTTGAGTGTCCGTTTTTGGATTTGGCGCCTTGGCCGAGAGGAACAGGATTTCCTGTGTGTTTGGCTCCTCTCGCGTGGCTGCGGGCGGAGTCGAGCGCGCAATACACTCGGCTCTAGGCTGCGCCTCTCGGCTCCTCGAGCGTGGCCGAGCCTAGCCGAGTGCGCAGTACACTCGGCTCGGTCTATTTTGGTGGCGCCCGGAAACAGCAGTATCGGCGTATATCGCGCACCCACGATTTCCCCCTGATTTTAAGGGGGAAAAAGTGCACGGTATACGCCGATAAATACGGTACTACGTAATGAGCTAGTATGCTAGGTATACTAGCTAATTATGCCTTGCAGGGTGTTTTTTTTTATTTTATTTTTTAGAGATGGTTTACTACCTCTTCAACAAGGCGTTTTCCTCCACGCAACTGCTGCTCAATGGATTTTTTTATCTATTTTTTTCTCTGTAAACCCTAGAGACTGTTGTGTATGGAAATCCCAGTAATTCTCAGATCAGCTCGTCTGGCACCAACAACCATGCCACGTCACTTAAATACTCATTATCATTCTGAACTTCAGAAAATCTTCTTCACCACATCTAGATGCCTGAATGCATCGAGTTGTTGCCATGTGATTGGCTCATTAGCAATTTGTGTTACCAAGCAATTAAACCAGTGTACCTAATAAAGAGGCCGGTGAGTGTGTGGCCTTTGCTTTTCCAGGAGTATATTTAAATGAGTTTTGTGCCCAGAGCATAGCTTTAAAGAAATATAAAATCCGAAATCAAACATTGTATAGCTTACCCATTCTTCAATGTGGTGCAGTTAAATTTTTTATTTTTTTGCTCGTGCCCCCCTCCTATTTTCATCTGGTGATCCTGCCAGCAAGTCTGTTTTTCAATAGAACAGAACATGCTCTTTCCGATAAAGTAGTTGGAGGGATTAGTCAAGCCGTTTACCTTTCACAAGGCTGCTGAAAATGATCAGCTTGTAATTATGTAAAACCTTTATTGCAAGGGGGAAAAAAAACAAATGTAACTACTTATAAAGTGTGAGTTGGAGTTTTTCTTCAACTTGTTCCAGAGTGGGGGAACTCTAATACAGGAGGTGTGCTACTAGCCAGATCCCCAAATAACATGGAAATAAAAGCAAATGGATGCAGCCACCTCATCTAACAATTGGTGAGCTGCAAAATATTATTAGTTTTATTTATTCCCTAAAGTGGAACTCCCGCTGATCCGAACCTTCCCCCCCCTCTGGTGTCGCATTTGACATCTTTCAGGGGGGAGGGGGGTGCCGGATGCCGGAGCGCTTCACTTCCTGGTTCCCTCACCGAGGATGGCGGGGGGGCAGTAGAGTGATGAGTGATCGCTCTTCCTCTGCTGCGGACGGCGCTGGACTCCATGACAGGTAAGTGTCCTAATATTAAAAGTCAGCAGCTGCAGTATTTGTAGCTGCTGGCTTTTAATATTTTTTTTTTCAGAGGACATCCACTTTAATGGTTAGTGATGTTTTCCTTCATCCCACCCACCATACATACTCTCCTTGCTTCACGACATGCAACTGCCAGAAGCAAAGTTAGACACCGGACACTTTGGAAACTACAACATCTATCTGAGAATTGATAATCATTTAAACCCCTTTCACACTGAAGCGTTTTTACAGTGTTTTAGCGTTTAAAATATCGCTCATAAAATGCTCTCCATGCATCTCAATGGACCCTTTCACACTGAGTCCTGCAAGCAGCTTTTGGGCGCTGAAAAAAATGCTCCAAGACCTCCCCTTTCCATTGAAATGAATTGAAAGCGCTGTAAAAACGCCTTACCCTTTCACACTGAGGCGTTGCACTGGCGGGGCGTTGAGAAAAGTCCTGCACACAGCATCTTTGGAGCAGCTTTTGGGCGCTGAAAAAAACGCTCCAAAAATGCCCCTCTTCATTGAAATGAATTGAAATGCGCTGTAAAAATGCCTTGCCCTTTCACACCGAGGCACTGCAAAAATGCCCTAAAACGTTAGTCTTAGCGGTGCTTTACCAGCAGATTGGGATTTCAGATGAGGCTTCGCTCGAAAAAGCGCCCCGGTGTGAAAGGGGCCTTAGAGATGCTCAAAAAATTGCACGGAGAAATATGAAGGTTCCCATTACTGATGATCTTAAAGGGGCTGTAAAGGAATTTTTTCCCCCCCTAAATAGCTTCCTTTACCTTAGTGCAGTCCTCCTTCACTTACCTCATCCTTCCATTTTGCTTTTAAATGTCCTTATTTCTTCTGAGAAATCCTCACTTCCTGTTCTGTCTGTAACTCCACACAGTAATGCAAGGCTTTCTGCCTGGTGTGGGGAAAGCCTCTTGAGGGGGCGAGCAGGCAAGTCGGGACACTTTAATTTGCAGATAGAGAAAGGAGCTGTGTGTTAGTGGGCGTCCTGACACTCCTGCGCGCCCCCTCAAGAGGCTTTCTCCACACCAGGGAGAAAGCCTCGCATTACTGTGTGTATTTACAGACGGAAGAACAGGAAGTGAGGATTTCTCGGAAGAAATAAGCACATTTAAAAGCAAAATGGAAGGATGAGGTAAGTGAAGGAGGACTGCACTAAGGTAAAGGAAGCTATTTAGGAAAAACAAATGTTTTCCTTTACAACCCCCTTTAAAAATATCACTGTCCTGCAGAAACCCACACGCACACGTTCCTATGGATCCAATGCTGGACACTCAGTCCTGTGCCACTATCTTCTCTGTTATCAGGTGTCTGGTTGTTTTTATATATACAGTTGGTATGGAAAGTATTCAGACCCCCCTAAATTTTTCACTTGCTGCCATTTGCTAAAATCATTTTAAGTTATTTTTGTCCTCATTAATGTACACACAGCACCCCATATTGACAGAAAAACTGAATTGTTGACATTTTTGCAGATTCATTAACCACTTGCTTACTGGGCACATAAACCCCCTTCGTTTCCAGGCGAAATTTCAGCTTCCGGCACTGCGTCGCTTTAACTGACAATTGCGCGGTCGTGCAACGTGGCTCCCGAACAAAATTGGCGTCCTTTTTTCCCCACAAATAGAGCTTTATTTTGGTGGTATTTGATCACCTGTGCGGTTTTTATTTTTTGCGCTATAAACAAAAAAAGAGCGACAATTTAAAAAAATATATATATTTTTTTTACTTGTTGCTATAATAAATATCCCAATTTTTTTTTAAAAAAACTATTTTTTTCTCAGTTAAGGCCGATACGTATTTTTGTAAAAAAAAAAAATAATCGCAATAAGCGACTGGTTTACGCAAAAGTTATAGTGCCTACGAAATGGGGGGATAGATTTATGTTTTTTTTTTTTATTTTACTAGTAATGACGGCGATTTGCGTTTTTTTTTGTCAGGGCTGCGATATTGCGACGGACGTATCGGACACTTTTGACACAATTTTGGGACAATTCACATTTATACAGCGATCAGTGCTATAAAAATGCACTAATTACTGTATAAATGTGACTGGCAGTGAAGGGGTTAACACTAGGGGGTGAGGTAGGGGTTAAATGTATTCCCTCATTGTGTTCTTACTGTGTGGGGGGTGACTGGGGGAGGTGACCGATGCTGTGTCTCTATGTAAAGGGACACAGCATTGGTCTCCTCTCTCCCTCACAGCACGTGGAGCTCTGTGTTTACACACAGAGCTCCACGTCCTGCTGTGTTTACCGACGATCGCGAGTGTCTGGCGGACATCGCGGCCGCCAGGCACTCGCATCGGCTCCCGAGCGATGCGCCGGGCACGTTGTTTCCCCGCTGCGCGCCCCCAGCGGCGAGCACGGGGAACAACAACAGCAGGACGTCCATAGACGTCCACCCGGCAGTTGAGAGCCGCGCTGTGGACGTCTTTCGACCATAGCGCGGATCTCAACTGGTTAAAAAAGAAAAACTGAAATATCACATGGTCCTAGTATTCTGACCCTTTGCTCAGTATTTAGTAGAAGCCCCTTTTGATCTAATACAGCCATGAGTCTTTTTGGGAAAGATGCAACAAGTTTTTCAAACCTGGATTTGGGGATCCTCTGCCATTCCTCCTTGCAGATCCTGTCAGGTTGGATGGTAAACGTTGGTGGACGGCCATTTTTAGGTCTCTCCGGAGATGCATAGTTGGGTTTAAGTCAGGGCTCTGGCTGGGCCATTCAAGGACAGTCACGGAGTTGTTGTGAAGCCACTCCTTTGTTATTGTAGCTGTGTGCTTAGGATCATTGTCTTGTTGGAAGGTAAATCTTTGGCCCAGTCTGAGGTCCTGAGCACTGTGGAGAAGGTTACTATGAAAATGACAATTGCAGTTTAGGAGTTAACCACTAGGGGGCGCTGTAGGGATTAAGTGTGACCTCATATGTGTTTCTAACTGTAGGGGGCAGGGCTGGACGTGTGACGTCATTGATCGTCTTTCCCTATATCAGGGAACAGACGATCACTGACATTGCCACTGTGAAGAACGGGGAAGGTGTGTTTACACACACCTATCCCCATTCTTCAGCTCCTGTGACCAATCGCGGGACACCGGGCACTTAAAGGCGATGTACCCTTATGTGATTGTGCCCAGCCGTGCCATTCTACCAGCATATATCGGCTTTAGGCGGTCCTTAACTGGTTAAAAGAAAATGGAGTAGTTGTAAAGGGATTTGGGTCCAAAGAGTGGCAGCTGTGGTCAAGACATTGAGAAATAACTGTTTGGTAAAGGCCTTTATTTTATAAGTTTAATAAATATACTTTACAAATATCAAAGCGTGCGTTCTTGTTTAGTAATACAGTTGAGTTTATGCAGTAGAAGAGGGTGACAACCATGATTTAGACTTTAGATCCCTACACACAAAACTCTACATCTACATGAATGCTGGGGAGGGAAGGGGCTTTATTTTTATTTTTTTTACAAGAGCAATTGAGCATCTAATAGTAAAATCCGACCTTCAGACTTTATGATCAGCTTGAGTATATTTGCAGGAAGGCATAAACTAGTATCTGTGACACTTGTTCAAAAATGGGGGTGGTGGTTGTCATGTGTCAAGAAGGCTCAGATAGCAATAAATACGTTTTCTACAGTTCTAAACCTTTCTCCTTGTATTTAAATATGAATTCCAGGTATGGATATTTTTACATAATTAATTTGTATGTATGCGCCACACCTGGCCAATCAATAAAGCTGTAAAATCACTGTAGGTAGGCAACACTACAGCATTCTCCACTAGAGTATGGATCCTGCGCCTGAGCATCTTTCCTGCTGCTTACTGAACACAGGAGGTTTCTAGCTCAGCACAGGCACCATTCAAAGAATGTTCGATTTTGCATTTTTTTAAATAATTTCAAAGCATTCTCTGGAAGAGGTGGAAATTGTGATGTCATTGTCCCACCTCTCCATCTTATCCAATCAGAGAATGGTTTGCACTCATTGAGCCGATACAAAGTGATCTTGGAAATGGTGTCCATGCCCAGCAGGCAACCTCCTGTGTTCACAATGCAGCAAGCAACTGATCAGCACGGTACACGTTACCTGGAAGCAAGTGGAGTTCACTGGGGTAGATTTACCTACTACAGTGATTTCTAGCTTCTACAAGGACCTTGCCCCCCCCCCCCCCAATCCATGCGTCCAGCCCCTAATCTACTTGCAAAGCGCTGGACGCATGAGTTTCAATGGGACTTTTTTTTTAAGAAGCACATGATTAGAGCTGAGGCTCTAATTGGCTTCAAAAAGGGTGGGCTTGGGGCACAGAGCACTGCGCCCTGAGCCCATCCTGTTGTGTGACATCAGCGAATTAATATTTGCTAATATCTTCCTGTTTCTTCTCCTGGGCCAATCAAGAAGCAGGTCCTGAGACCCCATTGCCCGGGAGTAGAAGCAACGGCCAGGACACGGAGGAGGGAGTCTGAAGCCGTGTCCTGCACAGGGTAAGTGCAGGGCTGATGGGGTGCCTGGTGGGCCAGAGGGCGAGTCGGCGGAGGTTAGGAGTGGGGTTTTGGTGCGTGGTGGCGGGCTTGAACGCCGGGGGGAGGGTTAGTTTGGGGTGGTTGGCTGGAGCGACGGGGGATGTCTGCAGTCAGGTCTGTGCCTGACTGCAGACAAAAACATGGACAGGCGTTTTTAAGCTGTAAAAAGGCTAACAACAGTGGCTGTAAAAACGCCAGTGGAAATGAAGCCTAAAGGACAGTAATTTGAGCTATTGAAGTTTACATATATTACATTATATTTCAGGTATAGCTTTAGTAACATAATTTGATTTCTTATATTTACAAAAGTAATGAATGTGGAGAGGATATTCTTTTCTAGGAAGGTGGCAGTGTTTGCCAGGGACTGCCAAGAAGCCTTGTGACTGAGCCGTCTGTAGACTTACACCAAGCTCAAGCCACCAACCATTCATTTGAGAACATACTTCTACCTGTATAGTATTGCAGCTACCTGCTTGCCCCTCACATTGTGGTTCACAGTTGTTTCACCTACAAGAACCAATGTTATAAACTTAGATTCTTATAACCGTCAGAGGCGTTTGAGGGCTAATTTTCCACTAGTATCATCCCAGTCCTCAGTTCATGTCATCTTCTGTTCTGTGATGTCTGGGTAGACACATGTACAGCCGACTGTCACAGTTATCTCCTTCAGAACATAGATCTTTTTTTCTTTCTTGAGATAATGAATTGTCCTTTCAATGGGGACGGCGTTCATGTCCATCTCCTGGCCTCGGCATGTTTTGGAACATTTTACTTCCTGGATCCGGTTGGGAATTCCACCAGGGTTGGGGATGGTGCTGCAGAAACAGTGGGGAATGCAAAAAAGTTATAAAATTTGCTGGTGAGAATCAGAGATGGTGGAAGTCCAGCTATAGAAGACAATACAGTACATGTTCCAGGACAGTAAAGTATTGAAAAATGGTAGCTATAGTTGGCAATACCCTTAGATGGATAACTGAATATAGTTTGTTGTGCAAACTTCGCTTCTTCAGTAGTCATGATGGCCTACAAATAAAGCACTAACTTAACCACTTCTCTACTTTGGGTGTTTTTCAGATTTGGCGTTTACAAGACTAAAACATTTTTTTTTGCTACAAAATTACTTAAAACCCACAAACATTATATATATTTTTTTTCTAATACCCTAGAGAATACAATGGCGATCATTGCAATACTTTTTGTCACACCATATTTGCGCAGCGGTCCTACAAGCGCACTTTTTTTTGGAAAAAAAAACACTTTTTTGAATTAAAAAATAAGACAGCAATACATTTGGCCCATTTTTTTTATATATTGTGAAAGATAATGTTACGCCGAGTAAAATGGTACCCAACATGTCACGCTTACGCCCAGCCGAGCTATGGGGATGGGCGAAGGAGATTTTTCCTTCAGTCTCGTCCCCGCTCAGCTCCCGAACGGTCGCGATCTCCTCTGCCGCTACCGACGGCTCCGGTAAGCGGCGGAGGGCGCGGGAGAGCGGCGGGAGGGGGGGGCCCCTCTCCCACCACCGATAACGGCGATCTCGCGGCGCATCTGCCGCGGAGACCGCCGTTATCGTTACCAGAACCGCTGACAGTAAAGATAGATACCTCGGTTGTGGCAGCAGCTGCTGCCGTTACCGAGATATGTATCTTTAAAGTGCCGCCGTATAAAGTCGTACAGCGGTCTGGAAGTGGTTAAAGGGGAGGTTCACCCTAAAACGACTTTCTAGTATTACAATGTCCCGACACATTACAATACAATTATGCCTATTTTGATTTTTTTTATGCTGTACATACCTCGGTACAGCTAATTCACCCGCGGCTTCCGGGTTGCGAATCCGGGGATTGACGTGATGACCAAAAACGAGCTCCCCCCGTCGCATAAGCTGCGTCACGATTGCCGAAAGGAGCCGAACGGCGAGTTGGCGCTATACTGCGCCTACGCACTGCCGTTCGGCTCGGCTTCGGCAATCGTGACGCAGCTTACGCGCCGGGGGGGGGGGGGGGGAGCTCGTTTTTGGTCATCACGTCAATCACCAGCAAGTTAGGAACGCCCACTCCCGCGGGATTCGCAACCCGGAAGCCGCGGGTGAATTAGCTGTACCGAGGTATGTACAGCATAAAAAAAAAAAAAAATAGGCATAATTGTATTGTAATGTGTCGGGACATTGTAATACTAGAAAGTAGTTTTAGGGTGAACCTCCCCTTTAATTATAGGTTATTACAAGGGACATCCTATTTAATTAAAGCAGAGGTCTGTTTATTCAATAGCAGACCTTCCTCCCATCTCTGTATTTCACATGTAAAAAAAAAACCTGTAAGGCCCCGTACACACGAGAGGATCTATCCGCTGGAATTGATCTGCGGGTCAGTTTCAGCGGATAGATCCCCTGGTGTGTACAACCCAGCGGATCTGTTTCCGCGGATTTTTATCCCCTGGGATGGATTTCAAGCAGATAAAAATTTGAAGACATGCTTTCAAATCTATCCGCTTGAATCCATCCCAACGGATTGATCCGCGGGTCTGTACAGACTCACCGGATCAATCCGTCCGAATGGATCCCCCGCATGCGTCGTAATGATTCGACGCATGCGTGGAATTCCTTATATGACCGCGTCGCGCACGTCGCCGCGTCATCATCGCGGCGACGGTGCGACACGTCATCGCGATGGGATTTCAGCGCGGATTTCGATCCTATGGTGAGTACACTCCATCGGATCCAAATCCGCGGAAATCCTTGAGAGGATTTATCCGCGGAAACGGTCCGTTGGACCGTATCCGCGGATAAATCCTCTCGTGGGTACTAGGCCTCAGAGATCCTGGAAATGTGAGTATTCCAAATCTAGTGAGAAGTATCTCCAGCATGCTGCAGGAATCTCTTCCCCAGAAGATTTGGGAACCTAAAGCCTCATACACACGATCAGACTTCCATTAGACAAATCCGTGAATTTTTGTTCGAAGGGCGTTGGCCGTGAACTTGTTCTGCATACAGACGGCAGAACTTTTTCATCCAACATTCACAAAACGATGTGGTTTTTCAGCTCTTTAGTGTCACCCTTTGGGCAACTTTTGCTAATGTTGTCTGATGGTTAGTATTGATTCGGAGCATGCGTGTTTGTACTTTGGATTTTAGTTAGACGGATTTGTGTACACACAATCGGATAATCCGACGAAACACAATTGTTGTCGGACAATTTGAGAGCATGCACATTCAACATTTGTTGTCGGAAATTCCCACAACAATTGTCTGATGGAGCATACAGACGGTCGGATTATCCAACAAAACACGTCCCTCGGACAATTGTTGTCGGAATATCCGATAGTGTGTACGGGCCTTTAGAGTTCCCAGGATCTCAATGGAAGGATTGGGATGTCACCCTCGCTTAGGTAATGTTAATGGGAGCCAAGTGAAAAGTTTGAATATTTTTAAACTTTTCTTAACAGGGGGATGCTGAATATTTATATTGGAAGGATGACCACTTTTTAAGCAATTGACCCTGGAATGTTTAAATACCATGTTTGTTCCACTCTGCGTCTGTGAGGCACAGACAGTGGCCCATTGTGAATGAAGCATTTAAACCTCAAGATGTTCCCTCCTGAATTCCAGTCTTCCATACCAGTTGAAATGTCCACAATACTATACATAATAGAGAATATAGGAAAGAAGGCATTGGGGTTTATTTGCTAAAGCTGGAGAGTGCAAAATCTGGCTAATTTCTCCTTAGAAACCAATCGGCTTCTAGGTTTTATTGCCAAAGCTTAATTGAACAAGCTGAGGTTAAAAGCTAATTGGCTACCATGATGGGGCACAGTAGTCGCATTTGATGGTGCACAGTGAGCCTGGAATTGATGCAGGTTTTTTCAGTTTGTTTGCACCCCCACGAAACTGTTGAACACGAGTGGATGCATATGATGGGGGCACAGTGGCCGCATTTGATGGCACAGTGAGGCTGCAATTGATGGGTGGTCTTTTTCAGTTTGTTTGCATCCTCAAAAATTTTGAGCACCGGCCACCACTGAACTATGTGATGCACAAGTCTCAAAATAAACACAATTCTTCCTTTTCCCTAACTAATCCAAATCATCCTTCATTTGTATCACACACGATCCCTCTCCCAGACACTGCAGCTCTCATAGTGGGAGGGTATCAATACAGAAAGCAGTGGCCAGGTGCTGAATGACAAGTTACAGGCTGCAACATCATCTCAGTCTTCTGTGGTACAAGCATGCACATGAAAGTGATAACTCCAAATTTGGGAGCAGTGCAGCATTGTTGCTACCATTTCACAGTACGCTGCATTAGGTGGACTTCACTGGCATGCTCAACATGTATTTCTGGGACTTTGCAGGGGGAACTAGAAGACTAAGCACATTTTTTTTTAATGAGAGGCCATAGATCTGCTTTAAATTATTCTGTTAGAACGTTAGCACCTTTTGATACCCTGCTCAGTGTGAGAATAAATTTGTATTGTGAGAAGTAAATATTGTAATAAGTATTGCGATCCCAGATCAAAACTCAGTGGACACAGAGATGTGAAGACTGAGCAAATTCATATTTGGCATCATTCTCTAAGCCAGGGGTGCCCAACCTTTTGAAGATCAAAGGCCACTTAAGCGACTTGGTAACCCGGTTGCGGGCCACAATGAGCTGAGAGGGTGGATAGCAGCCCACTCGGCTCTATAGAACCCACTCTACTCTCAGCACACCAAACTCGCAGGTAATAGAAGTCTATGGCTCAGTGCAGTTAACCCACATGTGCACTTCTCTGCAATCAGTTTGAAAGCAGCCCAGGAATCACTGCAGAACAGATATGCCCAAATATACACTGTGATTTTAGTAATAAACATACCTTTTAATAACAGTATTCTATTTTATTCCATCCCAGAGCAGGAGGTCGCGGGCCACATCAGAGGGCTCCACGGGCCACTGGTTGGGCACCCCTGCTCTAAGCAATGAAAGAGTAGGACCTATACCTTGGCATACATTAAGAATAAAAACGTCATCTATGTATCTTGGGCATTTGCAATATGCTCTGGTCTTTTCCTTCTACCGCATTTGCCACTAAAATCAGCATGAGAATGACAGCCAATCAAATTTTACATTGATAAAGGCTGGCCTCTACAAAAGTTTTACTGCTCCATATGGAATCCTGCATTTTCTCCTTGCTCTGTATTATTTGCAGTAACAAGCCTTTAAAACCATAATTAACCATCTCTCTTAGGGGGATAAACATTCAACACTTACTGGTAGTCAAATTTGACGATGGCTCTTTCCTTTAAACCTCTAGTGCCAAATACAGATGTGTCGGCACATAATGGATTATCTACCCGGACTTTGATGCAGTCTTTACATCTCTCGCCCCCTGATTTCTTCTGCTTTTGATTGGAGGATGTAGTATTTTTCTTCTGGTAGGTGAGCAGTACAAGGGCCATAATGAGCATCATCTGAAAACAGAGCCTTCAGTTAGAAAATTACATAAATCTGTCTCTCTAAGGGCCCATGTATACACAATGGATCTAAAGCAGTATCTGCTGCATTTCCCAAAGAATATGCTATTTTCTGTACAATTACTAACACACAGGAATTTGTAGCTCAGTCAATAAGCAATTATGTTTTAGTGGTTTATGTTGGCGATGAGCTGGCCAATGACAATCGCACTTCATTCAACTTTGTTTCTGAAGGAGAATGATTTGTAGCTGCAAACACCGATGTTATGATGTAGCTCAGGTTTGGCATGTACTGTAGCTGTGAAAAATCATGGCGACAATTTGACAGCAACTACAGGGGGTCCCCGACTTACGAAAGCCCGACTTACGAACAACTCCTACTTACGAACGGGACGCTGCGGGGACTATCTGCCGTTCTGCACATGCGCGGCCAGACGGAACATCGGAAAATTATGGAAATGTTCATAATTGCTGTTCTGCACATGCGAGGCCATTCGACGGAACATCAGAAAATGTTGGAAATGTTCGTAATTGCCGTTCTGCAAATGCGCGGCCCGACTTACGAACATTTCTGACTTAAGAACAACGCGAAAGTCCCTAATGCGTTCATAAGTCAGGGACCCCCTGTATAGCAATTGCTTTGTTAGCTAGATGCTGGCTAGTAGCAAAGAATATCTGCTACAAAACCTCCCGCGTAAAATAAGCCTTTCACACTTGAGCGTTTTTAATAGTTTTTACTTTTATTTAACGTTTTTGAGCATTTATGCTGGTGCTTAAGCATTTCTTATTTTTATTTTTTGGGTGAGAGCAAGGAGCACTCGGGGGTCCAAAAAAATGCCTCTCCTGTTGTAGGGTCCACAAAACGTTTAGTGGAGTGGTACAACATAGACATCAGGGCAACACGTTTCTGGAGAATAGACTACCCCTTCTAGAGAGCTGACATATAAACTTAAAAATTATATACAATTAGTGGCCTCAATAAGTGTGCCTAGTGACTTAAATATATTGAATTATTTTAGCCAGAGGAAAGCTAGTTAATAGAAATATTTGTATTCATTTTTGGGCATTTTTGTTTTAGCGTTCTCATTAAAGTCTGTTAAGTCCAAAACCACTTGAAGCTCAAAAGTAGCTGATGTACTTTTTCAAGGTTCAAGCGCCTTATGCTCAATTGAAAACCATGGGATTTCTGAGGTTGAATGTTTTTTTGACTTCGAGCATGGGCTACTTTCACACTGATCCACTGAAAATGCTGCAATTTTACCGTGTTTATAAAGGACATGTGACTCAAAACTTGCACCAAAAAACGCATTCCATGTACGCTTTTGCAACATTTTCTATTGCTTTCAATGGGAAGGTGAGTGAAAATATTGCAAAGTCTAGGGGCCATATTCCCGTAGATTTTGGGCGGGCGGCGCGTAAGCCATTTACACTCCGCTGCCCCAACCTACAGGAGCAAGTGCTGTATTCCCCAAACACTTGCTCCGTAGTTTGGGGCGGCGTAGTGTAATTGGCCCGGCGTATCCCCGCGTAAATCCAAGGGGGCGGCTTGTATTTAAATTAAGCACGCCCCCGATTCAAATGAACTGCGCATGTGTCGGGCTTAAAATAGCCCAGTGCGCATGCTCCAGTTCTCGGCGTAAAACGTCAATGACGCCGACGCGTGTGTCATTGACGTAAAGTCGTATTCAAGAACGACTTAGAGAAACGACGTACCCGACGGGAAAAGACGACGCGGACCCGATGCCATACTCAACATGGCGTACGTGGGACTGGCGTAAGGTTACCCCTCATATAGCAGGGGTAACCTTACGCTTACGCAAAGGACGTTAGCGACGGTTACGCGACGCAACTTCGTTCGGGAATCGGCGTATCAGGCTCATTTGCATAAACAAATGAGACCTGAACGTAAACGCCACCTAGCGGCCGGCTGGGTAATTACATTTAAGATCCGACAGTGTAAGTGACTTACACATATCGGATCTTAAACGTATCTATGCGAAAATGATTCTAAGAATCACTCGCATAGATACGCGGGCCAAAAAAGAGAGATACGACGGAGTATCCTGAGATACTCCGTCGTAACTATACTCAGAATATGGCCCTAGATGCGCAAAGTTAGTAGAGACAATTCCCAACAGACTAAAGGCTGTAATTAAAGCAAAAGGTGGTCCAATAAAATACTGACATAAGGGGGTGATCCTTTTTCCAACTCAATGATTCTGTTTTTGTTTTTTAGTTTTCCCTGACATGTTGGTGTTATATCTTTCACTTGGATGTTATAAGTTGCACTAGTAAATACAGCTGGATAAAAATAAAATAAAAAATGTGTGTCTTCATTTCAGGCTGCAAAGCAACAAAATGTGATTATTTTAAAGGGGGTGATTCTTTTCTGTGCCCACTGTATTCGTGAAAAATATGTACATTTTTATATGGAACTTTTTAATATTTTGCACAAATTAAGTTTACGCTAATTGTTTTGTTACACATTATATGCTAGTGATTGTATGATATATAGCAATTTATATAGTATTTTGCAATCTGTATACGACTTTTTCATGAATAAAAAAGATCAACTGGAATTACAAGGTATACAAACACTTTTTATGGATGCATCCAGTATGGAATGAAAATGTTTTATGATTTCTTGTATTACATAGTGTTGGGTGGCTAGTTACTGTAATTTATTGAGCATTGTATTTCTGTTGTGTGTATGCTCATTGGACTCTCTCTCTCTCTCGTGGTCTTAGTAAATGTTGCAGTATTTATCAAAAGGTCAATGTTACATTCACTGGTCTTGGCTTCCTTTATAAATTCACTGGCGAATCGTTAATTTTATTCACAATAATCCGATGATTCACTGCAGAACCTGGTACATTTTTAAGGCTTCATCTACACTTGGCCGTCGCTTACCGTGGCCGCAGGAAAATGCGTTTTGCGTTCTCCCAGGGCTGGCGGCCAAAACATTCCTATGCTGAACGCAACTTTTCCGTGTTCAGGAGAGGGAGGTTGAACCTCACCTAACCACAGCAGCTCCTAAACTGGACACTTTGGGGAGATTTACTAAAGCCGGAGCACTCAGAATCTGGTGCAGCTGTGCATGGTACCCAATCAGCTCTAACCTCAGCTGGTTCAGTTAGGCCCCGTACACACGACCGAGTTTCTCGGCAGAATTCAGCCAGAAACTCGGTCGGAGCTGAATTCTGCCGAGAAACCCGGCCGTGTGTACACTTTCGGCCGAGGAAGCCGACGAGGACCTCGGCGAGGAAATAGAGAACATGTTCTCTATTTCCTCGTTGTTCAATGGGAAATTTCGGCTCGCCGAGATCCTCGGCGGCTTCACAAGGAACTCGACGGGCAAAACGATGTGTTTTGCCTGTCGAGTTCCTCGGACGTGTGTACGGGGCCTCAGGGTTTGGCAATAAAACCTGTAGCTAGATTCAGAGAGAGTTAGGCCGGTGTACCAGTAGATACGCTGACCTAACTCGGAATCTGCCCCGTCCTAAGTTTAAGTGTATTCTCAAACTGAAATACACTTAAACCTAGCTAAGATACGACAGCCTGCGCCGTCGTATCTTAGGGTGCAATATTTAGGCTGGCCGCTAGGTGGCGCTTCCGTTGAGTTCCGCGTAGAATATGTAAATGACTAGATACGCCTATTCACGAACGTACGTGCGCCCGTCGCAGTAAAGATACACCGTTTACGTAAGGCGTTTTCAGGCGTAAAGTTATTCCATCAAATAGCTGGAATAGTCAATGTTAAGTATGGCCGTCGTTCCCGCGTCAAAATTTAAAAATTTTACGTCGTTTGCGTAAGTCGTCCGTGAATAGGGCTGGACTTAATTTACGTTCACGTCGAAACCAATACGTCCTTGCAGCGTACTTTGGAGCAATGCACACTGGGATATGTACACGGACGGCGCATGCGCCGTTCATAAAAAACGTCAATCACGTCAGGTCACCCCCCCATTAACATAAAACACACCCCCTCAGCCTAATTAGAATTAGGCGTGCTTACGCCGGCCCCATTTACGCTACGCCGCTGTAAGTTAGGAGGCAAGTACTTTGTGAATACAGTACTTGCCTCTCTGACTTAAGGCGGCGTAGCGTAAATACGATACGCTACGCTGCCTTAGCCCCCATTCACATCTAGGTGTTTTAACGCCTGTAGTGCTACGCCGCTGCCGCCAGAGGGATGAAAACACATGTCCCTCTATGGAGATGGTTCACATCTCCACGCCGAACGCCGGACGCCTGACGCCTGCCGCCTGAAAAAAGGTCCCGGACCTTTTTTTCAGGCGGCTTTCGGCGTTCGGCTAGGAGATGGGAAGCATCTCCATAGAGGGGGTCAATCTGGGGCACATCTAGGCGGACAATACTGGCGTTTTGTCGCCGCAAATCGTGGTACAAAACGCTGCTATTTGTACCGCGATTTGCGGCGACAAAGCGCCGCAAATTTGTCTGCCTAGGTGTGAATGGAACCTTAAAGTTGCGGCAGCGTCTCTGAATCCAGCTACTGGTTTCTATGCAGAAGTGAGCTTGATTTTACACTCTCCAGCTTTAGTAAATAAACCCCATAGGCTTTTATGGGGTTGAGTTTAGGAGCTATGGCCAAAAAACGGCAAAAGCTCCTAAACTGAAGTTTGGGAGCTGCCTAGTGTAATTGAAGCTTAATAGTGCTCCACCTAAGTCCATATTTGTTGCAAATTCTGTTTTACGCTTGCCATCATTACGCCGCCTCCACCATCCGCAGATTCGCATTATAACACGCGGGGCACATGTCATGAAAACGTTGATGAACCCCCAATGAGAGATGTCAAATCTAGGCAAACCAATGTGTTTAATTGTGAGCATTTTTCATTAACATGCCCCGTTATAATGATGCATCTTTACGTTTCTTGTTTACTGACTCTTTAAGCGAACAACGAAAATGAAAAACAGACGTTGGTATTTGTGGCTTTGACATGACAAGATAAACTACTGAAAAACTGACTCATTGTAAATTTGAATGTAAACCTGAGTAAAAACTATTTGAGGTTCTGGAGTTCTGAAATCAGCTTTGAAATGCAGTACAAAACATCAAAAAACCAACACACGGGAACTATGAGAAGCGGGTACATGGTGGAGCTGGTGGGTGACTCAGCTCTCCTGAATGGGAACAGTCACATTGAGTGTGCTATCTCTTTAAATTTACAGTAGAAGGGTCTTTTTTTTAAGTGACAGCTGAGAAGGAAGAATCTGTTCCAGGGGAACAAAATGGATTTACGACTGAGTGTGGCACACGTTCTAATTGGTCTACTATGATCTGTATGAAAAATAACAGGCAACAATGACATTGGAAATATTTAGAAAGAACTTCTCAGGACAGACATATGGCATCTCTAACTGCTGACTTGTTCTTCAAGGTGCTTGGTCCAGAGCTGCCCAGTGCCACCCATATCCTTGCTGAACCAGAATACATACTGTAAATCTATATCAGCCATCCCAATACTTGGTTGGTTGTATGCAGTGGCTCTAAGCAATGACGTATTGATTAGGATGGCAACTTTCAAGATACCCATGTCAGCTATCAGATTTGTGTCATAATAGGCTCCCTCTAAATATTTTTTTTTCTCCAATAAAGTCTCAGGTATAGTGAAAAGCATCTTTTTGTCTTACCTGCAGTAATGTTGCCTTTTGCAGCTGCTTCATTTTCATGTATTGCAGTGATGAGGTTAGAGACGGTGTCTTCTAGATGTGTGGCTTTATTAGTAATCGGGCTAAGCCACACCTTTCATGTGGCTAAGTAAGACACCTACCTCATACGTGTAATTGGCCGCATTCGAGGTTGGGTGCAGTTACACAGCAGCAAGACGCATTCTGCAAGTTTGTCATTTTGACCTCAAAAGCTACCACATGAACAGAATAATCAAGAGACTTGTGAACTTTCATTTCCACTACAACAGAAGGAAAAAAAATCCAGGTGGTTAACATTTTCCTGTTGATGTACTTTCCCTATATTATGTGAGAATTAGGTACCTGTCATGTAAGCCAGGCTGAGTACCTGGCATCTTAGCTTTGTAATGTCAACTTACGCATGCTCTGGGCATGACTAGGGTATTATAGATGGTGCACCATGTCTGCCCAAACCACATTTTTTTTTATCTCAGCCTTGCCCAGAAAAAACAGACAACATATTACTTGCAATTTAAAGTGTTAGTTCACTGAAGCACTACCCCGTGCCTCCGTTTAGGATGGGTCCTCTGTTCTCAAACTCTTAGGCCCCGTACACACGAGGGGATCTCCGCTGGAAACGGTCCGCCGGACCGTTTCCAGCGGAGATTCCTCCTCCGGATTTGGATCCGATGGCATGTACACACCATCGGATCAAAATCCGCGCGGAATTCATCCGCGGTGACGTGTCGCGCCATCGCCGCGACGATAACGCGGCGACGTGCGCGACGCTGGAAGGTAAGTACTTCCACGCATGCGTCGAATCATTACGACGCATGCGAGGGAGGGGAGCGGATGGATTGATCCGGTGAGTCTGTACAGACCACCGGATAAATCCGCTGGACCCGATTCAAGCGGATAGATTTCTTAGCATGCTAAGAAATTTATATCTGCTTGAAATCAATCGGCCCGAGGAATCTCCGCGGATAAATATCCGCTAGGCCGTACAGACGACCGGATTTGTCCGCTGGAACTGATCCGCGGATCAATCCCAGCGGATAGATCCGGTCGTGTGTACGACGAGGCCTTAAAGAACTTCGGGCCAGATTCACGAATAATTGCGGCGGTGTAACGTAACCCGTTTACATTACACCGCCGCAAGTTTTCAGTGTAAGTGCCTGATCCTCAAAGCACTTACCTGGAAACTTGCGGCGGTGTAACGTAAAGTCGTCTGGCGCAAGCCCGCCCAATTCAAATGGGGCGGGCACCATTTAAATTAGGCGCGCTCCCGCGCCGGACATACTGCGCATGCTCCGTTTTGAAATTCCGCCGTGCTTTGCGCGAAGTGACGTCATTTTTTAGAATGGCGACGTGCATAGCGTCCATTCGTATTCCCGGACGTCTTACGCCAAAACAAAAAAAAATTGAAATTCGACCCGGGAACGACGGCCATACTTTAACATGGCTCGACTAAAATTAAGCCATGTTAAAGGAGGCCTAACTTTGCGTCGGGAAAAAATTACTAGCGACGACCTAACGAACGCGAAAACCTTCGTGGATCGCCGTAAATGCTCATTTGCATACCCGACGCTGGAATACCACGCAAAATCCCCCCAGCGGCGGCCAAAGTATTGCATCCTAAGATCCGACGGTGTAAGTCAATTACACCTGTCGGATCTTAGGGCTATCTATGCGGAAATTATTCTATGAATCAGCCGCATAGATACGACAGGAGATACGACGGTGCATCAGGAGATACGCCGTCGTATCTGTTCTGTGAATCTGGCCCTTCAACCCCTTTGACACTAGGTTGAGTGTACAAAGCATGCGATATCACAGAAAACAACTAAAAGTAATACTTGGTATCCATTAGTAGTACTATATAAAAAAAAAAAACATGCACTGAACCAGTTAATAAAGGCAAACTTAATATATTGTCACCTAATATGGTTGGTAATGAAGTAAGCGTAGAAATGGATTAACAATGACAACATTTTACATACAGGGTGATTAGTAATAAGTACTAGGCATACTGTTAGAAGATACTTGGCATCCAGTGCAGCATAAACAGTGGCAAGGCCATCTATAGTGTAGCGGTGAATAGTAGTAAAGCTTGATTTACCAGACCCAGGAACTGTACTGCAAAATGCAATAATGGTGATTATGCTAGGCTTAGACTGACTGGATGTGCACTTTCCATAGAAAAAAGGAAAGGAGAGAACAAAGGGGTGTTTTACACGAGGGGCAGTTCTTTATGCTGTTCTTCTTCCGGCAAGCACTTTAAGAAGTGTTGGTGCACTTAACAACAGTTTCAATAAACCTGTATGCATAAAGATGCAGTAAAAATGCATCAAAGATGCAGTATAAATGCATTATAGGCAGGGGCGTACTGACCATTGTGGCACTCGGGCACTGCTCGAGGGCCCCATGCCACTAGGGGGCCCCATCAGGGTTGCAAGGCTAAGTAAAACCAGGGACAGTATGTAAAAACATTTTTTTTTTTACATTTGTCCCTGATATGTCTGAAAATGACATGCTTTTGATGTGCAATTCCTCAGATTTTAGCTGTCCTGCCTCCGCACTGCCTCCTAGCGTGGTGGCCATCTGTAAGCCCGGGGGCCCCATAATCTTCTATTGCCCGGGGGCCCCATGAGTTGTCAGTCCGCCCCTGAATAGAGGTGCACTATAGTTGTAGTAAACCTAATGTCTCGCCTCCAGTAACTCAGTCCCTGTTAGTAGTGTGAACAATAGGCAGCGCCTTCTCAGCAGTCCCTGTGGTGCAGTTGTGAACTCTTGCTGTAGAAAACGGTCTGCTTAGTCACTCCATGGTATGCCTCTGGAGATTCGGCGGTGGGAAGTAGAGGGTGAGAAGATGCTCTGATCTCCTTGTGGCAACGGTGCAAATACGATCGCTGTGGTCTGTGCTGCGCTGCCTCATGTGTCTCCACTGGTTTGGCCTCTCAGCAGTCTAGTCCGTGTGCAGCAGATATGCTCTCTTCAGTTCCCTCGATGGCAAGAGGAAGAACCTAACTGAGCAGTCTCAGAACTGCTCCTCCTTTCCCCAGTGCATCTTAGGAATTATAGTGCAATTCTTTTGTGCACTATAGAATGCATTAAGATAAAAAACCTTCTGACTTTACAACCCCTTTAAAGTAGCGCAGTGCCGAATAGCAAAATATGGCCTGGTCATGGGGGATAAAATCTTCTGAAACTCAAGTGGTTAACAACACAAAAATCAACTTTCTTTCATAATACAAGAGAACATTTTTCTATGCATGCTGTATCCCTCACAATACATTTGATTGGGAAATCCCAATGTGAGTTTTTAGCAGTGACGTTTTTCTTATCAATGTTGTGTAAAGCCCAGCTTTATGGTTGTCGCAGTCCCATAGATGGTTTCTCCCATCTCAGCGGTGGAGCTCTGAATGCTCCATCGGTGCTACCATTGGTTGCTTCTGCTACTACAGTGGGGATCGAAAGTTTGGGCACCCCAGGTAAAAATTTGTATTAATGTGTATAACGAAGCCAAGGAAAGATGGAAAAATCTCCAAAAGGCATCAAATTACAGATTAAACATTCTTATAATATGTCAAAAAAAGTTCGATTTTATTTCCATCATTTACACTTTCAAAATTACAGAAAACAAAAAAATGGCGTCTGCAAAAGTTTGGGCACCCTGTAGAATTTATAGCATGCACTGCCCCCTTTGCAAAGCTGAGACCTGCCAGTGTCATGGATTGTTCTCAATCATCATCTGGGAAGACCAGGTGATGTAAATCTCAAAGGTTTTAAATGCCCAGACTCATCTGACCTTGCCCCAACAATCAGCACCATGGGTTCTTCTAAGCAGTTGTCTAGAAAACTGAAACTGAAAATAGTTGACGCTCACAAAGCTGGAGAAGGCTATAAGAGGATAGCAAAGCGTTTTCAGATGTCAATATCCTCTGTTCGGAATGTAATTAAGAAATGGCAGTCATCAGGAACAGTGGAAGTTAAAGCAAGATCTGGAAGACCAAGAAAAATATCAGACAGAACAGCTCGCAGGATTGTGAGAAAAGCAATCAAAACCCACGTTTGACTGCACGATCCCTCCAGAAAGATCTGGCAGACACTGGAGTTGTGGTACACTATTCCACTATAAAGAGATACTTGTACAAATATGGTCTTCATGGAAGAGTCATCAGAAGAAAACCTCTTCTACGTCCTCACCACAAAAATCAGCGTTTGAACTTTGCAAATGAACATATAGACAAGCCTGATGCATTTTGGAAACAAGTTCTGTGGACTGATGAGGTTAAAATAGAACTTTTTGGCCGGAATGAGCAAAGGTACGTTTGGAGAAGAAAGGGCACAGAATTTAATGAAAAGAACCTCTGTCCAACTGTTAAGCATGGGGGTGGATCAATCATGCTTTGGGGTTGTATTGCAGCCAGTGGCACAGGGAACATTTCACGAGTAGAAGGAAAAATGAATTCAATAACATTTCAGCAAATTTTGGATGGTAACTTGATGCCATCTGTGAAAAAGCTGAAGTTAAAGAGAGGATGGCTTCTACAAATGGATAATGATCCTAAACACACTTCAAAATCCATGGGGGATTACATCAAGAGGTGTAAACTGAAGGTTTTGCCATGGCCTTCACAAATTTCTGACCTCAACATAATTGAAAATCTATGGATAGACCTTAAAAGAGCAGTGCGTGACAGACAGCCCAGAAATCTCAAAGAACTGGAAGACTTTTGTAAGGAAGAATGGGCAAAGATACCTCAAACAAGAATTGAAAGACTCTTGGCTGGCTACAAAAAGCGTTTACAAGCTGTGATACTTGTTAAAGGGGGCAGTATAAGATATTGACTCTGCAGGGTGCCCAAACTTTTGCAGACACCATTTTTTTGTTTTCTGTAATGTAACACTATAACGAGCCTAGAAAAATGTTCAATGCTTCCGAGCATGCGTCAAATTGTTTCCGAGCATGCACGTTTTTTTCTCCTTCTGAGTGCCATACAGATGAACGGAATTTCCGAAAAAAGAAGAGAACATGTTCTCTTTCTAAGTCCGTCAGAATTTCCGACGGAAAAAATCAGATGGGGCATACACACGGTCGGAATATCCAATGAAAAAATTCCGTCTGAATTTTTCCATCGGAAATTCCGACCGTGTGTACGTGGCATCAGGGCCGTCTTTACCACAGGGCAAACGTCACTGTTGGGGGCCCAAAGCAACCCCCTTTGAAAAAAAAATAAAAAATGTTTTATTTATTTTTAAATACATTTTTTTTTTTTTAATATATTTTTATTTTTTATTAAAAGGGACAATTTTTTTTTAGGGGCCCCAGATGGCAACCCCCCTTTTTTTATTTATTTTTAAATAAAAAAAAATATATATTTTTTATATATTATTATTAAATTTTTATTAAAAGGCCAATTTTTTTCTTTAGAGGTCTGGGGGTCCCCAGGGGCCCATAGTTCCACAGGGCCCCGGATGACAACCCCCCTTTTTTTATAAAAAAAAATAATTTTTTATATATTTCTTTTATTTTATATATATATATATATATATATATATATATATATATATATATATATATATATATATATATATATATATATATATATATCATATAAATGTTATTATTATTATTATTATTATTAAAGGACCCAGAAGTCCCCCAGGGCCCTGGATGGCAACCCCCCTTTTTTTTATAAAAACATATTTTTTTATATTATTTTTTTTCTTTTTATTTCTTTTTTCTATATATATATATATATATATTTATTAAAGGGCTCAGAGATCCCCAGGGCCCCATGTGGCAAACACCCTTTTTTATTTTTTTATAAATGTTCATTTTTTTTATTTTTGTTTATATATTTTTTTTATTTTTATTAAAGGGCCCAGAGGTCCCCAGGGCCCTGGATGGCAACCCCCCCCCTTTTTTTATAAATGTTTCTTTTTTATATATTTTTTTTATTTTTTATTAAAGGGCCCAGAGGTCCCGGATGGCAACCCCCTTTTTTTTGTATTTTTTTTTATAAAAAAAATTATTAAAGGGCCCAGAGGTCCCCAGGGCCCCAGATGGCAACCCCCTTTTTAAAAAAAAATATATATATTTTTTTATATATATTTTTTATTTATTTTCTTCTTTAGGGCCCCCCGCTTCTAAATTCGCAGCAGCCCCCCCCTGCTACTCAATTTCAGGCAGCAGCACCCCCCCCGGTTCTCTGCTCCAGGGGGCCCATGCCTGAAGCTGTGTAAGTGGCACCATAATTCCTGATGGCGGCCCTGCTGCCCGTTAAGCCCCTGTGCTGCCCACAAATCAGGCTGAAAATCATCAGCGGCACACAGCCAGTGACAGTACTGCTTCCCTTCCCAGTGTTTTAAAATGTACAGCACCCCTGGCTTCCCTTTAGACGTGCACTTCTCCCTTCCTGCCACTGGGTGCTGCTTGTATATAAAAGTGAATTAGAATGTGATTTTATAACATCCCCAGTTTGCTCTTCCCGAGGCTGACTTCTTCATGTCCTGCTCCTCAAGGTATGTCACTGTTTGCTAATCTATATTGTAAATAGAAGTTTTCTGTAGAGTGTGCCCAAAGTCTTTATAACATTTGATGATTCACTGCAGGTCTGGTCAGTGTTTTAAAAAGTTCTTCTATTTTACACATGGCATGGCATGGGGTCACAGCACTGTCTGTCCATTCTGCTTTAGCACCATGGGACCCCATGCCATGCCATGTGTAAAATAGAGGAACTCTTTAAATCACAGACCAGACAAGATATTCACTCACTCAGTTAATTTTTTAATTACCACACCAGATATAATCAGGCATGTTCTTCTCTTTCAAACATAAATTATTCTGTATATAGCCATAGCATTAAAGGCTATGAGCTTATAGAATGTTTTGAAACATTGCGCAATTACCAAAATGACCTGAGTAGACATAAGGGCCCAGATTCAGGTAGATTTGCCCATTAGTTGCACATGTGAAGAGCAGCTGATTTGCTCTGCGCTGGGGCAAATTGGAAAGATTGCCACCTGATTCAGGATTCCTTTTGTCTGCTAATTTGCTCCTTTGTAAGGCAAAAATCAGGGCGTAAGGCAGCGCAAGTGAAAGTGGGTGTGCCCTATGCAAATGATCTTTTTTCCACTCAGCAGTGGTTTGCGCCTATTTTCAGGGCAAATTTTGCCCACCTGCTTGCACTGAGCAAATAAATAGGGGCAGACCTGCGCAGGTCCTGTGCAAAATTACATCCTGCTTGTTCCACCCCCCCCCCCCTGAGCAAGGTAATTTTGCCCTTTGCTGCGAGATGGCACCTCCCGGCCCAAAAAAAAAGAGGAAGGCTAATTTTGTGGCAGCGGAGATGGAGATCATGCTGGAGGCACTGACGCGCCATACTGCTGTTCTGTATGGCGCTGAACGCCAAAATACTACTGTAGCCCAAAGGAGGGCAATATTTGAGGCGATAACCTTAGACATCAATGCCCTGGGCTTTGAGGACCGGACTTGGATGGACATCCAGAAAAAGTTCACGGACATGCGGACAAAATTGTCCTCATTAAAAAGCACAGCAGGGGCACCGGAGGAGGACCAGCCTGTTCTGTGCGACTCAATCCGGAGGAGGAGGTCATCTCTCAGAGTCTATCGCTGGAGCAGGTGGAGGGACTGCCAGGCTATGACTCCACTGTTGGGGACTTGGGGACTGCAAAGTTTTTTGTTTCTCATATCTGCTGTGTATCATGGGAGGGGGTAGAAGTGAACATATGAGGGGGTAGAAGGGAACATGTAACAAGTTTTTGTTTCTCATATCTGCTGTGTATCATGGGAGGGGGTAGAAGGGAACATATGATAAGTGTGTTGCTCCAGCAACATTTTTGTTTTGTGTCATCCACAGATGTTGATGATGAGGCTGGGCCGTCGTTGGCTGTAGGGCGACCCACGCCATCCCCAGAACATCATGGGGTGCAGTCAGGCCCTCTGCAGATCCTGGACATGTTGGTGGAGGAGGATATCGGCCAGAGTCCATCTAGGGAGGAGGAAGTGGTGGAGGAGGCCGTTATCCTCAATCTGGAGGAAGCAGTGTCCCTCCAGGAGGATCCCACCATCCCTGACCGACCCACCCCCCCCCCCCCGACCATAACATCATCCCCCTCCAGGGCAAGCCCCTCCAGTGTCCCTCCCTCCAGTGTCCCCCCCTCCAGTGTCCCTCCCTCCAGTGTCCCTCCCTCCAGTGTCCCCCCCTCCAGTGTCCCCCCCTCCAGTGTCACTCCCTCCTGTGTGACCCCCTCCCCTTCTGCTCCCTCAGTTCGTGCCCCAGCCTCTCCTCCAAGGAAGGCTCTTTCTAAAACTAGGGGTGTACCCTCCAGCCTCCGTGAGGGTCTGCAGGAGGAGCAGGCCCGGCAGACCCACCATATAGGGGAGATGGTGGGAGACCTGAGGCGGGTGGCGGACAGCCTGGCATCCTCCTCCTCCTCTGTCCAGCAGGCCCTCACCCACCATGCTGACCGGGGGGACCGACAGAATGAGACCCTGGAGGATGTTAGTGGCAACTGCGCAGCCATTGTGACCTGTCTGGTTGAACAGCATGATGCCACTGCATTATTAACTTCGGAGGTGAGCAGGTTGGCAGGTGCGGTGGAGGCCAACACTGCTGCTGTGCGGGAGGAGGGGAGACTTACCCGACGGCAGTTGAGGATCACCACCACATGGCAGATAAGGATGTTGGGACAGACCAACACCGTCCTCAACCGCCTGGCCAACGCCATGGAGGGCTTTCAGGCACCACCTGCCAGGAGAGATGAAGTAGGGGTTGATGCTCCCCCCCCTCCATCCCCACCCCATGCTCCACCACGGCGTCTGAGGAACCAGAGCCGGGGCACCCTTGGGCCAAGGATGTCCAAAAGAAAAAAATAATTTATGACCATTTTTTTTTTTTTTTGGTGGCTCAGATTATGAGCTTGTTTTTTGGTTATGCTCAGATTTTGACTTTTTTTTTTTTATTGATGCTCAGATTATGAGCTTTTTTTTATTTTGTAGCTGCCCCTGGCATGTTGGCACACATATGTGAGATCCAGAAAGTGTGGGTGCTCTGCTTGTTCAGCTCGTCCGTCTTGGTGCTGCTATAGTTGCTCTCCAGCTGACCTGTGGCCATCTGTTGCTAACTTGCCCCTGCTTTTATAAAGTGCTAACTTGCCCCGGCCAAACAGCTTGCGCGCTTTGGGAGCAAAATGCTCCTCACACACGCAAGTTTATGAATCAGTGGCAGTTCCTCATTTGCATATTTGCTGAGGGAAAACCATGAGAGCGCAAGTTGCTCCCTGAGCAAAATTGCCCCTTAATTGCGCCGGGGCAGAGAAACTGCCTCCGTGCAAAAATGGCACATTTCAGGCTTAGCTTGCTTTCTGGGTCACCCGCAAATTTGCCTGGGAGTAAATCCGTACTTGCGCGGCGCAAATCACACTTGCTCCCGCGCAAGTCGTACCTGAATCTGGGCCAAGATGTATTAGACAACAATGATCAGATTTGTTGTCTTTGTTGAACTTTTGCCTCTCATATCTGTAAGTCTTTCTACAGCAATAACCACTCGCTGAAGTAACCTGACCGATTTTCTGATTTTGGGTTAGATATTATCTGATCACACTTGAACTCACTACCTACTCACATGCAGAAAGGAAGAAGGATTTTTTTTACATCAGATTTTATTTAAAACCGAGACAAATCGCCACACAAGGCATAAGACAAAAAAAGAAAAAATATATGACAATATCAATAATACATAATATTGATATTAATATCAAGTTCCCTTGGCGCTAGGCTGTGAATACTTATGTACAGTGCTTTGACAACGTATTCAATCAAAAAGACAAAGAAAAAAACAGGGACGGGGAGAGCACTCACATGGGCCACATCCGTAAATTTAGTAAACAAAAAAGGAACAATTGCTCGAAAAAAGTAATTGATGATCGGATATTGAAGGCAAGGCGGAAGTATATAAAAAGTGTAAATTTATTACAAAAATATATAGTTTTAACAAACAACAGTAGAGATAGTAAAAAAAAACATATAAATGAATAAATAAATATGGACAATACCCTCTGTACATCGTCAAGGATATTGTCCATATTTATTTATTCATTTATATGTTTTTTTTTACTATCTCTACTGTTGTTTGTTAAATCTATATATTTTTGTAATAAATTTATACTTTTTATATACTTCCGCCTTGCCTTCAAAGTCCGACCATCAATTACTTTTTTCAAGCAATTGTTCCTTTTTTGTTTACTTGAAAAAGTATTCATACCCCTTGAAATTCTCCACATTTTGTCATGTTACAACCAAAAGTGTAATTGTATTTTATTGGGATTTTATGTGATAGACCAACACAAAGTGGCACATAATTGTGAAGTGGAAGGAAAAGGATACAAATAAATATGTGAAAAGTGTGGCGTGCTTTTGTATTCAGCACCTCTGAGTCAATACTTTGTAGAACCACCTTGTGCTGCAATTACAGCTGCAAGTCTTTTTATGGGATGTCTCTACCAGCTTTGCACATCCAGAGAGTGAAATACATTTTTGCCCATTTTTCTTTGCAAAATAGCTCAAGCGCTGTCAGATTGGATGGAGAGTGTCTGTGAACAGCAATTTTCAAGTCTTGCCACAGATTCTCAATTGGATTTAGGTCTGGACTTTGCCTGGGCCATTCTAACACACGAGTATGATTTGATCTAAACCATTCCATTGCAGATCTGGCTGTATGTTTAGGGTCATTGTCTAACTGGAAGGTGACCCTCTACTCCAGTCTCTTGCAGACTCTAACAGGTTTGCTTCTAAGATTGCCCTTTATTTGGCTCCATCCATCTTCCCATCAACTCTAACCAGCTTCCCTGTCACTGCTGAATGGTGTGTTCAGGGTGATGTGCAGTGTTAGTTTTCTGCCTCACATAGTGTTTTGCTTTTAGGCCAAAAAGTTCAATTTTGGTCTCATCTGACCAGAGCACCTTCTTCCACATGTTTGTTGTTTCCCCCACTTCTTTGTCCCCCACATGGCTTCTCGCAAACTGTAAATGGAACTTTTTATGGCTTTCTTTCAACAATGACTTTCTTCTTATCACTCTTACATAAAGGGCAGATTTTTTTTTCTTTTTAGAGGTCCGGGGGTCCCCAGGGGTCCGAAGGCCCCCAGGGCCCCGGATGGCAACCCCCCTTTTTTTATTTATTTTTTATAAAAAAATATATATTTTTTCTAATATATATATTTTTTTATTAAAGGGACAATTTTTTTTCTTAGGGGTACGGGGGTCCCCAGGGGCCCGGAGATCCCCAGGGCCCGGGATGAAAACACCCCTTTTTTTTATAAAAAAATAAATAAATTTTTATATATTTTTTTAATATATATATATATATATATATTTTTTTTATATTTTTATATTATTAAAGGTCCCCAGGGCAATCCCCCTTTTTTTATAAATTCTTTTTTTTTTTCATATTATTTTATTTCATTTTTTTTCTTTTTATTCCTTATATATGTATATATATATATATATATATATATATATATATATATATATATATATATATATATATATATATATATTAAAGGGCTCATGAGGTCTCCATGTGGCAAACCCCCTTTTTTTTTTTTTGTGTAAATGTTTTTTTTTTTTTTAATTAAAGGGCCCAGAGGTCCCCAGGGCCCTAAATGGCAACCCCCCCCTTTTTTTATAAATGTTTATTTATTTATTTTATATATTTTTTATTTTTCATTTTTCATTTTTCATTTTTATTAATAATTTGTAAAGGGCCCCCCTCCGCTTCTCAATTCGCGGCAGCCTCCCGCTTCTCAATTTTAATTTCAGACGGCAGCCCCCCCCCCCCCAGTTCTCTGCTTCAGGTGCCTACCAATGCCGCCAATCCCGTAACGTGCTGCAGAGACAGTTTCAAGGCGGGGCCAGGGGTGGAGCTAAAGGCGGGACCAGGGGTGGAGCTGAAGGGGGCCCCGTCAGGTAGGCTGTACGGGGCCCCATGATTTCTATCAGTGGCCCTGAGCACGACTAACAGTTGTCCTGTGGATAGATTCTCCCACCTGAGCTGTGGATCTCTGCAGCTCCTCCAGAGTTACCATGGGCCTCTTGGCTGCTTCTCAGATTAAGGCTCTCCTTGCCCAGGTGGACAGACATGGTAGGTTTGCAGTTGTGCCATACTCTTTCCATTTTCGGATGATGGATCAAACTCCGTGAGATGTTCAAAGCTTGGGATATTTTTTTATAACCTAACCCTGCTTTAAACTTCTCAACGACTTTATCCCTAACATGTCTGGTATATTCCTTTGCCTTCATGATGCTGTTTATTCTCTAAGGGTCTCTAACAAACCTCTGAGGGCTTCATAGAACAGCTGTATTTATACTGAGATCAAATTACACACAGGTGGACTCTATTTACTAATTAGGTGACTTCTGAAGGCAATTGGTTTGACTAGATTTTAGTTAGGGGTATCAGAGTAAAGGGGGCTTAATACAAATGCACGCCACACTTTACATATATTTATTTGTAAGGTATGAATACTTTTTCAAGACACTGTACATGTGATTTATTTTTTCGTTTTTTATTTTTAATAAATTTGCTAAGATTTTCTTTCACGTTGTCATGTTTGTAGAATTTTGAGGAAAATAATAAATGTACAGTAATACATTTTGGAATAAGGCTGTAACATAACAAAATGTGGGAAAAAAATGAAGCATTGTGAATAATTTCTGGATGCACGGTATCATGATCCTGAGCATTCTGCATTGGAATCCATAGGCTTTTCTTTCTATATTTTTCTCTCTGCAACACAACATCCAGCATAACAGCAGAAAGGGAAAGTAAGCTGATTGTAGAGAGGAAAATGTGTCCTTCTCCATGTTTTTGTAGTCCAGCACCTGGCTACATCCTCTTTACCAAAAAACTGCCTATGCAGATAGGATTGATTAAAAAAAACTGTGCAGCTTTGACCAAAGTTTGATAATGCCTTTGCTATAGCTGCAGGTCCAGTGGCGGCTGGTGCTCTAAATTTTTGGGGGGGGCGCAAACGAAAAAAACAAACAATTGCAGCCTCACTGTGCCCATCAAATGCAGCCACTGTGCCATCAATTGTCACCACTGTGCCATGCCATCAAACGCAGCCACTGTGCCATGTCATCAAACGCAACCACTGTGCCATGCCATCAAACGCAACCACTGTGCCATGCCATCAAACGCAACCACTGTGCCATGCCATCAAATGCAGTCACTGTGCCATGCCATCAAACGCAGCCACTGTGCCATCAATTGTCACCAATGTGCCATGCCATCAAACGCAGTCACTGTGCCATGCCATCAAACACAGCCACTGTGCTATAAATTGTCACCACTATGCCATGCCATCAATTGTCACCACTGTGCCATCAATTGTCACCACTGTGCCCATCAATTGTCACCACTGTGCCCATCAATTGTCGCCACTGTGCCATCAATTGCTACCACTGTGCCTATCAATTGTTACCACTGTGCCATCAATTGTTACCACTGTGCCCTCAATTGTTACCACTGTGCCCATCAATTGTAGCCACTGTGCCCCGCAATTGTCGCCACTGTGCCCCGCAATTGTCTCCACTGTGCCCCACAATTGTCGCCACTGTGCCCAGTAAAATGCTGCCACTGTGACCTGTATGTGCCATTAATTGTTACCACTGTGCCCATCAATTGTCACCACTGTGCCATCAATTGTTACCACTGTGCCCATCAATTGTTACCACTGTGCCCAGAAATTGTAGCCACTGTGCCCTGCAATTGTCGCCACTGTGACCTGTATGTGCCATCAATTGTTACCACTGTGCCCAGCAATTGTAGCCACTGTGCCCCGCAATTGTTGCCACTGTGCCCAGTAAAATGTTGCCATTGTGACCTGTAAAATGCCCCCCCCCCCCTGGCACTTACCTTTCTGGGGTCAGCCGTGCTTCTACCGTCCCTCGATGTCTTCTCCCGCCCTCAATGACGCTTCAGCCAATCAGGTTACCGGTAACCAGAACCGGTGAACCTGATTGGCTGAGACGCCTGTCAGTCTTATCCAAGGAACGCACCGCCGGTACGTCCCGAGGATAAGCATTCAGGAAGCCGACTACAGCCTGAGGGCTGTACTCTGAAAGCCTATCAGAGCTACTGGCTCTGATAGGCACTTCCACACAGCCAACCAGCTGCCGTTATTCAGATGGCCAGCGCTCAGCATCCGGCCATCTGAATAGTGGGCGGCAGCGCCGAAAATACATAGATTCATGCAATGCATGAATCTATGTATTTCAGTGGCTGTGCGAGAGCCAGAGGGGGCGGCGCTCCAGTTCCCTCTATGGCCGAACCGCCACTGTGCAGGTCATTTATGTACCTCCTAAACTCTGGTCATAAAACCCAGAGATGGCATCCACCCATCCTGTTTTGTTGCTTGTGGTAATGTCCTAGCAACAAGGCAGGATGGGATAACGACATTCCTGAGAGGCCAGGTTTCAGGAGGTATGTGGCCGTGATCAAACCCTTCATAGACGATGCCCATACAATATTGTTAATTATATGCATGTGAGAGAAAGAGATAGATGCCAAGTTAGATTGTGCTTGTTTTGCATGCCTCAGTTGAAGAAACTGGTAAAACAATTTAGAATTAAGTGTAAATTCCTCAGCTGTACAAAAGACTTCAGAGACTTATTGTGGTATAGCTGGAACAGAGTATGAACAGCTTTCTGCTATCTTTCAGGCCTCGTACATACGACCGAACATGTCTGCTGAAACTGGTCCGCGGACCAGTTTCAGCGGACATGTTCGGTCGTGTGTAGGGTCGACCGGACAATTTTCCGGCTGACCCGACAGGTTTCCAGCGGACAAATGTTTCTTAGCATGCTAAGAAACATGTCTGCTGGAAGCCTGTCCGTCGGACATGTCCAACTGTCAGTACGACTCACCGGACATGTCCGCTGGCCCAAGAACCCGCGCATGGCGTCGAAGTGATTCGACGCATGCGTGGAAGCATTGAACTTCCGGGTTCGCGCACGTCGCCGCGTCATCATCGCCGTCACGTCGCCGCCATGTCACCGCGCTGTCTGTCCGCAGAGATTTTGGTTTTCATCGGACAGGTCCGCTCGTCTGTACGAGGCCTCAAAGCCCTGCAGGCCATTATGCCAAATGGGAGTATACCTAGTGAAAGAGGATACCCCTAACAGTTTCTTTGCAGTGTCCAAAACCTTTCTTATCAAAAGTGGGATAAACTGAGGAGATTGTGACTTCTTATCATCACATGCCTGACGAAGGGTCCCTGCGCGGCTCCGAAACGTTGCACTCTCTTTGTGTTGTGATCATGCAATAAAACATCCGTTTGGACGCTATTAATGTCGTTCCATGGTGTGCTGGCAAATATCTCTACTGTAACGTGTACCAGTATCCAGCTGGTTGTTGCTACGAGCACCCAAACCCAAGAGCGGATCTAGGAAAGTGCGCGATGGGAATATGAAGTATGTATTTCTTATCAATAAGTGCCTTGAGTACACAAAGTGGATGCCTGCCTTGAAATAGAAAAACAAGTACGACAAAGGAAGAACTAGAGCAATACACACACAGTACTATCTAACTAGATCAGTGGCTCTCAACCTTTCTAGTGCCGTGACCCCTTGATAAAATTTCCCAAGTTGTGGGACCCCTAACAGTAAAATTATTTTCGTAGCGTAGTTTGTCAGCATTTAAGGGAAGACAGATAATTTGCACCTCTAACCCATGGACATTTAGTGCTCCCTTCCACTCGTACAGTATTAAAACCCCTTATGGTACATTTTAGGATATACCACTCTCTCTCTTTGTTCTCCTTTTATCTCTCTCTATCCTAATTTCTTGTTTTTTTTTCCCCCATCCCTCTCTTTAGCCATCTTTCTCTTCTTCCTTCTCTCCCTTTTTCTTTGTTCCTCCCCTCTTTTGCTCTCCCTTCCATGTATTCTCTATTTTTATTCCTTCTAATACTCCTTGGTGGTGGGGGGTTGGGTGATTTGGGATGAGTGGCAGTACTGGCAAAAAACTAGGAGAGCAGCGTGGGCTTCAGGAACAGCCCAGGATTCGGTGACCCTTGGAAAATCGTCATTCGACCCCCGAGGGGGTCCTGACCCCCAGGTTAAGAACCACTAAACTAGATGCTGCAACTGGGCCGCAATAAAATATAATGAAGGATTGGGAACGCCTAACATTTAAGGATTAGGAACACCTAAACCTCCTGCATTTTAGAGTATTGCAATTGGCCCGGAGCATCTGAACCAGTAATGGGGATCCAGTGAGCGACTGGGTTCCCTCCTTTGAAGATCCCAAGCTGTGTGCCGTTCGGTGGGGAGTCGGTCTGAGGAGCGCCATTGAGAGGCTGGCGGTCCAATAGGGCTTGTACGAAACCACCGGGGATCACAGGTAGCCGGACACTGCGGGACTGATCACTTGTCAGTCGGTACCTGGGCGACAAGTTGAAGGAGATCCAGATGTAACTCAACCAAGGAGGCATATCTCCAAGAATTCTACCCAGAGGGGACCTGTGGCAGAGGTATTTTCTGAGGCTCTTTGAGAGGGGTCTGTGGCAGAGACTTATTCCTAGAATTGTCTGAGTGATACTCCAGCTGCCAGGTCAGTGAGAGAGGCCTGACTGGGTACACTAAACCCACTCCGGCGGGAGTGGCGCAGAGAAGTGTTACGTTTGGGAGCAGGACTGTTTCCTATCATTACGGCTGAATCTGCTGTTCTTCCTCCTTTCAACTTTACTTTCCTCACCACAAGTTTTATTGTTTTTACCTGGCTGGGTAATAAAGAGCACAGCAAAAGAGCACCTGTTGTGGACATTCCTTTACTTCTGTTTATGCACATATGCATCATTCACCCCTAGAGAATTCGGAGGAGCCACGAGGTAACACGCCGCCCAAAAATCCAGCAGCTCCAATGGGGGTAATACTACATGTGGGGGCTCGTCCGGGATTGGCTGTTACCTCAAAATAACAGAATACAGAAGTTCAATCTACGGCTGAATAAAGGAATTGCCGTGTGTCAAAATGTGCCTGGTGAGGAAGGAGTTAATGTCGCCATTAGAGTTGGGCGCATGTGCGGCGAAGCCATGTGCGCCTGCCACGTGTGAAGAAAATAACTCAGGTGGGAGGAGTTACCCACCCCTGCGTGAGATGCAGAGTGAGTTTGGCGCCAAAGGACAGAGCGATTGCCCACCCATGAGAGAAGGTCCTGTAGCCTTGTCTGTGCCATCAACGCCATTTGTGAAGCTGCGATCCCCGATGTCTGTGCCGGGAGTCAACGCTATGTCTGCTACCGCTGGAGTCCCCCTAACAGATACCGGGAAATCCGGATGCAGACCCAGCGGAAGTTTGTCCTATATTCCAGTGGTAGCGTGGAGGCCTTCGGACTGTCCTGCCCTCGCTGTTCGGAGTTGGCCGTCTGTCTTCTGCCATTTGCTAGATGCAAGAGATGCCGAAGCTACCTGTTCCAAGTAGAACCACCGAATGAATCTCCCCGGGAGTATAAGGTGGATTGGATCACCGGGACTGTGACCGCGGAGGAAGAGGGCCCATGACCGGAACCCTCCCTAACTCCAGTAGTCGCTGATGCGGAGGTGGTGACTGTATCATCCACACTGATCCTGCCATCGGCTGCAACCCCAACCGTATCGGCTGAGGTAAGCGATGATGACCAAGTGTGTGTGCCCAGTGTGGGAGCGGATGTCGTGTGGTCTCAGTGTGGCACACTATTGCTAGGATGGGCCCCACTCAAGCCTAACATGGCTGTGGTCGAGGCCTGCCTGTGAGCAAGGAAGACGCTGCTGATTCCCTTGCCGAAGGGTGTGTATGCCTGCCTGCGGAAGAGTGTGACACAACGGTCTTGGATTTTTTGTCTGATGATGGGGATGATCGGTGGTTTGAGCCGGAGTTCCCGGAGTCGCAGTGGGGTAAAAGCTCCCGCACCAACAAGTCCCGTAGATGCAGGAAACGCTCCAACCAGGTTGCACCAACTGCAAATGTCCCGCAACTGACATGGGGAGTTGGAGCGCCAAGCACCAGTGTCACTAACCCCATGCCCACTCTTCTGCCTGTAGTGAGGAGAGCTCTTAAAGCTATCGTGTTACAAGGCCGCGGAGACCCCCGTACTTTACCAAAGTTGGCCTGCTTACAGCATATATTTATGAGAAGAGTGGCCACCGACTACGGGTGGGAATACCTATACATGCCTCCAGCCCTTCTGCCCGAACTCGAAAAGATGAGAGAGGACTGGTACAAGGATGCAGTCTGGGAATGTCTAAATGTCCCCAAACTTGCCCGTGGCATGGAATATGCGTTCATCTGTGTTGGCCACAGATTTGAAGATTGTCTGAGAGACTGGAGTCCTGGCAGGTACATTTTTAGCAATAGAGTGGTGCTTAAATGTCCCAGGAAGGTGGACCAAGTCTTCTCTATTACTACTACTGACCACAGAGGGGACATTATCGCTCTGCCGGATCCAAGATGAAGTTACGGACAAGAGTTGTTTTCCCTTTCCAGTTTTCGCTTTCATCCCACCGGATCCACACTTTACTGTTTGTGCAGAACTTTGGAGGGTTTGATCAGTTAGATGGGGATAGTATCTTGCCGGCTTCTTCACAGCACCTGGTAAAAAGAAAGAAGGGAGAGAGACAGTTTTTATTTTATCTCTCTTTTCCTGCTGATCGCTCTGAGTGAGCGGTGGACTGCCTTATCCTGTTAGTGCCACCGCGCTGACCACTAGGGCCAGTGTTCTGCAACGTCTACCAGCGCAGAAGAAAGGCACTGTTGTACCTAACTATGTTTTCTCCTTTAGCCTTGCAGCAGAGAGAAAAAAAAAGTGCATAATATGATTACTGTTGGTTTATGTATCTCAGCACTTACTGTTGTCTACTTAGGAGGAAGGGAAATTTCGTCCTCTGACGAGAGGGTGCAGTTTCAACTCCAATCTTGGTGAATATATGTATATAGTTGTTTTAATGTGTCTCCCTGGGAGAAAAGGGGATTTTCACCTTAAGTTGGCAGAGGTGTGGCTCCCGTTCATCCCTTGGGGACCACGAAACAAAATGTATATTCATACATGTGTTTTTTTTGGGGGGTTTCTTCCAATTTTATTCTGCAGGTGGCTCGACCAGCTATCAACGCTGTATATAACTGTTTGTGTAATAATTTTTAGGATGTTTGTATTTTTCTATTCTCTTCTTTCTACTGTCCTTTTCTGTTGTTGTGCAGATTCAGGTCGGGTATTCAGGATTGAATGCCCTCTTTTGGGACACTGGGGACAGTGTCTATTCAGGTAGGGGGAGTGTGTAGAGCTGTACTTTATAGTACTGGTGCTAGTCAAATTTAAGTATAGATCAGAGTATAGTTAGACTCTGATCATGATTGTTAGGTGTGAGAATAGGGCTCCTGTCTCAGCTTGGCTGTGCTGTGGGTCATTCTGCTGTACCGGGGTGTTCTTCCAACCCCGGTGCTGCAGGTGGCAGCAGTGGAGTCGAGGTTTGGTTGCTCTTCCCAGCAGTCAATCACGAGGGTTTGTCCTCGCTGTGCATGCTGGGGAGGGGTATTTATGGGACAGACGTCATTGTTCTGTGTTCTTCTTCATCAAGTGTGGCACCCACCTTTAGGGTGGCCACATCACGGTGGCCCGGCGTTATTGCCTACCTGGCCGGGGCGTGCGTGCCACGCAGTGTTCCTGGCTCTGGGACTATGTTGGCCCGGAGCATCTGAACCATAGCCGCCGACTGTATCACTCGGCCCCGCCCCCCGGCGCACCGCGTCATTGGTTGTGATTGACAGCAGCGCAAGCCAATGGCTGCGCTGCTTCAATCGACCAATGAATGAGCCGGAAAGCCGGCCAAGATGCCTACGCATTCACGGCGCAGGACTTTCAAGGGATCAGGTAAGGCCGGTATTGCCGCAAGTTTTTTCACCTTAATGCATAGAATGCATTAAGGTGAAAAAACGTTTACCTTTACAACCCCTTTAAGGAATGAGCTGAGGAGGGGGCAGGAGGGTCAGTGGGCGGCTCTCTGCTCTCCCCTCCAGCTCTCACTTAAAGCGGTCCTCCACCCTAAAGTGGAGTCCCGCTGATCGGAACCCTCCCCCCCTCCGGTGTCACATTTGACACCTTTCAGGGGGGAGGGGGGTGCAGACACCTGTCTAAAGACAGGTATTTGCACCCACTTCCGGCCACACGCTACGGGCGAAAGACGGGCATTCCGTCACATCCCGTCTGTCGCCCGTTGTGTGCTGGGAACACTCGGCTCCCAGCACACAGCGTGTGAGCCAATCGGCGGGCGCAGCGCGACTCGCGCATGCGCCGTAGGGAACCGGGCAGTGAAGCCGCAGCGCTTCACTTCCTGGTTCCCTCACCGTGGATGGAGGGGGGAGCAGCAGGGTGACGAGCGATCGGCTCATCCTCTGCTGCGATCACCGCTGGACTCCAGGACAGGTAAGTGTCCTTATATTAAAAGTCAGCAGCTGCAGTATTTGTAGCTGCTAGCTTTTAATATATTGTTTTAGTGGCACATCCGCTTTAAGTACTGAGCTGTGGAGGGGGCAGATCACTAATAACCTGAGCCAGGTGCCAATCCAAGCATCTGGGTGGATCCAGACTATATGGTCGTGATCTAGAGTTCGCTGTCGACTGAAAACAGGTCACAGGAGTGAAGACTGTACACTGCAAAAAAAATAATTAGTAGGTGTAAAAAAAGGGGGGTACATATAAATAGGCTAAAAGGCACAATAAATATTGTTGCCCAATGTGAACACAATGAATACATTTAAGCATTTAAAAACAACGGTGTGGTCTAAATGAAAATTACCTGTAACCCATGAAGATATACCGGCAAAAGGGTAAACATATAACTCTCTCTCAGGTTCTAAAAAGTCAGTGTAAAAGCAAATCCAATTCAACAGAATGAATAGGTTGAATTGAGAACAGGAGTCCCAAATCGAACAGGTGCTGATCCCAAGGTGGGAAAAGGAGTATGAAGAAACCACCGTGCTCAAAAATAATAAATTTGGCTGCTTACCAGACCCACAAAGGTCACAGAGTGTGTGTGCTGATCCACAGCTTAGAGATGCAATCCTCTGTCTACCAAATCATGGCGATTCATGTAGGACAACAGCTCCCAGCAGTTCCTGATGAATTGGTAAGTGTGAATGCTCATATGCAGCTGATGGAATGGGTTCCTCTCTACCGTCTTACAAGGGCTTGAGTGGATCCTCAATTAACAGCTTATGATGGATAATGAAAAAATCAAGAGGAAGACTAATAGTACATTATCTATTGATAGCCGATGGCCGCTAGGTGGCGTTCCCGTTGTGCTCAGCGTATAGTATGCAAATTGCATACTAACACCGATTCACAACATTGCGCGAGCCCTGAGTACGCAGTTTACGTCGTTTCCGTACAGCGTCTTTTGCGTAAGGCTGCCCCTGCTATTAGCAGGGGCAGCCAATGTTACGTATACCCGTCGTTCCCGCGTCACAAAATTTCAAATTTCTGTAGTTTGCGTAAGTGATTCGTGAATGGCGCTGGACGCCATTCACGTTCACTTTGAAGCAAATGACGTCCTTGCGACTTCATTTGCCGCAATGCACTTTGGGAAAGTTTCCAGACGGAGCATGCGCTCTACGATCGGCGCGGGAACGCGCCTAATTTAAATGATTCCCGCCCCCTACAGGATCATTTAAATTGCGCACGCTTACGCATTTTGCCGGCGCGCCCACGCAATTTACGGAGCTACTGCTCCGTGAATCAAGGGCAGCGCAGTAATTTTGCGGGGGCGCAGGGCAAAAACGTTGCCCTGCGCCTCCGATAAAAAAAATGCGCAATTGTACTTGAATCTAGCCCCTAGCTGTTAAAAGTTTACCTTGCTTGGTCACCTTTCCTCCAACAGCCTACTGACGGGACAGTGAAGGAGTATCAGTACATTAGTGAAGTCTCTGCATTCCTCTGAGACTATTTTCTGTGTTACATTGATAGCACTATGCAAAGCAATCAAGAATAAAGCTCATACTACTGCCACTTCCCCTTCTAGTCTAAATACTGCTGGACAAGGGGTTGCAGGAAGCTAATATAGTGACAGATTTCATATACAGGCATACCCCACTTTTAAGTACACAATGGGACCAGAGCATGTATGTAAAACGAAAATGTACTTAAAGTGAAACAATATATTTTTTCACTTCTAGGGTGTAGTGGGGGGTCAGTGGCTATAGTGGGGGTGTCAGGAGCTGTAGTTTAGGTCTCAGGGTCTGTATTGGGGGTGTCAGGGGCACACTGGAACAAGACGGGCTATGCTCTCGGAGCTTTAGCTCCTTCTACTGTGGCTGCAAAATGTCTGTACAGTACTTGTAAGGCACTTTACATGCACTCGTGGGTATGTCCTTACTCGCGAGTGTATGTAAAGTGAGTGTACTTAAAGCGGGGTATGCCTGTACTCATACTGGTTGCACATAGTATTATTTCTATTAACATATCCCTAGAGTTCTTTTTTAAATTTCCTGAAATTTTGAAACCCATAAGTCATATCTCGTACATCTTATTTATTTATCGCATCTGCCATTCTCCATTGCTTGCAGGTTTATATCTAACTTTAGACTACTGGCCGCCTACTTGTTCTCAGAATGAATATTATATGTTGCGTGTCTGATTGTGGTCTGCTGAAGAGACTTCAAATTTAATATGGTACTTAGATGTGGCGCGACTAATGTAGCTACTGGTACCGTAAATAACTGTACCATAAAATACACATCAAAAATCATATACAGCAAGGGAAGACGTAGGAAAGGTCATGGTGGATAACACTCAATTCATTCCACCTAACCCTTTGCCTGGGTATATATTAAAGATAGGTACATACACAAAAACTCACTTTTCTTAAAAATAATAGAAGTTCTGCAATTGCAGTGGGGCAGGGGAATAAGGATTTCACCAAACAGAGCAGCTACTAGTACAAGGTACACTTCTCATTCAATGTAGATACTGTCCCTTGGGCTGATTAAAAAGTAACAAAAAATAACGAAATTTAAGCTGTAATGAGGTTGAGAGAAAATTCTGGACACTGTAAAAATTAGCCTTTATTTGTAAAAAATGGGATCAAAAATACATGTCATAGCAGAACGGACAGAAGAGATGACGCGTTTCACACTATCAAACAGTGCTTAATCATAGCACTGTTAAAGCGGAGTTCCACCCAAAAATGGAACTTCCGCTTTTCGGAAACCCTCCCCCCCTCCGGTTTCATATTTGGCGCCTTTCAGGGGGGGGGGGGGTGCAGATACCTGTCTAAGATGGGTATTTGCACCCACTTCTGGGCATAGACTCCCGCGGGAGTCACGCCACTTCCCACCCCCCCGCTGTCTCCTGAGAGCTGGGACCAGTGAGGGAGCGCCGCGCTACTCGTGTATGCGCAGTAGGGAACCGGGCAGTGAAGCCGAAGTGCTTCACTTCCTGATTCCCTCACCCAGGATGGAGGCAGGGGGCAGCCGAGAGACGAGCGATTGCTCGTCTTCGGCTGCCGACATCGCGGGCGCGCTGGACAGGTACGTGTCCATTTTTTAAAAGTCAGCAGCTGCATTATTTGGGTGGACCCCCGCTTTAAGCAGCGTTTTATAGTGTGAAACGCGTCAACTCTTCTGTCCGTTCTGCTGTGACATATCTTTCATCCCATTTTTTACAAATAAAGGCTAATTTTTGGCGTGCGGCCGTCCAGAATTTTCTCTCAACCTCATTGCTATACGCATTGCCACCACCTGTGGCTTCTTATCTGGAGGAGAGGTCTGTTTCAATTTGATCCTGGAGCGGTGATATCCTTAAACTTAAGCTGTAAACAGAAACTAAACCTAAGAACAAAAAATATGATATATTACAGCCTAGATGCAGTTCTTAGATGTGATGGCTGCATTAGTTTACTTCTTTCAGTTTTTTTAATCATTTATTTTCACCTGGTGATGCGGCCAGTAATACACTTCCTGTCCTAGGGTGACAACACTCACTTACCATACTGTGGTGGAGCACCGATGTTACTCTAGGAAGTGTATTGGAATACCTCCCCTCATTTCCGTAATATGGGACAGGAGGAGATGTTCTGCAGTCCACAGGGATACTTGGGAACAATGTGTAGTACCCTCCTAGTTATGTGCTAGGCTGTCAAGTAAATGTAGTCCTTTTTGAGCTGCTCTGTAATCAGTGGAGCAGTTGCTAATTGTGCTGGACTGATCAGGGTCCCACAGGCTGCAGGTTTGACTGCTTCTCCCTGACTTCTGGAAGGTTCTAGAACATAGGAGTTTAGTAGGCCAAATACCTGGGGAGGCATACCCAGTAGGTAGCGGCAAAGCACATAAATAACCTGGAGCTGGAGCCGTCAGGGTCTTGTCCAGAAGGAGAAGTTCCCAGCCTGAAGGACTACTGCCCCCCCCCCCCAGCTGACATCTACCAGGAGCTCATTGAAATCCAAACTATGGTAAAGCTGGGGGGGCCTCTTTACAACTCTGAAGCTAAAGAAGGGGGATTTCACCTACTAGTTGGTCTAGAGAGTTCACTAAGGAAATGTCTGCCTGACCCGAGAGGGGGACATCCAAGTACCCAAGGACTTGTGAATGCAGACCTGAGAGCAGGATCTGGGTGACTGATCTTGCTGTTGACCCCTAGTACCCTAAGGGGTTAATACTAATGCCTTGTACACACAATCTGAGTTTCCGATGGAAAAGGTCAGACAGAATTTTTTCATTGGATATTCCTCTTTTTTTCAGATGGAAAAATTTCGGAAATTCCGTTCGTCTGTAGGGAACTCCGACGGAGAAAAAAACATGCATGCTCAGAATCAAGATGACGCATGCTCGGAAGCATTGAACTTAATTTTCCTCGGCTCGTCGTAGTGTTGTACGTTCGGAATTTGGTGTGACAGTGTGTATGCAAGACAGCTTGAATGGAATTCAGTCTGAGTTTATCCCGACGGAAAATCGGATTGTGTGTACAAGGCATTAGGCTTGCCTGGCCTGGAATATTGCTTAAGGTGACCAGTGCTGTCTATTCTCTGAGCTTTTGTTTAACCACTTAAGGACCCCTTTATGCCGATATACGTCGGCAAAATGGCACGGCTGGGCACAATCACGTACCTGTACGTGTCTCTTTAAGCCCAACCGTGGGTTCGCGAACGCGCCGCTGGCGGTACGCTCAATTAATTCAATTAAGTAAATGTGTGGGGATCTCTATCAACGATCCTCCTATTCATGTATAATGATTTTTATTGCAGTAAGCAAAGCAAGCAACATGACAACTGATCACCCACACAGAGGGTACACAACAAAGGACATGGCATAAAGGCATGAGTAAAGCCTTGTGCAGCTAAATATTTTAGTAATACAAAATGTCCACTGAACGACCTAACGGTATGGAACGAAAGTCTGCGTACGTTGCCTGAGGGCCTAGAGGAGGAGTCCATTTTTCAGGTGCAATAGGTTGTATTGAAGGATCCACATTAGCAAACCAACTGGACACCCACTGAGGGGGATCAGAGTGAGAAGGTGAAAATTAGAAACATTAATAAGTACAATGGGCCAGATTCAGGTACAATTGCGCCCGTGTAACGTAAGCCGTTTACGTTACACCGCCGCAAGTTTTCAGTTTTAGTGCCGGATCCACAAAGCACTTACCTGGAAACTTGCGACGGTGTATCGTAAACACGTCCGGCGCAAGGCATTCCAAATCGAATGGGGCGGATACCATTTAAATTAGGCGCGCTCCCGCGCCGGACCTACTGCGCATGCTCCATTTCGAAATTCCCGCCGTGCTTTGCGCGAACTGACGTCATTTTTTCGATCGGCGACGTGCGTAGCGTACTTCCGTATTCCCGGACGTCTTACGCAAACGACGTGAAATTTTAAATTTCGACGCGGGAACGACGGCCATACTTTATACAGCAATACGTTTGCTGTGTAAAGTTAAGGCACCCAAAACGACGACTAACTTTGCGACGGGAAACTAGACTAGCGGCGACGTAGCTAACGCGGAAAACCGTTGTGGATCGGCGTAACTCCTAATTTGCATACCCGACGCTGGTTTACGACGCGAACTCCCCCCAGCGGCGGCCGCGGTATTGCATCCTAAGATCCGACAGTGTAAAACAATTTCACCTGTCGGATCTTAGGGATATCTATGCGTAACTGATTCTATGAATCAGGCGCATAGATACTCTGAGAGAGATACGACGGAGTATCTGAGATACTCTGTCGTATCTCCGCTGTGAATCTGGCCCAATGATCCTCCTATTCAGTAGAAATGTAGTCATTTTGAAAATATATCTTCACTTTAAATTCTCAAAATAGTACCATTTCCAGTTTACAGAAAGAATTGCAATAAATTCTCAGAAAAGAAAAAGCAAGGAAATAAAATCAACAGATGAATCTAAGATTTTGTTTCTAAATTGATTACTTTGTGTTACATCTTACTACATGACAGTCATAATGTAGTCTACATGTCTGACTATTTATGATGATGAAACATTTGTCTAGTGTTGCACCAGTGGCGTCTGGTGCTGAATATTTTGGTGGGGGGCAAACTAATGCCATACACCCCCTCGGGGTCAATTGACACAAGCAAGCCCCCCCCCCCGCGTGAGATGGACGGCCGATGGGAAGGTGGCTAGACTAACCTTAACATAGGAGGCAGGGGGAATAAAGAGCCGGGCCATTGCTTCTCCTCTGGGCTGAACAGGAAGTGTGTCCTGAGACACACGATTGGCCAGTGTGTCCTGAGACACGATTGGCCAGTGTGTCCTTATGCCGCGTATACACGGTCGGAATTTCCGACAACAAATGTTCGATGTGAGCTTTTGGTCAGAAATTCGGACCGTATGTAGGCTTCATTGGACATTTGCTGTCGGAAATTTCCGATCACAAGAGCTAGTTCTCAAATTTTCCTACAACAAAAGTTCTTGTCGGAAATTCCGATCGTCTGTATGCAATTCCGACAAATAAAAATCCTACGCATGCTCGGAATCATTGAAATTTATTTTTCTCGGCTCGTCGTAGTGTTGTACGCCACCACGTTCTTGACGTTCAGAATTTCCGACAAGATTTGTGTGACCGTGTGTATGTTTGAGACAAAATTCTGTCTGAAAAAAATCCACGGTTTTGTTGTCGGAATTTACGATCGCGTGTAAGCGGCATAAGACACGATTGGGAGTCCTAAGACTCCCTGGCCAATCTGGTCTCAGTACCTGCTAACTGATTGTCCGGGGGGAGAATCAAAAGACAATAGTAAATATTAAGCTGCTATTGTCACACAAGTGGGTAGGAGCATTGCACCCCGAGCCCACCCTTTTCTGAAGCCACTTAGAGCCTCAGGCTTTAATCATGTGCATAAAAAAAATAAAAAATAAACATTGGAATCCATGCATCCGGCACCCTGCATATAGATTAGGGGGGCGGTGCCCCTGCGTCCCGTATGAATGGGCCACCACTGGGTTGCACTGATAACGTTTTTCTACTGGTGAGTACGAGTAAATTGCATATCCACCAAATCAAGCCAACGCGTTTTAACATATACAAAGTTAATAAGTCAATAACGTATTATGTATTTCGGTACAGCAAAATGAATTTCACTTTGGATGAAAATTTCTTCTCCTTTTTTCCTTGTCCCTCTATATGTAGGATTGCTTCCAATTCTAGAGTCCCCCTATGGGCGGGCCGCCATTGCTTCACATAAAGAAAGGCTTCTTCACAGTTATGCCGCGTACACACGATCGGTTAAACCGATGAGAATGGTCTGATGGACCGTTTTCATCGGTCAAAGCCGATCGTGTGTGGGCGCCATCGGTTACTTAGCCATCAGTTAAAAAAAAAGCCAACTTGTTTTAAATTTAACCGATGTATTCCTAACCGATGGGAAAAAAAGATCATTAGTAGGCACAACCATCGGTTAAAAATCCACGCATGCTCAGAATCAAGTCGACGCATGCTTGGAAGCACGTCGTTGTGTTTTACGTCACCGCGTTCTGACACAATCGTTTTTTTAACCGATGGTGTGTAGGCGCGATGGACCATCAGTCAGCTTCATCGGTTAACCGATGAAAAGGGTCCATCGGTCCGTTCTCATCGGATGGACTGATCGTTGTTCGCAGCATAAGAGCTATGAAAATGTGGAATATAGTCCCTCAAGAGCTGGTTCTAGCCAGCTCGGTAGATTCTTTAAAAAAAGAGCTTGATGCATTCCTAAATACACAAAATATAACTGGATATTAACTTTTATGTGTAGTAAAGCCTGGTGTAGTTGATCCAGGGAATTTTTGATTGCTTCTGAGGAACAGGAAAGGATTTTTTTGCCCCACTGCAGCACATAGGATCATGTATTATATATATATATATATATATATTTTTTGCCTTCCTCTGCATCAGGTTTTCTACTTGTCCTTTTTTTCTAATAAATTAAGTAGATAGATTTGTGCTTTTTTTCAACCAGATTAGCTATGTAACATATAACTCTTTGCCGCTGAAAAAGCAGTAGGGGAGAAGATTATTGCGTGGTATGTGGAATTGCTGGGCAGGTACTCACCATAGATATAAATGATAATGTACAGAATGATTATGAAGCGGGTGGAAGGGCTGAGAGTCCTATCTTTGCTGGTCATCGATTGATATACGCTGTGTATATCAATCGATGACCAGCAAAGATAGTTATAGCTGGTTATAGCGTTTGCTATAATGAAGCAGTTTACTACAACACAACCAAAAGCATTTCCTGCAGAAGCAGATAACTGCCACCGATGGGAAACCTTTACATCTCACAACAGATTTACTTGAAAACTTTACTGGGGTTTTTTTTCACTAATGTTACAGTAAACATAACTTGCATAACTTTCTTAAAACCAGGAAAACAAACTTGCATTACAATTTTAATATAACACCAATGCGGTTTGTGGAATCTTCAAAACGTATAAATTGCCAGTAAATGTAGATGAGGGTTCTGTTGTGTGCTATTGTTGATTATTGAAATCCTCCACATTGTTGCCCCTGACACACAAATCCTTTTGTTTTGTGTTTCCATGTAGTGAATATACAAAATCACATTTGGAGTGTCAACTAATTCTTATAAAAACGTTTCTTAATTTGATAATTTGCCTAAAAGCTTAACTCTGGACTGGCACAAAATATGAAATGTAAGTATCCACTTCCCTTGCATATTCAGGATTTAATGCTCATTTTAGGGGAATACCTTAATTTTTATAGAATTACTATAACCAAAAAAATTAAGAAAATCTTTGTGATAAATAGAATTCATATTTCAGTAGAGTTTAGAATCAAACCCATATAATGTTCTACGACAGGAGTAGTGTGTACCTACTACAGTGCCCATGCGGGTTGTAATATGTGGTGGGCAGGACCAATCGGGCCCTGCAAGTTAGGTTAAACGGACATATTAATACTATCAGAAAATGGTTCAGAAACCGTTCTGTATCCAAACATTATGCCAATTATCATATTAGAGATCCTGCCAAAACAATTTTTTTGGACATTGATAAATATACAGTAGCCCACACTGGAGAGGCAGCTCGTTACTCAGAGAAATCTAAAAATTAGAGATGTCGTGGATACATAGGATTAAGTCCTACGTTCCCCATGGCTTGAATGTAGATGTTGCCGTAAATGCGTTCGTAGATAATTATTGATGTTAAGAGTTACTTGGTATTTTGAAAAATATGTATAAAAAGATTGTAAACTCTGTTTGAATCTCGGATAGGATCTGCCAGTTTTCAATTCTTAATGGGCCTTTGGCAGGGGAGGGCTGGCAGGGGGCGCAGGGTGGAAATCTCCCCCCGCGCTGGTGACCCTATGCACAGCCACCGACCGCCACTACCAAATGCTGTTTTTGCAGAGCAGGAATATACCTGCTGGAGCTTTGTTAACACAGGTCATGGACGCTGCTCGCCTCCCACTGTGCAGCTCCGAGGTAGATGGCTGCAGAGCTGAGCTATGTCTCGTCTCACACATAGCTCAGCCTCAGAGCACACCAGCGCTGACATTCCCTTCTCTCTCTGCACAGACATGAGGAGAGATAGAGCTCATCTGCTCCTCCTCCTTCTGAGTCTGCCCTGCTTACACTCCCCGGGCATGTGTGGGCACTGGACAGGAAGTTTGAACCCAAAAAAGCATCAGACAGCCTGCCTGCGCCTCCATCCTGGCAAGCTCACCCTCTCTAGTCTCTCCTACCTCCCAGTGTATAAAAAGGGGTGCTCTGTGGACTTTGTTAAAGGGGAGGGGGGCAGGCTTTGGTGAGCAGAGACCCTCTTTACACAATAGGCCACAGCATGCACCCTTAAATCAAGTTCCCCAGAACACCCCTTACTTTAGATCTAATGTATATGGGGTCTGTGCGGACTCTGATGTATATGGGGTCTGTGCAGACTCTAATGTATATGGGGTCTGTGAGGACTCTGATGTATATGGGGTCTGTGCGGACTCTGATGTAAGGGGAGGCTCTGTGCGGACTCTGATGTAAGGGGAGGCTCTGTGCGGACTCTGATGTAAGGGGAGGCTCTGTGTGGACTCTGATGTAAGGGGAGGCTCTGTGTGGAATCTGATGTAAGGGGAGGCTCTGTGCAGACTCTCATGTAAGGGGGGCCTCTGTGTGGACTCTGATGTAAGGGGAGCCTCTGTGCTGACTCTTGTGATCATGAAAAATCTTAGACTGTTTTCCTCGATCCATCACTTTTCCACGCTCTATGGGCCACTTGACTGGACTTGCCCCCCAGGACTAAGGCTGCCAGCCCTCCCCTGGCCTTTGGCCAATATGGTTACTACTATTCATTGGGATGACCACTAGAGGTTGCTTCTTATATTTTTAGATAAGGACTCTTTTGAGTCCTTTCCCCCATTTTTTTTATATATTTATTTATTTATTATCTAAACTTTATTATAAATCAATCCCATTAATAAGATTTTGTACTGTAATCCTTAACGCAATGCTACCTAAATGTTAATCATCAGCAAACTATATAAAGGCACCTCAGTGAATGTGGCTGCAGCCGCAGCGGATTGCTGATAGAGGAGGATTGATAGAAGACTGTCACTGACTCAATGCTATCTAAATGCTAGCCAAATGCTAACCATCAGTCAACTATAAAATTGCACTCCAGCGAGTGATGCTAAGTGTTGAAGCGGTTTGCTGATTGAAGACTGTCACTAACTAAATGTTAAATAAATACTAACTATCAGCTAATCATAAGCTAATTATATAGCAATTGCATGCAACTATAAGTAACGATAAGTTACTATAAATGATTACAATTATAGGCGATTGAGTTGTGATTAGCGTGTCAGGGTACAGCGCACTACAGTGCACTATAGTGAGCGAGGCTGAAGCAGAGTGGATAGTGGACTGCCACTTTAAGTGATTACAAGGGGTGTGGGGTGTGTGGGGAATAGTGTGCCAGAATAGTGCGCGGGGAAGCGTGGCTTTCTTTTCCTGCCCCCTACCACCTTCCAGCTCAAGCTCACTTACCAGCTCATATTGCTCCCACAGTTCGTTGGTTGTCACTACACATTAAATATTAAAGGTTGGGAGACGCCTGAGCAGGAGACATGAGATAAAGGAGAAGAAGGAGAAAAAATAAGGAAAACAGAGGACATCTTTCTATCTTCAGAGGTTCACCAACTGGTAACTATAGTCATAACTTTAAGTTCTGGTAAATGCTCCGGTAATTAACTGCAACAAGCGTATATCTATCTAAGATAGGACTTTTCAACTGTAAATCTACCATTTATTGCCACTCGACTGCCGAATTTTTTTTTTTTTGAGGGGAAATAACAGCCCCACTACTTATCCGCTATTCAACTGTTGAGCTGCCTGAGGGGTCAATAGTGGAATAACTATTCAGAATTGAAAGTCCTTATAGTCGATCAATTGGCCGTGTCAAGGGTATTTGGGGGGTCCCCCGATCTTTTTATTTTTTTTTTATTTTTTTTCTGTGTACTAACAGAATATAAGAAATGAGAGGTCGCCCAGTTAGGGGTGCTGTGGCCAACGCCCCCAAAATAAGTGCTAGCCCTGGCACTATAAAAAAATACATGACACAAGACACTTCCAAAGACTGTCCTAGTGAAACATCTGGGGCAAAAAGCAGACTATCAATGGGCCAACAAAAAAATGGACAGAGAAGGTACTCTGAAACAGTGACAATCAGAGAGTCTGAGGAGGTTGTTGCGGATCCACACGGTGCCACCCATAAAGATTTACCTCCATCAAAAACAGAGCTATTAGAGATGTTTTCGCGACTAGAACTATCAATCTCACGAATGGAGCTCTCGTTAAAAAATGAGATAACGATTGTACACGATGACATGAGTCATTTATTGAGAAGAGTGGAAGAAACTGAAGAAAAACTGGATAGTCAAGCAGCTGAGGTGTCAGAGTTAAAAATGCAAATGAAGGAATTACAAATAGAACAAAGGAACTTGAGGTACCGAATGGAAGATCAAGAAAATCGGAACCGGAGGAAAAATTTGAGGATCCGTGGTTTACCCGACCTGGAAGGAGAAGACCTCCAAGTAAAACTTGATAAATTATTCGGCCACATTTTGGGTAAAATAGAAACGGAAAAAATCAAATTCGAAAGAATTCATCGGATTAGAAAACCGGCGGAATTGGCAGCGGGAATACCCAGAGACGTAATCGCAAGATTTCATAATTTCCAAGATAAAGAACAGATTTGGCAGCGTCTTAAAACCATTAAGCCGGTAACATTCAATGAGACTGAATTACAGATCTTTCCGGACCTTGCCACCGAGACCCTCTCTAGAAGGAGATTATTAAAACCACTACTCGAACATTTAAAAATACATGGTATCCAATATTCTTGGGGTTACCCAGCGTGTTTAATCGGGAAGAAGGAGGGCAGGTCCGCGACCTTAAGGTTCCCTGAAGAGATGACTAAGTTCTGTAAGAGACTGGACATCCCATTGATAGAGATACCTGGTTGGAATGAACCACAAGAGAAGATATCACCTATACCGGGTAATCAGACATGGAACCTTATCCCAGGAAATAAAAGAGGAAAATAATTAAGAAAAATATCCACACAAGATGAATAACAAAAAACGAAGATGATGAAGTGGGGGGCTGGGGGGTGGGGGGGGGTCGATGGGGGTGGGGGGGGGTCGGGGGGGGGTGGGGGGGGTCGGGGGGGGGTGGGGGGGGACCGGCTGGTGTGAGCCCGGGGTGTTCCAGGGTCCTGGGGCTACTCATCCACCCCCAGCCTTTTGGTTGGGGGGAGGGCGGTGGCAGTTCGGATGTAGTCACACTCGCAGAGCTCAACCTCTGGGGCGAGAACCGTGGGCCGGGTGGAGTAGGTTGGCCACGGATCCAGGTGCCTATATAAGGCCGTAATGCCCCTATTGGTGGGGGAAGGGAGGGAGGGGGGGTGGGTTAGGGTGAATGGAGGGGTCATAGTACAGAGTAAATGGGGGGAGGTGGGGGGGCGTGGGAGAGGGTTTGGGGGGGAGTATCTCCGGTTATCAGTTTTAGAAATAAGCTGCCTGTTGTGGTTTTGCCTTGATGCTTATTGGAAATCCTGTCTATGCAAGATGACGAGTGACATGACTCAACTTATAGCAACCGAATACAATAATAACAATGTAACGGGAGTGGTCGGGGGGCGAGTGACTATCTAGTAGATATTATGGGAACCTTAAAAATACTCTCATATAATGTAAGGGGATTAAATTCCCCGTTAAAAAGGGGTAACATTTTAAGAGAAATTAAACATCTTAAAGCAGATATAGTACTCATACAAGAGACACATATCTCGCAGGAATCAAATCTTAAAATAAGCTCACCGGATTACCCATTATGGTACTACGGAGACTCACCGACTAAGCTGGCAAAGGGGGTTGCCATAGGGTTTGCTAAGGAAGTTAGATTCGTCCTGGTAGAGAGAAAAGCAGATCCCGAGGGGCGGTATCTCCTACTTAGAGGAAAAATAAATGAAGTGGATTATTCTATTGCGAATATTTACTGTCCAAATAAGAACTCCATGAGATTTCTTAAGGGGGTCATCGAGATGTTTATGGACTTCAGGATAGGCAGGGTAGTTGTGGCGGGTGATATGAACCTCTGTCTGGATCTGGATCTCGATTGTACGTCCCGTGCACAGCGGACTGGAGATGCACAAAGAAAATTACTTAAAAAAAAATTACAACATATCCAATTGATAGATGTTTGGAGAATACAGCATCCGAAAACACGTGATTACTCATTCTACTCCGCTGTACACGGGACGTACTCTAGGATCGACTTTTTTTTAGTGGATCATAGCTCATTGGACGTAGTGACAAGTTCGGGAATTGGGATAACTACCCTGTCGGATCACGCGCCAGTTTCAATTAATTTAAAAATCGAGGGAGCTCCCAAAAGTAACACCAAATGGAGACTTAACGAGGATTTAATACAGGATGAAGAGGTTGTAGAAAGGATAAAACAGGAATTAGAATGGTATTTCAAGACAAACTGCTCCGAACACATGTCGGAATCATTAGTTTGGGAGGCTCACAAGGCCTATATTAGGGGCATACTGATCGCAATAGGATCAGCGAAAAAAAAAGAAACTAAGAAGAAATATGATGAGTTATATAAAACTATCTTGGATCTTGAACAGACCCATAAACTAACAGGAGAGCATGAAGCGGAGCGCACCGTTATTTTAAAAAGAGAGGAATTAAGAGATCTTATCGAATATGAAAATAGAGCGGCATCTTACAGACGTAAGAAAGAGAATTATCAATGGGGTGACTTGTCGGGTAAATACCTAGCAAAAGGGTTTCAAAACAAATTTAAGGGTAATTTTATAGAATGCATTCAAACAGGCAAAGGGAGTAAGGTATATACAACATCAGAGATTGCAAGAGTATTTCAAGAATACTATGGGAAGTTGTATTCGTTATCGCAAGGGGACACCTCGGAAAAAATAAAAAGGAGAAGTGTTAATACAAAAAAATTTTTAAGTAACACATGTTTAAATAAAATACCAGATGACAAAATTAGTTTTTTAGAAGAACCTATAACGGAAATGGAAATTCGTAATATATTAAAGGAGTCACCAAAGGGGAAAAGCCCAGGCCCCGATGGGCTAACAATTGCATATTACCAAAAGTTCAGTGACATTCTGATCCCCAGGATGTGCTCTTATATAAACGGTATTGGTTTAAACTGGGATATTCGTCAAGAGGCATTAGAGGCTGCAATTACAGTAATCCCTAAGTTAGGTAAAGATCCCTCCTTATGTTCTAGTTTTAGACCCATCTCGCTATTAAATGCAGACGTAAAATTGTTCGCCAAAATCTTAGCAGGGAGATTGAAAACAATCATGAAAGATTTAGTACATACTGATCAAGTAGGCTTTGTCCCCGGGAGGGAAGGCAGGGACAATAGCATCAGAACACTTCTGTTGACACAGATAATAAAAGATAGTAAATCCCCAGGTCTACTCCTGTCTATAGACGCCGAAAAGGCTTTCAACAGGGTAGACTGGGGATTTCTATTGAACACATTGGAGTTTATCGGGATCGGTCCAAAAATGATGGGGTGGATAAGCGCCCTGTATAAACACCCAACGGCAAGAGTTAAGGTGAATGGGACATTGTCTGGGACATTTGAAATGTTCAATGGGACTAGACAGGGGTGCCCCCTGTCCCCCCTTTTATTTATTTTATCTTTGGAACCATTGCTGGCCGGGATTAGAAATAACCCCGACATCAGGGGGATACAAACAAATGATGGGGAACATAAACTCGCAGCGTTCGCAGACGATATCTTATTATTTATAACGAATCCAACTATAACACTCCCGAATCTATTAAAAACCCTCAAATTGTATGGAGATGTAGCTAATTTCAAAATCAATCCTCTAAAATCAGAAATCCTTAATATTAGCGTGAATTCACAGGACGTACGGAGATACAAGCAAGAGTTTCCATTTATTTGGAAAGATACCGAGATAAAATATTTGGGAGTTAATATTACATCATCCCCTGACCTAATCTACCTACAGAATTATATACCATTATTAAATGATATTAAAAAAGATTTAAAGAGAATTGCATTGAGACAAAGATCCCTACTAGGGAGAATAAATTGTTTTAAAATGTTTACTCTCCCTAAAATATTATATATAATTCAAATGTTACCAATCGCACTACCGGGTGCTTACTTTAAAATACTAAAACAGTTATTAAATAGGTTTATATGGCGGAACAAAAAAATGCGCATAAGTATGGAGGTGTTAATTAGAGATAAGGAACATGGTGGTTTGGGGGTACCTGATATTTACACATATTATATGGCCATTCACATGGCACGGGTGGTTGATTGGGTCAGAGATAACAAAGAGAAAAGGTGGGTGAGATTAGAAAGTTGTTCAAATAAGTCACTGTTAGGAAAAGAGATTTGGATACCGCCACATTTTAGACAAATAAATCCGCACATGCACAAAATCACATTGGCATCCATGTCTACATGGGATAGGGCACATAAAAAACATAGATGGGGTTATAACTCCCCACTAATCCCTTTATTTGACACACATTTTTTTGTACCAGGGAAAATGGACCTGTTTGGTAACTGGATTAAAAAACCAGATGCACAATTAAAAGACATATTAAAAGACGGCAAAATTCTTACCTACCAGGAACTAAGTAAAAAAAAAGAACTGTTTGAGTTGAATAGGTGGCGATACTTGCAGCTGACGCATTTTGTAGATTCCTTCCCCTCCCCCCTGAGGTCAGATAGATACTTGCTCCCTTTGGAGCGTTTGTGTTTAGCACCAAAGGGAAGGGGCGCGATCTCCGCAATTTACAAAATACTGATGGGATTGAAAGACTCCGGTTTCCCTCCCTATATTAATAAATGGGAAGAGGAATTGGGAACGGGTAAAACCGAGACAGAGGTCAGGAAAATATTAAAAAAGACGCATACGACTTCACTTAATTGTGCATTGATCGAAATGAACTTTAAGTGTTTAGCACGATGGTATATAACCCCGGCCATAGCACACCGTTATCAAGACGACACCTCCAAATATTGTTGGAGGGGCTGTCTTGAAGTGGGCACTATGTCACATATATGGTGGACCTGCCCAAAAATTAAAACATACTGGAATAATGTATTACTAATAATTGAGGAGATAACCGGAATTAAAATTCCTCCTGACCCATGGGTCTGCCTGTTTCATGGGACAGAAATGTCAACTAAACAGTACATGAGAACCTTACTTCCCCATGTACTAGATGCAGCAAAGAGTCTGATCCCCAAACAATGGAAGGACCCTATGAGCCCGACAGAGAAGAGCTGGTTTTGCAGAATTAATGATATATATTATGCTGAACAGCTCAGGTACATGGGAGAGGAGGGAGAAGGCGGATTTAAACGAAAATGGCAGGATTGGGTTAATTTTAAACTTGGACCAAGGTATATAGATAGGAAGGTGAACGGGCAAAGAGTGATTCAATAGGAGACAGAATTCCGGAGATAGGGGAGGGTGGGAGGGTGGGGATAAGGGTTGGGGGTGGCTTGAGGGAGGGGCGAGGGTTTGTTCGGCTAGGGGAAACTAATGTATCTATTTATGTATTTAAGTATTTTTTCCTTTCTCTCCTTTTGTATATTAAAAAAAAAAAAAATAAGATTTTGTACTGGTTGACATATTGTGTCAAAACCGGTGTTCTGTATATATATATATATATATATATATATATATATACCCTTTATATGAGACTTGTCAAGGTCTCTTCACACCAACATTAATTTTGCAGCCTGGAGGAATTTGCATGTTATACATGTGGCCGCTTTCCACTTTTCATGTGATGTGTTCCCTTTATAAGTAATCTTATACTTCCTGAATGGTAATTAAAAAAAAAATGTAATTTTACGAAACAAGTTTTATATATAAAAAAAGGGGGAAAACTCTACGCTAAACCCACTTACAAGTGAGGAAAAATTGATATATGACCTCTAAATAGAGGAAGGAATAAAAAAATGAGTGAAAAATGAATTTAAATAGGGGAGTGCTGCTGCCTATTAAAAGCTCAAATACTTAAACTTCAAAGACATACATACAAAAAAGAAATAAGCGTGCAACTCCAAACATTTAAATGTGCAATCACAAGGGAGTGAAAAAATGTTATATCAAAACCATAAAGTGATAAAAAAAATGATGTGTTGATACACCCTGTACCAGGTGAATAAAAAAGATATAAATAAACCCAAAATGAATAAAAAAAGAAGGGGTAATTGAGTGATCAAAGTCCTCAAAAAAATATATCAAAGAAAATCCTGACCACCAGATACTTCCAAGCAATAGTTCATTAATCGCTGCAGACTTTAACCCAAAATCTTGAAGAAACTTGAATCTTTATATTCAGCTGAAGAAATATAAATACTGACTCTTACCCAATCGTTGGACCCCGGTTTTAAGGAGGTCAGATGAGCTTGTGCATTAGCCTGCCGGCCCCAGGTGTATAATCAACTATCTTGGGGAGGAGTGCTTCTATCTTGCAAGTTTTATATATATGAAGGAATTTTAAATTAAATAGATATCATTGTATTATGGAGCATGAGGACCTGACTCATTGGTGTGTCTATATTTATATATCATATTTTGGTAAAAATAAATAAATTCTAGGCTATAGATTTATTAGGAGGTGTATTTTCTAACAGTACCACAGCTGCATCCTCGGTGTGACTGCTTTTGGTATATATGGTTATAATTATATTAGTCAAGCATGGGATGAGCACAGCTACTCAGATTAATCACAATTCTTATGAGTTGGGGTCTTTATGGGGAGGTATAACAGCCTACCTAAGTGGTTATATCCAGTGCTTTAAGTGAGCCGGAACGCGGCGGTACTCAGTCCCGCCATTTCCAAAAATGGCCCTCGAGAGTACCAGCACCTCTCCGTGCGCCCAGTACGTGGGTTTCCGGTACCGGAACGCAGCGGAGAGCTAGCTACAGCATTGTAGTCAGGGGCGTCTCCAGGGTGGGGCCTGAGCGGGCCACGTCCCCCCCCAATTTTACTGTGTGCCCCCCCAAGTAATGTTGTCTGTTTGTATTGCAGACAGACCGCGAAACAATAGCCGCCGCGGCTGTCCGCGATCCATCTGCGGCGCTGAATGACGGAATCATGACTGTTATTGTAATGTGACGTCGCCACAGTGCCGCTAATTATCATGGGAGTTGTAGTCTCCGCGGCCGTGCGGGCGGCGTCGGCTACGTCGGCTACGTGCTTGAGTCGAGCTCAGCCTGCTCCCCGGGGGTGGAGACGAGTCAGTCAGTTACTGTGAGAGCAGCGGAGACCAACCAGACCTCCCATTTGCCCGCCGACTTCAGTGCCTGCCTCGCTCTGCTGCCACAAGGTAGGTCAGGAAAAAACGTAATTTGATGGCAATTGGAAATACCATTTTATTGGTGGTGATGGACAATTTTCATTTCTGTTAGCTCCCTCCCTCCATGTTACCTCCATGAGAGCTCATTATATATATATATATATATATCAGTATTGGGGGGGGGAGCACTGGCGCCTAATAGAGTACCGGCACCACTTTTGGCCCACTTAAAGCACTGAAACTAATGGTAGCCAAAAATTGAGAATTTTGTTTAAAAAAAGGGTATTCCTTTTCTTAAGATGGCCAATCCTAACCAATCAATATCTGAGGTTCAGATCGAGGAGTGGTTTTCTCTATATATAGCTGTTAGTCAGTAAGTCGCCCGTGCCCCAGGATGATGTCATTTTGTGACAAAACACGTTGGGTGGAGTGACGTACTGACATCACTGCTTGTGGAAGTCCCGGAAGGATTGTACAAGTCGGCCGGCTTTTTATTTTATAAGAGAGTTTCCTAGGATTTTGATGTAAGTGCATTCTTAGATATTACAATAAACTTTTAAAAGGATTTTATGCCATTTCATCATTCTTGCATGTGGAGCTTTTAACATTGAGTATTTCCAAAGAGGTGGATTCCCGTCAGTTCTGGAGGGAACAAGGCCATGGCCACAGGTGATATTGACCTCCCGTAATAGGAGGTCAATGTTGGAATTGTAAATTGGAAAAGGAGGTCAATGTGTTCCGGTAAGAAGGCGCTCTATATAGTGGAGGATTTCACTCAGGTTTTCGATAATTTTGGTGGGAGGAGGTGCACAGTGGTGGACTTGATTTTTTCACGGATCTCTCTATTCAATATATTTTTTTAATTCATAATGCTTACATGATACATTTTGTATTTATTTCACAAGCACAGCTTTAGGGATTAAGGGCCAAATCCACAAAGCAGATGCGCCGACTTAACTCGAGATTTCTAATTTTACACCGCGTGTATCTTTGCGCCCGATCCTCAAAACGAGATACGCCTTAAAATCCGTTTTTTCCGTCCTACCTAAAATAATTACACCGGCGCATCCTCGGATGCAAATTACGCTAGACATGCCGCTGTTTTTGATAGGCAAAGATGCAAATGAGGGAGATAGGGCGATCCACATAATTAAGTGTGTGCGCCCTAGATTACGCCCTGTGCGCACCTGTTAGTTTCCCTGCGCAAAGTTACACTTTATAAAAGCAGCCCTAATTTTACACCTGCTGTGTAAAGGTCTGCTGAAGCAACAGCATTGAGGAAGAGCTGAGAACACATATTTGCTGGACTTCAATCTGTCTGCCAACATGCCCGGGCCATCCATGATCCTAACGGCACTCGCTACTTTAGAGGCGCAAAGAAGGAGGAGGGCACAGAGGAGGAGGAGGAGGGCACAGGAGAGGGTATACCGCCCACGCCGAGATCTCATTGGCATGCCTGCTTCTGAGGTCTATGGCAACTTCCGTTTTAACCGGGAAGCCATCCTTGAATTAACCCGAATCCTGCAGGATGATCTCACCACCCCAACCCAACGATCCCATGCCCTGCCACCTCTCATCAAAGTAATGGCAACACTGCAGTTTCTTGCCACTGGGTCTTTCCAACGAACATGTGGAGGTCTGGCTGGGATGGCACAATCCTCCATGAGCAGGTGTGTCCATCAAGTAGTCCCTGCAATACTGCGGCTCATGGGCAATCAATTTCAAAAACCCACCCAGGAGGACCAGCGATTGAAAACCATGACGGACTTTTACCACATTGCCAGATTCCCACGGACCATCGGGCCATTGATTGTACCCATGTGGCACTACAGCCCCCCCATGAGACAGAGCACCTGTTCCGGAATCGGAAGCACTGGCATTCCATAAATGTCCAGGTAATCGTAGATGCCCATGGCCTCATCTGGCACGTCTGTGCGAAATTCCCTGGATCCTGCCATGACAGCTACATATTCCGGCAGACCAACATCTACAGAGATTTGGAGCTGAACCTGTATGGAGACAGCTGGTTGATTGGTGAGTGACATGGGTGTCAGGTATGTCCCCCCCCATGATGCAGACATCACGAGGGGCACATGCATGACTAATATCCTCCTGTCTTTTCCCTTCCAGGTGACTCTGGATATGCCCTGGGACCACATATGATGACCCCATTCAGGAACCCCCAAACCCCAGGAGAGCAACGCTACAACGAGGCTCACATACGCACCCGGGCAGTTGTGGAACGCACATTTGGGCTGCTGAAGTCCCGCTTCAGATGCCTGGATAAGTCTGGGGGTACACTGTTGTATTCCCCAGACTTTGTGTGCCAGATCATCGGTGCATGTTGTATTCTGCACAACTTTGCCATGAGAAGGGGACTGGAGATTGACATACATGCTGACCTGACCCTGCAAGTTGCCCAAAAAACAAACACAAAATCCAAGCAGAAAAAAAAAAAAAAACACTTAGCAGAAACAATCAAACAAAAAATACACTTATCAGAAACAAACACCAACTACAATCTAATACTCCTCCAAAAATTCTCTATCACACACAACTCACCAACAAACACTGACAAACGTTCAGAGCAGAAGCAACTTGCTCTAGGAAGGGAACACAGGGAAATACTTTTGCAAGGGAAGTGTGTTTGACTGGGGCTATTTACACACAGGGCGATCCTCAAACTAAGTACGCTTGGCCTTTTACCTATCTCACTGATTGCGCTGAGCAAAGTTCTGCACATGCCCAGTGAGCAGCAGATTCGTGCGCGCATGCGCAGTACGTCCGGCCCTTCATTTTCATGGGGTCACGGCTCATTACAATGAAGCACGCCCACTTCCTTCCCACTTGCAATAACCCCGCCTTACGCCTCGGAATTTAAGTTACGTAAGCGCAATTTTGTGCGCAAATGTGCTGTGGATACGGCACTTACGACACCAACTTAGGGCGCCGTAACTTAAATGACATAAGTTTTGAGTAACTTAATTTGCGCCGCTGGCTGTGGATTTGGCCCTAAGTGATTTGGTACTGTGTGTGTCTCACAGGAAAGTTGCGGCTGTGTAGTTTGTCACAAAAATCAAGTTAACAGCGCAGTTTTATAATTTTATAAATATAATTCATAAAATGACATATCAAATTGTATTGTTTAACCCCTTAGAGCTGGCACCTGCTGGCCCTTTAAGGGGTTAAGTATGCCGGGGCTTACGGTGATTTGACCGTCAGGATCACATGATTGAAAAGCTCCCAATCGCAAGCTGCGTACAGGAGCTTTCAGTTAGCTGAATGTGTCTTCCAGCATGACAATTACCCAAATCACACAGCAAAAATTACCACACAGTGGTTGAAGGAGAAAAAGGTGAATGTCCTTGCATGGCCTATTCAGTGCCCAGATTTAAACCCCATTGAAAATCTGTGTATGTGGAATGACTTGAAGACTGCAGTCCACAAATGGTCACCATCAAATTTAACTGAACATGAGCAGTTCTGAAAAGAAGAGCGGGCAAATATTGAAAAGTTTGGATGTGCAAAGTTAGTAGAGACATATCCCAACAGACTAAAGGAAGTCATTATAGCAAAATGTGGTCCAACAAAATACTGACATAAGGGGGTGATCCTTTTTTCAACTCAGTGATTCTGTTTTTTTATTTTTTTTTATGACATGTTGTTGTTATATCTTTCATTTGAAAGTTATGAGTTGCACTAATGCCGTGTACACACGATCGGTTTGTCTGATGAAAACGGCCTGATGGACCGTTTTCATCAGACTAACCGATCGTGTGTGGGCCCCATCGTTTTTTTATTCATAGGTTAAAAAACTAGGAACTTGTTTTAAAATTATCTGATGGTTAACTAATGCCGCGTACACACGTCTGATGGACCGTTTTCATCGGACCAAACCGATCGTGTATGGGCCCCATCGGTTATTTATCCATAGGTTAAAAAAAAGCAATCTTGTTTTAATTTTAACCAATGGATACCTAACCGATAGAACAAAACTGATCGTTTGTAGGCACAACCATCGGTTAAAAATCCACGCATGCTCAGAATCAAGTCGACGCATGCTTGGAAGCATTGAAATTCATTTTTTTCAGCACGTCGTTGTATTTTACGTCACTGCGTTCTGACACGATCATTTTTTTAACCGATGGTGTGTAGGCACGACTGACCACCAGTCAGCTTAATCGGTTAACCAATGAAAACGGTCCATCAGACCGTTCTCATCGGATGGACCGATCGTGTGTACGCGGCATAACCGATAGGAGAAAAACGATCGTCTGTAGGCACATCCATCGGTTAAAAATCCACGCATGCTCAGACTAAATTAGGGGACGGGAGTGCTTGTTCTGGTAAAACTAGCGTTCGTTATGGAGATAGCACATTCATCACGCTGTAACAGACAGAAAAGCGCAAAACGTCTTTTACTAACACAAAATCAGCTAAAGCAGCCCCAAGGGTGGCGCCATTGGATTTGAACTTCCCCTTTATAGTGCCGTTGTAGGTGGTTTACGTGACAGCGTTCTGACGCGATCGTTTTTTTAACCGATGGTGTGTAGGCACGACTGATCATCAGTCAGCTTCATCGGATAACTGATGAAAAAACCCATCAGTCCGTTTTCATCAGATGGACCGAACGTGTGTACAGCGCATTAGTAAATACAGCTGGATAAAACAAAACCTGTGTTTGTCTTCATTTCAGGTTGCAAAGCAACACAATGTGATTATTTTAAAGGGGGTGATTCTTTTCTATACCCACTTTTACTATTAATATATTTAAAGAATTGTTTGGAATTGTCCTATTATCTTTTGCAATCTGTCATTCGTTTTGAATTTTTGAGTCCTTGATTTCCTTTTTACATATTCTGTTACAGTCTTTGTAACATTTAAATGATGATAGTGTTCCTTCATTTTTATAGTTTTTAAAAGCTCTTTTCTTTTTATTTATGTATTTTTTAACTTTGGCTTTGAGCCACATAGGTTTTATTTTTAACCTTTTAAACTTTGCCATGGGAATATACTTTACAGTGAGTTCACATACAGTCACTTTGAAGAGTTCCCATTTCTGTTCTGTGTTCACCAATGCCAACATTCCCTCCCAGTCTAAGTGTTGGAGAGAAGCCCTCATCCTTTTTATCTTTCAAGGAATTTTTAATATATGCATGGTTGGTATAAATGAGTTCACGTTATATCTGCCTACATTTTTACTATACAGAGTTCTTATTGCTCCAAACTAATTACACTTTTGGTAATATATCCTACCCAGCAGTTTTTAGGACCAATGATTAGAAACCTGTGGTTTGGCTCTCAGGACACTACACATGCCATAGTCATTACAGGATCACACTTCCTCTACTGAATCTTTTATTTATTAAATTTTTTGAAAATTTAGGAGTAAAAGTCACATTGCCCCAGACTGGGCATAGTCATCCACACCCCATGGTGAGCAAGAACAGAGCTGGGAAATAAGGGCCCATTCATACAAGCAACATTGGGGTGCATTGGTCTGTATTGCTTTAGAATGTCCCAAAACAGAAATAGCGCAATTTGCCCTCTGTCATATGCACATTTAAAAAAGTGGACGCGCCACATTTCTTTGCAGTGTGTTCCGACACAATGTTACGCAATCCAACCAGCTACAGATCTGCCACCCATAATAATATTACTAATTAATTGGGATTAGGTGCCTTTCCATATGGGTGATTCCATTGTCGGATTACACGAAAAATCATTACCAATTAATAATATCTTTAAATTAAAAAAATAAAATAAAAACTGCAGTGCATATTAACAATGCATTATGGTCAGGGCTCTAGTCCTGCGGGAACGCAGTTCCCTTTGCAGGACTAGAGCAGCCAAGAGCAGCCGAGCCGCCCGAGCCAATCCTTCACTAAGCGGCGATGCCCAGCTCGAGTCACTGTCAGGGGCAGGCGAACCTTAGTAATCCTTTATGTTACTGGCCGCTTCCTGTATATGGATTCATCGGGTAGTGTGCGAGTATTCCGTCACTTCCTCGATGCCGCAATGTCTCCTGGGAGCTTTTGTCATTGTTCTCAGGAGACATTCCGGAGGTCTGCTGCAAAATATCGCGGGATTTAGAAAGAACTTGCTTAAAAAAACATGCGGTTTAGTAATTATGCATATGAGCGTATCATTTTTTTTTTGGTGGGGGAGCGGATCTTGGGTGGGAGTTCCCACACTTTTTTCCCCAGGACTTGACCCCTGATTATGGTGCACAATAAAATGCACACTAGCACACAATGAGTGCTATGTACGCAATGGTGTGAATGGGTCCAAGACAGACATACAATATAATGCCAGAAGTATTGGGACTCCTACCTTTACATGCACGTGAACTTTAATGGGATCCCAGTCTTAGTCTAAAACAGCTTCAACATTTCTGGGAAGGCTGTCCACAAGGTTTAGGAGTGTGTCAATGGCACATTTGTGAGGTCAGGCACTAATGTTGGACAAGAAGGCCTGGCTCGCAGTCTCCATTTTAATTAATTCCAAAGGCTTTCCATTGGTTTGAGGTCAGGACTCTTTGCAGGCCAGTCAAGTTCTTCCACCCCAAACTCGCTTATCCACACTATATTGCCAAAAGTATTGAGCCACCCCTCCAAATAATTTGGGGGATTATGGTGTGGGGTTGTTTTTCAGGGGTTGGGCTTGGCCCCTTATTTCCAATGAAGGGAACACTTAAGGTGTCAGCATACCAAGACATTTTGGACAATTTCATGCTCCCACCTTTGTGGGAACAGTTGAGATATAGCCTCTTCCTGTTCCAACATGACTGCGCACAAGTGCACAAAGCAAGGTCCATAAAGACATGGATGAGCGAGTTTGGGGTGGAGAAACTTGACTGTCCTGACCTCAACCCGATAGGACACCTTTGGGATGAATTAGAGTGGAGACTGCGAGTTTGGCCTTCTTGTCCACATCAGTGCCTGACCTCAGAAATGCGCTTCTGGAAGAATGGTCAAACATTCCCATAGACACTCCTAAACCTTGTGGACAGCCTTCCCAGAAGAGTTGAAGCCGTTATAGCTGAAATGGGTGGGCCAAATCAATGCTGAACTTTACAGACTAATGCTGGCCATACACTATACAAAAAATCGTCCGAAATTCGGTCATTTGGCCAGTTCGTTTGTTTTTCGGACAGTTAATGGGCACAAAATCCATAATCGTTGGCACGTTTTTAAACCAAAAAAACGAAGGACGTGTTTGGAAATTTTCTGCCGAACGAATTGAAATTGAAAGGTTAATGTGTTTCCCATCCAAACTGTCTCCACTAGGTATATGTTAAAAAATTACCAAAAAATGCATTCATTTATGTCCACTGAACGATTTATCGGCCATTACATGATGGCACTATCGTTTGCGCTCAGGACCAAATGTTTGTTTTTTGAAAATGGGTTTGGCCGATTTTTCATATAGTGTATTGCCTGAATAAGATTGGGATGTCATTAAAGTTCATGTGCATGTAAAGGCAGGCGTCCCAATACTTTTGGCATTATATTGTATCATTCTGCTGTAGTATTTAGGTCATAAAACCTTGTGACTAAGCCAGGCTCCAACTATACCTTTTCTTTGACCTGAACCTCTAAAGAAGCCTTGTCTATAGATAGATTTTTCTTTTTTTTTTCTGAATAAGCCGGAAAAAAAATCTTCGATTTTTTCTGGCTGGTTAAAATTTGTTTATTACCATCCTGTTTTTCACACACACACACATTTCCCCTACGCTTCTTTTTGGTATTGTTGAGGCCCCTCTAACACCAAAACCACAAAGGTTAGCTCTTTTTAATTCCCCCTACTTTTTTTTTAGGCTTCCCTGACAACCAATCAGCATCCGCTCTATATGCAAATAATCAGCTGGGAGGGACAGTGACGTCCCCAGATTCTGCCTTGTCCCCTCAACCACATTTGCTTCATCCTCTAACAAGCAAGGGACAGCTTTTCAGCAGAAGTTGATGATTATGGCTATTTAGGTTAGACATTGGCAGCTGCACATTTACCGGCAGCCCTATTTTCTGCTTTTTGTGGTCATAAGCTAAGCTAATAAGCACCATAGAAAGAGTTTGGGCTGTTTCTTGTATTTCCCCTTTGCTGAAATTCTGACTAATACTAATACCTGTAATGTCATACAATAGACATGTGGGTTAAATAACTGTTTTGGAGTATAAACAAACTACAAGTCATAATCATGCTGATATTACGGTAGTTTCTGCAAAAATGTATAATGTCTCCAAACTGTCTCCTTTTTTACTCCTTTTGTTTCTTCCTCCACAATTGGTTCTCTTTCGGGCTGTTGAGGCTGTATATGGAGTCTCAGGTAGACACAAACCAGCCATTTATAAAACGCAAAGTCAATCACACTTGATTTGCAGGATATCACTGTAATAAATACATATGCAAAGAGTAAAAATGCACTTCGAAATGTCAATGTGCAATGGGTTATGGCAGGGGTGTCAAACTCAGTTTTCATTGTGAGCTATATCAGCAGTGTGATAGCAATCAAAGGGCCGCTTGTATCTGGGGTGCACTACGTACAGAGTGCAGCATTCAGTATTACGCTACATACAGAGTGCAGAGTTCAAGAGTGCGCTACGTAAACATTGCAGGGTTCAGGGGTACTCTATGCACAGAGTGCAGCTCTAGGGATGCCCTATGCACAGAGTACATAGTCCAGGGGTGCACTCTGTATACAGAATGAAGAGTTCAGGGGTGCACATTGTACAGAGTGCAGTGTTCAGGGGTGCGCTGTGTACAGAGTGAAGAGTTCAGGGGTGCGCTGTATACAGAATGAAGAGTTCAGGGGCACGCTGTGTACAGAGTTCAGGGGTGCAGGTTTTGGCGGTGCGCTATGTAAACAGTGCAGGGTTCAGGAGTGCGTTATTTACAGAGTGCAGAGTTCTGGATTACCTACGTACAGAATGCAGTGTTCAGGGGTGCGCTGTGTACAGAATGCAGTATTCAGGGGTGCACTATGTAGACAGTGCAGGGTTTGGAAGTGCGCACGCAAACAGAGCAGGGTTCATGAGTATGTTATGTACAGAGTGCAGAGTTCTGGATTACACTACATACAGAATGCAGAGTTCAGGGGTGCGCTGTGTACAGTGTGCAATGTTTAGGGATGCGCTATGCACAGCGTGCAACTTCAACTGCTACAAAGTGTCCTCACATCTCTACTCTCTCCTTCTTGGCCCAGCTCTATTACCTCCCTGTGAAGGCATCTATTACTCATGTATTCGGTTGTAGTACAACCCTGTTTAGGCAGCTCTGCCTTGTCTTGCAGGGAGATCATTCTCTCCTTTAGATTCTGGAGATCTGCCCCCACCGTAAGTATTTTCAGGGATCTGTTAGACCTGGGAGCCGCTGAGAGCAAAGCTGTCCCTGGTAAACACAGAAGGTATTTGTGTTTGCAAGTGACAGGGGGGAGTGGGAGCGGAGGGTGAGAGCCAGAGGTGGCAGAATGGAGTTCCGACATGTGCTAGCTGAAAAACTAGGTGTGAGGGCCACATGACAAGGCCTGGATGGCCAGATTTGGCTCATGGGCCTTGTGTTTGACATATGTTGGTTATGGTGCCCTCTGGCAGAGAGCTCACTGAAAGAGCAGGATCTAACCAAAAGCTGGCCTTCACAAGAGCTACTGGTGGTGGAGATGGGCTGCAAACCCCTAGGGAACACACTTACTCCCTAGTGTAAACCCATTCCCTGCCACTCTAATTTTTACATTGATCAGTGCATTTTGCATCAGTGCATTTTATAGCACTGATCAATGTCATAATGTCACTGGTCCCCGAAATGTGCCATTTGGGGTCAGATTTGTCTGACACAATGTCGCAGTCCTGCTAAAAATCGCAGATTGCCTCCATTGCTAGTAAAAACAATAAAAAAATTAAAAGTCCCTAAATTTATCCCATAGTTTGCAGACGGGATAACTTTTGCGTAAACCAATCAATATATGCCTATTGCAATCTTTTTTACCAAAAATATGTAGAAGAATATATATCGGCCTAAACTAATGAATAAATGTGTTTTTATATATATTTTTTTGGATATGTATTATAGCAAAAAGTAAAACAACAATATTTTTTCTAAATTGTCGCTCTTTGTTTGTTTATAGCGCAAAAAATAAAACCGTAGAGGTGATCAAATACCACCAAAAGAAAGCTCTATTTTTGGGAAAGAAAAGGACGTAAATTTTGCTTGGGTACAGCGTCGCACGACCGCGCAATTGTCAGTTATCGCAAAATATGGCCTGGTCAAGGGGGCAAATCCTTCCGGGACTGAAGTGGTTAAAATAGTCAGGAACTGCATAGCAACCAGCAACTGTTAAGACAATGAACACTTTGGAGAGAAGTATATAATGTACAGTATTGTGTATATAGTGGAGGAGTCTGTAAGGTGAGGGGTCGGGCATGTGCAATGCACAGAGTGCTACTGTCAGTGTTAGGTTTAGGATGCATAACACCGTCTGCAGGGATCCAAGGTGTGTAATGCATTATGTTCAATAATCAGGAGTATTGTACGCAACACACAGAAGGCTGTAGTCAGTGCCGGGTTTAGGAATACATGACACACAGAGAGGATGGCCCAGAAGAACATAATGTACAGACTGCAGGGAATATGAGTGTAATGCACATAATGCAGCAGACAGGAGTGCAATGCACAAAATGCAGGGCATGGGAGTGTAGTGCACGGAAGGCAGGGAGACAGGAGTGTAATGCACATAATGCAGGGAAAATGAGTGTAATGCACATAATGCAGGGGATAGGAGTGCAATGCACATAATGCATGGGGACAGGAGTGTAATGCACAGAATGCAGTAGTGTAATACACAGAATGCTGGGGAAAGAAGTGAAATGCACAGAATCCAGAAGACAGTAGTGTAATGTACAGACTGCAGGGGAAAGAAGTGTAATGCACAGAATGCAGGGGGCAGGAGTGTAATGCACAGAATGCAGGGGACAAGAGTGTAATGTACAGAATGCAGAGGAAAGGATTGTAATGCACAGAATGCAGGGGACAGAAGTGTAATGCACAGAATGCAGGGGCAGGAGTGTAATGCATAGAATGCAGGGCACAGGAGTGGAATGCGCAGAATGCAGGGGACAGGAGTGGAATGCACAGAATGAAGGGGATAGAAGTGTGATTCACAGAATGCAGGGGACAGGAGTGTAATGCACAGAATGCAGGGGACAGGAGTGTAATATACAGAATGCAGGGCATGGAAGTGTAATGTACAGCATGCAGAAGTTTTTACTGTGGCCAGTGAAGTAAAATTATTCTTTAAACTGTTTTTTGTAGACTATCTTGCACAGCATTTCTGCAGCCTCTGAGCACCTCTTGTAGCATTTGTTGCATGTAGAATTACATTCATTAAATATTATTTGTGATCCTTTGCTGATGTTGTTGAGGGGCGTACTTGAGGTCTCTTCTTTTTTTTTTGGAAGAAGAATCTTAACAAAAATTAACATTAATAAATCTCTGGGACGGATGGCTTGCACACAAGGGTACTTAGGGAACTCAGTCAAGTAATTGCCAGACCATTGTTCCTAATTTTTACTGACAGTCTACTGACTGGAATGGTACCAATGGATTGGAGAAAAGCCAATGTAGCACCAGTATTGAAAAAAGGGCCTAAAATACATCCCTGGGAATTACAGACCAGTTAGCCTAACATCAATAGTATGCACGCTCTTGCAGGGGATCATAAGGGCCTATATACAAGATTTTAGTAATAAAAACTGTATCATTAGCAGTAATCAGCATGGATTCATGAAGATTCGTTCTTGCCAAACCAATCGATTAACCTTCTATGAGGAGGTGAGTTGCCATCTAGATAAAGAAAGCATCCCCATAAACTTTACTGTACAAAATAAGGTCCATTGGCATGGACCATAGGGTGAGTACATGGATTGAAAACTAGCTACAGGGTCGAGTTCAGAGGGTGGTGATAAATAGGGAATACTCAGAATGGTCAGGGGTGGGTAGTGGGGTCCCCCAGGGTTCTGTGCTGGAACCAATCATATTTAATTTGTTTATAGACGACCTGGAGGATGGGGTAAACAGTTCAATCTCTGTATCTGCGAACGATACTAAGCTAAGCAGAGCAATAACTTCTCCGCAGGAAACCTTGCAAAAAGATCTGAACAAATGAATGGGGTGGGAAACTACATGGCAAATGAGGTTTAAGTAGAAAAATGTAAAATAATGCACTTGGGTGGCAAAAATATGAATGCAATCTATAAACTGGGGGGAGAACCTCTGGGGGAATCTAGGATGGAAAAAGACCTGGGGGTCCTAGTAGATGATAGGCTCAGCAATGGCATGCAATGCTAAGCTGCTGTTAACAAAGAAACCAGAATATTGGCATGCATTAAAAAAGGGAATAACTCCAGAGATAAAGAGATAATTCTCGACTCTCTCCAAGACTCTGGCCCGGCCTCATCTGGAGTATGCTGTCCAGTTCTGGGCACCAGTCCTCAGGAAGGATGTACTGGAAATGGAGCGAGTACAAAGAAGGGCAACAAAGCTAATAAAGGGTCTGGAGGTTAGTTATGAAGAAAGGTTGCGAGCACTGAACTTATTCTCTCTGGAGAAGAGACACTTGAGAGGTAATATGATTTCAATTTACAAATACCATACTGGTGACCCTACAATAGGGATACAACTTTTTTGCGGAATGGAGTTTAACAAGACACGTGGCCACTCATTAAAATTAGAAAAAAAAGGGTTCTTTACTGTAAGAGCAGCAAGGATGTGGAAATCCCTTCCACAGATGGTGGTCTCAGCGGGGGGCATCGATAGTTTATAAAAACTATTAGATAAGCAACTGAACGACCACAACATACAGGGATATACAATGTAATACTGACATATAACCACACACACATAGGTTGGACTTTATGGACTTTCCAACCTCACCCACCTACTATGTAACTATGTAAGTTCACAATGAACGAAACAGAATTATAAGTGTTACGGTTGAAATTATAACAGAAATCAGAGGTCTCTTAACTTAAAAAGGTTGACAACAACTGGTTTAGATTGATAGACGCTTTCAGGAGAAAGTGTTTAAATACTATTGTCCACCATTTTAAAATGTTTTTAAGATAACTCATATCTCTATTTTTATTATTCATATTTTATATCTAAATAGATATTCAAAGAATTACAAAAAATCTGCTGATGCATAAAACATGAACACAAGAATATAATTCAAACACAGCAATTTTAAAACAACTAGCTTTAACAAAGTTTATTAACACTTATAAAGTACAAACATATCAATAAATAACAAAGGTAATAATATAATAGCGATATAGTAATGATTATGTATTAATAAATACAAAAAGTATAAAATAATAATAAAAATAATAATACTTGAACTGCAACAGTAGGTACTGGATACACACAAGTGCTGAATAGTTTATTGCTATAAAGACTTGGGGGCAGATTCACAAACAATTGCATGGGCGCAGCGTATGTGAGATACGCTATGCCGCTGTAACTTACTTTTCCCAGCTTCGAATCCACAAAGAATTTGCGCCGTAAGTTACGGCGGCGTAGTGTATCTCTCGTGGCATAATGGCACGCAATTCAAATGCGGCGAGTAGGGGGCATGTTTCATTTAAATGAAGCGTGTCCCCGCGCCGAATGAACTGCGCATGCGCCGTCCCTAAAATTTACCGACGTGCATTGCGCTAAATGACGTCGCGAGGACGTCATTGTTTTTGACGTGAACGTAAATGGCGTCCAGCCCCATTCACGGACGACTTACGCAAACAACGTCAAATTTAAAAATTTAGACGCGGGAACGACGACCATACTTAACATTGAGTACGCCACCAGATAGCAGCTTTAACTACACGCCGAAAAAAGCCGACTAGAGACAACGTAAAAGAATGCGATGGCCGCTCGTACGTTCGTGGATCATCAGAAATAGCTAATTTGCATACTCGACGCGGAAAACGGCAGGAACGCCACCCAGCGGACGCCGAAGAATTGCATCTAAGATCCGAAGGCGTACGAAGACGTACGCCTGTCGGATCTAACCCAGATGCCGTCGTATCTTGTTTTGAGGATTCAAAACAAAGATACGATGCGGGAAATTTCAAAGTACGCCGGCGTATCAGTAGACGTACTCTCTTTGTGGATCTGCCCCTTGAACTCTAGCAATAAATATATAGTTTTTAGGTTTTCTGCATGCAACATATAGAATTTTTTTTTTTTTATATTTTATTTAATGTTGGGTCTTTTAAAAGAGATAAATCTGCCCTGTGTAGTCCGTACCCTATCTAGCGATTACACATAATGCATGATATTTCTTGCCTTGTTGCTAATTGATCCAGGGCTTAATCCCTACCATGTATTTAAAAAATGGTATAAAAGGAACACAAAGCGACCCCTTTCTCTGGGTGAATTTGAAACGTCAGTCCTAGTACCCTTAAAACACTATCTGCCTTTATTTGTCTCTTAACACCATTATTATGTGCTTCCTTCTACTGTCTAAAATCTGACTTGAAAGCATATAGTATAGAATTAAAGGACTAGACTGTTTGGTGTCTGGGAGTGGATTGGCTGAAGAGTTTTATGGTGCTCACTTTCGAGCGAAATTTAACAATTTTCTTTTATTTCCCAGAAATTTCAGCAATTACCATGAGATTTCAGCGCAATTATCCCTTTTTAACAAATGCTTTGTAAAATTGGTAAAGATACAATTAAGGTTTATGTGGGTTTTTTTTATCGGTGCAGTGAGCGTCTGACACCTACGGCTAACAGGAGCTCATTTCAAATTGTCCTGAACCTATTCCTGTGCCAAAAAAACAACTTTCATTATTTTTGCTCAGTAAGAGAAACAAAGGGCAAATACAATTTTTAAAGTAACAGTACAAAAACACCAATTGAATAAACAAAAGAGGTTAAAAAAAAATACAAAAACAAAGAGAACTAAAGGAAACAATCTAAACAACCCTAAAAACACTTAATCTAAGTAAAGAAAAAAAAAAAGAGTCGGAATTGTATAGATATTCCATAAATCACTTCCATTTGCTTTTTCAAGGTCTATTTAAAGAGGAAATGATCAGGCAGCTCAGTGGTCAGTATTATTGTAGTATAGGTGGTTAAGATAAATAATTGCTTTTCAATCTAGAATGGAAAAAAAAAAAAATCTCAAAAGACTGTAGTCTTCTCAGCAGATGATCAGTACAATGTGTGCAGAAAGAAGAGCAGATGATCAGTATAAGGTGTACAGAGAGAGGAACAGATGATCGATCGTAGCAGATGATCAGTAGTAGGTGAGTGGAGTAGATGATCAGTAGTAGGTGTAGAGGGAGCGGAGCAGATGATCAGCAGTAGGTGTAGAGGGAGCAGAGCAGATTACCAGCATGTAGAGGGAGCAGAGCCGGTGATCAGTAGTAGGTGAGTGGAGTAGATGATCAGTAGTAGGAGTAGAGGGAGCAGAGCAGATGATCAGTAGTCCTAGTACAGTAAGTGGACCAAATGATCAGTAGTAGGTGTATAGGGAGAGTAGCAGATGATCAGTAGTAGGAGTACAGGGAGCGGAGCAGAGGATCAGTAGTAGGAGTACAGTGAGTGAAGCAGATGAAAAATAGTAGGTGTACAGGGAGAGTAGCAGATGATAAGTAGTAGGAGTACAGGGAGCAGAGCAGATGATTAGTAGTAGGGGTACTATCAGTAGTAGGTGTACAGGGAGAGTAGCAGATAATCAGTAGTAGGAGTACAGGGAGCAGAGCAGATGATCAGTAGTAGGGGTTCAGGGAGAGTAGTAGATGATCAGTAGTAGAAGTACAGGGAGCAGAGCAGATGATCAGTAGTAGGGGTACAGTGAGTGGAGCAGATGATCAGTAGTAGGTTTACAGGGAGAGTAACAGATGATCCGTAGTAGAAGTACAGGGAGAAGAGCAGATGATCAGTAGTATATATATTGGTAATGGACACAGGTACAGCCCACAGTGATCAATTCAGTTTCCAGTGAGTAGATATAGTCACAGTCTCTTTGCTGTTGGCGTAAAACCATCATCTCATGCTGGATGGGATAGGAGATCAGATCTGGGACCTCGTTTCCTTCTGAGTCTAAACAGGTAAAGGTAAGGCAATCCGCTTCTGAGATCACAGATGGGGATCTGTCTGCATCTGTGTTCAGCCTAGAATAAAAAAAAAAAAAAAAAAATTAAGAAAATAAAGGACCATTCAACTTAGTTTTATTTTAGTTATAGGTGCTGAACCTCCCTGCAGATTGCCATGCCACGGTCTGGACCTGCTTGTAACAGGATAATGAAGTATCAACAACATATCAGTGGTAATATCTGTGCTATTTCCTCTTGTAACTATGTTCACGGGTAAGACTGACAGCACTGTGCTAATCAAATAGGTACCGCCGCACCCCCAAATACACAGCCTCTCTACTAGGGAGCAAAGGAAATGTGTATGTGCTGCTAGGAGGTGGGAAATAAAGAACTTCTGCAAGTACATAAAAATACCTGTTGGGCTTCCACAAATGTATATAGATCTTAATTTCCTATTGCGGGATGACATCACACAGCATTTTTGGAGATTGCGTGGTATCAGCCCTACCCATTGTCTTTTTCTAAACTACAGAATTCCTCCCAATCCCCTTAGCTCCACAACAGAGAGAATGATGGTTCTGCAGTCCAAAATAATTAACATATAATAACATATTTGTCTGTATGTGTATACATGGGGTTGTTATAGATGCAGGTTTTGAGGCTCTAGACCAGGGATCTCCAAACTACTAGCTTTTGTGGAACTACATGTCCCATGAGGCATTCTCAGACATGACTAAGCATGATGTAAATTATAGTTCCTGAACAACTGGAGGGCCATAGTTTGGAGACCCCCTGATCTAGACTGTTTTCTCTGAGTGGAGAAATTGCTTTCTTTGGGGGTTTTTTTTCAGTTTTTTTTTAATTCCTGGGTTGTGCTCTGGAGTCCAGAGACTTCAAAGAGTCTTGGGAGGAAAACATCCTCCAGCCCTAGGCTCAGATTTTACTAGGGAGTGGGGACCAACAGGCTGTTTGTGCAGGTGTGCACAGTCTTCATAATCAAGGGCCTAACAGTGGTTCATGGCTCCATCTTGGAGACTGGAGGTCCTCCATCCAGAGGTTAGTGCATGGGCCTATGCTGTAGGGAGCTGTGAGAGGTATGTAGAGTATGCCATAGCTCCCAACTGTCCCTGATTTCGAGGGACTGCCCCTAATTTGGAACAAATTCCTCATTCCTCCTCATTTATCCCTCATTTTGGTCTGATCTATATAGATGTATATAAAATGCACATTTTAGCTATCAAAGTGTTTTCCCAGTGCTAAACCTTTCACCTGATTTCTAAATTGCTGCATTTGTAAATTCCAAAAGCCAATATAAAGGAATAGTAGTGATAAAAAAAAGTACTTATGAGTTTAACCAATCTTGTTTTTTTGTACAAGTCTCCTTTAAGGGGGCATGGCATGGGTTGTGTCCTATGCCTGCATACTTTTGCTGATAGGTGTCCCTCATTCCCATCTCAAAAAGTTGGGAGGTATGGTATGCATGTGAACACACTGGTGCTATTAGGCTGTCTGAACAGACAAGGGCCTGAGGCCTGTAACAGGCGCTCCTTGCGCCGTCATAATGCGTTCTGTGCTGGAGCGCATACGCGGCGCCGCGTGCGTTCCAGCTTTGAGAACGGAAGTGCGCCGCGATTCACGGCGGTTGTCCGAATCAGTGCCTTATGCACTGCACCTGTTACCTGCACCTGTCTGCTGCCTATAAAGGCATCCAGCTTGGATCTAAAAGGCGTTCTATTATTGTCAGCTGTAGCTCGGCCACGCTACAACCATTAGTGCCATCCCACCCCAATGCTGCAAACTACATCAAGCTGCAATTCGAGCATTATCTGCTGTTACTTTGACTACTTCAGACTGCCATTGCCGGGGACAACCTTAAATACCTTCCTTGCTGACACCCTACACTACGGAATCCCTTATTGCTACATTCAAGCCCTGCAAACGGATAAGTATCAATTGTTTCACTTGTAGTACTATAGAAAGTTCTGCTGCATATATTCCTCCTATAACAATTGCTGTTATTTATTATGGCTTGTAGCTATTAACATACTACTTGGGACTAACTTGTGGCTATGGCTGTTTGCTGAGGAACATCTTAAAGGGACATCTATTTTCAAAGTTACCTGAGCTATATTTGCCTCTCTTATGCAACTATTAGTTGTCTTTACAATTCCTATTTTCTACATGCTTGACATAAGTGTTACTTGTTTATGGGCTTTGCCCTAAGTTGCTGAACATGTTCGCTCTAACTTTTCTTTTGCTAAGGGTTGTAGGTATTTCATACCAACTCCCTTAGTGACTTAATGCATTTCTTTATGTTTAAGTGATATGATGTAGAGAACCCCCAAACTCCTGTTTGTGTGGAGTGACGCCTGGGGTCCCGTACTGATAATCACTTGCATATAGAAGTGCATTGGAATCTCCACGTGTAAGCTAAAATTTTAAACGCTAAGGTTTGGTTGCATGTTATAATGCGTCCAACCTTAGTAGCTCAACGCCTTTCTTTATGTGAGAGAGAGATGATGTAGAGAACCCCCGAACTCATGTTTGTGTAGAGTGACGCCTGGGGTCCAATACTGAATTCTCACATAAAGAAGTGCATTGAAATTCTTGCTAACCGCAGGTTTGGTTCACTCCCGTTCACCAGAGCTGTTACAAGGCTAGAGTTGGTGCTGCAAGAGTGAGCCTGGAGTATGGAGTAAGTTATTGTATAACATTGGAGGAGAAATGCGGGACATCCCAGGTAATCGTTTGATTTATGTTGGAACTTTTGCTTTACCTTTACATAAAAGTGGGCTATCAAGCTCTGAAACAGATTTTCCTGGCTGGTTTAAACTCACTGAAAAAGTCTACAAATTGAATGAAATCCCCACAAATATCAGCGTGGAGACCAGATCCAGACCTTCATGCAGTGACAGTTGTAATATCACTACGTTCCCAATGTAAATACAACATGCAAGTGTTGTGTTTACATTAACTTCTACAGCTGGTTTATATGGATCAGAAGCCCAGAAGCTGAATGTTCCAGCTCCTGGGTTCGGCACTTTGTGTGCCAAAACCAGGAGAAGCTGGTGGTTCCAGTGCTAGTGTTGGTAGGGGCCAGCAGGAACTGCTGAGACCAACTGCCAGTTTAAACTGGTGCTGAAACAAATACTTTCTATCCCATCGCTGTATTAAAATAGGACTCAAGTGGTAAAAAAAAAGCATTTATTTAAATCTCTGTTTGTGTTGCTGTCTGTTAAAATGTTTTTTAAGAAATGAGGGGAATGATAGCAGTAAACACCCAACAAGGGTTTTAATCGTTCCTCAATATATACAAAACAAAATAAATGGTTTGACTGGACACACAATTTAAAGCTTTACAGTTTTCTGTGAAATTCTTTACAGGTACGTTTGCCTATTTAAACAGATATATTTGGTATTAGAATCAGATGTTAATAGAAACTTCTACCTGTATTCCCAGGGTGACATAGAGCGACTGTTAGTATCCACAACCTCCATCAGACTATCCAGATAATGGCTGTCAATACCACTGATATCCACAGTAGCGATGGTTGGGAGACGCCGGCTCTTCCTCCCCGTACATCTTTCTCTGGGCTCTGGAGGGAGGACGTCTTCTCTGAGCCCATCTTGAGAACCCATGGGTGACATATACTCCTCCAGGGGGAAAGTCGAAGAGCAGACAGACACCAGGACTGCAACCTATGCAAAAATATAAAATAATTTTCTGTAACATTTATATGGCCTAAACAAAATAAATCCCAGACAAAATGCAAAGTGAAAGAGAAAAAATTGGCAGAGCTATTTTTCAGTGCGTTTGTTGCAAGAACCCAAACATATCACATGTACAAGAAAGGTGAAAAAATGACTGTTAACTTTTATATCACATATGAATAGTAATGAAAACTAGGTAATTATGTTATTCTAGACCTAACCTCAAATAGCTAGAACTATTCACTAACCTCCACCAGCCCCTACACCAGCCATTCTCAACTAGGTCCCAGGAAACCCTAGGTTTCCTCAAGAGGTTGCTGTGACTGATTGACCTTCCATATGATAGTACCTACATAGTTCTACGGCCAACACCATTTGGCAGAGAAAGTGTCCAGACACCAATGATCTTATTAGTTGACTGATAGGGTGGAAATCTGAGTAGCACTGTAAGGAGAGCATTCCACCCAATGACCAGCAATGTAAGTGGCATTCTTCCAACTGGCCACCAATGTAAGGAGCATTCTTCCAACTGGCCACCAACGTAAGGAGCATTCTTTTTACTGACCTCCAATGTATGTAACATTCTTCCCATTCACTGTCAATGTATGGGGCATTCTTCCCACTCACTACCAATGTAAGGAGAGCATTCTTCCCATTGACCATCAGTGTACAGGACATTCTTCCCACTAACCACCAATGTAAAGAGAATGTTAAAAGGGGGCCAAAGCATTGGGGCCCGATTTCTTGGGACTGGGGCCACCTGGCCCCCTTTTTGGGTGGTAAGGGGTTAAGGGGGTATAGGTAAAAGGCTAGGCAATACTGTCCCTTTAATTCGTTAAGGTGCAGGTGGGAGCAACCCAATAGGAGAAGGTTCTGGTTCCCCAGAGAAGGCTATTAAAGGGCTGCAGAGGGTCTAGGGCGTCATCTGCAGCAGCCCAGGAAGAAATAAGAACTCCCTCCCTTCCCATTGCGACATTTTATGTGGTAGGGTCACCCCGAAATCTGGGGGGGGGGACATATTTGGTGGTGATACAGTGAAGCTGCCTGAGTTTCGAAAACTGTGATGATTTATTGGATTACTATACAAGTGTTTCAGTTATAATGGTTGTGTAAAATATTATGTAAACCAATAAAGTGTCGCAGCCATTTCTGCCAAATAAACATGGTTTGGTGTTTGTTTTTTGTGGTTGTACCTGGGGAAAAGGTGGTAGCGGGTGTGCCCTACAGTGCCATTATTTCAACTGACCCCCAATGTAAGGGGCATTTTTCACACTGACTACCAATGTAAGGGGGGAATTCTTCCCACTGACCACGAATGTAGGGGGAATTCTTCCCACCAAATACTAATATAATAATCATTCTTCTAATTTACCCTCAATAGATTTATTTCAGCAGTGATTTCCTCACACCTGACCTAATAGGGTTCCTCTGGGGTAAATGGGAAAGGCTACCCTACACTGTTAACCGCTTAAGCCCCGGACCATTTTGCAGCTAAATGCCCAGGCCAGGTTTTGCGATTCGGGACTGCGTCGCTTTAACAGACAATTGCGCGGTCGTGCGATGTGGCTCCCAAACAAAATTGGCGTCCTTTTTTCCCCACAAATAGAGCTTTCTTTTGGTGGTATTTGATCACCTCTGCGGTTTTTATTTGTTGCGCTATAAACAAAAATAGAGCGACAATTTTGAAAAAAATTAAATATTTTTTACTTTTTGCTATAATAAAAATCCCCCAAAAACATATATAACATTTTTTTTTTCCCTCAGTTTAGGCCGATACGTATTCTTCTACCTATTTTTGGTAAAAAAAATCGCAATAAGCGTTTATCGATTGGTTTGCGCAAGATTTATAGTGTTTACAAAATAGGGAGATAGTTTTATTGCATTTTTATAATTTTTTTTTTTTTTACTACTATTGGCGGCGATCAGTGATTTTTTTCGTGACTGCGACATTATGGCGGACACTTCGGACAATGTTGACACATTTTTGGGACCATTGTCATTTTCACAGCAAAAAATGCATTTAAATTGCATTGTTTGTTGTGAAAATGACAGTTGCAGTTTGGGAGTTAAACACAGGGGGCGCTGTAGGAGTTAAGGATCACTGTGTGTGTGTTTACAACTGTAGGGGGGTGTGGCTGTAGGACTGACGTCATCGATCGAGTCTCCCTATATAAGGGATCACTCGATCGATGCGCCGCCACAGTGAAGCACGGGGAAGCCGTGTTTACATACGGCTCTCCCCGTTCTTCAGCTCCGGGGAGCGATCGCGACGGAGCGGCTATAAATGAATAGCCGCGCCGTCGTCCCGGATCGCTCCCCGAGGGATCCCGCCCGCCGCACGCAGCGGAGGGGGTCCCGATCGGACCCCCCACCCGCTAGAAGGCAAGGGCGTATATATACGCTCTTCTGCCTGTCCGTGCCATTGTGCGGACGTATATAGGCGTGCGGCGGGCGTTAAGTGGTAAAAACAGAACTAAAGTCAGTTTTTAGGAAATGCTGACAAATAGACAATTTAAGACAGTAAAAACTCTGGGCCAGATTCAGATAGATCAGCGGATCTTTAGATCCGCGTAATCTATCTGATTTAAGATCCGCCGCCGCAAGTTTTAGAGGCAAGTGGGTAATTCACAAAACACTTACCTCCAAATTTGCGGCGGCGGATCGTAAATCCCCCTGCGGAATTCAAATTCCGCGGCTAGGGGGAGTGTAGTATTTAAATCAGGCGCGTCCCCGCGCCGATTTAAATGCGCATGCTCCGTCTGAGAATTTTCCCGGCGGGCATTGCTCCCAATGACGTCGCTAGGACGTCATTGGTTTCGGCGTGAGCGTAACTTGCGACGAGCGGTTTTGTTAATCGACGTACGCAAACGATGTAAAAAAAAAAATTTGACGTGGGAACGACGCCCATACTTAACATTGGCTGCGCCTCATAGAAGCAGGGGTAACTATGCGCCGGGAAAACCTATACGTAAACTTCGTAAAAACACTGCGTCGGGCCCGCGTACATTCGTGAATTGGCGTATCTCGCTGATTTACATATTCTCGGCGTAAATCAGAGAGAACGCCCCCAGCGGCCATTTTTAAATTGCAGTTAAGATCCGACGGTGTAACACAGTTACACCTGTCGGATCTTAGGCATATCTATGCGTAACTGATTCTATGAATCAGTCGCATAGATACGACCAGCCTAACTCAGAGATACGACGGTGTATCAGGAGAAACACTGTCGTATCTCTTTGAGAATCTGGCCCTCTGTATGTAGTATGCCCTGCCCTTCCGTCCCTTTACTGCTTGTCCCCCTAGCAATTCCTGACTATCAAATGACAGCTGGGAGTTGTTATGCAAATGAAGCAGCTGTAGAAGCTGCTGCTATTTATTTTAAAGGGGAGTTCCACCCACAATTTCACTTTTTAAATATAAATACCCCAGTAATACACAAGCTTAATGTAGTCTAGTAAAGTTAGTCTGTAAACTAAGGTCAGTTTTGTTAGGTTGTTAGAGCATTTAGTTAGTTTATAATCTAGAAATAGCCTGTGGCCATCTTAAGTGTGGGCATCATGAAGCCAGACTGTATGACTTCCTGGATTTCAGCCTTGCAGATCTCGCACATGCTCAGTGCTGCACAAGCGATGTAATGGGTTTCAGTCAGGTTTCCATAGCAACGGGAGTGTCAGAGGAAGTTGCCGCCCCTTCTCTATGCAAATAGGCTATTTGCAAGGACTACTGGGATACATGATGCCTATCCCAGAAACCCTTGCGAATAGCCTTGTGACTTAATAGCCTAGGCTAATAAGGAGGAGGAAGTAATGAAGGACTACAAAATAAAGGTATTTACAAGCAACAAAATAAATAAAAATTGTCCATTCTGAACACTATGAGATTAGGGCATGCAGCACAGACAAACATTTTTTTTTTTTTTTTGTTACTTTTCTGTTGCATGCATTTTTTTTTGCAGGACAATATCACCCAAAGAAAGCCTTGTTGGAAAGAATCAATAGACTCATAGCAGAAATAAAATATTGCTCTGGTCCATAGGAGATGTAGAGGTGTGAGAGCCAAACTATATCATTATTCTAAAAGAGGCTATACTCTCCCATTTTCAATGGCCAAATGTATTTTTTAAACTCCTTGACTCTGCTATCTCTATTGAGGCCAATACATTTTCTTGAAATGGTGAATATTTGGCAACGCAAACACGAACACTTTTGCACATACCAATTGGTCAACGTGGGCACCCATCACATTTGCAGAGGTTTTCAGAAACACATACAATAGCACACACACACACAGACAACAACATAACTTACGGAGATGAGGATGTAGCCTGTGATCACCATACTGCTGTTCCTGTAGAGCGTTGTCTATATTCTCAGAGATCTGGAGGTTTCCTTGGTCTTCTCTGCCAGGGATCTGCCCTATATATACCAGATGTACCTCCATCTGTGATTTCCATCTTATAATCAGCATCCTAAAAAGTTTGTGAAAGTTCCTGAAGTTTTGGCCTCTGAACTGCTCCCATCTTTCGGAACTGTCTAGGTGACACTTGCATTTAGTTTTGTCACTAGGTTTTTAGAGATGATCTAACTGCTCTGTGTACTTCCCCAAAGTACCTTCATATATTATCTCTTATTTTATCTCTCATGAGACTGTGGTGTCTTATCTCTACAAATTACTGATTGGATTGTTTGTTTTTAAAGGAACCCTTTGTGAGAGACACCTAGAGACTTGTTCTGCAAATACTGTCCTGCTGCCATATTGAACTGCGAGCTTAAAGTGGTTGTAAAGCTTTAAAAAAAAAAATTTAAATGACAAACGGGTCATAATGACCTCCACTGTGCAGCTCGTTTTGCACAGAGTGGCCCCGATCCTCCTGTTCTGGGGTCCCTCGGCGGCTGTCTCGGCTCCTCCCCGCTTCTGGTAACCCCCTCTGGGAAGCGCTCTCCCAAGGGGGTTACCTTGCAGGCGCGCTCCCAAGTCCTGTATTCAACAACTACAGGACTCGACCCCGGCCGTCGCGTCATTGAAGTTGATTGACAGCAGCACAAGCCAATGGCTGCGCTGCTATCAATCTATCCAATGAAGACCTAGGAACAGCCGAGAAGACCAGGCCGAGATCAAGCGCGTTCTCGGAAAGGGGACTTTCGAGGGCTCAGGTAAGTAAACTGGGGAGGCTGAACCTTTACAACCCCTTTAATATTATGAGTCAATGCCCAGAACAAAGCTTTACTTAGTTTTTTGATCTCACACATGTTTCAGGTCAGTAACTATGGCTGGCCATACAAGTATAGAAATCGAAAAAATTCCTCCACCCATGCTTAACATCGTAGATGGAGGAATTTCCCACTGCAAAAAGTGTACTCTGGCAGCCCATTGGATGCAGGTGCTGTTTGGAAAAACAATTTTCCACCTGGCTCCTTTGACTTATTTTAGAAGGCGGTTGGGTAGAACGGTGTTGACATGGCCACCCACTGATCAAATTTCAGTCAGTTCATCAGGAGCTCAAGGGAATTGGTTCAGTGTATGACCAAATTAAAGGTGTTAAATCCAGCTGGTTCAAAGGAGGTCAGCAATGATAGTGCAGTATTTCTCTTAAGCTGACCATACACAATAAAATCTGATTGTACAATCTCTTGTAGATCTACCATCACCTATGCAGAGCAAGGACTTGCTTGAGTTGATACAAGTTGAATGGTTTGGATAGGGTTGTCCTCAAAGTACAAAAGTACTAGTGTTGGCAATTCTAAAGGAGATTTTTTTACAGCTTGAATAGAAATTTGCATGAAATATAGTAAAACCCTATAGTAGCTGTAGCATCCCTAAATTGTGACCAGGGATGACCTTGGGTTTGGTCCCAAACAATGTTCGTCTGAACCAAGAAGGACGCTGTCAGTGCAAGTCCAATCAACTTTGGTTGGGACATTCCGTTTTGTGATTTAATTGACCTTATTTGGTCATATTAGGTCAGTGTTGTCACGAGCATCCCTGCCCCTTTGTGTATGTGCAGCTGTGTGAGGAACATCCTGGCCTACACTAGTGTGGGCTAACCTGTAAAGGACCAGGGACGTTGGAATGCACTTTTTCAGGTATGCCTGGGCAGCACATCAGCCTGTAGTTATATTTAGGAGTAAGGAAATATCATGTCTTGCCTGTTGGACTGTAAAATGTCTACCTTTGCAACTTTTTTAAGTAAAGCATTGAAACTTTGGCCATGCCTGGTCTGAAGTCATTACCACTTCAATACTGGGCACTTTTACCCCCTTCCTGCTTAGGCCAATTTTCAGCTTTCAGCACTGTTGCACTTTGAATGACAATTGCGCAGTTTTGCAATACTGTACCCAAACACAATTAATTTTTTTTTGGGACAGATAGAGCTTCTTTTGTGGTATTTAATCACTACAGTTTATTTTTTAAATTTTGCAAAACAAATGCCGCCCCCTCTGTCCAGCCACCCCCTTTATGACCAATGGATAGATTAATGCATTGCATGAGAGAACGGGAGAAGACATGGAGGACATGGAGGAGCATGTCCATGGAGGAGCATGGAGGACACCGCTCGCCGCCATCACCCACTGCCCCACCAAGACAGGGTAAGTGGCGGACAGATGGCAAGCGGGTGGGGGGGTCATAGTAGCAGCATTTGATGCGCACAGTGTCAGAATTAGATGGGCAAAGTGGCAGAATCCGATGGGCACAGTGGCAGAATTTGATGGACACAGTGGCTGCATTTGATGGCTCAGTGGGAGCATTAGATGGGCACAGTGGGAGCATTTGATGGGCACAGTGAGAGCATTTGATGGCACAGTGGCAGCGTTTGATGGCACAGTGGCAGCATTTGATGGGTACAGTGACAGCGTTTGATGGCACAGTGGCAGCGTTTGATGATCACAGTGGCTGAGTTTGATGGGCACAGTGACTGCATTTGATGGGAACAGTGGCTGCAACTGATTAGCACTGTGGCAGCATTTGATGGGCACATTGGAAGTAATTGATGGGCACAGTGGCTTCAATTGATGGGCACAGTGGCTGCGTTTGATGGGCACAGCGAGGCTGCAATTGTTTTGTTTCCCAAATTTTTCAGTTTGTTTTGCACAACCCCCCTCCCCCAAATTTGAGAACCAGCCACCACTGACACAAAGTTAAGGTACCCTGTGTGTGTGTGTAAAGTGACCTGGTAACAAAGTGCCTAACATAGTCCAGAAGAACCCACCCTGGAGTAGGCCTCTAGATTAATGCATTGCATGAGAGGACGGGAGAAGACACGGAGGACATGGAGGAGCATGTACATGGAGGAGCATGGAAGACACCGCTCGCCGCCATCACCCACTGCCCCACCAAGACAGGGTAAGTGGCGGGCAGATGGCAAGCGGGTGGGGGGGGGGGTCATAGTAGCAGCATTTGATGGGCACAGTGTCAGCATTAGATGGGCAAAGTGGCAGCATTCGATGGGCACAGTGGCAGAATTTGATGGACACAGTGGCTGCATTTGATGGCACAGTGGGAGCATTAGATGGGCACAGTGGGAGCATTTGATGGGCACAGAGGGAGCATTTGATGGGCACACTGAAAGCATTTGATGGCACAGTGGCAGCGTTTGATGGCACAGTGGCAGCATTTTATGGGTACAGTGGCAGCGTTTGATGGCACAGTGGCAGCGTTTGATGATCACAGTGACTGCGTTTGATGGGAACAGTGGCTGCAATTGATTAGCACTGTGGCAGCATTTGATGGCACAGTGGCTGCGTTTGATGGCACAGTGGCTGCATTTGATGGGCACAGTGGCTGTGTTTGATGGGCACATTGGCAGTAATTGATGGGCACAGTGGCTTCAATTGATGGGCACAGTGGCTGCGTTTAATGGGCACAGTGAGGCTGAAATTGATGTTTTTTTCCCAAATTTTTTAGTTTGTTTTGCACACCCCCCCCAAATTTGAGAGCCAGCCACCACTGACACAACGTTAAGGTACCCTGTGTGTGTGTAAAGTGACCTGGTAACAAAGTGCCTAACATAGTCCAGAAGAACCCACCCTGGGGTAGGCCTCTTATGTGACCATCGCTTGGCGCCCAACAAGGAGGACAACATGGAGGACATGACTGACATCAATCCCCTACCCTTACAAGTACATGACATGCATGGACAATCACAGTAGGTGGGATAAAGCCCTCTTGCACAGGATTAAAATTTGTCTTTACAGAGGCACCTATAGGTTTCCAATCATTTCTGTTTGAAGGTACATCTAAAGTTCACTTGCACTTCAAGAAAGTTATCTTCACCCAATAATAAATCTGCATGTGCCCTGAGCTGTATTTACCACAAGGCATAGATGGGCCTTTGTCTGGGGATTTAAAGTAGAACAATAGGCAAAACTTTTTTTTCAATTTTGGATAGAGTTTGGAAGGGTAATGACCCCGGTCAGATTTCTTTTTGTGATCTGTGTCCCATTGGAGAGATTTCTCTTCACATCATGTCCCATAGCCAAACAGGCAGTAAGAGGAAATATCTGCAAACCGCCAGGTCCCCAGAACTAGTGTCCCCATTGAAAGATTTCTTCTCTATTACTTTTCTGGGGACAAACCAAAATTTGGGATTTTCTTTTACTATCACTTTTAATGATAATGGTAAACAGGACAAACAGAGAGGGGGAATATCCTTAATAGGGGCACAGACAGCAATAAAAACTATCAAGCGTTCTGATTCCTCTCCACTCTATCTAAGACTAAAAAAATGTTTTGCCTTTAGTTATACTTTAAGGAAAGTACCACCAAGCAGTGGCGTCGCTAGGGGGTGACTACTGGGGCTATAGCCCTGAATCTGGGGCCCATAGCCCAGAGTCTCTTACCTAGGGTTGGCTATGGGCTCCATCGCCTCAGCTGGTGGCCAGGGGAGGAACATGACTAGTTAATGTTATCAGGCACAAGCTCTTATCTCCAGTATATTCAACAGTTCCGACAATTTAATCATTGTCCCAACGTCCACTTCTATATCAATCTGCCGTGCAATGGCGCAGCATAAGGATTACACCGCCGGGACTATTTAATGATTTTTTGGGCTCAGGCGGAGTAATCCTTGTGCTGAGATTCCCGGCAATTATATTGCCCGGCATATTGGTTTAGAAGTGGACGTCCGGACCAGATATGTCATGATATTTTATATATATACACATACATACATACATACACACACATGTATATTATATACGTGCATATGCCTGCCCAAGCATATGACTTTCTTTACTTCGCTGCTATGGGCTCTAGCCCCAGATCTTTTGTAGACCTAGCAACGTCCCTGCCACCAAGCAACAAAATGTACAAACTTGTTCTTACTTGTGCTATATTTTATGGTATGGTCACCTCCGCATATTTGTAGGTAAATCCTGCAAAATAAGGGAGGGAATCCAAATATCATTCACGCCAAACATGCCGTTGCTTTGGATTAGTTGAGCCAGCGTGTCAACCTCAGTTCACACAAAATGATTAGCTCATCTGTGAATCTCAGACCTTGAACAAGCATGCAGGATAGGAGGTCAGAATATTTTATGACTCTCTAAGTTGTAAAACTATGCGTGTTAGCCCTCACAGGTTAAATACTGGGTCATGTTTGCAAGAATATCAAAAATTTGCACCTGTGTAATTGATATCTGATTTATCACTGTGTCATGTCACTTTATTGCCCGACTCTGATAACACAAGTGGTTGCTGTAGTATGTCCAGCATTCTTAACTGCCAAGTTAATTAGTAATGAGGGGAGAACCCAGTGCATTGCGAACAAGTAAGTGGATGAAGGCCAAAGAAAAAAGGGAAAAGCAGGACGTGTGCTATAGAAACTGGATATGAGGTTATGTGTGCTTCTGGATGACCAAGACTGAGTGAGGGATTGTCACTGGGATCAAAAAGTCCCCAACCAGTATCAATGCATAGCTCCCAACTGTCCCTGATTTGAAGGAATGTCCCTCTTTCCCCCTCATTTGTCCCTCATTTTGGTCTGATCCATATAGTTATATATAAAATGCACTTGTTATCTTTTAAAAAGTGGTTCCCAGTGCTAACCTTTCATAAATTGCTGGGATCAGTAATAACACACAAACACATCATTAGCACCACAACACTGTGTTATTCACACTACACTACACTGTGTTAAAAAAACACTGCACTACACTGTGTTATATACACCTCACTACACTGTATTATATACACCTCACTACACTGTATTATATACACTGCACTACACTGTATTATATACAGCGCACTACACTGTGTTATGTACACCACACTACACTGTATTATATACACCGCACTACACTGTATTATATTCTCTACACTACACTGTATTAAATACACTGCACTACACTGTATTATATTCTCTACACTACACTGTATTAAATACACTGCACTACACTGTATTATATTCTCTGCACTACACTGTGTTTTATACACTGCATTACACTGTATTATATAAACCACACTACACTTTATTATATACACTACACTGTGTTATATCCACCTCACTACACTGTATTATAATATCTGCACTACAATGTGTTTTATACACTGCATTACACTGTGTTATATACACTGCACTACACTGTATTATATACTCTGCACTATGCTGCGTTATATACACTGCACTACACTGTATTATATACACCGCACTGCACTGTATGATATACACCGCATTACACTGTTTTATATACACCGAACTACACTGTAATATATACATCACACTACACTGTGTTATATACACTGCACTACACTGTATTATATACTCTGCACTATGCTGTGTTATATACACTGCACTACACTGTATTATATTCTCTACACTACACTATATCATATACACTGCACTACACTGTATTATATTCTCTACACTACACTGTATTATATACACTGCACTACACTGTATTATATTCTCTACACTACACTGTATTATATACACTGCACTACACTGTATTATATTCTCTACACTACACTGTATTATATACACTGCACAACACTGTATTATATTCTCTGCACTACACTGTGTTTTATACACTGCATTGCACTGTATTATATAAACCACACTACACTTTATTATATACACTACACTGTGTTATATCCACCTCACTACACTGTGTTATATACACTGCACTACACTGTATTATATACTCTGCACTATGCTGCGTTATATACACTGCACTACACTGTATGATATACACCGCATTACACTGTTTTATATACACCGAACTACACTGTATTATATACATCACACTACACTGTGTTATATACACCACACTGTGTTATATGCACTGCACTACACTCTATTATATACTCTGCATTACACTGTATTATATACACTACACTGACTGCACTAAACTGACTGAATGCTTAATTCACAAACTACCTTGCTAATCTCCATTAATATACACTATACATGGCTGACGTGTAAGCAGCCTTATACAGTATAGTGTGGGGCGTGGACTTAGCCCCTGAGCCATGATTGGACAAAGGCACCCTGCCTTTGGCCAATCATGACTCTCACATTACATTGCGCTGTGATTGGCCAAAGCATACAGGTCAGGTGTATGCTTTAGCCAATCAGCAGCCATCAATTCACTGTGATCTTGCAGTGCATTATGGGGCGCTCGGAGGCGGGTGAACTGCCCGCGAGTACCCCATTTGTTTGTTTGTTCAACAAACGAACACCCAATGTTTGAGTCGAACTTACGTTCGACTCGAACATCGAGCCCATCCCTATTTAGGAAGTATGGAAGTTTCCGCCCCAGTGGAGTTGGTAGATGAACATACTAGTGTCTTTCTGTGAAGAGCTGATTTCATGCCAGGTTGGCTTAAAGGTCTTCTATCTGTAAAGACTACGGCCCGGATTCACAAAGCACTTGCGCCGACGTATCTCCAGATACGCCGCGTAAGTGCAAATATGCGCCGTCGTATCTGTGCGCCGGGCCCACAAAACTAAGATACGCCTAAAAACAGGCTTCATTCCACCAACGTAACTTGCCTACGCCGGCGTAGAGTGGGCGCATTTTTACGCTGGACGCATGTGGCGCTCCCATTGATTTTCTATTCAAATATGCAAATGAGGAAGATATGGCGATTCACGATCGTACATACGCCCGACGCAGGCTACGCGATGTGCGCGTAAGTTGTACGTCCCCCATTGACAACGTCCAATAGCGACGAAACGCGTCTGGGAAGGATCACGCAGTGACGTCACCACGACAAGGAGTAGGGCTCCTGTATGCCGGCCGGCAATTTACCTTTTATGCTGTTTTTAACACGCTCGTTTGTGAGTATTATTTTACCCTTTTTTAAAATAAAAGTGTACGTTACAGAGTCACGCTATGTGCGCCTGTCTTTTTTTATTTATATTTCCATGGTGGTGCTGAGACATCACGCTCAGGGGACGGAGAGCTTCCTGGTGAAATTCTAAAGATTAAAGGCCTGGGCTGGGCTATAGCCACCTACCTCAAACAGCTTGCCTTCTGGTAAGAGGCTTTCCATTTTCTGGTGGAGGGTCACCATATGCATATGTGTCACTGGGTGGTGTGGAACGTAGGATCGACCATTACAAGGACTGTATCATAATATCTGTGAACATATGTGTGTCATCTGATCAGCCACGGATCCATCAAATCTTTATTGAGTGTGATTCAATTGACTTTTGTGGCGCGGCTTTTTCTTTTGTTTATTTTCTATTGTGTTTTCGCACGCCAGCTGCTGCCGGGGACTGGAGGGCGGGGGGGATATTAGCGCGGTTTTTTGTTGTTTGTGATTGCTGTCGGGAGAATATAATTGCTGGGCAGGAGGGATATTCCCCTGTCACCACTGTCTGTTGATGGGGGAATCATGCAAGTTTCTTTCCTGCAATCTGTGGATGCAGGAAAGAAATTTGCACCATATATTATCTGCCTAACTGAAAGTGAAAGTAAATTGTGAATGTTTTGAAAGAACAGGAGAGGGGGAGGGAGACAGATGGGGAGAGAGAAGGGATGGAGATAATGTAGTTCAGTGATTACAGTGTACTGCAGTCTGCAGTGCACACACTTAAACACGGCCCAGGCTAGAATATCTGGGTGTGTGAGCGCTCGCATTATGCAGTGTCGGCGAGCACAGGGAGGGGGGAGGAATCCCCCGCAGAGCTGACTGGTTACGCTCTCCCTCTCGGGGAGCAAAATACAAAAATTGCAAAAAAAATATATATATTTTTTTTTTGGGGGGGGCACATGGTGGGGCACAGCATGATGTTGGGGGGGTCAGGGCCCCCTCTGCCCCCCCTAGAGATGCCTCTGGGCGTAGGTTACATTCACGCCGTAGTCAGTGATCCGGCGTATCTTAGGCAGTTGTTCCGACGTGATTGTGAGCATGCGCACTGAGGCCTTGTACACACGATCAGTCCAAACTGATGAAAACGGACTGAAGGCTGAAGTCTGATGGTCTGATGGTCTGATGTGCCTACACACCATCAGTTCAAAATCCGATCGAGTCCAACGCGGTGACGTAAAACACAACGACGTGCTAAAAAAACGAAGTTCAATGCTTCCAAGCATGCGTTAACTTGATTCTGAGCATGCGCGGGTTTTGAACCGATGCTTTTGCGTACTAACCATCGGTTTTGACCCATCGGTCATCAGTCTGATTTTAAAGCAAGTTTTAAAACTTTGGTCTGAAGGACAAAAGTCTGATGGGCCATAAACACGGAAGGTTGAACTTCAGTCCGTTTTCATCAGTTTGGACTGATCGTGTGTACAGGGCCTGAGATGCGTCCACGGGACGGCGCATGCGCCGTTCATTATACGTATCTGTCTGGCGCTCGGCCCATCATTTGCATGGGGTCAAGCCTCATTTGCATGGCTCACGCCCACTTCCACCTACACCGGCTTACGCCTAGGAAACCCAGCGCAGTTTTGGGAGGAAGTGCTTTATGAATTCAATGCTTGCCTCTGCGTCGGCGCAGCGTACAGGAGATACGCTACGGCGGCATAAATGTGCGCTGCTGTCTGTGAATCCTGGGCCTACAACTTTTTGTCCCTCATCTGGAGTCTGCCAAGTCCAGGTTTGTCCGGTGCCCTCTCTCTCCCATGAGTGCTGAGTGAGAGACATAAAAATCTATCTCTTGCATCGAGAGTAGGGTTGCCAACTCATCCCTTTAAAACAGAACACATATGAATTACACAGGTTCTGAGGCTAATTTAATACAAATAAGGCACCAAGTGAGTTTAATTACCTCCTTAATCAGCCACAGAACCTGTGTAATTAATATGTGTTCTGTTTTAAAGCGATGAGTTGGCAACCCTAAGAGAGTGACTGGCATCCATCTGTACACATTTCTCCACTTTTGCTGAGGACTATATCCTGAGGTAAAATGCTAGCCCACCCTGCCTCCAAGGCATCTCATGTGCCTTGGGGTCAGGGAGGTGCTACATTTATACACTTACAGCATCTTTATGAAGAAGTGAATGTGACATTCACCAAGCATACACTGGTGAATCATTCTCAGTTTTTTTAATGAATGCACAAAGAAGATATACTTGGAATATCACATTTACTGCTTGTAAAAATGATGCTCCAAAGTGTAGTGTAGTGTACGTTAGGCCCAAAGTTTTTCCCTGTTTTGGAAGGGGAATTATTTGGGAAGTGGAAAAGCCTCTGCTCGTTTACTTTGTCTGTGTGTGACCCTGTTCCATAGACACGACACAAAGTGAGAAGAAACCATAACACATTGAGAGGAATTCCCCTTTTGGACAGTTGTCACCAAAACAGGTGTCCCTATTAGAAGATTTACTCTCACCCTATGAAAGAGAAACAGCATGTTCCAATGACAAAGTGAATCTCCTCGGTGCAGACATAGACAACCATAAAAACGTAGCCAAGGTACTATTCCTTCCCTATTCCATCCAAAACTATAGGCTTGAATATTAAATACATATTTTTGAATGTGGCTTCAGCATCAGCAGTCAACAAGTTATTGAAACCCTTTGAGTTCTGGGGTTTCCCTATCACTATACATACACTTTTATAACAGGGCGTATTGCACCTCTTTCATTGTGATGTGTTAAAGCACTGCACCGCACCATACATAGAGCCATGGGCGCCCGCAGAACTTTTTTCAATGGGGGTGGGGGGCATCATTTTATTCTCCCATGATCCGCCCCTTTTTGACCATGTCATGAAGAGGAGGGGCTTAGTCATTATCACATAATGCGCAGGTATGTGCCCATCGATTGCAGCCTGTACAGTACGAAGGGTGTACAGCAGTAATGGTGCGTCCATAATGGGCGCAGGAGCGCCGCCTCCTCTCTCTCCTGCACCGTCACTCAAGTCAACAATACATAGATTCATGCATTGCATGAATCTATGTATTGTCGCCAGCGCCGCTGCAGCCCACTATTCAGATGGCTGGCCCCCTGGTGAGCACTGGCCATCTGAATAACAGCAGTTAATTGGTTTTGGTTTTTGTCTATCAGAGCCAGCGGCTTCCAAAAAGTTAACCAGGGGACGCACAGGGTGTGCGTTCCCTGGTTAACACTGACATGCGTCTCAGCCAATCAGGTTCACCGGGTCTGGTTACCGGTAACCTGATTGGCTGAAGTGACATCGAGGGCGGGAGAAGACATTGGGGGATCGTGGAGGGAGGATGGCCATGCTGACCCGAGAAAGGTAAGTGCCGGGAGGGGGGGGGGGGGGCCGACAAATCTGGTGGTATTTGAGGGGGCAATCTTATGCCACTTATGATGGCATGGCACAGTGGCTGCGTTTGATGGCATGGCACAGTGGCGACAATTGTTGGCACAGTGGCGACAATTGTTGGCACAGTGGCGACAATTGATGGGCACAGTGGCGACAATTGATGGCACAGTGGCTGCGTTTGATGGCATGGCACAGTGGCTGCGTTTGAAGGCATGGCACAGTGGCGACAATTGATGGGCACAGTGGCTGCGTTTGATCGCACAGTGGCGACAATTGATGGGCACAGTGGCTGCGTTTTATGGGCACAGTGGCTGTGTTTGATGGGCACAGTGGCGACAATTGATGGGCACAGTAGCTGTGTTTGATGGGCACAGTGAGGCTGCATTTGATGTTTTTTTTTTCGTTTGTTTGCGCCACTCAAAAATTTTGAGCACCAGCTGCCACTGGTGTACAATTAGTGTAAATATATAGGGTATGGTATTAGTATTCACAGGAAGGAAGGTGGGTGTATATAGCTGTATATAGGACAGATGATGTATATCTGCAGTTAGTGATGATGGAGGAACGTCTCTATAGACAGGAAGAAAGGTGGGTATATACAGCTACCTGTATATAGAGACCTTCCTCCATCATCGCTGACTGCAGATATACATCATCTGCCCTGTATACCCTGCATATACCCTGTATACATACAGGACAGATTATGTATATATGCAGTCAGTGATGATGGAGGAATACAGGAAGGAAGATAGGTGTATATTAGACATGTGCGCTGCAGAAAAATGTGTTTGTTTTGGTTATATTCTTTTTTTGCATTTTTCGGAAATTCTGTAAATTCGAAAATTCTAAAATTTGAAGATTCGGAAATTCGAAAATTTGGATTTTTTAATTTCCGAATTACTGAATTTCCAAACTTCCGAATTTTCAAAATTTCGAATTTCCAAATTTACAAATTTCCGTAATTCCGAAAATCCCGAAATTCAGAAAAATCGGAAATGTTCAAATTCGGAAATTCGAAATCTTGGAAATCCGAAAGTACGAAAATTCGGAAATTTAAAAATTCTAAAATGTCAATATCGTATTTGTCAAAATGTGTTAAAAAAACAAATTTGGAACTAAACAAATTGCACATATCTAGTGTATATAGCTGTAAACAGGACAGGACAGATGATATGATCTTTCCTATATACACAGTGAATTGCTTCTCCTGCTCTCCAGGATTGAGTCTGAAAGAGTGACTCCTCCCCAGGGCTAGAACTGAGCTCCAGTAGTAATCGGCGTGCGGTCCTAGCAGTAGGACGCACGGCTCCTGGAGCCAGACAGGCAGGGTTTTCACCCAGCACCTGCCCCTGTTCTCCCCCTGACTGCTGTCTGCTTCCAGCTCTCCTTCGCAGACTACTACCTGGCTTCCCCCTGGCCTACCCTGAAGCTCCTTGGCTCTCCCTTTCGCCCCCTCTCCAGGGAGGACCACAGGTAAGCCTGCTCTCAGGGCCATCTGTTGGAATCACTGACGGCCGTCCTTTTCAGGACAAGCCGCCGAAGAAACCCGACCAGTACGGCTCTCCCCTTCTGCCTACCCCTCTACTAGACCCCCACATCACCTCCATAAACAAGGGATCCCCCCTACCACCTCCCCGCCGCAACCTTCTGCCGTTTTCCGCACCCATCCGGACATCCGCGCCGGCCTGTGGAGAGCCGCGGCAGCCGCAATCTAGGAAAGGCCACCGCCTCCCACACCCGGCAAACTCAGCCAGATCACCCTGAAACCCCCCTGCCCCCAGAAAAGATACCTACGCTTCCCGGCGCTCTTCCCAGCCAGCGATCAGGGCCTTCACAGCTGTCAATCTGCTGTGGAGTGCTGTCAATCAACAACCAGGTGGACCGGATGGTCTATCTGTTCTCCATCAGGTCTCATCCACCCTCACTGAAAAATTGGCCTCCTCAGCAGAACCAATCCACCCAACAGGCAGCTCCCAGCCTGGTTCCTGCTGCCTGATCTGCCACCATCTGCTACACCCCGCAACAAGGGTGCCCCTCATCACCGCCACCCCCCTTTCAATACAAGTAGAACTTGATCCAGGGCTTTGCCCGATCGCCTCTCGAGGGGTCAGGAAGGAATTTTTTCCCCTGCCGCAGCAGATTGGCACAGCTCGGCCGGGGTTTTTTGCCTTCCTCTGGACCAAGCCAGGAGGGAGGATTAAGTTAATCTCCCCTCCATCACCCCTAATAAATCTCCTCCCCCCCCGCATGGTGTTTGGCGACCATGGTTAAGCTGCGGTATTCCGCAAAAACCATTTGGGGTCTGAGGCGCTTTGCCGCAATACTACCAGCCATCACCAAAAGCGCCCTAAGAATCGAGCGATTATTGAAGATCGATCGACGATCGACTGTCAAAAATCTCAGCCATTTAGCCAAGCCTAAGCACATATCATGTGCTTTGATCAACACAAGATCGGCGGTAAAACACCGACTAGAAATCCACGATTTCATTCTACAACACGATTTAGACTGTCTATTTATTAGAGAGCTGGCTCACAGCCGACTGTAACACCATTCTCGGAGAATTGGTGCCAACAAACTATCGTATCATAACTGAAAACAGAATAGGGCAAAGAGGAGGAGGCCTGGCAGTGATCCATAAGAATCACCTGGCAATCACTAAACCAGCCCTTCAAAACCCTCTTCCATTCATGGAAACCCTTACTCTACAACTACAAACAAATCCCCAGGAGACCGTCCATATTCTACTCTGCTATAGACCACCTGGCCCAAAATCGCAGCTTCTGCCATCATTGACGGAGTTCATCTCCACTTACACCCTTATCAGCAAACACCTTTTGCTGCTCTGGGATTTCAACCTTTGGGCCAACTCCTCACAAGACCCCGTTGCCGACGCCTGTATTGACCACCTGGAAGGATTAGGGCTACAGCAATTAGTATACATACCTCAGGTCACACACTCGATCTTATTTTCAGACAAGATCTGGAAATAAACGTCTTGGAAAACGAACCGTTGCCATGGACAGATCACCATGCAATTAAATTCATAATTTCCAAAATCCCCCCCTTAACAAAAACATCAAAACCAGTGACAACACACTGGACTAGATGTCAGAAGAAGCTCCACTCGGAACTCTTCAAAACCACATTAAGGGAAAAAATAAAGACAATCCAACCACACCAAACGGTCTCAGAAACTATGAATGCCATAAATGCAGCCCTATCACAGTCAGCCGACTTAATAGCGCCGAAACGAAAAACCTGCATCCGGAAAAACACCTCTAGCTGGTTCAACAACCAGCTATCGTTACTGAAGCAAGAGCGCAGAAGGGCGGAAGCCGCCTGGAAAAGAAACGCTTCAGAAGAAAACCTCATCATCTACAAGGCCATAACAAGAAAATATCATAAAGAAATTTTCATAGCCAAGAAAAATTACTTTTCCCAGGCTATCAACAGCGCCCTCAACCGCCCCCGTGAACTCTTCAAGATGGTCACTCAGACCATGAATCCCGTCTGTCTTGAAGCCCCCAATTCAGACACCCAAGAGTTCTGCAATGAGTTGTCGGATTACTTCATTAATAAAATTGAGGGAATCCGGGAAAGCATTCTACAAAACAATACCCCCCTCAACCCCCCCGCAATCATTCACATAATACCCACAGAAATTGACCACAATTAGGTAAGTTCACTCTAGAACCGATCTCCATCGATGCCACTAAAAATATCATCAGTGCTCTGCGAAACAGCACAGCACCAAATGATATCATTCCCACCAAACTGCTGAAGGAATGCGCCGACATCTTGGCACCTCCTATCACGCAGCTTATAAATCAGTCCTTCAAGGAAGGGATAGTGCCCTCCCAGTTGAAGGAGGGCATAATTCAGCCCATCTTGAAGAAACCCACCCTAGACCACAAAGACCCCCTTCATCGCCGTCCCATAACAGGCCTAAATGTCCTCTCCAAGGTAATGGAGAAAGTAGTGGTACAACAGCTGCAACAGCATCTAGATAACCTACTTGACCCATTCCAATCGGGTTTCCGCCCCGGACACGGTACGGAAACAGCATTGCTCAAAATATGGGACGACGCTCTAGAGGCCGCAGACGAAGGAGTCTCCTGGTTCTACTGGACCTGAGCGCTGCCTTCGACACTGTAGACCACAAACTGTTACTGACTCGGTTAGCTGACGTAGCCAAAGTCGCAGAAGGTGATTTACCTTGGTTCTCCTCTTTTTTGGAAAACCGATCACAAACAGTGAAACTGGGACCTTTCACCTCTGAGAAACGCACGGTATCGTACGGAGTCCCTCAAGGATCGCCTCTATCGCCAGTGCTGTTCAACATCTATCTTCGTCCTCTTTTTGAAATCATCAGCAGCCATAAACTGCTTTATCACTCATATGCAGATGACACGCAACTGTATTTTCGCATTTGCAACAAAAAGGATCACCATCTCAATCTAGAGACATGCCTCTCTTCGATAGAGAACTGGATGACAAAGAGTTATCTTAAACTCAACGGAGCGAAAACAGAACTTCTCCTGTTTCACGCCAAGCGTATGAATCAACCTGCAACAACTTGGATACCCCCGCCCATTCTGGGCAAAAACATCACCCCTAGCGCCAAAGTCAAAAGTCTCGGGGTCATCTTTGACTCCTACATGACAATGGACGCACAAATAGGGTCAGTAGTCAGCGGATCTCACCATCTGCTGCGCCTACTACGCAAACTCACCCCTTTTATTCCCAAAGAAGACATAGCGGCCGTGGTGGGAGCAATTGTAAACTCCAGATTGGATTATGCAAACGCCCTTTACCTCGGACTCCCAAAGTACCAAATCGCTCGTCTGCAAGTCGTTCAAAATACGGCCGCCAGACTAGTGACTGGGAAAAAACCATGGGACTCAATCTCACCTTCACTGAGAGCCCTTCATTGGTTGCCAATTAAAGACAGAATCGTTTTCAAAGCACTCTGTCTAACGCATAGATGTATCCATGGGAATGCTCCCCATTATCTATGCGAAAAAATAAAAGCTCACAACTCCAATCGCGTTCTGCGATCCACCAACCAAAATTTTCTCCAAATACCAAAAGCCAAATACAAGTCCAAAGGAGAAAGAAGATTCGCGGTCCAGGGTCCCAGACTATGGAACGCTTTACCAACCAGCATTCGGTTGGAGGAAAATCACTTAGCGTTCAGGAGAAAGATCAAAACTCATCTCTTTTGATATCAAAGGAGACAGGAACAACAAGCGCCCAGAGGCGATTTGGTTCGCATGTGCTGCGCTATATAAGTTTTTCATTCATTCATTCATATATCTGGCACCCCCCTTCACTGATGCAGACACCTATGCCTAGATTTTTTTGTTCAATAATTTTTATTAGGATATAAAGTACACACAAGTAAAGAAAAGAAAAAAAGACAAAAGTCATTCTGACACATAGATACAAATAACGCTACACATACAGGGTCAAGGACAATACCATAAAATATAAAAAGGAGAAAGGTCAGGGGAGATGGAACGCAACCGAGCCCAGAGAGCTGCCAAGATAAATCGGGTAATATGTGATCGTAATCAGTTAAACAACGCTCCCTGAGCCAGCCGCAAACCACCCCACCCCAGCCCCCCTGGCAAGTACCCTCTGGATCCATAAGACACAGATGCATCAAGTGACAGAAAGAGACAAGAAGAAAAGTGAGAGGCTAAGAAATAAGTAAAAGACAAGGAAGAGACAGAAGATCAAGAAGGGATGGGGGGATGGGAAAGAGGGGGGGGGGGAGGGGGTGAGAGTAGTCCGCAACAGGTAGCCACCAAAACCAGTTGGATAAAATAGACACGCTGTGAAAAAGCATACTGAATAATAACATTTCAGGGTTCAGGATAAAAGGTTGGCATATGACCTATGCCTAGATAAGACTAAGTATCCCAAACGCAAAAATGTAAAGTCACCAGAAGCTGACACCAAACCGGTGGACTGCAAGTAATGTGGTTCTCAACCTTAGTCCTCAAGTACCCCCAACTGGCCATGTTTTCAGGTTTCCTTTTACTTTGCACAGCTACTTTAAATCAATATCAATTACATGGTATTGATAAGAGCTATTTTGTCTAAGGGAAGTCCCCAAAACAAGGTCCGTTGGGGGTACTTGAAGACTGAGGTTGAGAACCACTGATGTACAGTATATTGTAATGCCCCATACACACATGCAGGATTTCCGTCGGGAAAAGTTCCTGTCGGAAATCTAGAGGGGAAAGCTGAGAACCTGCTTGGGCAGTGTTTCCCCCTACACAGCCGGTTTTCCAAACAGGAAAACTGAGATGTAGCTTGGGATGGGAATCCCAGCAGGGTGTATGCTCCATCGCAGTTTTTCCAACAGGAAAGCTGCCAAAATCCGCCGGGCAAAAGTCTGCCGGTTTTCCCGGCGGGAAAAAAGAGAGCTGGCTTTCTTTTTTTGTCCGGCGTTTTTTTTTCAGAAAAACTGCAAGGATTTGGCGAAGACTGTCAGGATTCCCGACCAAAAGCTTCGGGAAAACCGGCCGTGTGTATGAGACTTAACAGATGAATGCGTGAGACTTACCACAACATTACATGAAATTAAGAATGGCGGTAGTAATAAGCAGCGTCAGATGATGATTAGACAATAGCTAAGCAATTGGACTTTCTGACAGCAAATAGTAAAAGTTGTACAACATAGTAAAATGTGTACTTCTGTCTTTATTCTGCATTGGGTGCCCCTAACAAGGGAAAAGGGCCTGTAAGTGATCACCATAACAGCAGCCAGTAAGTGATTGACTCCCTTCTCTCAGATAGTAAAAGTTTGGTGAGAGACGATTTGCGCTTTTCAGTCTGTTGCAGCATGACGAATGTGCTATCTCCATTACAAATGCTAGTTTTACCAGAATGAGTGCTCCCGTCTCATAACTTGCTTCTGAGCATGCACGTTTTTTTCACGTCGTTAAAGCCTACACACGACTGTTTTTCACGGCGTGAAAAACGATCCGAAAAAATTAGAGCATGTTTTATATTTTTAATGCCCATTTTTCACGTCGAGAAAAATGCTCTGGAGCCTATACACGATCGTTTTTAATGACAATGGCATTTTTCACGTCATGAAAAACGGTCGTGTGTGTACGCGGCATAAGGCCACTTTCACACTTGGGGCAGGGGCGGCATTGGCGACTCGGCGTTAAAGCGCCGCTGTTTTTAGCGGGGCTTTGCCGCCAATTTTCACGGCCCGAGAAAGGGTTAAAAACCACCGCAAAGCACCTCTGCAGAGGCGCTTTGCCGGCAGTATAGCAGAGTTGCTAATTTTAATGGGCAGGAGCGGTGGTGGTGTGGTATACACACCGCTCCTTCACCGCTCCAAAGATGCTGCTTTTTTATCGTCCTGCTAGCGCACCGCTTCAGTGTGAAAGCCCTCGGGGCTTTCACACTGGAGAGACAGCAGCGGCTGTTTCGGGTCGCTTTGCAGGCGCTATTTTTAATGTTATAGCGCCTGCAAAGTGACCCAGTGTGAAAGGGGTCTAAGTGTTTTTTTGTGCAGAAAAAAGTTGGCAATCCCACATCCACCGAACAATGCCTTTCATTTCTGCAACCTGCCCAATCCACTTTAGGTGCAAGCACAGATGGGCGCACTTTGACATCTTTGTCTCGAATGGAAGTAGGCCTTGGCCCAGGATTGGCAGGACAGAGGGGCAGGTACTCCCCATGAGGTTGAGTTCTCCACTATGTTTCTTATTTACCCGCTGTGTGCTCACATTCTGTTTAGAATAAATTTGCATTTTCTTAACTTCACATCAATTTTTCCATTGTGTCACTAAGAGCCGGTTCACACACAGGCGGCACGACTTTGGGGGCGACTCGGCAAGGCGATCTCAAGGCGACTTGAGAGGCAACTTGCAAAATGACTTCTGTATTGAAGTCAATGCAAGTCGCCCCGAGTCGCCACCAAAGTCATACAGGAACCTTTTTCTAAGTCGGAGCGACTTGCGTCGCTACTATTAGAACAGTTCCATTGACTACTGCGGACCGCGACTTGTCAGGCGGCTGAGTCGCCTGACAGGTCGCCCCTGTGTGAACTGGCTCTTACTGTTTAAGGCTCTAGTAGGCTTTTTAAGACTTAAAAATCTGAACACATCAAAAGCTAACCTGGGCAGTCAAATGTTTTTGTATGAGATATCAGACCCTAGGGCCATGTGACACTTTGTTTCAGTTAGGCTCAGTTTGGCTCTAGCTGTGACCTGGAAATTGGCCTCCAATAAATGTGCTGCAGCACTTAAAGTGATTATAAAGGCTCTTTTTTTATAACAAATAATATTCACCTGCTCAGTGCAATGGTTTTGCACAGAGCAGTCCTGATCCTCATCATCTGGGGTCCCCCACTGGCGATCTTGGCTCCTCCTCTTCTATGTCTGCCCCCATAGAAAGTGCTACGTGCGGGCTCAATCCTGAGCCAGACTGTGAGCATCCATTGACACACACAGCACTGTTCTGCCCCACCCTCTGCTCTCTGCTCACAGGATTTGACTGACAACAGCAGAAAACAATAGTTCCTGTGGCTCTCAGCCAAGCTTGTGAGAGTGAGGAGAAAAAGGAGAAAAACGGCAGATGGACACATCGCTGGCTCGATACAGGCAGGGGCGGACTGACCGGTCAGTCACTTCCGCCGGGATCCAAAGGCCCGGTCACTGTAGGGAGCCTGCCAGTGCCACCTGCTGGAACTCTCAGGGCTCCAGATAAAATAAAACTTGCAGCCGCGGGTCCCCGACGACCATCTATTAGGGCTTGTGGAGAAGAGGAAAGGATATAATAAAAACAGTTACAAAAATGTGAGGGGTGTACTCACTTTTGTGAGATACTGTGTGTGTGTATATACATATAGTATTTAGGAACGGCATGGGGTATTTTCTGATAAGGGTGAACTAATCCTTTAAATCTTCTTGGTTATCAAAAGTCATGTCGCTTGTTAATAAAATTGTGTGAAATCAGGGAAAATAATACACAGGATAATATATTAAAAACGTATTTATTTTATAAAAAAGTTTCACATTTTATAGAATATATAGTATAGAATTTTATAGATAACATTTAGTATAAATACATAAATAATCATATAGTACATATAATATTATTATAATAGTAAATAAATAAATAGTAGTAAATATATAGAATATAGTATACATATATTATAATATTAATAATAATTTCAATGTTACAACACTTTGAATTTGCATTTCGCAAACTGTACTTTACCATATGGATTAAAGTGCGTGTATATCCAATTCGTTTTTTTTTTTCTTTTTCATTTTGTAGGGCAGGGGTTGGCAACCTCTTCCACATTAAGTGGCAATTTGCATTAAAAAGCTGGCATGCCAGTGAACAATATGAAATCATTATGTCGACATGTGATGTTTGATTTTACAGGTGCCACTAAAAAAGGCTCTGTGTCTTAGGTTGCTGACCATGAAGTAGAGGATGGTTAAAGACCCTGCAAGTTTCTTTATTTATTCTTGTCTATATTTTATTGTGTGGATTTTGCTTACTTCCTTTACTGAAGATATACCAGGATGTAAGATTGGTGTTCTGATTGGTGGCTAAAAAGTAATGTCCTGGAAACATTGGCTTTTAGCACATATGTCCAACAGGTAGATGATTAGTAGTAGGTGTACAGAGAGTGGAGCAGATAATTAGTAGTAGATGTATTGGGAGCGGAGCAGATGATTAGTAGTAGATGTATTGGGAACGGAGCAGATGATTAGTAGTAGATGTATTGGGAGCAGAACAGATGATTAGTAGTAGATGTATTGGGAGTGGAGCAGATGATTAGTAGTAGATGTATTGGGAGTAGAGCAGATGATTAGTAGTAGATGTATTGGGAACGGAGCAGATGATTAGTAGTAGATGTATTGGGAGTGGAGCAGATGATTAGTAGTAGATGTATTGGGAGTGGTGCAGATGATTAGTATTAGATGTATTGGGAGTGGAGCAGATGATTAGTAGTAGATGTATTGGGAGTAGAGCAGATGATTAGTAGTAGATGTATTGGGAGAGGAGCAGATGATTAGTAGTAGATGTATTGGGAGCGGAGCAGATGATTAGTAGTAGATGTACTGGGAGTGGAGCAGTTGATTAGTAGTAGATGTATTGGGAGTGGAGCAGATGATTAGTAGTAGATGTATTGGGAGCGGAGCAGATGATTAGTAGTAGATGTATTGGGAGAGGAGCAGATAATTAGTAGTAGATGTATTGGGAGTGGAGCAGATAATTAGTAGTAGATGTATTGGGAGCGGAGCAGATGATTAGTAGTAGATGTATTGGGAGCAGAGCAGATGATTAGTAATAGATGTATTGGGAGCGGAGCAGATGATTAGTAGTAGCTGTATTGGGAGTGGAGCAGTTGATTAGTAGTAGATGTATTGGGAGTGGAGCAGTTGATTAGTAGTAGATGTATTGGGAGCGGAGCAGTTGATTAGTAGTAGATGTATTGGGAGCGGAGCAGATGATTAGTAGTAGATGTATTGGGAGCGGAGCAGATGATTAGTAGTAGATGTATTGGGAGCGGAGCAGATGATTAGTAGTAGATGTATTGGGAGTAGAGCAGATGATTAGTAATAGATGTATTGGGAGTAGAGCGGATGATTAGTAGTAGATGTATTGGGAGTAGAGCGGATGATTAGTAGTAGATATATGGGGAGCGGTGCAGACGATTAGTAGTAGCTGTATGAGGATCGGACACAAGTACAGCCCACTGTGATAAGTTCCATCTCCAGTGAGTAGATATAGTCACAGCCTCTCTGCTGCCGGCGAAGAACTATCATCTCCTGCTGGATGGGATAAGAGATCAGATCCGGGACCTCATTACCTTCTGAGTCTATACAGGCAAAGGTGAAGCAGTCCGCTTCTGAGATCTCAAAGGGGAATCTGTCAGCATCTGTGTTGAGTCTGAAAAAAAAGTGGAAATTCAGGTTAGTGTGTCCATTGGTTTAAAGTGGTTGTAAACCCTGTACTACCAATTTTAGGTAAGCCTATAATAAGGCTTACCTGTAGGTACTGTGAATATCTCCTAAACTTTCACCGTTTATGAGATATTCACTGTATCCGCATGTTCCGACGTCATCGGCACAAATGCCCACTGAAGAAACTGCTCGCTCGTGCCGTTTCTTCAGTAGCTGTGCCAACACCGGCGGCTCCCGTGCGCATTGGTGGGAGTAATGTCATTGCGGCTCTGGCCAATCACGGCGCCAGACCGGGAGACATGTCGCCGGTCACATCTGTGTACAGGGACCACTTATGCCTTTGTCTTGCAGGTTGTTGTTTTTTTTAAAGAGTTTACAACCACTTTAACCACTGGCTAGGGCCGGTGCTACCACTAGGCAGACTAGGCAGCCGCCTAGGGCTTACTGCTGCCTAGGCCACCCGGCCGCTGGTGTTCCTACTCTCCTCTCTCTGCAGCAAGCAACCAAGTCTCAGCATCAGCAGGCAGCCGCCGCTCCATTGGCACATAGTGTCAGAGGCGCAGCGACGGCAGAGATCTGTGTCCCGACTCCCGTATGAATGGAAGCAAGCAAACATCCCCTGCTGCGCCGCTGTACCTGATCAGTCATCAGTGACCTCTGATTGCTGTCTGTAACGTGACCACAACCAGCCAGCTCTGCCTCTCTGCTACATGATTCTTAATCCTGTGTCTGCTGGCCCTGCCCCCTCTGTCGTAGAGGCCGCTCTCCATCCTGGCCTGTCCTGAACAATGCTGGCAGCATCACTAAAATGCCACAGCGCGTGGCGACAGTGCTCGGGGCTTGGTGACCGGTGGAGCCTGCCTAGAGGAGGCACTGAGGCAAGCAGAGATTAAAATTGTTCCTCGCACACGCACTGGCAGGGTCGCGTCGTTGGATGGATGCAGAACAGTCTGCAAAGCCCCTGACCTGGGGAATGAAATACTTTCACTGTCTGATATTGCATTATCACAGATTCACATTTAAATGTATTTGGTGTATAAAGACTGATCTGTCCATGTACCAACAGGTCAGGTCCCCCCTCCCTCCCTGGTAGGCTACATTGATGGGCGCTGGTGGGACTGCATTTGATTGGCACTGGTAGGCTGCACTGATGGGTGCTGGTGAGGCTGCATTTGATGGGTGCTGGTGAGGCTGCATTTGATGGGTGCTGGTGAAGCTGTATTTGATGGGTGCTGGTGAAGCTGTATTTGATGGGTGCTGGTGAAGCTGCATTTGATGGGTGCTGGTGAAGCTGTATTTGATGGGTGTTGGTGAAGCTGTATTTGATGGGTGCTGGTGAAGCTGTATTTGATGGGTGCTGGTGAAGCTGTATTTGATGGGTGCTGATGGGCTGCATTTGATGGGTGCTGGTGAAGCTGCATTTGATGGGTGTTGGTGAAGCTGTATTTGATGGGTGCTGGTGAAGCTGTATGTTTTATGGGTGCTGGTGAAGCTGTATTTGATGGGTGCTGGTGAAGCTGTATTTGATGGGTGCTGGTGAAGCTGTATTTGATGGGTGCTGGTGGGCTGCATTTGATGGGCCCTTCATTAAAAAGGTGGGGTATAAATGGGCAGGCTAAAGGGGGTGGAGTCAGGGGAGGAGCCAATGGGGTCAACAAAATGAGGTTTCGCCTAGGGTGTTAAAAATCCTTGCACCAGCCCTGCCACTGACCTTCCTTTGAGCCTTACTCTCAAACCTAGGAGCATGAGGGGAGCATACCTCCCAACCGTCCCGGATTCCGCGACAATTTCCCGCGATTTGAAGTAAGTCCCGCTGTCCCGCGATCAGGGCTAAATTCCCGCAGCCCAGTGCCTGCCAGAACATTATTCAGTGGCGGACTGAGCGCAGTAGCGCTGGCTCCAGCACGCAGAACCTGCTCACTGGTTGTTAGAGCCGCTTCAAGGGTCTCACCAAGGGCCTCTGCCTCCCTGCACAAACTGGTTGCTAGCCACGGGCCGCTTTGTGTCTAGCAACCAGTGACATCAGGAGAGGAGAGAGTGGCTCCATAATTCAATGCAGAGGAGGATTTAACTTCCTACTCCTCCCTAGCTCCACCCACTTCCTTCCTGCAGTGATGTCCGATCCGAGGATCAGAAAGTGTCCTGCCTGCCTCCTCTCCCTCGAGGTGCCTCAGATCCAGAAAAGGTAGGTAGTTTCCATACCTTGTATGCAGCAGCAGAACAGCCTGAGATCGATCGGAGCAGCCGTCTGTAAAGAGAGCAGCTGCGGGCTCCCCCCCCCCTCTCCCCGCTCAACAACTGTAATTCGGCCGCCGCCCCCCCCCGCTCAACAACTTCAATTCGGCTCCCCCCCTCAACAACTGTAATTCGGCCGCCGCAAACCCCCCGCTCAACAACTTCAATTCGGCTCCCCCCCTCAACAACTGTAATTCGGCCGCCGCAAACCCCCCGCTCAACAACTAACATCCGTCCCCCCCCCGCTCAACAAGTGTCCCGCATTGGACTTCTTAAATGTTGGGGGGTATGGGGGAGGGTTGCGTGGAAAATAATCATGTGATGGGAATCTGCAATGCAACACAGAAGCTAATATGAGAAGGCTTGATGAATCTTGCTGCAATGGATTATATATAACTCAGATTATGGTATAATAGGCTTGATAAGGGCCATAGGAAGGAAATAGGCAAAAGTAAAACAATAATCTCACACACTTAGATGTACATGGGCCCTAAAGCACAGTCTCTTCTTGGAAGGATCAGTCTTTCAGGCAGATGCCAGAAGTGTGAGGTGACCAGGCTGGGCCTAGAGCTTGTGAACATTCTATAGAAGAAATATTACCTGAATTCCCAGGGTGACAGAGAGCGCCTGTTAATATCTGTAACTTCCAGCACACTGTCCATGTAATCAGTGTGGATAATGCTGGCGTCCAGGGTCATACTGGTTCGCAGATGCCAATTCTTCCTCCCTGCACATCTCTTTGTGGGGTCCAGTGGGAAGTGGTCATCTCTGGGCTCTTCGTGAGGACTGACATGTGACAGGTAACCCTCTGGTAGGAAAGCTGAATAGCAGACTGACGCCAAGACCACCACCTGTGCAATATGATCAGAGGGACACTTAATCTAACATGACATTAGCATTTTTTTATAACAATAACATATAGATTGATTGCTCTAGGGCAGTGGTCATCAACCCTGTCCTCAGGGCCCACTAACAGGCCATGTTCGCAAGATAACTGAAATACTTCACAGGTGATATCATTTGCTTCTCAGTGATTACAGTATTCTAGTCTGCATCTCCAGGGATGGACTGGCCATTGGGACTACAGGGAGTTTCCCGGTGGGCCGATGGCTCAGTGGGCCGGCTTCAGTGACAGCGCACTGCCGCCCCCCTCCGCTCCTCTGTCTCTCCTTTCCCGCAGCGCTCACCTGGGGGGAACAAAGAAGCAGGGGGAGGAGCAGGGGGGACGACAGAAGAGCATGGGGGGAGAGACAGCTGACTCAACAGCTATAGCCTGGGAGTTTCTGACTTCTGCCTAATCTTGTCCCATAAGGGGGGAACCAAACTGATTCTTTGCCCCGGGTGAAATAATTTCTAGCTTCCCCACTTGTACTGCCTATAAGAATACCAGTACCAGTCGTTCTACTCTAATAAAGTAGAACGGCTAGTGAAGGGGGAGAGGGGGCTTGGGTGGCCGGGGGGGGGGGGTGCGGGAGTTATCCGGCTGCCATGGGAGAGACCTGTCAAAGTGGGCCAATCTGGATGAAGTCCAGAGCCAAATTACTGTCCCAGTCCAGCCCTGTGCATCTCCCCAAGGTTATACATAAAACCTGGCCTGTTAGTGCGCCCTGAGGACAGGGTTGATGACCGCTGCACTAGGGGACCTGATATGGAGGTCCTCTGGAGCTCTAATCAGTCGTCTTATATACCCCCAAGCTCTATTTCTGTGAGTTGTTCTTCGATTGCTGACACCCGGGAAGAGTGCAGGTTCCTTGTCCATCCTTGCTGACCACAATTATTAAAGTCCACATAGGAATATAGACTATAGTACCAAAAGTATTGGGACATGCCTTTATGGACCTTGTTTGTGCAATGGTGCGCAGTCATGTTGGAACAGGAAGGGGCCATCCTCAAACTGTTCCCATAAAGTTGGGAGCATGAAATTGTCCAAAATGTCGTGGTATGCTGACACCTTAAGGGTTCCCTTTACTGGAACTAAGGGGCCAAGCCCAACCCCTGATAAACAACCCCACACCATAATCCCCCCTCCACCAAATGATTTGGGACCAGTGCACAAAGCAAGGTCCATAAAGACATGGATGAATGAGCTTTGAGTGAACTAATTGACTGGCCTGCACAACCTTATTGAACACCTTTAGGATGAATTAGAGAAGAGACTGCGAGCCAGGCCTTCTCATCCAGCTTCAGTGCCTGACCTCACAAATGTGCTTCTGGAAGAATGGTCAAACATTCCCATAGACACACTCCTAAACCCTGTGGACAGCCTTCCCAGAAGAGCTGAAGCCGTTATAGCTGCAAAGGGTGGGCCAACTCAATATGGAACGTACACTGGGATGCCATTAAAGTTCATGTGCGTGTAAAGGCAGGTGTAACGGAACTATGTATTCTGCCTGGACATCTATAATCATCATGCAGTGAGGCATACAAAGGGTTAATTGTAGAGTGACTCTTTTCACTGCTAAATTCTAATGTCCCCTTCTTCAGCTAATTGACTCTCTTTTGTGTATTGTACTACAAGTTAGCAGTCTCCTGTCAGGTGTATGCTGATGGGATTATCTGTGAGTGTGTATTGTTCTAAAGGTTAATTGAATTCTATTGATAAAGTAATGTGTCTGGTCAGGTCATGTTAAACATAGCTCGGAGCAGAAATGTCTGGATACCGATTAGCTCAAGGGGATGTCATTATTTCAAAGTATCTGTATTGAAGCCCCCCTGTGAGAGGAGGGGTGGAGATTTTCATTGTTCCTGTAACAGCTTATAACTAGATATAAACCAGCAGAATGTACCATTAAAACAGTCTACTTGACCCTTCAAAACGTAGCCCTGTCTCGTTCTTGAAAGGGCATTCTATGGGACTATTATTCTGCTCTTTTTACAGCTGAACCTGACTCTCTCCCTCTGGATCTCGTGGATGGGGTTATACCAGCTGTACTTGCATATCGCAACTTGCCAGAGAAAAGGACGTCTCCAACGGCTGATACCCCCTCACTACTTGGGTAGCCGTTACAGCAGGTGTCCCAATACTTCTGGTAATATAGTGTATATATCATAAGGTTACAACGTGTTTAAAAGGTCATACAGTATTCCAATAATAGGTCATTAGGTAATTTGGTGTTTTCTCTGCAATGAGTGCTAGCTGCGTGGCAAAGGGTCGGGAGGACCCCTTCAGCAGTTTACTGAGTAGACAAGCAAATTAACTGTAGGTGAAGCAATTAACAGGGGTGCATGTGAGCAGCAGCCAATATGTCTGGTGCCCTGGGGATTTTAAAGTTGGACCACAAAATTATTTTAATCTTTACAAATACACACACACAAAAAAAAAAAAGAAACTAAACACCATATACTAGGTTTACCCAATCACTGGCACATGAAGAAGTATCTTGAATATACTCTAATTGAATATTAGGTTCTCTGATGGGATTTTACCAAGCCTGTCATTACATCAAAGTAGTCTTTTATTTTTTGGAGCATGCATTTGCAGTTTACACAAATCCCCACTTCTGTTAATTGTTACGTTCCTATCTGGTTATCCTTGCTACAAGCTAGGATACGAATTTTAACAAGGCACAGAAATGCATGGCACTCCATTAGTCCATGAAGAGATGTCAGTCTTACAGAAAACTCCCATGACTAAAGTTCATGCATCCTGTTCATTCTGCTTGTCTTAGTGCTCACTTCAATAAATTGCAGTCTGTTGAAGTCTGTGGGCATTTATGCAGACCATACATTTGCACAACACCAAAGACCTTCCTCTTGGCCCTATTTAAAAGCAGTTGGGGCTTGGCAATTGGCTGTTCAGGCACAGAGCAGTGCAATGTCGGTGGAACGAAAAAAAAAAAAACATGTTAATACACACAGTATTTTAGTTTGGGGGTGTCCAGAAGGCCATCAAGGTGACAAAGGAGATAGCTGAAGGTTTCTACATTGCAATGGATAATACCTGCTAGCTAGTTAAAGCGGAGTTCCGGCCACAATTTAACTTTTTAAATATAAATACCCCTGTAATACACAAGCTTAATGTATTCTAGTAAAGTTAGTCTGTAAACTAAGGTCCGTTTTGTTAGGTTGTTACAGCATTTAGACACTTTATAAAATAGAAATTGAATGGGGCCATCTTAAGTGTGGGCATCATGAAGCCAGACTGTATGACTTCCTGGATTTCAGCCTTACAGATCTCGCACATGCTCAGTGTTGCACAAGCAGTGTCAGATCAGGTTTCAGCACCTGTGCTGTCCAAGTCACATGATTTTTTGAGACTGGGGAGTGCACAGACTCCTGGAAAGTTACACCCACTACATTCCCAGGAGTCTGTGTGGTGTAGTTTAGGAAGCATTAAGCACCTAGGTGCAGGAAGTGGGAAGATTAACTATTCTGCCTAGCAACAACACTTTGAAGGCATCTAAAAAAATTTTTTTTTTCGTAAAGGACTAATGACATTTTTTAAAAACTACTGATGTAATGTTATATTTATGGGTGGAACTCCACTTTAACTTGTAATTTGCTTTGAATGGGACACGTACAGACCTGCTATGAAGTGAACCAGTCATGAGAAAATTGTGGGGGAGGCAATTGCTGAGCTCCCCTTTAAATATGTTGTTACATAGTTACATAGTAGGTGAGGTTGAAAAAAGACTGTCCATCAAGTCCAACCTATGCAGATGCTTTGACTTTAATACTTTTGAGTCCGTGACCTGGAACAAGTGTTTGCTTATTTCAGATCTGTGACTCAATAATATTTAAGTCAAACACAGAATTTTCATAGAAAGTCTATCAGTAGTAGCTACCATATTTTTCTCATGACAGAGTCTCTTTACGTTTAATTAGAGGAGATCAATTTTTACAGAAAGACAAAAGAGTAGTCTAGTATAAAACTTGAAAATGATTCTCAAAAGAGGTTATATTCTTGGTTGGTGCATAGACATAAGAAGAGTGAGATAACTTACACAGATGAGGGCAGAGTTTGTGATCGCCATTCTGATGTCTCTGTAGAGCGTTTTCTATGTTTCTGGAGATCTGGAGGTTCTCTTGGTCTTCTCCACCAGGTATTTGCCCTATATATACCAACTGTACCTCCAGTAGTGGTTTCCATCTGAATTCCCTGAACTCCCATCTCTGAACTCTTCCGTCATTTCAGACTGTCCAAGCAATATTCTTTTTCTGTCCCATAAACAGACTAATATTCAGATAAGCATCCTTCGTACTTCCCCATAATTATCACAAGCAACGTCCAGTGATGTTCTTATCTTTGACATTTATTATAGCGTCCTCTGATAATTTTCTTTTCTAATCCAGCCATATGTGGGACTTTCCATTTTGTGCAAAATGTGCACCCCAAGTTGGTCTATAATTTTCTATGCTTAACACGGCACTGTTTTCTCCTGGGAGAGGCTTTGTTTCATAGGCTGATAATAAACCTATGACTGTGGTCCCACAAATGTGTCATCTCGTTCTTTCATCAGAGGAAACCTGTGTAAAGTTTTAACAAAGGCATTCTAATAATAGGCTGATGTCACCAGAAAGAAAATAAGTTTGAGTTAGTGGAACTGGAAGTTTTCACCTGTTAGGCGTCATGCACTCAGACACTATAGACATAGAGAAACCCCCCAAAAATGTGATTATGTGGGCCCACAATGTACAAAAGTGTGAAAAGATGTATTAAAAGCAAGAATACAATTTTATTAAAACAACAATATTAAAATCAGAAGAGAAACAATGCATGGCTGGTATGGCAGCTAAAACTCCAGTAGGAACAAAACATAGATACACAGGATAGACATATCTGGTGGGCCTCATAGTGAGTGAGGCATGGCCGCTACATGCACAGGACCCCGACACGTTTCAGAATACTGGTTCCTTCTTCAGGGGGTTAGTAGCAATAAGGTAGGTATCTGTACTTTAGAACAAACAAATATACAGTATCTCATAAAAGCGAGTATACCCCTCACATTTTTGTAAATATTTTATTATATCTTTTCATGTGACAACACTTTGCTACAATGTAAAGTAGTAAGTGTACAGCTTGTATAAAGGTGTAAGTTTTCTGTCTTCTCAAAAAAAACTCAACAGACAGCCATTAATGTCTAAACCACTGGCAACAAAAGTGAGTACACCCCTAAATGTCCAAATTAGGCCCAATTAGCCATTTTTTTTCCCGCCTGTCATGTGACTCATTAGTGTTACAAGGTCTCTGGTGTAAATGGGGAGCAGCAGGTGTGTTAAATTTGGTGTTATTGCCTTCACTCTCTCATACTGTGATAGAGACTCATTAATTAATTGATTTCCTGATACAATCTCAAGGCTACCCATTCTGCCGTCTGATTCAAATTACTATGGTGAAACAGTGCAATTTACAGACAAAATAAATTCCACATGCTCACCTTCCAACGTTTCAACAGCAGAGAGAGACTGGAGCTTCAGCCAGCTCTCTAATTTATTGCAAGATGACATCACAAGACACATGCATTTGATTGGTTCACATCATAAAATTCATTCATCCCAGCCCCCTTATTACACGCCCCCTGTGCTTAGCAGGGAACCCTCATTGGTCAGTTCATATAAGGGATGGTTTCCTATTCCATGTTCTTCCTCATAGTACAAGTTCTCGTTACAAGATTTAAAGTTCCTTCCAAAGTCACGAGACACAAATTCCTTTAGTGATTTGTAAAGACAGGATGAGGGGGGAAGGGTGACTTCCTCTCAAAAAAGTCCATCTGTATTTCCACACAGACCTCAGAGTGGAGTGTCCAAGAATTCAACATAAAGGAGGGGCCGTAATTAGGAGTGAGGAGGAAAAGAAGGTTTGAACACGTTTGAAACATATTGATAACTTCTTTGCCTTCATTTCAAACAGATTTGTAGTCGTAACTTTAAAGCATTATCTGTTTCTTCATGTAAGGATAATAATGTTGATCATTCTCATACATACATATGCATATATAAAAAGAAATATGGAAATATAAACCGAGAAACATTTTAGTGGTTCTAATAAAAGAATAAGCTCAACTTATCAAATAGGAATTTTCTTTTAATCATCTTTTATTTGATTTTAAACAACAAGGAAAACAGAGATTCACGAGTACAATCCAAAGAAAAGAAAAAGGAAAAAGAAACCAAACCCGAGGGGTATTCTTCCAGTTTAACCCCCTTTGATCATATATAACAGTAATATCAATTTAATTACCCATACAAAAAAAAAAAACATTTCGAAAGAAAAAAACATTTCCCCATCTAATTAATCTTCATTTATAACCAGGGGGAGGAAAAACAAATTACATTTTAAATTTTCTGATCCCTGTTTCTTTCCCCTCCCTCACTCCTCAAAAGTCAGGGCTCTCACCCTGACAGTACCTTTAATATCCCGTTTCGATTCTGTCCCCTTCATGCGGGAAGCCAAAATCCCGCCATGATTGGGACATTTCCCCTGTATCTCCTTGTTTACTTTACTTAACCCCCCCCACCCGTCCCTAACCCCTCCCCAATACCCATTAAACCCCCCAAAACAAAAAAAAAACAAAAAAATAAATAAAACAAAAAAAACAAAAAAAACAAAAAAAAAAAGCAACGCCCCTGCCTGCCTCTCCCCCCGGACCCCGCAGCAGTCATCCCACCTTCAATCTACATCCATCAAGGCTTTCCCCTCCTCCGAATATCTGAATATGTTCCATTCCGCCCACGTTTCCAAGTAGACCCTCCGCTTCTGCCTTGAGGTCCATACTAGGTCCTCCATTCTGTTCAAGTTTTCCACTCTATTAAGCCACATCTTAATAGATGGGGCCCTTGTCTGTTTCCACAGCCCTGGAATGCAAGCCCGGGCTGCGTTCAGGAGATGGCACACCACTGTTTTCCTGTAGCGCCTCACTGATATTTCCACATCCTGAAGTATGAAAAAAGACCATTCAGTTGGTAGTTGTTCCTTACAAAATCTTTGTGTAATTTCCCGGACCCTACTCCAATATCCTAGAATCTTAGGACAAGCCCAAAAAATATGCATGAGGGTTCCTCCTTCCCGCCCACACCTCCAACATCTGTCTGTCATGTCTGGAAAACATTTACTCAAAATCTCAGGGGTCCGATACCACTGAGACAAGATTTTATAATTCATCTCTTGTGTCTTTATACACATGGATGTTTCGAAAATATTCCCTATTATCTTAGTTTTTTGATCTTCTGTAAAAGGTCTTCCTAATTCCCGTTCCCACTTATTAAAGAAGGGTAACTGAGAATCCGCTGATGGAGTATTAAGTAACGCACTAATTCTTGAGAGGGAGAGCCGTAGAGTCCCCTGCCCGCTACAGTACCTCTCGAACATTGTCAGGGTTCGGCAGTACCTAACTGGTGGTTTTAAGGTGTCTAAAAAGTGGTACAGTTGTAGGGATCTCCAAAAGTCTAGTTGGTAAGGGGAGTCTATCCTCTCCATTTCCTGCCTGGGAATCCAAACGCCCTCCCTCAGGAAATGCGATGCTTGGAACAACCCCTGTTCCATTAGCTTACTAAAGGGGCCGTTCAATGACCCTGGTACAAACTGCGGATTTCCCAAAATTGGGAAAAGGGGTGAATCCTCCGTCGATAGTATCCCCCGTACAAATAGCTTGTGTGCCACCCGCAAGGTAGGTCCTATCAGCGGATGTCTTTTCATTTCTGTTGGGAGAGCCCGGTAACACCATGTTGCCCGCTGTAGGATACTACCGCATTGGTCCTGCTCTAGCCCCGGCCATAACTTTTCTCCAGTGTGTCGGCTCCAATCAATAAGTCGACACAGTAATGTTGCTTGGTAATATCTAAAAATATCCGGGGCAGCAATTCCTCCGTCCCGTTTGGCCAGTGATATAGTATGAGCCTTAATTCTTGGGCGTTTATTTGCCCAAATAAACTTATTAATAAGAACCTGTACCTGCCTGAAGAAAGATCTGGGTATTGCTATCGGGAGGGTCTGAAAGAGGTACAGAAATTTGGGTAATATGCTCATTTTAATGATGCTGGATCTCCCCAGCCACGAGTGAAACCCCCTATGCCATCCATCCAGGAGGGCCCGTATTTTGGACAACAAGGGCAGAAAATTAAGCTTAAAAACTTGTGTTAGGTCCGCCGGTATGAGGGTTCCCAAGTATGTAAGGGCAGTGTCAGACCATTTAAATTTAAATTTTGATTTCAATATCCTTAATTCTCTCCCCGGGATCGCCACTCCCATCGCTTCCGATTTATCATAATTAATCTTGAAATTTGATCATTCGCCGTACAGACCTAATTCTTGTTCCAAATTGGGGAGGGATTCACTCGGGCTGGTCAAACTAAACATCATGTCATCAGCATAGTCTGAAATTTTATATTCTGTACCTCTCAGAGACACCCCCTTGATACCTGGGTTCAGGCGGATCCTGCTCAGTAGTGGTTCAACCGTCAGGGCAAATAAGAGTGGTGACAGGGGGCAACCCTGCCTTGTCCCATTTGATAGTTTAAAAGGTGGTGACAGTATACCATTCACTCTAACCTGTGCCGTTGGTTGTGTGTAGTTGCTTATGATCCACTGCAGCATCTTTCTCCCGAACCCCATGTGCCTTAATACTGCAAACATAAATTGCCAGTTGATCCGGTCAAATGCTTTCTCTGCATCCGTACCTAAAAAGACACATGGGGTTCGGGTGGTGCCTACCAGATGGATCAAGTTCATAGTCTTGACTGTATTGTCTCGGGCTTCCCGCAACTGCACGAATCCCACCTGGTCTTTGTGGACAAGCCCTGGTATGTTCTGCTGTATCCGCCCAGCCAAGATCTTGGCAAAGAGCTTCAGGTCTTCGTTCAACAACGAAATAGGTCTATAACTTCCACATTGGGAGGGGTCCTTTCCTTCTTTAGGAATCACCGCTATCACCGCCTTTAATGACTCGTTATGGAGGGCGCCTATATCCCCTAGGCCATTGAACAAATCTACCATAAATAAACCCAATTCAGGCATAAAAGTTCTATAATATTGAGTGGTATATCCGTCTGGTCCCGGAGCCTTCCCTCCCTTCCCCTTCTTCACTACCTGCTGCAATTCCTCTATTGTAATTGGTTTTTCCATTTCCTGGCTCGTTTCTGGTGTTAAGCTTGGGATACCTGAGGTTGCTATGTAGTTACCCATCTCCGCCTGGTCCTGAGGGTTTGTTTGCAAGTTATATAGGGAGCTGTAGAAATCCCCAAACCTCCCTGCTATCTCTCTGGGCAGCACAATTTTCTCCCCCTCTATACCCTGAATCATCGGGATGTAGGTTTTGGTCTGTTGTTCTTTTAATGCACTGGCCAATTGTTTCCCACTTTTGTTACCAAATTCATAGTTCTGCCTTTTGCCGTTTTGAATTGCCCATTTGGCCTTCTGTAAAAGTAATTCTGTAAGTTGTCTACGTGCCGCCCTTAGTTCGCGTTCCAGCACAGGGTTAGGATTATGCTTATGTTTTATCTCCAGCTTTGCAATTTCTGTCATAAGAGTTGTTACCCTCAGCTCCCTCTCTCTTTTTATCCTTGCCCCGTGTTTCATTAGAACCCCCCTTATTAGCGCCTTGTGGGCCTCCCACACTACCCCCATATTACAATTTGGGGTCATGTTAGCCTCAAAATACCACCTCAATTCCTTCCGCACGTCCTCTAGTACAACCTCCTCCTGCAATAGACTTTCGTTCAATCTCCAAGACCCCGTCCCTCCTGACCACGAGTCTCCCAATGTATATTTTAGGACAATTGGTGCATGATCTGTCCACGTGATCTCGCCGATTACAACCTCTTTTACAGAGTGTAACTGATTATGTGGGATAAAATAATAATCTATGCGCGAATAACTCTTGTGCGGAATAGAATAAAAAGAATAGTCTCGTTCCCCTGGGTGCGTCAGTCTCCATACATCTGTCAACCGAGTCTGTTGCAGCATCTGCTGGACTCTCCTCCGGGTCCCCCCCATAACGGAAGATCCACCCGAAGATGTATCCAGCTTTGGATCGAGTGGCATATTCAGATCTCCACCCATTATCAACTGTCCTTCCTGGAAGTCTGCCAGTTTATCTAGAAACTTCCTCAGGAAACGGTCTTGGTATGTATTAGGGGAATAAAAGGTGGCCAGAGTTATTACCTTGCCACCTACATTCCCTTTCAGGGCCAAGTATTGGCCCCCCGGGTCTACCAAGGATTCTGTCAATGACCATGGAGTATTGTTAGATATTAAAATAGACACTCCTCCTCTTCTAGCCTCTGGATTTGTCGCATGGTATACCAACGGGAAGGGTCTACCTGAAAGAAAGGTGGGCCCGCCCGTCCTAAAGTGGGTCTCTTGTACCAGAGCAATATTGCATCCCCTTTTCTTCAAATCCTGTATTAAGATCCTCCTCTTTTCAGGTATGTTTAGACCCTTGGCGTTGATTGATATCACTACCAATGGATCCATGTCTGAAGCCAGGTCAGTGCCCACCAGGGGTACCTCAAGATTCTGTGTATTCCAGCAACCAGGACACCAGGATGAGTCACGCCGTGAGGGTCACGGGGGAGACACACAGGCAGAGAAAAAAAAAAAAAAAAAAAAAAAAACCAAAAAGAAAACACCAAAAAAAAAAACAAAACAAAAAAAAAAAGAGTATATAAAAGTAAAAAAAAAAAAAAAAAAAAAAACCCCGACCCACCTCCCTAATCTAAGCTGGTATCACCTAGCCGTGGGCAGGAGATCTTATACCCACCCCCCCCAGGGATACCACCAAGCCAAAGCTTTGGACACTCTTAACCCCCTAAACCCTGTGAGTGTTGGCCTAACAGGGGAAGATTGTTTGCGCACGCCTCAGTGAGGGAGCTCCCCGTCCCCACCCCGCTCCATACATCCACCCCTTCCAGTCTGAGAGAAAACAACAGAAAAAGAGAGAGAAAAAAATAAAAAATAGATAAAAAGAGGGGAAAAAAGAGAATTTTTCCCCTTCCCCCCTATCACCTCCCCTCTCCCTCAATCCCCCCCCAAAAAAAAGGGAGGGAGGGGGGTGAAAGGGGGAAGCCTCCCCAGACCCATAGAAACTCCAGGTAGAACTACCACATCTAGTACTAATAACAGTCACTAACTTTGCCCTGTAATGTCCTGTTAAAAAAAAAAAAAAAAAAGAAAGAAGGGCACATACTGTGCCTCCCAGTGCCCTCCCTCCCCGGGTGCTCCCTTCCCCTAGGTTTCTCCAAATTACTACTTCACAACTTATATTCAACCTTTAACCTTGGCCCATACTTAGGCCTTACATAACCTTTATTCTCCCTACATTCGAATGGGAGTATTAATAGTTGATACTGATTGTAATTACACAATATCCAACCCCTTAATAACCCCCCAATAGTTTAATCCTGGCATCCGTGAGATCCCCCCCTAATAGATCCGAGTCATTTACATTTACCAATCCATCAGGATAGGCTCAGGAAGAGTTCAGGATGGGTTCATACTAAGTCTACAGTTCCAATCTTACCCCCCACCTCCCTCCCCATCTTTCTCTAATAGACTACCATCCCTAACCCCTTAAAAAAGCCCCCTCCCGCCCCCCCCCCCCCCCCCCCCCCCCCCCCCCCCCCTAGTGTCCCTGTGCTCTTCATGTGCTTTCCTTTACAACCTAGGTCCCAGGTAAACTGAATTAAACAGTGTCCAAACAGAAACAGGAATATTATTTGTATACCCCCAAAGTGGGAGTGAGGGCAGAGGAGAGCATACAAACTCAGACCCCCCCTCCCCCATCCTATGTGTTGTAATAAGTGATTCCCCCCCCCCCCCATAATGAGAAACATGGGCAGCATGCACTCCTCTCTACCAACTTACTACCTCAGTGTCTAAAAAAAAAAAAAAATAGATATAGCAAACAACGAAAAGAAAAAGTAAATAAATAAAACAAGCAAATAGACCACCCACCCCCCCACCCCACCCCTACTACTTACTCCGAGCCTATATCACTATTTAGGTTACTAATTTCTTAGTATAGGTCGGGGATCCCCAGGATGCCAGGAAAACAAGATCGAGAGAAAAAAAAAGGGGGGTCTGCCACTCTACCAGGATTGACACAAAAAAAAAAAAAAAAAGGAGAATTATGCATATAAAAGGAGAACAGTTCACTTCTGCTTTCCTGCTTTCCTGACTTCACATCATATGTTTAGGCCTTATTATATATCATTTTTATCATGATACATCCCTGTGCACCCGGTAGTACACCCTCCCCCCGTCTCCCCAACCCACCCTCCCTCCTTGAGACCCTCCCTCCCTGTGACCCCCCAAAAAAAAAAAAAAGGGGGAAAAAAAGAGAAAAACCCCCAAACAGAACAAACCCACTACTATATCTTATACCCCCCTCCCACCTTACCCCACTTACCCCAAACCCCAAAGATTACCAATGTGTTACCCTTACCTTCCCAAAAACCCTAGTTCAGGACTTGAGCATAACCACCAAAAAAAAAAAAAACACATTTGACATGACTATATATCAATTGTCTAAATGACTATCCAAACAGGGCAAGTATATACTTTCCTCAAATTATATCATCTATATACTTTCCTCTATCTTAAATCAATAATAAACCTGGCATTTCATTTTCATACCCTCCCTCCCCCGCTCTCTCGCTCAAAAAAAAAAAAAAAAAAAAAAAAAGAAAAATCAAGGAAAAAAAAAGGCCCAGGAGAGCGGGGGGAGGGGAGGACACCCAAAAAAAAGAAAAAAAGGAAAAAACAAAAAGTTGGTCCAGTTCTACCCCAATTTCCCCCTCCCTCCTCCTCTCAAGATTCAAAGTCACTTAACATCTACTGTTCTGGGGTTCAGTTGTAGCCAGTCGGGGACCGCAAATGGTTCCATCTCCAGGAATGTGTAAAGACCTGGGAGGTCTACCCTTGAGCGAAGCCAAAAAGATACCTGTCCTTTTTTAATAAGCACTGACATCGGGAACCTCCATCTATACGACCCTCCCCAGGCCTTCACCCTGTCTAAGACGGGACGGAGCAGCGCTCGTCTATGAAGGGTGGCATTGGATAAGTCAGGTAAAATCTTCACAGTAGTTCCCTGGAAGTCAATTGGACCGGCCTCCCATGCCCTCCGAAGGATTGCCTCCCTATGTGGAAAATAATGTAGTCTACAAATTACATCCCGCGGGCGTCTACTGTCCTTTGATTTAGGGCCGAGGGCCCTATGCACTCTGTCCATCTCATAATTTACTAAGGTAGAATCGTTCATCAAGTTCTGCAAAATCCCCTTAATAATTTCTTGTAGGTCCTCCTGGTCTGCCGGTTCTGGAACACCCCGAACCCGTATGTTGTTGCGTCGATTCCTATCCTGGAGCTCTTCCAATTGCAGTTGGAGAGAGATCGACACATCCCTGTGCATATCTCTCTCACTCTCTAGCAGCCCCACCCGTGTCTCCAGGGCCTTCAGCCCGGTCTCTCCCACCGATGTACGGGCCTCTAGCTCTTTTATTTCACCCCGGACTTGTTCAAAGTCCCTAGTATGTGCCTCTTCCACTTTAATAATCAAGTCAGTAATATCGGCCCTGGTAGGGAGTGCTTGAATCAAGGTCTTCAAAACATCAATCTCACTCTTCAGCCCCCCACCCTCCCGGGGGGGGAGGGGTGCCGAGGCCCCCGGTGAGACCGCCGAAGAACGAGGACTCAGTGGCGGAGCCTGTAGAACCTCCATATCTGATCTAATGGACATTTGATACTGAGGTACAGTCCTGTTGAGGGCACCAGTTATCAGCCCCTTACCGTCCAGTACCCCGCTCTTACCTTCGGGGAGGCGACCCCCCCCCCTGAATTGCCGGGAAGTACCGTTGGATCTCTTGCTGCTCTGCGGGTCTGGATGTATGAGCTGTTATCTGTGGATGTGCTGCCAAAGCCGCGTTGCGTGATGTCCGACTCTCGCGTGGCCTGCCCGGGCGCATCCCTTGTATTCTCCGCCGCTACTGTCCAATCCCGTAGCAGGGATTCCCAAAATCCAAGTACCCCCCCTTCTCAGAACCACAGCAGTTATTGTCAAAGGCTGGCCAAGAGAGTCATAAAAATCTAGTACCGATAGTACTGAGTGTATTAAATGTTCCAGCTGACAGGTATATACTCAGTCCCCACACCTGCTCTCCTCTCTCCCCAACTCTCCACATAAACGCCGAGAGCTTCAGGAGCTGTCAGCACTATTTGTGCCTGACAGATAGTCTAAATTTCCAGGCAGGCGGGGACCCAGGACAAGCGGGTGTCAGCGGGTAGGCAGCAGCAAATAAACACACTATACTTCAGACCTCTTCACCTCGCTGCTATACCCCAACTCCGTCCCGCTCCACTGACCTGTCAGCTGTTTCACTGCAGTTGCTGCGGTCACACTCCGCTCTCTCTCCCGGCAATCCACGTGTGTAGCGTGAGCGGGGGGACTGCTCTGCTTCAGCGGCCGCTGCTGACAGTGTGCTGCCCAGTTTACACGATCGGTGATTCACATCCCTCACGCCGTGCTCACGCTATGCTAAGCAATCATCCACCCGATCCGGTAGCTGGTATGCGATCCCCTTAGCGCCGGCAATTTTAGTCCTGGAGCTGCGGAGGACGGGAGCTCACCATCTTACTCCCTCACTCCTCCATGCGCAAGCCACACCCCCATCCCCATCAAATAGGAATTTTATCCAGATCTATCACAACTGGTCTCTGGAAGTTCAACATGGTACCTCATGGCAAAGAACTCTGAGGATCTTAAAAAAAAGAATTATTGCTCTCCATAAAGATGACCTAGGCTATAAGAAGATTGCCAAGACCCTGAAACTGAGCTTCAGCATGGTGACCAAGACCATACAGCGGTTTAACAGGACAGGTTCCACTCAGAACAGGGCTTGCTTTGGTCCACCAACAAAGTTGAGTGTACGTGCCCAGCCTCATATCCAGGGTTTGCTTTGGGAAATAGACGTATGAGTGCTGCCAGCATTGATGCAGAGGTTGAAGGGGTGGGAGGTCAGCCCGTCAGTGTTCAGACCAAATGCCGCACATTGCATCAACTTGGTCTGCATGGCTGTCATCCCAGAAGGAAGCCTCTTCTAAAGATGATGTACAAGAAAGCCTGCAAACCGTTTGCTGAAGACAAGCAGACTGAGGACATGGATTAATGGAACCATGCCCTGTGGTCTGATGAGACCAAGATAAACTTATTTGGTTCAGATGGTGTCAAGCCTGTGTGGCGGCAACCAGGTGAGGAGTACAAAGACAGGTGTATCTTGCCTACAGTCAAGCATGGTGGTGGCAGTGTCATGGTCTGGGGCTGCATGAGTGCTCCCGGCACTGGGGAGCTACAGTTTATTAAGGAAACCATGAATGTCAACACGTACTGTGACATACTGAAGCAGAGCATGATCCCCTCCCTTTGGAGACTGGGCCACAGGGCAGTATTCAAACATGATACCGACCCCAAACACACCTCCAAGATGACCACTGCCTTGCTAAACAAGTGGAGGGTAAAGGTGATGGACTGGCCAAGCATGTCTCCAGACCTAAACCCTATTAAGCATCTTTGGGGTATCCTCAAATGGAAGGTGGAGGAGCGCAAGGTCTCTAACATCCATCAGCTTTGTGATGTCGTCATGGAGAAGTGGAAGAGGACTCCAGGGGCAACCTGTGAAGCTTTGGTGAACTTCATGCACAAGAGGGTTAAAGCGGTGCTGGAAAATAATGGTGGCCACATAAAATATTGACACTTTGGGCCCAAGTTTGACATTTTCATTAGGGGTGTACTCACTTTTGTTGCCAGCGGTTTAAACATTAATGGCTGTGTGTTGAGTTATTTTAAGGGGACAGCAAATTTACACTGTTATACAAGCTGTACACTCAGTACTTTACATTGTAGCAAAGTGTAATTTCTTCAATGTTGTCACATGAAAAGATCTAATAAAATATTTACAAAAATGTGAGGGGTGTACTCACTTTTGTGAGATATTGTACATAAGTACCAAATGTGTACACAATATCCATGGAGTGACTCCAAAAAATGTAGCCAATCCAAGCGGAGAGCTAACTTTACATGTATACATAGTGTAGCACCCTCTACCATATGTAGGTAGGTGCTAGAGTAGTGGGTTTGTTTTTGTACTGTCAGCGCAGGTACATTTAGGCAGGCCTATGCTGTGAGCTAGGCCTGTTTGTTTTTGATCTGGGGGCAGGAGAATGGTTTAGTGTAGTGGCAGGTGACTGACATGTGCTTCAGCTCTTGGGCACCTCTTCTGGTTTTCAGAATGTTCTGAAAAAGAGGCAAGGCAGAGAGCTGGAGTGTGGAAGCCCTGACCAATCCCCAACTAGGATTGGCAAGGGACAGGCCTCCTATATACCCATGGTCAGCCTGCTGTGGGAGGAGTTGTCGGGTGGAAGAACTGAATGATAGAGTGTTAGACTGTTGTGCTCTGAGGAAACCCCCTTTCTAGGGGAGTGACCTCAGGCTTGGAGCTCTGGAGCTGGGAGGGAGCCTTTCTCTACAAGGTCATTGAGAGGTGTCCTGGAACAAGAGCAGAAAGAGGACAGTTGGGAGCACTGCCAGGAAAGTCATCCAGGAAGGATCCATGCCGGGGTCGGTGAGCGATAAGCACAGTGAGAAGCTCTGGGAGAGACATGCCAGGATTTGGATGAGTCAGAGAGAGACACTGTGGTGTTCTTTTGGAGTCAAGTTGTTGCAGCCACGGGGGCTGGCAGGATTTGCATTGGACGTGCTGGGATCAGTAGTCCACCAAGTGTCAGCTAGCACATCTATTCTTCTGAACTAAAACGGTTGCTATCACAAAGGGGGCTGCAGACCCCTGCCTGTAAAGGGCTACAAGAAAAACATTAGGACTTATTAAGAGTGAGGCCCCAGCCATGTGCTAAGGGTGACAGGGACCTGGATTTGGACAGTGAAGTGAAGCAAGTGATCTCAAGTAGTGTGCTGGAGGAGATGTGCAGAGGAAGAGACTGTCAAATTTAGACTCAACCAACATTGACTTGATTGAGAAGTATTCATCATTTGGACATCCCATGTCCCCTTCCCCATCCAAGTTTAATCCCCTAATAAAAACAACAAAAACAATCAAAAGACTATTCATTGTCTGGGAAAGTGTGCCTAAATGGATGTCTGACCAGCAGGGTGAAATGTGTGGATCAGTGGCGGTGCGTCCATAGAGGGCGCCGGAGCGGCCGCCCCCTCTTGCTCCTGCACCGCCACTGAATACAATACATAGATTCATGCATTGAATGAATCTATGTATTGCCACTGCCGCCGACTATTCAGATGGCCGGCCCCCTGGTAAGCGCCGGCCATCTGAATAACGGCAGCTGGTTGGCTGTGGAAGTGCCTATCAGAGCCAGGGACGCACGGGAGGTGCGTTCCTTGGATAAGACTGACAGGCGTCTCAGCCAATCAGGTTCACTGGTTCTGGTTACTGGTAACCTGATTGGCTGAAGCGTCATCGAGGGTGGGAGAAGACATCGAGGGACCGTGGAAGGAGGATGGCCGACCCCAGAAAGGTAAGTGCCAGGCGGGGGGGGCAGCATTTTACAGGGTACAGTGGAGACAATTACAGGGCACAGTGGCGACAATTAAAGGGCACAGTGGCGACAATTGGCACAGTGGCGACAATTACAGGGCACAGTGGCGACAATTACAGGGCACAGTGGTGACAATTAAAGGGCACAGTGGCGACAATTACAGGGCACAGTGGCGACAATTGGCACAGTGGCGTCAATTACAGGGCACAGTGGTGACAATTAAAGGGCACAGTGGCGAAAATTACAGGGCACAGTGGCGACAATTACAGGGCACAGTGGAGACAATTATAGGGCACAGTAGCGACAATTAAAGGGCACAGTGGAGACAATTGGCACAGTGGTGACAATTGATGGGCACAGTGGCTGTGTTTGATGGCATGGCACAGTGGCTGCGTTTTATGGCATAGCACAGTGGCTGCGTTTTATGGCATGGCACAGTGGTGACAATTGATGGTAGAAAAACAAGCTGCGCAACTAACGTGATGATTCAATTACGATTAAGGGGAGCTGAGCACCTGAAGGCATGTACCGGCTTCCCCTCAGGGAGGAACGTTCTAGAAGAGGGTAGAGGTGGACGGCTGTGTGGGTTGTATGTCTATACACAACGTCTATACACGAGGCTGCTTTCATACCTGACTATTTGTGAGCGGTGGGAGATCCATTTTACATCGGGTTAACAACATCCTGCTACATAGACCTCTAGGCTGGGTTTGAAAGCCAAACGCCAACAGAAGATCTCTGGTTGGGATCTTCCCTTTCGGTAAGAGGCAGTATTTTTGGAAGATGGAGGATTTCCTTTCTATCCCATCACTGTTCTGTGGTTCTTTTTGGTTTGATGTCACCATTTTACCTGTAGGAGAGCAGCATACATCCAGCTACTAAACCACCATCTGAAGCGTCCTTCCTTTTGAAAATAGGACATTGATTTGCTCACCCCTTTTTTTCACTGGGACTTATCATTATTTAACACAAATAGGGTCACCTATTTGTTTTAGTGATTTCAACACATCCACAGTACTAAGTTTTGCAATATATATATAGGCTGGTTTTTGTTTCAATCATCACGTTAGTTGCGCAGCTTGTTTTTCTACAATTGTCTATTTTGTGTGTGTCTCACATTTATAGTTGCAGCATTTGTGTTTTTTTTCTTTTTGTTTGTCCATATGACAGCGCAGTATCACCCCAATCCTTACACGTGACAATTGATGGCACAGTGGCTGCGTTTGATGGGCCCAGTGGCTGCATTTGATGGGCACAGTGAGGCTGCAATCGTTTTTTTTTTTTTGTTTTTTTGCGCCCCCCCCCAAAATTTTTAGCACCAGCCGCCACTGGTGTGGATGCTAGAACACAAAGTGACAACACGGGGGCACCGCTACAATATTTTTTAATAAAATGCACCTACAAGTCCTAATAAGGCGAAACATGTCCATACAACAGCCAGCCAGATTAAAAACAGGAAACATTCATTATGTGAGCAGGGAGGCAGAGAGTCTTAAAGCGGGAGTTCACCCAATTAGGTTTTTTTTTTTCTTTTCCCCTTAGATTCCTGCTCGTTTTGTCTAGGGGAATCGGCTAGTTGTTTTAAAATATGAGCCGTTTTCGAGATGCATCTTCTCCGTCGCTTCCGGGTATGGGTCTTCGGGAGCGGGCGTTCCTTCTTGATTGACAGTCTTCCGAGAGGCTTCCGACGGTCGCATCCATCGCGTCACTAGTAGCCGAAAGAAGCCGAACGTCGGTGCGGCTCTATACTGCGCCTGCGCACCGATGTTCGGCTTCTTTCGGAAAATCGTGACGCGATGGATGCGACCGTCGGAAGCCGCTCGGAAGACTGTCAATCAAAATAGGAACGCCCAGTCCCGCAGCTCATACCCGGAAGCGGCGGAGAAGATGCATCTCGTAAACGGTAAGTACGGATCATATTTTGAAAAAAAATAGCCGATTCCCCTAGACAAAACGAGCATGAAGCGAAGGGGAAAAAGTGTCATGTGCGGGTGAACCTCCGCTTTAAGGAAGCTAAAACAAGGACCACACCTGCCATGGGAGCACACAGAAAGGTAGTACGCTGGATGCAGCGTTCCTGGATGGTATTCCTGTATTTGCATACATGCCCATTGTACTTTGGTGTTTTGTAAGTAGAAATCTTCTTTGCGCAATAAACACCTATTTTATAGAACTTTACTATTAGTTCTCTTTCCTTACATTTTGGTGAACATCTCAACCTTAAACAACCACGTTAGGGGAGATCTCCTGTGGACCTGTTCAAGACATCAGTCGCTGCCAGATCTCTGCATGTTTGACCCTTATGCCGAGTACACACCATCACTTTATGTGATGGAAAAAAAAATCATTTTCTGTGAAGTAAAAAACGACGTTTTTGAAACTTCAATTTTCAAAAACGTTGTTGCCTACACACCATCGTTTTTTCACAATGCTCTAGCAAAGCGAGGTTACGTTCACCACTTTTTTCCATTGAAGCTCGCTTCATAACTAGCTTCTGGGCATGCGCGGGTTTAAAAACGCTGTTTTAAACGTTGTTTTTTGCTACACATGGTCAATTTTTGTGACACAAAAAACGACGTTTTGAAAAACGACACAAAAAATTTAAGCATGCTTTAATTTTTTTTGTCGTTTTTCACAAGACATAAAACGACGTTTTCCCCCACACACGGTCATTTAAATTGACGTTTTCAAAAACGTTGTTTTTTTTCATCACATAAAGTGATGGTGTGTACGTGGCATGAGACTGAAAAGCTAAGGGTCCAATTTATCTGGTGAGTGGGGACACAGAAGGGGAGTGTGTCACACCACAGAGTGGAAGTTTGAAGCACTTTGCACTTTTCAGAGGATTGGAGCAAAAGAGCATTTTTTGCAATATATAATCATATTATTTTAATGTGTGTTGTTTATATATATATATATATATATATATATATATATATATATATATCAATTTTTTTTTTTTATTTTTTTTTTTAGCGCAGTGTTTTTCCCGTTTTTTTCCATATAGGGCAAAGGCCATTGCTTTTCTCCAAGTCTCTCCCTCTCCTCGACAAACAGTGCCCGGAATGGCGGAAGATGACACACCAGCCAGCCACAGCAGGGCCAGGGTGCAAACTAGCCAGCCACCCACTTTTGTGACCCACCCACAGGAGGGCTAGGGTGACATCCAACCACCCACCCACGGTGACCCACCCACAGTAGGGCCAGGGTGCAAGTCATCCACCCACAGCAGGACCAGCCAGCCACCCACAGTGACCCCCCCCCCCACCCGGGAGCCAGCCACAGCAGGGTACCAGACAGCCACCCACCCACAAGATCCAGCCAAAGAGGACCTGGGAGCCAACCCTCCACAGAGGACACAGAACCAGCCACAGCTACAGTATCCATAGTTAAGGTAAGAGGAACACTAAACAGTGCCAATTTTATTTCTACTTTGTGATAGGTTGGGGCAGGGGTGAGAGTCATGGCACAAGAAGGGGGTCCTGTGAGGACCAGCGTGAATGAAGGTGTTCACTGTACACCCTGTTAGAAAGAGGCCTCCTCCAGGTCCCATTATACTCCTTTTTAGTCTCTAATGGGACCTGGGGGGAGACTCTGTCTAACAGACACTATAATGGACACTGAAAGGGTCTCTGTTAGAGAGACCCCCCTCCAGGTCCCATTTGACTTCTTTGTAGTATCTAATGGGTCATAGAGGGGGGTCTCTCTCTAACAGAGACTCTCTAATGGACACTGTTTGAGAAAGACCCCCTTCCAGATCCCATTAGACTCTGTTGTAGACTCTAATGGGGCCTGGAGGGGACACTTTCTAACAGATTGTTTAATGGACACTGTTAGAGAGAGACTCCCCCCCCCCCATTAAAAAAAGGCAGAAGTTGTACGTTGTGAGTATTGTCAGTCTGCCCCTGGATACAGGCTACGTATTTGGGCGGGGGTCGCAGCAAGTGGATGGCAAAACATTTTTTACCTTAATGCAAGGAATGCATTAGTGGGAGAAAATGGTTTACCTTTATAACCACTTTAAAGCTACAGTATAGATGTAGATATCTATATATGTACTGTAATATTATAGGGGTGCACCGAAATGGAAATTTCAGAACCGAAACAAAACCGAAATTAAAAAAAAATTCAGTCCGAAACCGAAAATGAATTTTCTTTTATTTTCCCCCTATTTCAATTTTTTTTTCAAATTTTATGTATTACATGAGACATTTTAATTAGCTTCATTTAAAATAACAAAAATAGAAAAGCTCCAAGTCAATATAATAAAATCCAAACTTTTATTTAAAAATTGGACACAAATAGTATATAATATAATATATTTACATAGCACATCAGGGCATGGGGCACATCAGGGCATCAGGGCACATAGCACATCAGGGCATGGGGCACATAGCACACCAGGGCACATAGCACATCAGGGCACATAGCACATCAGGGCATGGGGCACATCAGGGCACATAGCACATCAGGGCATGGGGCACACCAGGGCATCATGTCACATAGCACATCAGGGCATGGGGCACAGAGCACATCAGGGCACATAGCACATCAGGGCACATAGCACATCAGGACATGGGGCACATGGCACATCAGGGCACATAGCACATCAGGGCATGGGGCACATCAGGGCACATAGCACATCAGGGCATGGGGCACATAGCACATCAGGCCACATAGCACATCAGGGCATGGGGCACATCAGGGCATGGGGCACATAGCACATCAGGACACATCAGGGCATGGGGCACGATACATCATATAATGCGCTGCAGTCAGATGGCTGCATAACATTCAACAGTAGTTTAGTTTCTTACTTTTGAAAGATGTTGGCAATGGTGGCACTTCGAATCGTTCTTCTTGTTCCTCCTCGGCGGTGCTGGCTCCACCTCCTCTTGGAACTTGCACAGCACACACAGCAGCTCTCCTCGTGCTTGTCTCCTCCCATGTCCCCCCTCCCATGTAACCAGGCCAGGCAGCTCGCTCGCTCTCCTCCGCTCCTCCTCCCATCCCCTCCTGCCTTTGGCCATGACCATGACACACGTCACGCTGCTAGGAGGGGGGCAGGGCGGCTGTAAACATAGGAGGACCCGGAGGGAAGTGTCTTGGATGCAGCGCAGCGCAGCAACAGGAAGTGAGCCGTACAAACGGCAACTAAGTCCGGCTCTGGAGGTGGGTCATTATCGGCCATGTTTTATGTTGTTTCGGCATGTCCCCATAATCGCGATTTTCGGCCGATATGTATCGGCACTGATATATCGGTGCACCCCTAGTAATATATATAGATATATACACATACTGTATATATATATACAGTACAGACCAAACGTTTGGACACTCCTTCTCATTCAAAGAGTTTTCTTTATTTTCATGACTATGAAATTTGTAGATTCACACTGAAGGCATCAAAACTATGAATTAACACATGTGGAATTATACATAACAAAAAAGTGTGAAACAACTGAAAATATATTTCATATTCTAGGTTCTTCCACCTTTTGCAGCAGACACATCTCTAGAACTGTTAAGAGGAGACTGTGTGAATCAGGCCTTCATGGTAGAATATCTGCTAGGAAACCACTGCTAAAGAAAGGCAACAAGCAGAAGAGACTTGTTTGGGCTAAAGAACACAAGGAATGGACCTTAGACCAGTGGAAATCTGTGCTTTGGTCTGATGAGTCCAAACTTGAGATCTTTGGTTCCAACCCCCGTGTCTTTGTGCGACGCAGAAAAGGTGAACGGATGGACTCTACATGCCTGGTTCCCACCGTGAAGCATGGAGGAGGAGGTGTGATGGTGTGGGGGTGCTTTGGTGGTGACACTGTTGGGGATTTAATCAAAATTGAAGGCATACTGAACCAGCATGGCTACCACAGCATCTTGCAGCGGCATGCTATTCCATCCGGTTTGCGTTTAGTTGGACCATCATTTATTTTTCAACAGGAAAATGACCCCAAACACACCTCCAGGCTGTGTAAGGGCTATTTGACCAAGAAGGAGAGTGATGGAGTGCTGCGCCAGGTGACTACCTCTTGAAGCTCATCAAGAGAATGCCAAGAGTGTGCCAAGCAGTAATCAAAGCAAAAGGTGGCTACTTTGAAGAACCTAGAATATGAAATATATTTTCAGTTGTTTCACACTTTTTTGTTATGTATAATTCCACATGTGTTAATTCATAGTTTTGATGCCTTCAGTGTGAATCTACAATTTTTATAGTCATGAAAATAAAGAAAACTCTTTGAATGAGAAGGTGTGTCCAAACTTTTGGTCTTTTATTTAGGGACTGCATGGGGTGTTTTCTGATAAGGGTGAGCTAATCCTTTAAATCTTCTATGTTATCAAAAATCACAATGCTTGTTAATAAATTTGTTTGAAGTCAGGAACAATAATACACAGGATAATTTACTAAAAACGTATTTATTTTATAAAAAAGTTTCACATTTTAAAGAATATATAATATAGAATTTTATAGATAACATTTAATATAAATAAAAATTAATAAATATTTATAAAGTATGTATAATATTATTATAATAGTAAATAAATAAATAGTAGTAAATATATAGAATATAGTATACATATATTATAATATTAATAATGATTTCAATGTTACAACACTTTAAATTTGCAAACTGCACTTTACCATATGGATTAAAGTGCGTGTATGTACAATTTTATTTTATTTTTTTCATTTTGTAGGGCAGAGGATGGCAACATTTTCCACCTAAGGTGCCAATATGCATTAGAAAACTGGCATGCCAGTGAACAATATGAAATCATTATGTAGACATGTGATGTTTGATTTTACAGGTGCCACTGAAAAAGGCTGTGTCTTAAGTTGCTGACCACAAAGTAGAAGATGGTTAAAAACCCTGCAAGTTTTTTTATTTATCCTTGTCTATGGTCTATTGGGGGGATTTTTCTTACTTCCTTTACTGGAGATACAACAGGATGTAAGATTGGTGCTCTGATTGGTGGGTAAAAAGTTGATTAGTAGTAGATGTATTGGGAGTGGAGCAGATGATTAGTAGTAGCTGTATGAGGATCGGACACAAGTACAGCCCACTGTGATAAGTTCCACCTCCAGTGAGTAGATATAGTCACAGCCTCTCTGCTGCCGGCGAAGAACTATCATCTCCTGCTGGATGGGATAAGAGATCAGATCCGGGACCTCATTACCTTCTGAGTCTATACAGGCAAAGGTGAAGCAGTCCGCTTCTGAGATCTCAAAGGGGAATCTGTCAGCATCTGTGTTGAGTCTGAAAAAAAAAGGGAAAATTTAGGTTAGTGTGTCCATTGGTTTAACCACTGACCTTACTTTGAGCCTTATGCCCTGTACACACGATCGGATATCTGATGGAATCTAATCCGATGGATTTTTTCGTCGGATATCCGATGAAGCTGACTTTCATCAGTCTTGCCTCCACACCATCAGTCAAAAATCAGACCGTGTCCAACGCGGTGACGTAAAACACTACGACGTGCTGAGAAAAATGAAGTTCAATGCTCCCGAGCATGCGTCGACTTGATTCTGAGCATGCGTGGATTTTTCTCCGATGGAGTTCCACACAGATGATCGTTTTTTTCTATCAGTTTTTTTAACCATAGGAAAATTTTAAAACATGTTCTATTTTTTTTCACAGATGAAAAACAAACCGATGGGGCCCACACACGATCCATCGGTCCGTTTTCATCAGACAAACCGATCGTGTGTACAGGGCTTAACTCTCAAACCTGGGAGCATGAGGGGAGGGTTGCATAGCAAATAATCATGTGATGGGAAGATGCAATGCAACACAGAAGCTAATATGAGAAGGCTTGATGAATCTTGCTGCAATGGATTATATATAACTCAGATTATGGTATAATAGGCTTGATAAGGGCCATAGGAAGGAAATAGGCAAAAGTAAAACAATAATCTCACACACTTAGATGGGCCCTAAAGCACAGTCTCTTCTTGGAAGGATCAGTCTTTCAGGCAGATACCAGAAGTGTGAGGTGACCAGGCTGGGCCTAGAGCTTGTGAACATTCTATAGAAGAAATATTACCTGAATTCCCAGGGTGACAGAGAGCGCCTGTTAATATCTGTAACTTCCAGCACACTGTCCATGAAATCAGTGTCGATAATACTGGCGTCCAGGGTCATACTGGTTCGCAGATGCCAATTCTTCCTTCCTGCACATCTCTTTGTGGGGTCCAGTGGGAAGTGGTCATCTCTGGGCTCTTCGTGAGGACTGACATGTGACAGGTAACCCTCTGGTAGGAAGGCTGAATAGCAGACTGACGCCAAGACCACCACCTGTGCAATATGATCAGAGGGACACTTAATCAAACATGACATTAGCATTTTTTTATAACAATAACATATAGATTCATTGCTCTAGGGCAGTGGTCATCATCCCTGTCCTCAGGACCCACTAACAGGCCAGGTTTGCAAGATAACTGAAATACTTCACAGGTGATATCATTTGCTTCTCAGTGATTGCAGTATTATAGCCTGCATCTCCCCAAGGTAATACATAAAACCTGGCCTGTTAGTGGGCCCTGAGGACAGGGTTGATGACCACTGCACTAGGGGACCTGATATGGAGGTCCTCTGGAGCTCTAATCAGTCGTCTTATATACCCCCAAGCTCTATTTCTGTGAGTTCTTCTTCGATTGCCGACACCCGGAAAGAGTGCAGGTTCCTTGTCCATCCTTGCTGACCACAATTAGTAAAGTCCACATAGGAATATAGGGCCAGATTCAGATACAATTACGTTGCTCCACGGCAGCGTAACGTATCTGATTTACGTTACACCGCTGCAGGTTTACAGCGTAAGTGCCTGATTCTCAAAACTCTTACCTGTAAACTTGCGGCGGTGTAACGTAAATGCGCTCGGCGCAAGCCCGCCCAATTCAAATGGGGCGGGCACCATTTAAATTAGGCGCGTTCCCGTGCCGAACGTACTGCGCATGCTCCGTCGGGCAAATTACCCGACGTGCATTGCGCTAAATGACGTCGCACGGACGTCATTTGTTTAGAAGTTAACGTAAATGACGTCCAGCGCCATTTACAGACGACTTACGCAAACGACGTGGTTTTTTAATTTTCGACGCGGGAACGACGGCCATACTTAACATGGCTTAGAACAACTAGGGCTCAGCCCTAATTTTACGCAGCGTAACTTGACGGAAACGGCGTAAAGTTAGATCGACGGGCAGCGCGGACGTTCGGGGATCGCCGTAACTAGTCATTTGCATATTCTACGCCGACTGCAATGGCCTCGCCACCTAGCGGCAGGCCTAGAATTGCATCCTTAAGATCCGACAGTGTAATTCAATTACACCTGTCGGATCTTAGGGCTAGCTATGCGTAACTGATTCTATGAATCAGTCGCATAGTTAGGACAGCCGTAACACAGAGATAAGATGGCGTATCAGGAGATACGCCGTCGTATCTCTTCTGTGAATCTGGCCCATAGACTATAGTACCAAAAGTATTGGGACATGCCTTAATGAAACTTGTTTGTGCAATGGTGCGCAGTCATGTTGGAACAGGAAGGGGCCATCCCCAAACTGTTCCCACAAGTTAGGACCATGAAATTGTCCAAAATGTCTTGGTATGCTGACGCCTTAGGGGTTCCCTTTAGTGGAATTAAGGGGCCAAGCCCAACCCATGGAAAAACAAACCCACACCATAATCCCCCCTCCACCAAATGATTTGGGACCAGTATACAAAGCAAGGCCCATAAAGACATGGATGAATGAGCTTTGAGTGAACTACTTGACTGGCCTGCACAACCTTATAGAACACATTTGGGATGAATTAGAGAAGAGACTGCAAGCCAGGCCTTCTCATCCAGCATTAGTGCCTGACCTTACAAATGCGCTTCTGGAAGAATGGTCAAACATTCCCATAGACGCTCCTAAACCTTGTGAACAGCCTTCCCAGAAGAGTTGAAGCTGTTATAGCTGCAAAGGGTAGACCAACTCAATATGGAACCCTGCGGACGTACACTGGGATGCCATTAAAGTTCATGTGTGTGTAAAATAAGGTGTCCCAATACTTTTGGTAATATAGTGTATATATCATAAGGTTTTACAACGTGTTTAAAATGTCATACATTATACCAATAATAGGTCATTGGGTGATTTGGTATTTTCTCTGCAATGAGCTAGCTGCGTGGCAAGGGCTCGGGAGGACAAGCAAATTAACTTGATGTGAAGAAATTAACAGGGGTGCATGAGAGCAGCAGCCAATATGTCTGGTGCCCTAGGTATTTGGGACCACACAATTATTTTAATCTTTACAAATACACAAAAAAGGAAAAAAAAGAAAGAAACTAAACACCATATACTAGGTTTACCCAATCACTGGCACATGAAGAAGTATCATGAATATACTCTAATTTTATATTATGTTCTCTGATGATAATGGGATTTTACAAGGCCTGACAATACATCAACGTAGTCTTTTATTTTTTGGAGCATGCATTTACAGTTTACACAAATTCCCACTTCTTTTAATTGTTAAGCTCCTATCTGATTATCCTGCTACAAGCCAGGATAAGAATTTTAACAAGGCGCAGAAATTAATTGGAGGCTGCAGAATGCATGGCCTTTCATTAGTCCATGGGGAGATGTCAGTCTTACTCCCATGACTAAAGTTCATGCATCCTGTTCATTCTGCTTGTCTTAGTGCTCACTTCAATGATTTGCAGTCCGTTGAAGTGGGCATTATTGCACAACACCAAACACCTTCCGCTTGGCTCTATTTAACAGCAGTTGGGGCTTGGCAATTGGCTGTTCAGGCACAGAGCAGTGCAATGTCGGTGGAAGGTGAAAAAAAAACATGTTAATACACACAGGGGTAGATTCACGTACCTTTTACGGCGGCGTATCTCCAGATACGCCGCCGTAATTTGAAATCCGCGCCCGCGTATCGTTACGCCGATTCTCAAAGGCAGATACGCTTAAAAAATAGGCTTCCTCCACCTACGTAACTTGATTGCGGCTGCGTACAATTGTGTGCAATATAACGTTGGCCGCTAGGGGCGCTTCCGTTGTTGTCGGCGTAGAATATGCTAATTACCTAGATACGCCGATTCACAAACGTACGTACGCCCGTTGCAATGTATTTACGTCGGTTACGTTAGGCTTTTTCGGCATAAGGTTGTTCCTGCTATTAGGAGGCGCTGCCAATGTTAAGTATGGACGTCGTTCCCGCTTAGAAATTTGAATTTTTTACGTTGTTTGAGTAAGTCGTTCGCGAATAGGGCTGGACGTAATTTACGTTCACGTCAAAACCAATACGAAGTTGCGCCGTACTTGAAAGCAATGCACACTGGGATATGTACACGGACGGCGCATGCGCCGTCCCTAAAAAACGTCAATCACGTCAGGTCATCATACATTTACATAAAACACGCCCCCCTTCCACATTTGAATTACGCGTGCATTTTCGTCCGAAAATCATGTTTTTTTTGTTATCGTTTTAACAAACGATAACGAAAGCGCAAGAAACGAAAACCGAAAGATCCGACATAAAAAATGCTTTATTTTCGTTTTCGTTGCGGTAAACAAAAAATAACAAAATATTCCAGTCTGCACATGTCTAGTAGCTACCATATTTTTCATCATGACAGAGTCTCTTTACGTTTTAGTAGAGAAGACCAATTTTTACAGAAAGACAGAAAAGCCATCTAGTATAACACTTGAAAATGAATCTCAAAAGAGGTTATATTCTTGGTTGGTGCATAGGCATAAGAAGAGTGAGATAACTTACACAGATGAGGGCAGAGTTTGTGATCGCCATTCTGCTGTCTCTGTAGAGCGTTTTCTATGTTTCTGGAGATCTAGAGGTTCTCTTGGTCTTCTCCACCAGGTATTTGCCCTATATATACCAACTGTACCTCCAGTAGTGGTTTCCATCTGAATTCCCTGAACTCCCATCTCTGAACTCTTCCGTCATTTCAGACTGTCCAAGCAATATTCTAATATTGAGATACGCATCCTTCGTACTTCCCCATAATTATCACAAGCAACGTCCAGTGATGTTCTTATCTTTGACATTTATTATAGCGTCCTCTGATAATTTTCTTTTCTAATCCAGTCCTATGTGGGACTTTCCATGACTATGGTATTAACTACGGCTTATCCTGCCATCCAATAACCCCATCCCTCCCTGTAATGACCACACAACACTTAGATGGAGTGAATTGGCCATAGCAGTCATTTTATTAACCAAATATATAAATCTCAATAATTAACATAATAATAACATAACCTTTTTAATATATACATTCAGTTTTATCACAACAATGGGGTACAATGTCCAATAGACATAACCCATAACTGTGCCTGCTATTCACTTCTCAGGCCTCCAGTCACCTCAGAGACTACTAGCAGGTACCCATATACCAACTGGGAGCCGTACCTCAGATGGGTCCCTAAACCATGCCTTTTAGGTGCCCATATGACCTAACAAGAACCTTGCACCCCACTAAATGTCCATCAACCCCCACCATACCAGCACACAAAGCTCCCCCAAACGTAGGGCGGGTGGGTGGGAAGCTCCTTACCCTCACGGCTCCTTATGTCTACTGGCCCCTCCTCTTCCTGCCCAAACCTATACAGCTCCACCCCATCCCATCCCCACAAAGCTGCCATCCCAATCTGCCTGTCCTTCCCCCCTTGGCTCCGCATTTCTCCGGGCCTCTCTTTTTGTGCAAAATGTGCACCTCAGGTTGGTCTATAATTTTCTATGCTTAACACGGCACTGTTTTCTCCTGGGAGAGGCTTTGTTTCATAGGCTGATAATAAACCTATGATTGTGGTCCCACAAATGTGTCATCTCGTTCTTTCATCAGAGGAAACCTGTGCAAAATTTTAACAAAGGCATTATAGTAACAGGTTGATGTCACCTTATTTTTTTTTGAGTTAGTGGAACTGGAAGTTTTCACCTTTTAGGCCTCATGCACACAGACACTATAGACACAGACAACCCCCCAAAAATGGGATTATATTGGGCCCACAATGTAGTAAAGTGTGAAAAGATGTATTAAAAGCAAGAATACAATTTTATTGACACAACGATATTAAAATCAGAAGAGAAACAATGCATGGCTGGTATGGCAGCTAAAACGCCCGTAGGAACTGAACAAAACACAGATACACAAGATAGACATATCTGGTTGGCCTCATAGTGAGTGAGGCATGGAAAGGACACCAACGCGTTTCAGAATACTGATTCCTTTTTCAGGGGATAGTAGTAATGAGGTATCTGTACTTTAGAACAAACAAATATACAGTACATAAGTACCAATGATACTGTATATACACGGAGTGACTCCAAAAAATGTAGCCAATCCAAGCGGAGAGCTAACTTTACATGTATACATATATTTTAATAAAATGTACTTACATGTCCTAATAAGGCGAAACATGTCCATACAACAGCCAGGTAGATTAAAAACAGGAAACATCTATTATGTGAGCATGGAGGCGGAGAGTCCCAATATGTAAGGAAGCTAAAAGAAGGACCACACCTAATCAAAAAAATACAAAAGAAAGAGAAATAAACTCAAATATTAAAAGAAAATCTCAAATAGCTATGTAGAAGACTAGTATATAAGCATGAGCTCTCATGCTAAAAGCTGATAGTACAGGCTGGAGAGGCCCAGAATGGTCTCTTCTGTTTTTGTTTGGGGTGAATGGACGCGTGATAGTCGTATATCCTGCTCACTTTATATCCCAGGAGGGTGGGAAACGAACGCCGAGCGGGCTTGCCCGTGTTCTGCCAAAAACTCCAACTCGCCAAAATTTCCAACCATGTCACTTCCGGTGACTCTCCAGCAGCAATAATTGGAAATTTCGATGAGTTGGCTGTTTTCACAGAACACCGGCAGCGTATACACTATGGTACACAATATAATGAGTGGACATTGTTAGTCCTCCCGCTAGTAACCAACAAAATGGCCACCTCCAAGGCAGCAACAACTGTTTTCCTCCTTGCTGGTATGTGTCCATCAGGCCTTATTTGAATGAACTTGGATGTCTTCTTGTTCCAACTTATTATAATAGCTCTTCCTGTAGTTGGAAAAATAATTTCAGTATTATCTGACATCATCTCATTTTTTTAAATAAAACTTTGTGCAAAAAAGGAGATGACCAAAAGACTTGTTAGCTCTGTCTTATATCTATGGAAGCCCTATGATGCATGGAGGAGTTAAAGTGGACCTTTTTCACCCCGCCCCCCCCAAAAAAAAACGGTTATTTGCAGCCTAAAATCATTTTTGTTAAAGTGGTTTTAATGCATTTCCCGCATTAAGGTACAAAATGTTTAGGTAACTGTCTCACCCACTAACCCCCCCCACCCCTTACACTTACCTAAGTCCTCATTCGATCAGGTGCTAAGTTCTCACTCGATATGCTCTCATCTCGAAACAGGCTTTGCTGAGGCAGCGGGAGCCATTTGCTCCCACTGCTGTCAGTCAAATGCTGTGATGTGGAGGTGGGGCTGATGATAAGCCCCCCGTCCGCAGACCCCGACAACAAACGACCAGGGTTTTTGGGAAGAGGCCCTTTTCCTCATCAACATGGAAACAAGGTGCTTTGGGGTGGGGGGGCAAGGCCCCCCCCCCGCTCCAAAGTACCCATTCCCACATGTTGAGGGAATGCGGCCTGGTACAGTTCAGGAGAGGGGGGGGTTCTCTCTCATCCCCATCCCCTTTCCTGACCTGCCAGGCTTCGTGCTCTGATAAGGGTCTGGTATGGATTTTGGGAGGATCCCCACGCCATTTTTTCAGCGTGGGGGTTCCCCTTAAAATCCATACTAGACCGAAGGGCTTGCTATGCTCTTGGAGAGGGAAACGATGACGTTTTTTTTTTTTTACATTTTGTGTGGAGTTCCCCCTATAGATTCATACCAGACACAAAGGGCCTGCATTGTCGAGATCAAAGTTGGATCCCTGTTGAGTGAAGTCGGGCTTCAGGTCGCAGGGCAAAGTCGGATCCACAGTCGTGCGACTGTCGCATATTACCAGTGTGAACCTGGCCTAAGACCTTGAACTAAAATCACTCTCCTGGAGGATCCAGTGGACTATAATTAAAGGATGAACCAGGCAACAGGTACTTTTTCTGACAGCTATATATAATGTGCCTTGAAAAAGTATTCATACCCCTTGACATTTTCCACATTTTGTCATGTTACAACCAAAAACGTAAATGTATTTTATGTGACAGACCAACACAAAGTGGTTCATAATTTTGAAGTGGAAGGAAAATGATAAATGGTTTTCAAATATTTGATAAGTGTGTCATGCATTTGTATTCAGTCCCCTTTACTCTGATACCCCTAACTAAAATCTGGTGGAACCAATTGCCTTCAGAAGTCACCTAATTAGTAAATAGAGTCCACCTGTGTGTAATTTAATTTCAGTGTAAATACTGCTGTTCTGTGAATCCCTCAGATGTTTTTTAGAGAATAGGGATGAGCCCAATGTTGGAGTCTAACAGAAGTTCGACTCGAACATCGGGTGTTCGCCGAATAGCGAACAATTTGGGGTGTTCGCGGCAAATTCGAAAGCCACGGAACACCCTATAAAAGTCTATGGGAGAAAGCTTATACTGTATGCATGGTATTGTCATAAAAAGTGTTTGGGGACATGGGTCCTGCCCCAGAGGACATGCAAAAAAAGTTTTAAAAACATAAGTTTTGTTGGGAGCAGTGATTTTAAAAGTGAAACAATAAAAGTGAAATATTCCTTTGAATTTCGTGCCTGGGGTGTCTATAGTATGCCTGTAACGTGGCACATTTTTCCCGTGTTTTTTTTTTTTTTAAAAGGTTTTTATTATTAGCCATATACACAGTTACAGGAAATAGCATTGCATAGAAATGACAAGTACTTATGTAGGACAGTCTAAAGGAGAAAAGAAAAAAAATTAAAGGGAGAAAGATTCCCTCATTGTACATTTCCATGTCCTTAAAAGTGATAGGGAATAATCCTAACATGGATTCTTCTAAAGTGCATATAGCCTTTTATTTTGTTAACAGAGAACTAATTATTCAAACTTCGGGCTCCTGATCAAAAAAAAACTGAGCAGTGTAGCTAGATTATAGCATATATCGTAAGTTCAGAGCACCATGCCCATCAGAAACTAAAATAATAAAAACCACAAAACTAGGGCATATAAACAAACATAGAAAAAGAACCCTCTCTCCCAAGTGTCGTGTGTCGTTGTCTCCCCATCTCCCCAGATCCACCCGCACCCGAGCTGCACAATACGTCTCATACATTGTATACAGAGGACAAGAAACAGAGTCCCTTACACTTCTCCAGAGTTAGTGTCCCTGGAGTCTACCCAACTACCCCACACTTTATGAAATTTTTTCTTGCTTCCCCTCGCTTCATAGGTCATTTTGTACATCGTAATATTAGCATTGATTAACCCCTTCCAAGCAGATAGAGTGAGTAATTCCCTCTTTATCCAGTTCAGGACAATGAGCTTCCTGGCATAGTAGAAGAGCAGTCTCAGGAAAATTCGCATATTGTTACTCATGATATCATCCTCTATAATACCTAGAAGACACAAGAGTGGGCTGCATATGTTCGGGAGATCAAAGGTGTCGGCAATAAATTGTGTAACCTGCGACCAAAACGGTCGAATCCTATTACAGTCCCACACCATATGCATAAAAGTGCCCTCTGCCACCAAGCACTTATGACAAACAGGGTTCTCTCTTCTGCCCATTCTATATAATCTGTGTGGTGTGTAATACATTTGATGCAGGTATCGCAGCTGTATCAGTTTGTCCCTTGCCGAAATCACAGTAGGGAGATATGACACTAGGACTTCCTCCCACTGGGATTCCGTCAGTTCTGGTATTATCGTAGTCCACTTAAGTCTCGTCTTTTCCTCCCTCGGTCGTATCTTACTCATGAGCATAGTATAGTAGGTAGAGACTAACTTGGTATGTTCAGGATTCAACAATAATGATTCTATCTTAGTGTTTTCTAACACCACTACCCCCGTACCAAACTGCGCCTGAGTGGCATGTCTCAATCTCGTGTACTGAAATCTCCAAGTTTCGGGCACCCCCAGTTCCCTTCTCAAGTGCGTAAACGTTTTCAACTCCCCCCTGTCAAACAGTTGATGTAAATAAACCAGGCCAAATTTGGCCCACCTATGTCCATCTTCCAGCAGAAAGATGTCGGTTAATCTGGGGTTAAACCACAGTGGAGCATTAGGGGACAAGTGCAGGGGGGTGTCCAGAGTGTGTCTCCTACATATCTCAAGCACCGCTTTGGCTGATCTAAGGATCACCATTCCATCTGTTGTCGGGACCTCCCCTCTATGAAAAAAGTTCAGCAATGTCTCATATGATAACAAGGTAAAAAAGTGATAAGCGCTCCAGGTATGTGTCAAATTACAACCAAAATATACACGTGAATGAATGAACCACAATCAAAAAAATGAGTGACCAAACTCAAAATGTGCAGTGCGTACCGAAAAATAATAATAAGAAAATATATATTCAGATGTGAAACACTATAGGGATATCCAATCCTCTGTGAATCTAAAATCACTGTGATGATCACACTTAAATAAATATATAAAAATAAATATATAAAAATGAATATATATACATATATATATATGGAATTGTGTAAAAAGTGAATAAGCAAATGTATAAAAGTGCAACAATGGTGCTGATAAAGCAGTCTATAGGTGGAGATGATGAGATGTTTCCATATTAAGATATCTGTGTAGAAGGCAGCAGTTTGAAAATCCTCATTGGTGTTGTAGTGCCCTTACCATGAAGGTGCTATATGTGCGCATATAGAGATATCCCTCCGGGTCTCCGATCACCCCTGTCCTGGGATCAGTCAGTGTATGTTGTGCCAGCAGCTGTATTCCATGAAGGTGTCCTGGGCGCGTATCTACTGATGTCCTCCGGGTCTCCGGTCACCTTTCTCCTGGGGTCACTTAATTCAAGTCTGTTCTGACTACTGCATACCTCCAAATTATTCCCAATTGTAGTGGTCCAATAGGTAAAACAATGGGGTGGGGAGAAAAGAAGATAGCCTCCAATGGTGTAGTAGGATTAGGAACCCAAAAGTATTTATTGTAGTTAAAAAGCAGGTAGCACAAACAGTGCTTAAAATAGCAGAGCAGCGTTATATATCAAGGTGCAGACGTGGCGTTTAAAATTGCCGCCTTACGTCCGATGGCCTCCGGCTTGTGCGAGTATAATCCTCGGTCTCAACTTTCGACTCCCTACGGCGTTACGTCACGCACCTCGTGACTTCATCAGGGGATTCCTATTGGCTGTCGGGCCGCCGGCTAAATACGCCCAAACCGGAAGTAAACAGACTTCCATTTTCTTGAAGTCCATATTCATGGACATAATGTGTTACAATAAGGGCTGTTATTGGGACGTAACTTGAAGTGTAAATAAACACTTAAACAGATGATTAACATCGCGTTTCATGTATACTCCTAGTGCAGGACTGCAAAGCTTAGAATATTACTTACAGAGGAAACTTAAAAGGGTGCAATCTCATCACAAATAGTGATAGACAATGAAAAAATCGGTCATATGTAATTATGAATAATTACTGTTTGAATGTACACACATGTATATTATTTTAATTTTAACGCCGTAGGGAGTCGAAAGTTGAGACCGAGGATTATACTTGCACAAGCCGGAGGCCATCGGACGTAAGGCGGCAATTTTAAACGCCACGTCTGCACCTTGATATATAACGCTGCTCTGCTATTTTAAGCACTGTTTGTGCTACCTGCTTTTTAACTACAATAAATACTTTTGGGTTCCTAATCCTACTACACCATTGGAGGCTATCTTCTTTTCTCCCCACCCCATTGTTTTACCTATTGGACCACTACAATTGGGAATAATTTGGAGGTATGCAGTAGTCAGAACAGACTTGAATTAAGTGACCCCAGGAGAAAGGTGACCGGAGACCCGGAGGACATCAGTAGATACGCGCCCAGGACACCTTCATGGAATACAGCTGCTGGCACAACGTACACTGACTGATCCCAGGACAGGGGTGATCGGAGACCCGGAGGGATATCTCTATATGCGCACATATAGCACCTTCATGGTAAGGGCACTACAACACCAATGAGGATTTTCAAACTGCTGCCTTCTACACAGATATCTTAATATGGAAACATCTCATCATCTCCACCTATAGACTGCTTTATCAGCACCATTTTTGCACTTTTATACATTTGCTTATTCACTTTTTACACAATTCCATATATATATATGTATATATATTCATTTTTATATATTTATTTTTATATATTTATTTAAGTGTGATCATCACAGTGATTTTAGATTCACAGAGGATTGGATATCCCTATAGTGTTTCACATCTGAATATATATTTTCTTATTATTATTTTTCGGTACGCACTGCACATTTTGAGTTTGGTCACTCATTTTTTTGATTGTGGTTCATTCATTCACGTGTATATTTTGGTTGTAATTTGACACATACCTGGAGCGCTTATCACTTTTTTACCTTGTTATCCTTTTTTGTGTTATGTGAACACTTTTAGATATAGCTGCCCCGGTTATCACTTACATCATTTACACCATTTTCACACACTTTGTTTACTCACAGTAGCGCATTGGAACTAAATATTTAATGTCTCATATGAGGTTGCCACAGCCGCCTCCACCGCTACAGCGGCATTGTTCAGCTGGGGGAACATACGCCAGTGGGCATGAACCAGCTGTGATGCCAGGTAGTATAGACGGAGGTCAGGAATCGCCAGACCTCCCCTCCCCACCGGCAACTGCAACACTGCCAGCGCCACCCGAACTGCCCCACCACCCCACAGAAAGGAGGTCAGCAGGGAGTCGATGTATCTAAAGGTCTTCCTGGGGATGCCTAAGGGGGCATTAGAAAGAATGTACAGGAATTTTGGGAGGAAGATCATTTTAAACAGGTTGGCTCTCCCCAGCATTGTAAGCGGGAGGTCCTTCCATTTTTTCACCCTGTCCTCGAAGTCTCGTATGACTGGCCATAAGTTTGTCTTTGAAAATTTCTCTATAGGCAACTCTACGGTTATTCCTAAGTACTTAAAGCGGTCTGTCACCTGCAGGGGGAACTGAGCAGGGAGAGCTAAATCTGGCTGTGGGTCCAGAGGAAAGAGCGCCGACTTGGACCAATTGATCCGGAATCCAGAGAAATCACCGAACTCCCGGATCAAGGAAAACGCGGTTGCCAGGGAGTCCCCGGGATCACCCAAGTATAGAAGCATATCATCCGCGTATAGTGACACACGTTCCTCCAGATCCCCCACCGTCAGCCGGCAATGTCAGCTCGATCTCTGAGCCTAGTCGCCAGAGGTTCTATGGCTAGTGCGAATAAAAGTGGTGACAGGGGGCAACCCTGCCTAGTTCCCCGCCTGATCGGAAATGAGTCCGAGATGAGGCCATTGACCCTAGCCCTCGGCTCAGCATAGAGCAACCTGACCCAGTTCACAAACCTCAGTCCCAGGCCCAGTTTTAGAAGTAGGGGAAAAAGGTAAGTCCATTCTACGGAGTCAAATGCCTTTTTTGTGTCTAGTGATGCCACCACCCTCTGACCACAGTTAGCATGGGACACTTGCAAATTGACATACAACCTCCTTAGATTCATCTGAGTGCATCTCCCCGGTATAAAGCCGGTTTGGTCTGAGTGGATTAATTTCAGTATTACCGACTGCAATCTACCTGCCAAAATCTTTGCCAACACCTTAACGTTGGTGTTGATCAGAGAAATCGGCCGATATGACTCGCACTCCAGCGGGTCCTTACCCGGTTTCGGAATTACCACAATCAGTGCTTCACGCATCGACTCTGGTAATATGCCCTCCTTTTCTGCGTCACTAAACACCGTTTGGAGGCGTGGGATTAAGCTCTCCCTATGCAACTGATACCATTCGGCCGGGAGGCCATCCAAGCCTGGCGACTTTCCCGGTTTAAAAGAAGCAATGGCACCAGCCACCTCTTCTGATGTTATGGGTTGATCAAGAGCAGCACTTTCACCCTGCGTCAAAGATGGGAGAGTCATTGCGTCTACATAGGAAGAGACGTCCTGAACTGTAGAGCTAGATTGGGACTGGTATAGTGTATTATAAAAGTCCCGGAACGTGGACAGGATATCCTGAGAGTCGCTCACTAATTCCCCGGTCGGGCGCTTAATCTGCAGTATCGATGTAGGGGCATATAAGGGTTTTGCCAAAAATGCCAGCAGACGGCCGCTTTTGTCCCCAAACTCAAAAATGGACCTAGCCTGTTTCAGTTGCAGTTTCATAGTCTGGTCCATTAGTAGTAGTTTATATTGTCTTGTTAAGTCCTGCCATGAGCTATAGGTATCCGGGGATGGGGCCTGAATATACTGTCGTTCAGCAGTTACAGTAGCCTGTTCAGCCTGTTTCACATCTAAATTTAAGGCCCTTGCAAAGTCCCTAGTTTCCTTGGCAAACACCCCCCTCAAAGTTGCTTTAAAAGCGTCCCATTGAATCGGGACTGAGGTGCCGGAGCTATTCTCCCTCCAATATAGGTCAATAGCCGTCTTACATTTGATCTTTACATATTCCTCCTCCAACCACTGCCTTTTCATACACCATAATCGTCTCCCAGCAGGCACACCTAAAGTCAGCGTGACCTCCATTGGAGAGTGATCCGATAAAGCTCTGGGGAGGTATCTAACTCCTGAAACCAGGGGTAATGCATCCACAGAGGTCAGCACCATATCAATTCTAGATAGTGTCCTATGCGTCCCCGAGTAACATGAGTATTCTCTGACCCCAGGGTTGCGACACCGCCACACATCAGTGAGGGCGTAGCTGTCCAACCAGGCGGAAAGAGTATGGCGTGGACCAGTCACACTCCCATGTCTATCGAGTGACCCATCTGACACCACATTAAAATCTCCTAATAGTAGTAGTGGACCCTGGGCCACCTGTATTGCTGCTGTAAGGATTTCCTCCAGTACCTGGAAGGAAAAAGGGGGAGGGACATATACACATACCAGCGTCATGCAGATCCCGAACATTTGGCAGACAAGAACAGCATACCTCCCCTTTGGGTCACTCTTAACCTGTAAAATATGTGCAGCCGCCTTCTTAGTGACTAGAATGGCCACTCCTCTAGAATAAGTAGAATACTCAGCATGTATTACCCTCATCACATTAGATTTTTTCAACGCTAGTACCTTAGAACCTTGGAGATGTGTCTCCTGCAGCATAATAATATGGGGTTTATACCTCTTTATGAAGTCAAAGACAAGGGAACGCTTAATCCTTGAATTCATACCCCGGACATTCCAGGACAACACATTTATCTTACCCGTCATCCTGTAAAGTAACGAATCGCAGGTGCATACCCAGGGCCTCCCCGGACACCTCCAGTGCGGTCCACCATAGCAACCTGGGTGTCGGACAGTGAGGGCCATTCGTCATCCGGAGGCCGTTCCGCGCTGGGGCCCTGTCCCTCTGCCTCATGGCGGCCGCCATCTTGGGACTTCCAGGCAAAGTGGACCGGGCGCTGTTCCGGGGTTGCCATCGGTGCACGGCCGTATTTGACCATCCCTACGTGGGCAGCACAGGATCCGGCGTCGGGGGATGTCTCTGCCTGCGGTGTTCGGCTGCTCTATCGCCCAGGATTAGGTCAGGATTCGTCTGCCCTGCACGGAGCTCCGCACCAGCGCTGCTCACATGTCGGCCGTTGGCTCCGCCCCCACATTTTTCCCGTGTTTAGAACAGTCCCTGCACAAAATGAAATTTCTAAAGGAAAAAAAGTCATTTAAAACTAGCGGCTATAATGAATTGTCGGGTCCCACAATACAGATAAAAGTCATTGAAAGAACAGCATGGGTCCCCCCCAGTCCATTACCAGGCCCTTTGGGTCTGGTATCAATATTAAGGGGAACCCCAAACCAAATTAAAAAAAAAAATTGCGTGGGGGTCCCCCCAAATTCCATACCAGGCCCTTCGGGTCGGTGGTTGTGGGGGTCCGCGGGCAGGGGGCTTATCGGAATCTGGAAGCTCCCTTTAACAAAGGGGACCCCCAGATCCCGGCCCCCCTTGCACCCCTACCATTTCACCAAAAAAGTGTAATTTTTTTTAAAAAAAGCCACAGGAGACAGCTTGGGACAAGTCCTTTATTAAAAAAATATATAACAAATTTCCAGCGATGTATATCCATCTCGAGCGCCGGTTTGAGGAAAAAAAACACAAAAAAAACGCTGCCACCATACGATTGCGCCTCCATGGGAGGTGGCCGCTGAATGACGCTACGCCCACCACAGCTCTTAAATCGCCGAGGGTAGGGCCATCCATGACGTCAAAGGAGGCGGGGTGACCCACGCACGTCACGGGTGGCCCTGCCCTCGACTATTTAAGAGCTGTCACAGGGGGTGTAGTGTCATTGGACGGGAACCTCCCATGGAGGCGGATCGTGGCGGCGTGTTTTTTTTCCCCGTATCCTCCAGTCGAGAATGGATGCACATTGCTTTTCTTTTATTTTTTTTAATAAGGATCTTGTCCCAAGCTGTCTCCTGTGTTTTTTTTTAATTTTTTACACTATTTTGTGACACGGTAGAGGTACAATACCCCGTTACCAATTCACATAGGGGGGGCCAGGGTCTGGGGGTCCCCTTTTTTAAAGGGGGCTTCCAGATTCCGATAAGCCCCCCACCCGCAGACCCCCACAACCAGGGCCGCCATCAGGGGGGTACAGACAGTACACCTGTAAGGGGCCCGGATGGCAACCCCCTTTAAAAAATATTTTTAGGGGTCCAGAGGTTTCCAGGGGCCCGGAGGCCCACAGGGCCCCAGATGGCAATCCCCCTTTTTTTTATTTATTTTTTATATATATTTTTTTATATGTTTGTATTTCTTTTATTTTATAAATACATATACATATTATTAACCACTTGACAACTGGGCACTTAAACACCCTTAATAACCAGACCAATTTTCAGCTTTCGGTGCTCTCACATTTTGAATGACAATAACTCAGTCATACAACACTGTAACCAAATGAAATTTTTGTCCTTTTTTTCACACAAATAGAGCTTTCTTTTGGTGGTATTTGATCACCTCTGCGGTTTTTATTTTTTCCGCTAATAATGAAAAAAGAACGAAAATTTTGTAAAAAAATGATTTTTTTTTCATTTCTATTATAAAATTTTGCAAAAAATTTATTTTTCTTCATAAATTTGGCCTAAAATGTATACTGCTACATATCTTTGGTAAAAAAAAAAAAAATGGGATATTATTTAGTCTGGGTGAAAGTTATAGGGTCTACAAGCTATGGTACCAATTACTGAAAATTGATCAATTTGATCACATCTGATGTACTGACAGCCTCTCTCATTTCTTGAGACCCTAACATGCCAGAAAAGTACAAATACCCCCCAAATGACCCCTTTTTGGAAAGAAGACATTCCAAGGTATTTAGAAAGAGGCATGGTGAGTTTTTAGAAGTTGTAATTTTTTCCCACAATTCTTTGCAAAATCAAGATTTTTTTTTTTTTTTTTTTTCACAAAATGTTCATATTCGCCGGTTATTTCTCACACACAGCATATGCATAACACTAATTACACCCCAAAACACATTCTGCTATTCCTCCCGAGTATGCCGATACCAAATGTGTGAGACTTTTACACAGCGTGGCCACATACAGAGGCCCGACATGCAGGGAGCACCATCAGGCGTTCTGGAGCACCGAGACCAATTCTGACATTTCTCTCCTACATGGAAAAATCATCATTTATTTGCTAGAAAATTGCATAGAACCCCAAAACATTATATATGCTTTTTTAGCAAAAACCCTAGAGAATACAATGGCGGTCGTTGCAACTTTTTATCGCGCACGTTATTTTCGCAGCAATTGTTCGAATGCGTTTTTTGGAAATAAAACGGTTTTGTCCTTAAAAAAAAAAAAAACATTAAAGTTAGCCCAATGTTTTTGCATAATATGAAAGATGAAGTTACGCCGAGTCAATAGATACCCAACATGTCACCCTTCAATATTGCACACGCTTGTGGAATGGCGCCAAACTTCGCTACTTAAAAATCCCCATAGGCGACGCTTTAAATATTTTTACTGGTTACATCTTTTTAGTTGGAGAAGAGCTCTAGGGCCAAAAGTATTGCTCTTGCTCCAACGTTCGCAGCGATACCTCACATGTGTGGTTTTTTTTTTTTTTTTTTCTTTTTTTTTTTTTCCACGTCAGACATAACCACAGCAAGAGACCTGCTCATGATTTTATTCATAATTCTGTCTCTATTTCAGGTATAGCATCATTTGTGGTAGTTTATTTATTTATTTATTTTTTTTTTTTTTTTTTTTGCTTGATTCCATATTTGTTATTCTGCTATTTGCATATTGTTTAAAAAATTATTTTTTTTTTATTTTTTTATTTTTTTTTATTCTCTTTTCCTTTTTTTTTTTTTCCAAACATAGCTTCTTTCAGCCCTTTAGCAATTTAGACAGGCTAGAGCTTTCCTCATATAAACGGGGTCCAACATGCTATCATTACGTGGTGACGTGGCGCAACCCCCCCTCCTAGTCCCTTCCCTCCCCTCCCTCCCCCCCCCCACTACCCTTCCCCCCCCTCCCAGACCATCTCCCGACTCCACCTAGCATTTTTATTGACTGTAATGCTGCATTCTTATTCCTCTCTCATATTTTCTGCGTATTTCCGGGACTTTTTGAAATCAATCCATGTTTCCCAGATGTCCTTATTCCCTACCTTGTTCTTTTCGCCACCGAATTTTACTTTCTCCCTCCTATAGGTCCCCTCTACAGAGTCTATCCACTCCCATATTTGCGGACTTGCCGGGTTTCTCCATTTTAGGGGTATCAATCGTTTTGCAGAGTTCAACAGATGCGGAATTAGTGATCCCCTATATTCGTTCACTGGCGTTTCTCCTCCATGAAAGAGGACTATCCAAGGGTTATTTTCCAGTTCTTTTTTAGTTATCTCTTTTATCAAAGCCAAAACTTTTCCCCAGAACGCTTTGATTTTTACGCAGTCCCACCACAGGTGGGCCATCGTTCCTCTTGCCTCACAACCTCTCCAGCATTCCTCTGCCTCCCCTACTCCGAATTTGGCCATTTTATCTGGGGTGATGTACCACCCTGTCAGGCACTTGAAATTCATCTCGGCGGTTTTTACATCAACCGCCGAAGTATGAGTCAGGTTAAGGATTCGTCCTATGGTCGTCTTCCCCCTTGGGACTCCCAGGTCTCTCTCCCATTTCTGTATGTAGTTTAGCGTATCCGACTCGTCTATTTTCTGCAAATATTTATATACTTTGGAGATATTTCCTTTTGAGCTTTCGGTACTGCACAACTGTTCCAGTATAGTGTACTCCTCTCGTGACCTCAATGGGTGTGGGAGGCACTTAACGAATGACACCAACTGAAGGTATCTCCACTCGCTGAGTGCCTCCATTTCAATCCTGATTTCGTGGAGGGTCATAATTTTGCCCTCTAGTGTTATGTCTTTTAACTGTGTTCTGTTTTTGATCCACTTACCCCCTATCTCTTTAGTCCCAGGTGCAAAATATTCGTTTTCTTTCAAATCCATAAGGGGTGAGTTGAATTTAGTTTTTAATTGTTTGTGTAGTCGATCCCATATCCTTAAAGCATTGTGTGTGATTGCGTGTGTTGACGTGTATAGGGTTCTACGGTGTGGAGGATTCCAGATTAATCTCCCTAACTGTGCTCTCGCTAACGTGCATTCAATACTTATCCACCTTTTATCCTGTGACTCTTTAGCCCATTCTATGACACGTGTGAGGACCGAAGCGTTATAGTATAATCTAATGTCAGGTACAGCCAGGCCGCCTTTTTTCTTGGTTCGTTTTAGTATTTGGGCAGAGACTCTGTGTTTTTTATTGTTCCATATGTACTTCATTAGGAGGGAATTCATTATTTTAATATATGACGGAGGCAAATAAATTGGGACCATTTGGAATTTATACAAAATTTTGGGGATAAGTACCATTTTTACCACATTTATCCTCCCAAACCACGATATTGGTCTATTATATATAGTTTTAATTTCTCTTTTGATTTCATCGAGAAGGGGGATAAAGTTTATTCTATATATTTTTTTCAAACTATTTGCCATTTTAATCCCCAAATATTTTATCTCTCTTTGCCAGGAGAAGTTGTATTTCTTCCGCAAGTATAGTTCTTCGTCCTTGTGGATGTTAATATTCAAAATCTCCGTTTTTGTTATATTCATTTTAAAGTTTGAGACCTCGCCATATTGTTTTAAGGTATCTATTAACTTCGGGAGAGTGACTCTTGGGCTGCTTATGTAGAATAATACATCATCTGCGAAGGCTGACAGTTTATGCTCGTCTTCACCTACTTCTATCCCATAGATTTCTGGGTTTTGTCGGACCATCGCCAGGAGGGGTTCCAATGATAAGACAAAGAGGATGGGAGATAGGGGGCATCCCTGCCTAGTCCCATTTTTCATCTCAAAAGGAGCGGATAAGGATCCGTTAATTTTGATCCTTGCACACGGATGGAAATATAGAGTTTTGATTCTCCTTATCATCCCTGGACCTAATCCTATAAATTCTAAGGTTTGTATCAGGAATCCCCAGTCTACCCTGTCGAAAGCTTTCTCAGCATCAACCGACAGGAATAGACCGGGGGTCCCACTTTCTTTGATCTGCTCCAGGAGAAGAAGCGCCCTCACACCATTGTCTTTTCCCTCCCTCCCAGGTATAAAACCTACCTGGTCTGGGTGGACGATAGCTGTCATCGCTCCCTTCATTCTTTCCGCTAAAATTTTTGCATACAGTTTCGTATCTGCATTCAGGAGTGAAATCGGTCGATAACCCGAGCAAGTCGTATTGTCCTTTCCCTCTTTTTTGATCACTGTAATCGTTGCTGTTAAAGCCTCTCTACTCATTTCATAATCAGTTCCAAGACCATTAAAGTATTGGCAAAGTCTGGGGATTAAGATGGTGCTGAACTTTTGTAGGTAGGCAGATGTAAAGCCATCTGGCCCGGGGCTTTTCCCCTTAGGAGTATTTTTTAAGGCCTCCCTTATTTCCTGTTCCGTTATTGAACCTTCCATCTCTTCTACCTCCTTTTCTTCTAATTTTGGGAGATTGGCTAACTGTAGTATTTCCCTACTCTTATCCATTTTTTCGCGTGGGCACCTGATCTTTTGTTGGATATCGTAAAGTTCTTCGTAGTACCCCCGGAATACTTCTGCTATTTTATTTGTCGCATGTACTAAGTCACCATTCCTGTCTCTGATTTTTTCTATAAAATTCCTAGTTTTCTTTTTTCTTACCATTCTAGCCAAATTTTTACTAGGTTTGTTTCCCCAGACATATCTTTCTCTCTCTGTCCGGTCTATATATTTCTTAGTTTCTTGTTCCGCCAGAGCTCTGTATTCATCCCTACTTATACTCAACTTATGAAATATTTCCCCTTTTTGCCCCTGTGATTTATGCGCCTGTTCTAGCCGATATATCTCCTCCCTTAATGTTTTTAATTTACTCGTTCTTATTTTATTTTTCCTTGCCCCTTCTACGATGAAGATTCCCCTTATATACGCTTTATGGGCCTCCCAAAGAGATGCTCTGGAGATACCCTCCTTATCGTTCTCCAGAAAATACCATTCCAACTCTTTCTGTATCCTCTCCACTACCTCCTCGTCCCCCAACAGACTCTCATCCAATCTCCATTCTGGTGGTGTGTCTTTTTGTATAGAAGTTTTTATTTTTAAGGTTATAGGGGCGTGGTCTGATAACGTCATGATCTCACACCTTGCTTCTATCACACTCTCCAGAAGTCTGTGGTCGACGAGGACGTAGTCTATCCTCGAGTACGTCCCATGCACAGGTGAGAAAAACGTGTAGTCACGGGCCCTCGGATTGAGGATCCGCCATACATCCACCATTTGATTTTGTGTCATTTGTTTTATCAGTATTTTTAGTTGTTCACTATTTGTCCCCTGTGCACAGGACGTACTATCGAGGCTTGGACTCATACAGAAATTGAAATCTCCCATCAAAACTACATGTCCCTCTTCAAATTCTTTTAGTTTTCTCATAATTTTACTCATATATTTAACCGAGTTTACATTGGGGGCGTACACATTAGCTAGGGTATAGATCTCTCCTCCAAGTTTTATTTTCAGGAACAGAAATCTCCCCTCCGGGTCTGTTTGTCTATCCACCAGTGTAAATCGGATTCTGCGAGCGAATCCAATAGCAACCCCCCGAGATCGCGATGAGATTGTATCCCCATAATACCATATCGGATATTCTGTTGAGTAGAGCTTTATATTGGATTCCAAGGTAATATGGGTCTCTTGAAGGTAGGCAATGTCTGTTTTATACTGTGTTAATTCACAGAGAATTTTGTGTCTTTTAATATGGGAGTTTAGTCCCTTTACATTATATGAGAGAAACTTGACATCTGTCATATATCTCTTTTTTTTTTTTTTTTTAAGTGTTTGGGATATTTTCTTGTGAAGTCGGTCAGATGGTCTCCCTACCTCCCCCCTCCCCCCCACTCTTCCCATTCCCTCCTCCTCCCTCCTCCATCCCATCTCCCCTCCCTCCCCCCTCCCCCCTCCCCCCTCCCTCCCTCCTTCCCCATCCCCCCTCCCTCCCTCCTCCCCCCTGGCCTATTCTTGGCCTATGAGCCTTGGAAGGGCAATTCCTCGCCTTCACCCTCAACTCCTCTGATAGTGGTGGTGCTCGTGCACTCCCTAGACTCCCCCCCTCCCCCTCCTCCCCCTCCTCCCCCCCCCGGTCCATGCTCCCGGAGATCCAGACAACTCATAGCCACACTAATCCACCCAAGTCGACAAGTCGGGGGGTTCTAGCTGCATTTTAGAGCAGAAATCATTCAGTTCTTCTGGAAATCTTAATCGAGCCGTTTTTCCTCCCTTAATGCCTATTAGGCATGCCGGGAAGCCCCATTGGTACTTTATATTTTGTGCCCGCATCAGCTCTAAGAGTGGTTTCAATTGTCTTCTCCTTGCCAGCGTTTCCTTAGATAGGTCAGAGAATATTTGTAAGTCAGTCTCTCTGTATCTCAGGGGGGGTTTCCCCCTAAGTCTTCTCCAGATTTCTGCTTTATCAACAAAATTCTTGAACCGAACTACGACATCTCTTGGCCCATATCTATCTATCATCTGGGGATTTCCCACTCGATGCACTCTTTCAATTTTGAGGGGCTTCGTTTCTGCTGGTCTCTCAAGTAAAGGGCAAAAAATTGTATTCATGATCTCCATGAGGTCTTCCTCCTTTTCCTCTACTATCGCTCTGACTCTAAGGTTCTGTCGCCTGTTGCGATTCTCCTGGTCCTCTATCCTGTAGGCCGCCACTCTCTGGCTCTCGGTCAGGGCCCTAACCTGCCCCTTCAGGGTGTTTATTTCTTGATCCTGTTCCTCTAATCTCCTTTCTGTCTCTACTACCCTTTCTCTAAGTCCTCCGAGGTCCTCTCTCACCTTATTGATCTCTGTCTTTATGACATTTTCCATCCTTAATAGCATAGCATTCATTTCTGCCTTTGTGGGGGGCTGTGTGTCCTGTAAGTCCGAGACCAACACTTCCGTGTTATTATGATCTTGCTCGCTTTCTATTGTAGTTTCACCCTTAGAGCTCTCCGTACTACTTGCTCCCTTTTTTAATTCATTCTTCTTCTTTTCAATCTTTTTTGCAAGCCCCGGACTTTTAAGGCTCCCCTCTTGAGTCATATATTGCTGTATGGAGCTATTCCCCGAGTTATTCTTAGTGGGTTTTAAGGTGACCCCTCTCGTCGATCTATTCATTTTATTGGAGGGTCTAATTCTCTTCCCCAGTTTGAATAAGGACTTTTTACAGTCTACGATATATTATTACTTAGCCTTGCCTAAGCTCCTCTGTGTGGGAATATCTATTCCCCCCTCGCTATTCTCTCTACTCCCCTCAGGAGAGGGGATATGGCGGAGCGGGTAGAGAGGAGATAAGAGAGACGGAAGAGACGGCCGAGAGCCCCCTGAAGGAGAGGGAGTACAGTAGAAGGGTCCCCAGAAGGAGACACAGAGTGGAGGGACCGAGCACAATACCCCGGAGTGGGGGTATCCAGCTCTATTACCACCGTGGTCAAGCCAGCTGTAGCTTAATCTTTCTATGTGAGGGCTGTCCGCCGTGTATTTTTATGGCTTAAGCAGCGGTGATTTCTCTGGTGTGTCCTCCTTACCCAGGGTAACCTTTCTCCGGGTTGGATTTCCCAAGCATCCAGTGAGGTTTTATATGTGTGTCTGTGCTTTGAGTGAAAGCAACTCTTTAAACTGTTGAGGCTTGTCTTCACTGGGTTGTACTCTGCATATAGTTCTGTGTGTTATAATTTATACGGCCAACTTGCGGCGAGAAGTTACCCAGGGGCTTAATCTGATAAGATGCGGTATCTCTTATAGGCACCTGGTGATATATCTCAATTCAGAGTCTCTTAACGCACTGATACCTTAGCGCACGGTACATTGCCGTGCTAGTCTCTCTGTGTATTCCGCGTTAGTTGATCACTGCGCCTCATTTACATACAAGGATAGTCCTGCTACTTTATAGGTTATTGTATATATACAGTCATACTGGTAAGATAGACAAAACAACAAAAAAAAACAAGTGTCCAGCTCGCTCCACTACATATAAGATTTCTGCCACAAGTCTCTTCCCTGGGATCGTTGTAACTTAGGTCCCATCTCTTTAGGTAAACTTGTCGACTTGACTTAACGAAAATCAATAGATCACACGTAAAATTTCAACATCATACTTTTCTCTGCGGCAATAACCAATAATTTAGCCCTAATTAACCCCATACGTGACATCTATCCAGTACATGCCCTGGGCTAGTGATTACTGGTAACCGCTCCTGACCACCACATTGATGATACTGAAAAAAAAAGTCCTTTTGGCTCCGTGTTATATCACAATGGCAGAGTATTTCACTCTAACCTGTTCAGCATTAACTCATTGCACAGTTGGTAGGATATTTGCTAGGAAATCCCCATTATCTCCTGAGCTGCGGCTCTTGCTAGAAATTCCCCTTTATCTCCTGGCTGCGGTATCCACAGACAGTCCCATCACAAGAACACAGGACCGGGGGGAGTAGGGGGGGCCTCGGGAGTTAGGGGGGGGGGGTATGCGGGATGGCACCCAACCCTGCTCGGCTCCGCAGAGCGCCTCACCCAACCTCAGGACCTCCTATTGCTGCCACTGCCGACGCTGTCGATACTCCTTTCCTGGATCATCCTCGCTCGTGGCGGCGCGTCCTCCGTCCCCAGCTGCTGACTGCGCGGTGCTAGCCAATCACGCGGCTTCGTCCAGGTCACGTGGTGTCCCTCTGGGTCCCGTCTGGAGGATCCCTAGATAGGCCGGCCAGAGCAGGGCTGAGTCTCCGACTCGTTCACCGGGGGTGTCAGCCTCTCACGCTGGCATCCACCGGTCCGAGGCTGATTTCGTCGGCTCTCCGCTCCCGCTGCCACACGCCATAGAGTGCTCCGGCACCTCCCACCCTCACGTTCACGTGCGTCACGTCCTCATCTGAGCCGTTGCATTGGCTACATTCTAATGAATAGGCTGCTGTGCCCGCTCAAAAAATGGCACACATGTGTGGTTTGAACACCGTTTTCATATGTGGGCGGGACTTACGTGTGCGGTCGCTTCTGTATACGAGCACGCAGGAACAGGGGCGATTTAAAAAAAAAAATATTTTTATTGTTCATTTCACTTTATTTATTTTAGTTTGACACGTTTTTCCCCAAAAATAAATGTTTTGATCACTTTTATTCCTATTACAAGGAATGTAAACATCCCTTGTAATAGGAATATAGCATGACAGGTCCTCTTTACAGTGAGATGTGGGGTCTTATTGACCCCACATCTCACCTCTAGGCTGGGAAGCCTGAAAAAAAATTAAAAAAAATAAAACGATCCTGGTTTCGATCGTAGCGGTGAGTCAGAAGAGGCACCAGAGGGAGAAGGGAGGGGAGACGTCCCCTTTCGCCTCCCGTAAAAACGATCAAGAGGCGGAACAGCCGACATGATTGTTCTTACGGTGTAGGGAATCGCCGGCTGAAAAAAATGATATCTGAATGATGTCTGTAGCTGCAGGCATCATTTAGATATCCCTGCACAAAGTCAAGGACGTCATGACGGCCGGCGGGCGGGAAGTGGTTAAAACGCATTTTATTCCCAGAGTATTTTCTGGGTACTGCAGAGTATTAGCCGGGGTATTGCAGAGTATTGGTGTTGGGGTATTGCAGAGTATTGGTGTTGGGGTATTGCAGAGTATTGGTGTTGGGGTATTGCAGAGTATTGGTGCAGGGGTATTGCCGAGTATTGGTGCGGGGGTATTGCAGAGTATTGGTGCGGGGGTATTGCAGAGTATTGGTGCGGGGGTATTGCAGAGTATTGGTGCGGGGGTATTGCAGAGTATTGGTGCGGGGGTATTGCAGAGTAATTGCGCAGAGTAATTGTGCAGGGGTATTGCAGAGTATTGCCGGGGAGCAATGCAGAGTATTGCCGGGAGCAATGCAGAGTATTGCCGGGGAGCAATGCAGAGTATTTCCGGGGAGCAATGCAGAGTATTGCCGGGGAGCAATGCAGAGTATTGCCGGGGAGTAATGCAGAGTATTGCCGGGGAGTAATGCAGAGTATTGCCGGGGAGTAATGCAGAGTATTGCGCAGGGGGGTATGCAGAGTATTGCGCAGGGGGTGGTATGCAGAGTATTGCGCAGGGGGTGGTATGCAGAGTATTGCGCAGGGGGTGGTATGCAGAGTATTGCGCAGGGGGTGGTATGCAGAGTATTGCGCAGGGGGGTATGCAGAGTATTTCGCAGGGGGGTATGCAGAGTATTTCGCAGGGGGGTATGCAGAGTATTGCGCAGGGGGGTATGCAGAGTATTGCGAAGGGGGGTATGCAGAGTATTGCGCAGGGGAGGTATGCAGAGTATTTCGCAGGTGGGGGGTATGCAGAGTATTTCGCAGGTGGGGGGTATGCAGAGTATTTCGCAGGTGGGGGTTATGCAGAGTATTTCGTAGGGGGGGTATGCAGAGTATTGCGCAGGGGGGGTATGCAGAGTATTGCGCAGGGGGGGTATGCAGAGTATTGCGCAGGGGGGGTATGCAGAGTATTGCGCAGGGGGGTATGCAGAGTATTGCGCAGGGGGGTATGCAGAGTATTGCCGGGGGTATGCAGAGTATTGTAGGGGGGGTATTGCAGAGTGTATTGCACAGTATTGCAGAGTATTGTAGGGGGTATGCAGAGTATTGCAGAGTATTGTAGGGGGTATGCAGAGTATTGCAGAGTATTGTAGGGGGTATGCAGAGTATTGCAGAGTATTGTAGGGGGTATGCAGAGTATTGCAGAGTATTGTAGGGGGTATGCAGAGTATTGCAGAGTATTGTAGGGGGTATGCAGAGTATTGTAGGGGGTATGCAGAGTATTGCAGAGTATTGTAAGGGGGGGTATTGCAGGGGGTTTCAGGGATGGCTGAGCAGGGATGGATGGATCTGTGACTGCAATAGTCACAGATCCATCCACAGCGCTGCTGACACCCGCGCTCCCCCCTCTCACACTGTACCGCTCGGTACAGAGAGAGGAGGGAGGAACCGGCGTCATCAAAAGACGCCGGTTTGTTTACATGTGATCGCTCCGTCATTGGACGGAGCGATCACATGGTAAACGGCCGCTATCAGCGGCCGTTTACCGCGATTCGTGATCGGCCGGGTCCTCTGGACCCGGCGGTCACGGATGTTCCCGTGTGCGCGTCCCAGGGGACGCGCGGGAGACGGACTCTGGGAGGACGTACATTGACGCCCTCCTAGAGTTAACCACCCGCCCTGTAGACGTATATTGTCTATAGGGCGGTTACTAAGTGGTTAAAGGGCCCAGAGGTACCCAGGCCCCCGAATGGCAACCCCCCCCCTTTTTTTATAAAAAAATATATATATTTTTTATATTATTTTATTTTATATATATATATATATATATATATATATATATATATATATATATATATATATATAGTTTTTATTAAAGGGCTCAGAGGTCCCCAGGGCCCCATGTGGCAAACCCTCTTTTTTTTTTTTTATAAATGTTTATTTTTTTATTTTTGTCTATATTTTTTTTATTATTAAAATGCCCAGAGGCCCCCAGGGGCCCAGGGTTCCCGGATGGCAACCCCCCCTTTTTTTATGTATTTTTTATAAATGTTTATTTTTTTTATATATTTTTTTTTATTAAAGGGCCCAGAGGTTTCTTTTTTCTTTTTATTAAAGTGCCCAGAGGTCCCCAGGCCCCCGGATGGCTACCCCCCTTTTTTTTATCATTTATTTTATATATATATATTTTTCTTTATTTCTTCTTTTTTTTTGTAAAGGCCCCCCCCCGCTTCTCAATTTCAGGCGAGAGCACCCCCCCCCCGGTTTTCCTGCTCCAGGGGGCCCATGCCTGAAGCTATGTAAGGGGCCCCACCAGGCAAGGGTTGTGGGGATGATCTCCTTGTCCCCATCAACATGGGGACATGGTGCTTTGGACCCCAAAGCATCCTCCCCATGTTAAGGGCATGTGGCCTGGTACAGTTCAGGAGGGGTGGGGGCGCTCTCTCTTTTCCTGCAGCCTGCCAGGTTGCGTGCTTGGATAAGGGTCTGGTATAGATTTTTGGGGGGAACCCCGCGCCATTTTTTTCAATTTTGGTGCAGTGTTCCCCTTAAAATCCATATCAGACCCTTCAGGTCTGGTATGAAACAGGGACTGTTCTAAACATGGGAAAATTGTGCCACTTCACAGGCATACTGTAGACACCCCAAGGTACGAAATTTAAAGGAATATTTAACTTTTATTGTTTCACTTTAACCATTATTAAAATCACTGCTCCCACAAAATGGCCGTTTTTAAAACTTTTTTTGCATTGATACATGTCCCCTGGGGCAGGACCCGGGTCCCCAAACACTTTTTATGACAATACCTTGCATATTAACCTTTAAAAATAGCACTTTTGATTTTTCACGTTTGTGTCCCATAGACTTTAACGGTGTTCGAACCAATTTTTTGCCTGTTCGCATGCTCTGCTGCGAACCGAACTGGGAGGTGTTCGGCCCATCCCTATTAGAGAACCTTAGTGAACAAACAGTATCATGAAGGCCAATGAACACACCAGACAGGTCAGGGATAATGTTGTGGAGAAGTTTATAGCATTAAAAAAATATCCCAAACTTTAAACATCTCACGGAGCACTGTTCAATCCATCATTCAAAAATGGAAAGAGTATGGCACAACCGCAAACTTACCAAGACATGGCTATCCACCCAAACTGACAGGCTGGACAAGGAGAGCATTCATCAGAGAAGCAGCCAAGTGGTTAAAGGAGTTCTCTGACCTAAAACTTTTAACCCCCGCTGTGCCCGGGCTGTAAAACTATACAAAATAAACTGTCACTTACCTGCCTACGATCCCCCGTTGTTCCGATATCGCCGTCCCGTTCTCCGGTCCCGGTCTCTTCCGCTTCCTGTGTGTCGGTGACTCATAGTGCGCTCAGCCTATCAGCGGCCGCGACGGGACATTGCTGCGGCCGCTGATAGGCTGAGCGCACTATGAGTCACCGACACACAGGAAGCGGAAGGGGCCCGGGACCGGAGAACGGGACGGCGATATCGGAACAACGTGGGATCGTAGGCAGGTAAGTGACAGTTTATTTTGTATAGTTTTACAGCCCGGGCACAGCGGGGGTTAAAAGTTTTAGGTCAGAGAACTCCTTTAACTCTAGGAGCTGCAGAGATCCACAGCTCAGGTGTGGAAAAATAAATGAATAAAAAATGAAAATTATTGCGACCACCACATCTAAGAACTGACTGTTAAGCTGCAATAAACCATTTGCAGAGATAAATGGACAGATATCTCTTTCAGTTTAGACAAGCGCCCTTTTGATGAAGGTGCATTACTGTGGCGCCCCCTTGTGATTTGGTCAACACAGTGTTTTTTTAGGTATGCTACTTGGCATAAGTTGTTAAAATATTATTTTGGATAGCGATTGATTACTATTTTTTACAACAGCCGAGTCTTTTCTTTCCTTCCTGCGGTCACTGTTATCACTGGGGACAATATGAGATGGCATTCGGATTGTGGTAATGGATGGAGCATGCCTCCTACCTTCCAAAGAGGAGCATGGTCGGCAATGGGTAAGCACATGGTGGTATTATAGTTTTCTGTAATTATTTTGTTTGTGTTACTTGAATATCTAATTTTGTTTGTACAGTGTTCTATGAAGCTACATAAATCTCCCGAAGAAGCCCAGAGGGAAGAAACATGTAGAAAGTAACTTTCAATAATCTGTTAAAGCAGACACTTATTTTTTTTTGTGTTTTGGAACCTGTACGTGAGCTCAAATGCTTGATTTGGAAAATTCAAGATAACATACAATTAAAAGATGTTACGGAGCAAAACAAACTGTTAACTTTTCAGGAACTAAAAAATAAAGAGAAAATTATTTTGATTGGCGCATGGCGGTACGCGCAATTAAAACATTTTTTCGAAAGACTCCCCCAGCCTATTCGATCAGAAGTAAATCTTCAGCCCCCTTGAAAAATTATGCGAGGGAAAGGCTGAAAAGGGGACAATCTCTAAGGCCTTGTACACACGATCAGTCCAATCCGATGAAAACGAACTGAAGGACCGTTTCATCAGTCCAAACTGACCGTGTGTGGGCCCCATCAGTCCGTCATCCTTTGGTCGCAAAATTGAGAACCTGCTTTAAAATTGATCCGATGTACGCCTAACCGATCGGTCCAAACCGATGGTTAGTACGCAAAAGCATCGGTTCAAAACCCGCGCATGCTCAGAATCAAGTCGACGCATGCTTGGAAGCATTGAACTTCGATTTTTTCAGCACGTCGTTGTGTTTTACGTCACCGCGTTGGACTCGATCGGTTTTTGAACCAATGGTGTGTAGGCACATCAGACCATCAGACCATCAGTCCTCAGCCTTCGGACCGTTCTCATCGGATGGACTGATCGTGTGTACAGGACCTTAGACATATAAGATCTTGAATGAGTCAAAATCGCGGGGGTGCCCCGCTATACATCAAGAAATGGGAGGAGGAGTTGTGCTCCTGTGTAAATGAGCACGAGATCAACCAATTAATTAAGACATGCTAGGGGGGCGTGGCCAAGATGGCGATCTAGGAGGAAGCAGGATCCAGAGCTCTGCTGGAATTTCGCCTATTATCCGTACCTTGGGCTACTTTCTTGGCTGAAACTCACTAACCTGTCTCCGGATGCCCTACCGGACCAGACACAGGGGGAAGAGGCTTCATTTTCCGCTGACTGTGGAAGATACAGCCGCGCGGGTGGAGGAGCACGTGGTGGTCTCCCCTAGGAGTGGCCGCAGCATGGCATCGCAGACGGAGTCGGCGGAGCCGTCGGTCGGGACGGGGCTCGGTTTCCCGGAGGTCATGGCGGCAATCGCTGCCTGCCAAGCCGCCCTGACCACGAAGATTGAGGCTGTGCAGATGGATGTCGGTATCATCCGACAAGATATGGACAAACTCCGGTCACGAGTATCGGAGGTGGAGGAGCGCGTTGGGCAAACGGAGGACGACGTCGCGGAGCATACTGCTTCCATCCGTGTTCTTCAGACGAAAGTGCGGGCCCTGGAATACAAAGTGGACGACGCCGAGAACCGAAACAGGAGGAACAATCTCCGGATGGTCGGCCTGCCCGAGGGCGCGGAAGGGAAGAATCCTACGGTCTTCGTGGAGGAGTTGCTGAGGGGCCTGTTGCCGGCGGCACAGCTTTCTGCTTATTTTACGGTGGAGCGGGCTCATCGGATCCCTCCAGCCCCTGGACCGCCTGGAGCCCGTCCCCGCACTCTGATTTTCCGGCTGCTCAACTTTAGGGATCGGGATGAGGTACTTCGCGCTGCTCGCAAGGCGGGTGAGTTGCGGTACCAGAATGGCACCTTGCTTCTTTTTCCCGACTACTCACTTGAAACCCAGAAGCTCCGCCGAGCCTTTGACCATGTTAAGGCCGGGCTGCGGGCACGGAACATTAAATACAGCATCCTTTTCCCTGCAAAGCTGAGGGTCCAGGATGGTGAGACTGTCCAGTTCTTTACCTCTCCCCGGGATGCCGCGGCCTGGCTGGAGTCGCTGCCCCCTCCTCACTAGCCATCGATGGGTTACAGCCTGTTTGCCTGTTAGAAGATTGAGAATGTAAAAACCCACTCAGTTGCTGTTGTGTACTCTTGTGCTGTCGGGATGGATTGTGTCTAACCTACATGGCTGTGTCTCTGTACTGGTTGGGCCCGGAGGATGTTTGGTGCCACGTACTGTTGGACCGATGCTTTTCCCGCCTTCTGCTTCCCCCGGGCTACATGGTTGCTCAGTCTTGGCTCCTCTGCGGTTTACTTCCTGGTGCAGATTACCGCTGTGCCTGCTCATGACTGCCCTCCCTATTATGTTCTCTCCCCCCCCTGTATTTTATTGTTGGGGGGGCTCATCGCCTGGATGGACTACTACTTCGGTTCCTCTTTCATATATTGAACAATTTTTCTTTATTAAAAAATTTTTTATTTTTTATTTCTTTGCCATCACTTTATGGGGAATGCACTGCGACAGCACAATTGACTGTTTATGGTGGGTTTTATAGTTGAAACATGCAACCTAAGTTAGTGCCCCTGAGATTGCTCAGGAGAACAAATCTATACTTGCTTACCAGCATCTCTGTTGATCTGCTGGAGGTTTCATTTCGCTTTAAGCGCGCGCCCTCTATAGACTACTCTTGTTGTGGGGAGTTGGGGATATGATACATCACCGGTACTTGCTGGGGATGTGGGGTGGGGGGGAACAGTTTCTGCCGTTGCAGATCAGGGGTTTTTTTTTTGTTGGTTTTATTTTGTTGTTTTTTCTACCACAGGAGTTGCTCTTCTATGCTTGGAATTCTGTTGTTCTACAAATGTACAGTATATGCAGTACCATATTTATTGTTTTCACTAAGTGCCTGCACAGGAGGGTGGTTTGGGTGCCTCCCTTGCCCCTGGGGCTGTCTGGGGTGGTGGGGGGGACTGAGGACCAGGCTCTCTTATTTCCTACCGGTAGATATGGCTGACATCTCTATTATCTCTTGGAACGTCAGGGGTCTCAATTCTGCCACCAAACGATCATTGGTCCTGAAATACCTGCAGAGGTACAACCCCCACATCTGTATTCTACAGGAGACGCATCTTACGGGAAACAGGATCCTCGGCCTCCGGAGGGCGTGGGTTGGGCCACACTACCACTCTACTTATTCCAACTATGCCAGGGGGGTTAGCCTGTTGGTCCGCAGGTCCCTTTCCTTTCAGGTCCTGGATGTTCGTACAGATCCGGGGGGTAAATATGTTATTGTGCATGCTTTGATTCACACTAAGAGATTGGTCCTGGTGGGGCTGTACCTCCCTCCTCCTGCCACGACTCAACTGTTGTATGACATTATGCAGATTGTGATGGGATTTGATACTCGGGAAGTGTTTCTTTTTGGGGATTTTAACATGGTGCCGTCACAGGACATGGACAGACTGCACGCGGTGGCCCGCCCCTCCTCAGAATTAAACAGCTGGGCTGATACCTTTGGCCTCACGGACGTGTGGCGACACTTTCACCCTCAGGATAGGGAGTACACGTGTCACTCTACCTCGTATAGGGCTCTCTCCCGTATTGATCTGGCATATGCCTCCCCTGGTGCCCTGCACTGGACGAGGGAGGCTAGGCATTTGCCACGGGGAATCTCTGATCATGCCCCTCTCCTCGTCACTGTCGCTCTAGCCAGGTCCCCTGGTTGGAAACTTTGGCGTCTGTCAAGGTTCTGGGCTATAGATGATAGGCTACAGGAACCCATGGCTGAGGCAGTCTGTAACTACTGGTTGCAAAACGGGCAATCCGCAGGTGGTCTGGTGCTTTGGGATGCCTTTAAGGCTTGGGTACGGGGAGAATATATATCCAACATTTCTTCCCTGCGAAGGGAGGCTTCCCAGTCCTTGGAGGACCTGGAGGCTGAGGCCGCAAGGTGTGAATCCGCTTATATTCAGTCCCCTAGTGTCTCTGCCCACATACCCTGGGAGAGGGCCCTCCGGGACCTCTCCTTGCATAATGTGGAACAGACGCAGAAATCTATGCTGTACTCTAAGCAGAGAATTTTCGAATATGGTAATAAGAATGGGAGACTGTTGGCTTGGCTAGCGAGGACCCAGGCGGCCTCCACGCACATTGCGGGCGTGCGGGACGCCCAGGGTACTCTGGTCTCCTCCGCGGAGGACATTAGTGCCAGGTTTGTCGAGTTCTTTCGGGGTTTGTATTCCTCGAGGGTGTCTTTTTCCCCGTCGGAATTGCAGGACTACCTGGACTGTGTTCCCTTTCCTGCCCTGTCGGATGAAAATAGGGAGCTCATGGACAGGGCCATTTCCCTAGAGGAGGTTCAGGCTGCAATCGGAAGTCTGCAGAGTGGTAAGACCCCGGGTGCGGATGGGCTCCCTACGGAATTCTATTCCCAGCATGCGGAGCTCCTTGCCCCCAGGCTCACATCCCTCTTCTCTGGACTATTGGAGACAGTCTCTGTACCTGAGTCTATGGAAGAGGCCATTATTGTTCTGATCCCCAAGCCTGGTAAGGACCCCCAGGACTGTGCTTCCTATAGGCCCATTTCTTTATTAAATGTGGACGCCAAGATACTGGCGAAAGTGCTGGCCACCCGCCTGTCGTCGGTCATATCCACCCTGATTCATGTTGATCAGACCGGATTCATGCCGGGCAAGGGCACGGATATAAATATCCGGCGTCTATTCCTAAATCTGTCTGTCACTCATGATAATGCCGGGTCCCGGGTGATTGCCTCCTTAGATGCCGAGAAGGCATTCGACTCGGTGGAGTGGGATTACCTGTGGGGAGTGTTGCAACATTTTGGCTTTGGTCCTGGTTTCCTGCGATGGATCCAGCTGCTCTACCGGGCGCCAAGGGCCAGGGTGCGCACCAACGACTGGGTCTCCGAATCCTTCCCCCTGCATAGGGGCACTCGGCAGGGGTGCCCTCTGTCCCCCGGTCTGTTTGCTCTGGCCCTGGAGCCCCTGGCGATTTTAGTCAGGGAGTATCCGGGGGTCCGGGGGATGCAGATTGGTGGTTTAGAGGAGAAAATCTCCCTTTATGCAGACGATGCCCTTCTCTATCTAAATGATGCTGGTCCTTCCCTATCCGCTGCCCTTAAGTTGTTTGACACCTTTGGATCCTTCTCCGGGGTCCGTATAAATTGGTCTAAATCGGTCCTTTTTCCCCTGGACGCTCGACCTACGGATGGATTGACCCCTGCTTCTTTACAGTGGGTTTCGGAGTTCAAGTATTTTGGGGTGATGGTTGCTAGGGCTCCTTCCCAGTACCTCTCACTTAATATACTTCCGCTACTTCAGCTGCTGAGGGAGCGGTGTCGGTCTTGGTCTGGTCTACCACTAAATTTGATTGGCCGCATTAACATCATAAAGATGATTTTACTACCCAAATTTAATTACCTATTTCGGAATAGTCCGGCCTGGATCCCGGCATCGTTCTTTCGGGAGGTGGACAGTTGTATTCTCTCATTTCTCTGGAATGGGACCGTCCCTCGGTTGGCGAAGTCCACGATGCAGTTACCAACTCACCTGGGAGGCCTGGCTCTCCCGAATTTTAGGGTTTATTACTGGGCAGCGATGCTAGTTACAGTCTACTGGTGGTTTGAGGCCAGCCGCTCCAACGCTGCGGTGTGTGTGGAGGCGGCTCGGCTGGGTTCCCTGCAGGGGCTTCAGAATCTGGTGTATAGAGGGCCGAGGGCCTATGAGGATCTCCCGGTCTCCACAAAGTCGACGCTTAAGGTGTGGAATATGGCCAGGCGAAGATTCCACCGGACGGAGAGCTGGTCCCCGGTCCAGCCTCTCTGGGGGAATCCTAATTTGCCCCATTTCAGATCTATACCAGACCCACAGGTCTGGGCAAGGTTTGGTATCAAGACGCTGAGGGACATTATGCCGGCTGGCATACTGTTGTCACTCCCCCAGCTGACTGAGAAATACAGCTTGCCCGGTTGGATGTATTTCCGATATGCCCAGCTTCGCCATGCGGTTAGGGCGCAGTTCCCGGTCCCCCCGTGTATCCAGTTGGACCCGGTTGAGGAACTGTTGTCGGGCGCAGACTTGCAGAAACCTCTTTCTGCCTTGTACGGCACTCTGCTCCCTATTGATTCTGTCAAACTAGATAGACTGTGGGAGGCGTGGAGGGCGGATGTGCCGGGACTGGATAGGGAGGACTGGGAGGACTGCCTGGAGCGGGGCCCGAGGTTGGTTATATCTGCGGGGGATAAGCTGGTACAGACTAAGTTTCTACATAGGGTCTACTTTACTCCAACACGACTGTCTAGACTTTACCCTGATAGGGACCCATGCTGCCCAAGGTGTAGGACACAGCGGGGAACCTATATTCACATGTTTTGGTCCTGCCCGGCTCTGGCACCCTTCTGGTCGGGAGTGTTTGAACAGCTAAACGTCCGCCTGGAGCTTTCTGTCCCCATGTCTCCCGAATTGGCTCTGTTGGGTGTCATTGATGATGAGCAGCGGTCCCATCATAGTAAGCTGTTAATCTTTTACCTTCTCTTCTACGCCAAAAAGGAAATTTTATGCAGGTGGACCTCCTCTGACCCCCCTAGGGTGTCTAATTGGGAAAATAAAATTAATGCTGCCCTTCCACTCTACAAACTGACATACATTAACCGTGGTTGTCCCTGGAAATTTGACAAGGTGTGGTCACCGTGGACAGCTATCTAAAACTGTTTGTGGCGGACTGGGAACCTGCCCCCCCCCCTCTCTTCTCTTCCTCTTCAGCCACCCTTCCTTCCCCTCCCCTCTCCTCCCCTGTCTTTTCTTTCCCCCTCTGCTCTTTCCCCCTTTTTTCTCTCATTCCTCTTCATCTCACTTCCCCATTCCCCCCCTTTCCCTCCGTGTAGCTCCTGGCCACAGTCCGACTAGGATCCTCTATCAAATCTGAGATGATATTTTGATAGTTTACTGTTTTGTACCATGCTACTGTGTCTATCTGCTAAATTGGCTGCATTATGGGATCCTTATTTTTTCTTTTGTACTGTATATTGTCCTTCAATAAAGCACTCCTGATTGTTAAAAAAATTAAGACATGCTACGTCGGTAAACTGTAATATAATGGAATTGAATTATAAATGCCTGGTGCGCTGGTACCTTACCCCGGATAAGGTACATAAATACTCAGGTACTACATCACAGCTATGTTGGAGAGGCTGCAATGAAGTAGGAACTATGGCCCACATTTGGTGGACCTGCTCCAAAATTAGAAAATACTGGGGGGAGATAAGACCAAAAATTAGAGAAATAACGAACGTTGAACTTCCAGACGACCCGTGGGTATGTGTGTTACATGGGTCTCGAATGCCAACTAAACACTACTTGAAGACATTACTCCCACAGCTCCTGAACGCTGCAAAGAGCCAAATATCCCTACACTGGCAAGAACTAGAGAGTCCCTCACTGAGAGGGTGGTGCAATAAAGTAGACGAAATTTCCAACATGGAATATCTGAGATTTAGTGAAGGAGAGAAACAGGAGGAGTTTGAAGAGAAGTGGAAGGAATGGACAGGGTATAAGTATACGATGGGCTATGCAGAAGTGATGGGTGCCTAACATAACTTAATTCATTATCTAATGGCATGAGGTAGCGTTTCGGAGGGATAACATAGGGTATTGTACCCCGTGTTCGACCCGTTCTTTTTTGATGGGGTACAGGACAGGACACTATAAATTAATCCGGGGAAAAAAAGGAGAGGAGGTAGGGAGGTGAGAAAGAGGAGTTCATACTAAAGAGAGAAGTTGGAAAGCCGGTGATATACGGATAGGGGGGGGGGGGTCTGGGAGGGGGGGAGGGAATTGTGGGATACTTTTTACTAAGACACATTTGTATTAATAATCTTTTTGATATGTTGGGCATTAGGGGGCAGATCCACACAGCGAGTACGCCGGCGTATCTACTGATACGCCGGCATACTTTCAAATTACCCGCATCGTATCTTTAGTTTGAATCCTCAAACCAAGATACGATGGCATCTGGGTTAGATCCGACAGGCGTACGGCTTTGTACGCCTTCGGATCGTAGATGCAATACTTCGGCGTCCACTGGGTGGAGTTTGCGTCGTTTTCCGCGTCGGGTATGCAATTTAGCTATTTCCGACGATCCACGAACGTACGCGCGACCGTCGCATTCTTTTACGTCGTCTCTAGTCGGCTTTTTCCGGCGTATAGTTAAAGCTGGTGTATTGCGGCGTATAGTTAGATTTGCCATGTTAAGTATGGCCGTCGTTCCCACGTTTAATTTGAATTTTTTTTTTTTGCGTAAGTCGTCCGTGAATCGGGATGGACGTAATTCACGTCTATGTTAAAAAAAATGACGTCCTAGCGACGTCATTTAGCGCAATGCACGGCGGGAAATTTCAGGACGGCGCATGCGCAGTACATTCGGCGCGGGGAGGCGCTTCATCTAAATGAAACACACCCCCTAATAGCCAATTTGAATTCCGCCGTCAGAGATAGACTACGCCGCCGTAACTTACGCCGCAAAATCTTTAAGGATTAGATTTTAAGCCAGGTAATGTACGGCGGCATAGCGTATCTCTGATACGCTGCGTGGGTGCAGATCTCTGTGGATCTGCCCCTAGGTATCTATGGGATGTGCAAGTGCAAAGTGAATAAAGTAATAAAGATATATATATACTAAAAAAAAAAAAAAAAAAAGTCTCAAAGAAATACCACAATGATGTGAACTGTGATTGAGACAGCAAATGAACGCAAAACCGAATAAGTCTCCTAACAGAGTTCTCTGAGGTGGAAAAAAAATGCTTGATTTTATTATATTTTAACAATTTATACAAATACATTGAATTTGGCACCTTGAAAATCCCATTAGCCTTTTTTCCTACCAATGTTATCATCTCAAGTCTCCTCTCACCCAGTTTGAATTTTTTTTTCTGGATTTACAGTGGGGATCGAAAGTTTGGGCACCCCATGTAAAAATTTGTATTAATGTGCATAACGAATCCAAGGAAAGATGGAAAAATCTCCACAAGGCATCAAATTACAGTTTAGACATTCTTATAATATGTCAAAAAAAGTTAGATTTTATCATTTACACTTTCAAAATTACAGAAAACAAAAAAATGGCGTCTGCAAAAGTTTGGGCACCCTGCAGAATTTATAGCATGCACTGCCCCCTTTGCAAAGCTGAGACCTGCCAGTGTCATGGATTGTTCTCAATCATCGTCTGGGAAGACCAGGTGATGTCAATCTCAAAGGTTTTAAATGCCCAGACTCATCTGACCTTGCCCCAACAATCAGCACCATGGGTTCTTCTAAGCAGTTGTCTAGAACAGTGTTTCTCAACTCCAGTCCTCGGGGCGCACCAACAGGTCATGTTTTCAGGATTTCCCTCAGATCAAACTGCTGTGGTAATTACTAAGGCAGTGAAACTGATAAAATCACCTGTGCACAATAATGGAAAGCCTGAAAACAAGACCTGTTGGTGCGCCCCGAGGACTGGAGTTGAGAAACACTGGTCTAGAAAACTGAAACTGAAAATAGTTGACGCTCACAAAGCTGGAGAAGGCTATAAGAAGATAGCAAAGTGTTTTCAGATGTCAATATCCTCTGTTCGGAATGTAATTAAGAAATGGCAGTCATCAGGAACAGTGGAAGTTAAAGCAAGATCTGGAAGACCAAGAAAAATATCAGACAGAACAGCTCACAGGATTGTGAGAAAAGCTATTTAAAACCCACGTTTGACTGCACGATCCCTCCAGAAAGATCTGGCAGACACTGGAGTTGTGGTACACTATTCCACTATAAAGAGATACTTGTACAAATATGGTCTTCATGGAAGAGTCATCAGAAGAAAACCTCTTCTACGTCCTCACCACAAAAATCTGCGTTTGAACTTTGCAAATGAACATATAGACAAGCCTGATGCATTTTGGAAAGAAGTTCTGTGGACCGATGAGGTTAAAATATAACTTTTTGGCCGGAATGAGCAAAGGTACGTTTGGAGAAGAAAGGGCACAGAATTTAATGAAAAGAACCTCTGTCCAACTGTGAAGCATGGGGGTGTATCAATCATGCTTTGGGGTTGTATTGCAGCCAGTGGCACAGGGAACATTTCACGAGTAGAAGGAAAAATGGATTCAATAAAATTTCAGCAAATTTTGGATGGTAACTTGATGCCATCTGTGAAAAAGCTGAAGTAAAAGAGAGGATGGCTTCTACAAATGAATAATGATCCTAGACACACCTCAAAATCCACGGGGATTACATCAAGAGGCGTAAACTGAAGGTTTTGCCATGGCCTTCACAATCTCCTGACCTCAACATAATTGAAAATCTATGGATAGACCTTAAAAGAGCAGTGCGTGACAGACAGCCCAGAAATCTCAAAGAACTGGAAGACTTTTGTAAGGAAGAATGGGCAAAGATACCTCAAACAAGAATTGAAAGACTGGCTGGCTACAAAAAGTGTTTACAAGCTGTGATACTTGCCAAAGGGGGCAGTACAAGATATTAACTCTGCAGGGTGCCCAAACTTTTGCAGACGCCATTTTTTTGTTTTCTGTAATTTTGAAAAGGTAAATGATGGAAATAAAATCTAACTTTTTTTGACATATTATAAGAATGTCTAATCTGTAATTTGATGCCTTTTGGAAATGTTTTCATCTTTCCTTGGCTTCGTTATGCACATTAATACAAATTTTTACCTGGGGTGCCCAAACGTTTGATCCCCACTGTAGATATCCTTTAACCAATAAAACTAAGGTGGCAGAAATGAAAGTATAAAACAACTCTGGCATTATTCCTTGTTATGAATGGCATGAACTTTTCACAGGTTTATAATTAGGGAAATTGTGTGGAATAGTGTAGATTAGCAACAAAAAGTATTGAAGTACTGTGAAAATGAAAGGTAAAATAGGAATAAAACTGAGACATGAGCAGCAAAATGAAAATTTCACCCCTTCAGCCAGCAAGATATGATTTGTTGTCCTCAGGCGCCCCCTACAGTACTGAACACTTACATGTCTGCTGTTTTCTGTCTGTAGGATTGTGAAATCTTGCAGGACAGGCCTATAGAACAAACTTTATGATATAGTGTTTGTTCAGTTGATTAACAAAAAGGATGGTGCATGCAAAAAAAAAAAAAAATAGAAAAAAAGCTGAACAACACACTAAAAATCATAGCCTGCATAATCTACAGTATGTCTATAATAGCTTTAAAAGATATGGTGATACATGCACTAAGTCAAAACAGCACAAGAGGGCAGCAGTTTACTTAGCTAAAAACGGTAGGGTATTGCACATATGATGTGTAGAATTTGTATTTATTTTTTTAAAGTTGTGTGTATATATATATATATATATATATATATATATATATATATATATATATGGTATATATGGGTATAAACATCTTTTTGCACAGAATACAGACTGAGCCAATCACTCTTTTATAACGTGGACCATGATATATTAACCACTTGACCTCCGAAAGATTTACCCCCCCTTCATGACCAGGCCATTTTTTGCGATAGGCCACTGCGTATGTAACTGACAATATCGAGGTCATGCGACACTGTACCCAAATAAAATTTATGTCCTATTTTTCCCCCCACAGAGAGAGCTTTTTTTGGTGTTTTTTGGTTACCTCTGCGGTTTTAATTTTTTGTGCTATAAACAAAAAAAAGGCCAACAATTAAAAAAAAAAAAAAAAAAATATATATATATATATATATATATATATATATATATATATATATATATATATATATATATATATATATATATATATATATATATATATATATATATATATATATATATATATATATATATATATTTCTTTTTACTTTCTGCTAAAAAAAACAAATCTAATAAAAAAACAAAATATGAAAAAATCAAATTTCTTCATACATTTAGGCCAATATTTATTCTGCTACATATTTTTAGTAATTTTTTTTCCCAATAGGGCCCCTTTCACACTGAGGAGTTTTTCAGGCGTTACACCTCCTGCCCGAGGGCTTTCACACTGAGGCGATGCGTTGGCAGGTGAGAAAAAAATCTCCTGCAAGCAGAATCTTTGGAGCGGTGAGAGGCGCATTGTGGGCGGTATTAACCCTTCATAGGCCGCTAGCGGGGGTTAATACTGCATCGCTAGCACCCAAATCCTGCGGCAAATCCAACGGTATAGCGCCGCTATTTTTTGCGGCGCTATACCGCCACCGCGCCTCCCGCCCCAGTGTGCAAAGGGGCCTAAGTGTATATTGATTGGTTGGTGCAAAAGTTATAGCGTCTACAAACTATGTGATATTTTTATTTATATACAGTGGCCCAGATTCAGGTAGATCCACGCAATATTTGCGTGGGCAAAGGGCAACGATTTTTGCTCTGCGCCCACGCAAATATTTTGATATGCCCGCGATTCGCGGAGCAGTAGCTCCGTAAATTGCGCGGGCGCTATGCTAAATAGCCTGGCGTAAGGGCGCCTAATGTAAATGATCCCGCCGGGGGCGGGAATCATTTAAATTAGGCACGCTCCCACGCCGAGCGAACAGCGCATGCTCCGTCGGGAAACTTTCCCGACGTGCATTGCGGCAAATGACGTCGCAAGGACGTCATTTGCTTCTAAGTGAACGTGAATGGCGTCCAGCGCCATTCACGAATCACTTACGTAAACGACGTGAAATTTAAATTTCACGAGCGGGAAGGGCGGCTATACTTTAGCATTGGCTGCCCCTGCTATAGCAGGAGCAACCTTGCGCTAAAGTCGCCGTACGGAAACTCCGTACCTTGCGTGCGCAGGGCCCGCGCAACTTTTGTGAATCGGTGGTAGTATGCAATTTGCATACTATACGCCGATCACAATGGCCGCGCTTGTGAAGTGGAAGGAAAATGATAAATGGTTTTCAATTGTTTTTACAAATAAATATGTGAAAAGTGTGGGGTGCATTTGTATTCAGCCCCCCTGAGTCAATACGTTGTAGAACCACCTTTCACTGCAATTACAGCTTCAAGTCTTTTTGGGTATATCTTTACCAGCTTTGCACATTTAGAGAGTAAATAGTTCAAGCTCTGTCAGATTGAATGGAGAACGTCTGTGAACAGCAATTTTCAAGTCTTGCCACAGATTCTCAATTGGATTTAGGTCTGGACTTTGACTGGGCTGGCCGGATACCTATTCAAAGCCGGAATCTGCTTTGATCAGATCTCCACTATGGTAACCCGAAATAAATGACATGACATCACTTCTGGCTTACCTGGCTGTCAACTGCACCATTTTTTGATAATAGGAAGTATTCAAAAACACAGATCTTGGAGTTTTGAATGCTTTCAAGTGTGAAGGAGGGATTTGGTGTCTCTTTGACCCCAGATCCCTCCATAAAGAGAGCCTGTCATGTGCCTATTGCTGTCACAAGGGATGTTTACATTCCTTGTGACAGCAATAAAAGTGATACAAAAAAAATTAAAGCAACAGGGTAGAAAGACTGTATGTGAAAAAATATAATTTAAAGTGCCCTCGCCCCCCCGTGATGGCATGCAAAGGCGAACGCGTGTGTTGGTCCTGCATGCTTGCAAACAGCAATCGTCCCACACATGGGAGGTATCGCTGCAAACCTCAGATCATGGGCAGTAATTCTAGGACTAGACTTCCTCTGTACATCTAAAGTGGTAACCTGTCGCCTATGGATAGTAAACTTTATGTTGTTTGTCGTTGTTGCACGGGAATGCACAATTTTAAAGCTTGACATGTTTGGTATCTATGCACTCGGGGTGATATCATCTTTTATATTTTACAACAAAATTAGGTTATTTATTGTGGGGTTTTTTTGCATTAAAATTGAAAAAAAAGGGTATTTTCCCAAAAATTGCGTTTGAAAAGTCGCTGCACAAATACTGCGTGACATAAAAAAATTCAAAACCCACTAAGTTATTCTCTAGGGCCTCTGCTTTAAAAAATATATAATGTTTGGGAGTTCTAAGTAGTTTTCTAGCAAAAAAAAGGTTGTTACATGTGAACAAAAAGTGCCAGAAAAAAGACTGGTGTGGTTAAACAGTAAAAGTAATAAAAAAGTCCATAAACGTGTTATTTATTCGTGCCACCATAGGCGTGCACATGGGGTGTGTCGGGTGTGCCTGTGCACACCCTAATCACCAGAGTTGCCAACCAGAGGGCCAGATTCACGTATATTAAATCTGCGGTGGCGTAACGTATCACATTTACGTTACACCGCCGCAAGTTTTACGGGCAAGTGCTTGATTCACAAAGCACTTGCCTGTAAAGTTGCGGCGGCGTAGTGTAAATCCGCCCGGCGCAAGCCCGCCTAATTCAAATGGGGCGTGGATCATTTAAATTAGGCGCGTTCCCGCGCCGAACGTACTGCGCATGCTCCGTCCCTAAAATTTCCCGATGTGCATTGCGCTAAATGACGTCGCAAGGACGTCATTGGTTTCGACGTTAACGTAAATGGCGTCCAGCGCCATTCACGGACGACTTACACAAACAACGTTAAATTTCAAATTTCGACGCGGGAACGACGGCCATACTTAACATTGGCTAGACCACCTAGGGGGCAGTTTTATCTTTACGCCGCATATCTCTTACGGATACGGCGTAAATTTACTGCGACGGGCAAGGGTTCGTTCGTGAATCGGCGTAACGACTCATTTGCATATTCTACGCCGACCGCAATGGAATCGGCACCTAGCGACCAGCCTAGAATTGCAGCCTAAGATCCGACGGTGTAAGTCACTTACACCTGTCGGATCTTAGGGAGATCTATGCGTAACCTGATTCTATGAATCAGGCGCATAGATACGACCGGCTGGACTCAGAGATAGGACGGCGTATCAGGAGATACGCCGTCGTATCTTCTTTATGAATCCGGCCCAGAGTCTACAGTTGTTCCACTTCTCTGCTGCCTCCTTAGCCAATGGGAACAACAACAGGAGGTGTCGGCAGCTGGAGCGGGTGGGAGAGGGAGGAGTAAACACAGCCTGCAGTGTGGGATGGACTTCTGCCTACCAAGAAAAGATAAGCTGGGATAAGTACAATGTAGTCAGTACACATACATACATACATATGCATGCAGGGGCGGACTGACCATTCGGGCAGTCGGGCACTGCCCGAGGGCCCCATGCCACTAGGGGGCCCCATCAGGGTTGCCAGCCTCAGTAAAACCAGGGACAGTTTGTAAAAATCTGTGTTTTAAAAAAAAATACCAAGATTATAGCTGCCCCGCCTCTCCGGTACCTTTTCAGTGTGTGAATGTGTATTCTGTGTGTATGTATACTGTGTGTGTATATATTGTGTGTATACTGTATGTGTGTTAGCATACTGTGTATGTATACTGTATGTGTGTGTGTATACTGTGTGGCCCCATAATCTATTGCCCGGGGGCCCCATAATCTCCTATTGCCCAGGGGCTCCATAATCTCCTATTGCCCGGGGACCCCATGAGTTGTCAGTCCGCCCCTGTATGTATGCATGTGTGTTGGAGCTTTGGGGTGCACATCCTAATGCAAAAGGCTAAGCACACCTATATGTGCCACCATAAATCACCAACCACTGTGCAAAGTGTGCACTCGCCATCAATCCAGTGACCTCTAAATTACTAAAGCTCAACAAGCGCATTGGAATTAATCCTCCAGATCATTCACACCATGCATCAGTAGATCTTCAAACTCCCCCCTATATCTTCATAGTGTAGTATTTTATTGTGGGGTACAAAATAGCAAAGTATAGAACTCACTTGTTTATATGCTCAGACTCTGCACCAATGTAAACAGCCTTTCAATCAAACCAGCACCGCCGTACAGCTTGTTATGTCTGTGGGACAGAGAACTAAACCAACCCGCTCCATAAACTTCAGATACCATATTTCTTTGATCTTACATTTTAACCACTTGCCCACCGGGGTAATTTTGGCACTTCTCTCCTTCATGTAAAAATCACATTTTTTTTGCTAGAAAATTAATCAGAACCCCCAAACATTATATATTTTTTTAGCAGACACCCTAGGGAATAAAATGGCGGTCATTGCAACTTTTTTTTTCTCGCACGGTATTTGCGCAATAATTTTTATTTTTTTGGGGAAAAAAACGGTTTCATGAATGAAAAAATAACAAAACAGTAAAGTTAGCCCAATTTTTGGGTATAATGTGAAAGATTATGTTACGCTGAGTAAATAGATACCTAACATGTCACGCTTTAAAATTGCGCACATTCATGGATTGGCGCCAAACTTCGGTACTTAAAAATCTCCATAGGTGACGCTTTAACATTTTTTACAGGTTACTATTTTCGAGTTTCAGAGTAGGTCTAGTGCTAGAATTGTTGCACACGCTCTAACGCACGCAACAATACCTCTCATGTGGGATTTGAACAGTGTTTACATATGTGGGCGGGACCTACATGCGTGTTCGCTTCTGCGCGCGAGATAACGAGGACAGGGGCGTTTGAATTTTTTTTTTTTTTTTATTTTGTTTTTATTTTACTTAATTTTTTTTATTTTTACACTTTTTTTTACATTTTTTTTTTAAAACATCCCTTGTAATAGGAATCAGTGTGACAGGTCCTCTTTATGGAGAGATGTGGGGTCAATAAGACCCCACATCTCTCCTCCAGACTTACAAGCATGAAATTGGTGATAAAAAAATCACCGATCTCATGCCGACAGCCACGATTGCGGCTTTGTTTACTTTCGGGTACCGGGCGTGACGTCATAACGTCACGCACGGTCCTCCGACGGTCCTAGAGATGACTGTGATCGTCTGGTCACCAGTCATCTCTATGGTTCTGCAGCGAGCGCCGGCCGATTCGCTCTCCGGGCTCCCGATGGCACGGGAGAGCCCGGAGAAGCACCGGATGGCGGCGGGAGGGGGGCATCCCCTCCCGCTGCCTATAAGAACGATCAAGCGGCGGAACCGCTGTTTGATCATTCTTATGGTGCAGAGAATCGGCGGCTGAAGACGGTGATATCTGAATGATGCCTGTAGCTGCAGGCATCATTCAGATATCACCGCTCAAAGTGGAGGACGTCCTCACTTCCTCTAGAAAAACTCCCAGAATGCCCGATTCCTAACAACTTCATCAACACTTTCTAAAGAATACAATATGTAACTATTCAAAACAGCTAAAGCTTTACCAGAACAGGGAACAGTAGGTGATGCCTACACTCTACATAACTAGCTTGGTGTACATATAGAAAACCAACATGGTATTTAAAACACATAAACACAGGTAACCTGAATAGAAGCCCAGTGGGCAGAACACCATTTAGTGACCAGTCTGCATTCCAACAAACAGAAGTTTGGGGGGGACGTGACATCATACCAGAGCTGGAAGTGACAACACAACCACGGAGCCTCAAATCGTTTCGCTGTCCGCATCTTCAGTAGGCCCCAGGTTTGCCATTTTGTCTTTGTTTTTTATATACCCCAAAAACCCTGATTGGTTAATAAAAAAAATAAAAGATCGGCCGTGTACATTGTGTGAACCAGGGAAATGCCATCTTATTGCAATATAATACTATAAAATGAAATACTACATGAATCATCTGCCCTTACTCACTCGGCTCTATGCCCTTGGAGGACCGGAACATCCTCTGATGTCACATCCAGTTCTCGTTTATAAACAAAGGTTTTTTTTTCCCTTTAAAGTCAAAATGTAAAAAAAAAATCTTTGCTTTTAAAGGTAAAGGGGAGATTTTGGGGTCTTTTTGACCCCAGATCTCTCAATAAAGAGTACCTGTCATGCTTATTTCTATTACAAGGGATGTTTACATTCCTTGTAATAGTATAAAAGTGATCAAAAAATAAATCAAAAAAGAGACAGTGTAAAAATACGCAGAAGCAAACGAATACGTAAGTTGCGCCTATTGTTTTTTTTATTGCTTATTTTGTATACTCATTAAAGTACATTTTTGCCCAAAAAAATATGTTTGAAAGACCGCTGCACAAATATCGTTTGATATAAAATATTGCCATTTTATTCCTTAGGGTCTCTGCTAATATATATACAGGGTTCGATGAAGCCTGGGCGCCAGGTTCGCAATTGCGACTAGAATCCTGTGTTTCTGTGTGCCCCCACCTCCCCCGCTGCGCGATCGCGTTGGGGCACGCTGGCCGGTAATTGAGGCCATGGCTTTGCGGCCTTCTGCAGGCCTATGCTTCCTTCTGTGATCTGGCGCCATCTTGTGGTGGCCGTTGGTATGACAAGACAACCAGCAATGCTAATGGAGCTTCCCCTGTGTTTTAACTGCCATCTCCTTCCCTCTAATTAGAACCCCAAAACATTAAATAGATTTTTTATTCTAACACCCTAGAGAATAAAATGGCGGTCACTGCAATACTTCTGTCACAACGTATTTGCGTAGCGTTCTTACAAGCCCACTTTTTTGGGAAAAAATACACTTTTTTTAATAAAAAAAATCACGCTTCAAAATTGCTTGCGCTTGTGGAATGGCGACAAACTTTTACCCTTTAAAATCTCCATACAGGTTGCATGTTTTGAGCTACAGAGGAGGTCTAGGGCTACAATTATTTCTCTCGCTCTACCAATCTAAAGATACCTCACATGTGTGGTTTGAACACCGCTTTTATATGTGGGCGCTACTCACGTATGCGTTCGCTTCTGTGCGCGAGCTCGGCGGGACGGGCAGCGTTCCTGGCTCTTAACTTTTTTAGCTGGCTCCTAGATTCCAAGCAAATTTGTCAAACCCTGTATATATACAAATAAATAAATAAATATATATATATATATAAATATTTATAAATGTTTGGGGGTTCTAAGTAATTTTATCGAAAAAAATACTGATTTTAAGCAACAAATGTCATAAAAAGGCTGGGTCAACTAAGTTTTGTTCGCTGTTTAAGAATGCGTCATATTACTGACTAATGAAGATTCTAAATTTATTTTCGTATTTTCGTATTTTTATATTTAGGAGTAAACCAGGGTGACTTTGTCCTAGATTTCAATTATAGAAGGTAGAAAATGTGCCGCTTCCTCTGAGGTCACAGTAAAAGCCATGAATCGCATCAGCTTGAGTCAGCATAGTCCCTTTACGAGGAGCAAGGGCAATAGACACTAGGCATATTTTCCACCATTCAGCTAACGATTTAACAAATTAATTACCCGTTTGAAACCCTTATATGGAATTAAGAATTTTCATATGTATTCGGTGTCAGATTTCAGAATTTTCGAGCAATTCCATTTTTCTTTTTTGGTTGTGTTTCTAAGATAATTATATGTACTGCGGTGACACATAGCATTAAAAAGATGCACAATCTATTGGCAATACTATACAACAGTGGCCATACACAGAGCGATGTGTAATCAACTAGGTATGAGCGATCACAATAAGTAATTTATCATTGATTCAAATATTGAGTGATGAAACACACAAAGGTTTTTTATAAAGCACCTATGGCACTTTTCTGGCGGCATGGTCCCTTTAAAATGGGGACAAGATAGACCCAAAAAAGGGGACAAGGTAATAGCAGCGCTTCTACACTGCTACTGGTGGACCATGAAGGAGATATGTTCCATGTTCTCCAGTGTGCAAGCTTTTTTGCTTCCCTTGGTCCTTGTGTGCACACTGTTATTCCCCTGGTGGCAACCTTTGGTACTCCTGGATTAAAAACAGGTTTGTGCTTTTATATGGCTGATTGGTAATTGTGTTACCCCATACATATAAGGTCTTTCTCCAGACCCTGGAGAAGATTTTATTGAAGCACATTGGGCCTATTCAACATTTGTGGTCTTTAGAAGGTATGAAACACAACATACAGAGCTTATTTCTAATTTTTATAAAAAAGAACATCTGGATAGCAGTGACCATAACATGATTTTGATTTAATGTTAGCTGTAAGCAACAAGCACATACTGGAAATATAAAAACACTTAACTTTAGGAGAGCAAATTTTCCAAGGATGAGGGCTGCTCTCCAAGACTTAAGCCTCATGCACACGCTCGATTTTCTCGGCAAGAACCAGCAAGAAAACTGCTGGCAGAGCTTTCTTGCCGAGTAAACCGAGCGTGTGTACGAGGCTTTGAGGTTTCTCGTCTGGAAATCTGCCCAGAATCTCGATGAGAAAAATAGAGAACCTGCTCTCTATTTGACTTTGACGAATGCGTGGTAGCTTCCTAGGCATAGGTAGGGTGCAGCAAGATGACGGCGACGGCATCGAATGTGACGAGCGCATGCTCGTCGTTCGCGATGACGTCACTGCGTTCTTGCCTTTCAAGAGAACCGCGGTTCTTTTGAAAGGAGAGTCTGTACACTCGGGCGGCAACGTTTTTTTCCCGATGAGATTCTGGCCCATGTGTACGAGGCTTTAGACTGGGAGGGAATCTTGGCATCAATAAGCACAGAACAGAAATGGTAATTCTTCAAAGACTGTATGTGAACTCACTGCAAAGTATGTTCCCATGGGCAATACATTTAAAAGGCTAACAATAAAACCAATTTGACTCATATCCAAAGTTAAAAAAGCTATAAATAATAAGAAAATAGCTTTTAAAAATTATAAAATGCAGTATACACTATCATCATTTAAATGTTACAAAGAACATAACAGAATATGTAAAAAAGAAATTAACTCCGTAAAAATTCAAAATGAACCTCAGATTGCAAAACAGCAAGAAAACCCCCCAAAACTCTTCAAATATATGTAAAAAGATCAGGTGTGAGTATGTAGGCCCTTTACAAAATAATCTGGAGTGGGTGACTGGGGACAAAGAAAAGGCAAACTTATTATATACCTTCCTCAGCTCTGTGTCTACAAAGGAGCATGGGAGAACTCATGTCCATAATGGGGATGGTATTGACACAGCCTCAAATGACCCACAATGGCTCAAAAGTGATATGGTCCAAAAATATTTAGATAGAATCAAGATGAATAAAGCACCTGGTCCAGAAGGCATATACCCATGGCTCCTGAAATAATTGAGCTCTGTCGTTTCAAACTCATTGTATCTAATTGGTGCCCATATTTAAAAAGGGATCAAAGTCTTTACCAAGTAACTATAGACCTGTTAGTTTAACTTCTATAGTTGGGACGATATTGGAGAGTTCAATAGAAGACCACATAGACGAGTTCTTGCTTGAAAATAATATTTTAAGCAACAGACGCATGGATTCATGAAAGACAGACGTTGTCAAACAAACCTGATTTCTTTTTACAAAGAGGTAAGTAAAACTTTGAACAGAGGGGTGGCTGTGGTATATTTTGCAAAAGCGTTTGACACAGTTCCCCACACACAGCTAATGTGTAAGGTAAAGTCTACAGGCTTGGAAATATCAGTTTGTAAATGGATGAAAAACTGGTTAAAAAAAAAACATATTCAGAGAGTCGTGGTTAATGATTCTTACTCTGAATGGTCCAAGGTTATCAGTGGTGTACCCCAAGGTTCAGTGTTGGGACCCTTACTTTTTAATATCTTTATAAATGAACTAGATGGATCTGTGTCTTTTTTTTTAACCTGACTAACTACAGTATATAACTATGTAACATTCACCTGACAGTTTAGGCTCCATTAGTTCCAGTAATATTACATAGAAATGACATGGTATACTTACTGTAGGACAAGTAAAGACGAATCCATTTTTAGGCAAGGGATTTATTTCCATCTATTTAGCATGTTATAATTATTGTGCAGCGTATGATCATTGTGTAACATATAGAAAACATAACAGATAGCCTACTTAGAATTAGTGTCTTAGATTAAAAAGTTGATTGCATTTGGTGTTTGTTTTTTCTGAGAATTTTTTTTTGCGATTCTTTTAGTCAGTGGAAACACTTTCTATTTTAATCTGTAAAAACAAGAGATAGGAGATATCAAATAACCATATTTATATCGTATTGGAAGATTATTGCCTGCTTGACTACCTAAATAACAACTGGTTTGATAGAAGAAACTAATGTACCGTATATACTCGAGTATAAGCCGACCCGAATATAAGCCGAGGACCTAATTTTACCACAAAAAACTGGGAAAACGTATTGACTCAAGTATAAGCCTAGGGTGTCCATCTGCATGCCTCACGCGCCTCACTTTGCCTCACTGTGTCCATGTGCATGCCTCACTGTGCCCATGCCTCACTGTGCCCAAGCCTCACTGTGCCCAAGCCTCACTGTGTCCATGCCTCACTGTGCCCAAGCCTCACTGTGCCGATGCCTCACTGTGTCCATGCCTCACTGTGCCCAAGCCTCACTGTGCCCATGCCTCACTGTGTCCATGCCTCACTGTGTCCATGCCTCACTGTGCCCAAGCCTCACTGTGCCAATGCCTCATTGTGCCTCACTGTGTCCATGCCTCACTGTGTTCATGACTAGACTTACATTTAACATGGGAGTATATAGAAGGGGTGCCCGGCTTTGAAAAATTGGGGCTACATGTGTGCCAAGTTTCGGGTCCACGGGACCTACAGCTGGCCGGTACCGGGTCCCTAAAGTTACCGGAGAAATTACCATTTAACACAAGAGTCTATGGAAGGGGTGCCCGACTTTGAAAAATCAGTGCTCCCCGACATTAGGTTCCCCGGACAACAAACTTTGCACACTTGTAGAGGAAGAGTGGGGCTATATGTGTGCCAAGTTTGGTACCGGGTGCCCAAAGTCCGGGAGATCAGGCGCAAAAAGGTGACTCAAGTATAATGGTCTAAGGTTATCAGTGGTGTACCCCAAGGTTCAGTGTTGGGACCCTTACTGTTTAATATCTTTATAAATGATATTGGGTCTGGGATTAAAAGTACCATTTCCATCTTTGCAGGTGACACTAAGCAGAGGGGGGCATTTTCAGCACCAAAATATTTGCTGAAAAATGTGGCTTATACTCGAGTATATACAGTAGTTTTAGTTCTGTATGTGGACTTAGCATGGTAATACATTTTATTATTTCCAAACTGGTTGACCATTCTGTCTTTGTCCAGATATTTTCCACTTTAATTTAATGCTACTGTATAATTTCTATAAGGCCCCGTACACACGAGAGGATCTATCCGCTGGTATTTATCCGCGGATCAATTCCAGCGGATAGATCCTGTGGTGTGTACGGCCCAGCGGATATTTATCCGCAGATTTTTTTCGGCCCGATGGATTTCCAGCGGATAAAAATTTCTTAGCATGCTAAGAAATCCATCCGCTGGAATCCTGTCCATCGGATTGATCCGGTGGTCTGTACAGACTCACCGGATCAATCCGTCCGATCACCTCCCTCGCATGCGTCGTAATGATTCGACGCATGCGTGGGAAGTCTTTACCTTCCAGCGTCGCGCACCTCACCGTGTCATCATCGCGGGGACGGCGCGACACGTCACCGCAGATAGATTCCACGCGGATTTCGATCTGATGGTTAGTACAACCATCAGATCTAAATCCGCCAGAGGATTTATCCGCGTGGATAATCCTCTCGTGTGTACGGGGCCTTACAGTTTTGAAAATGAAACTTCTGTATGGCCTGAAGTTAAAGTGGTAAGTAAAGGTTCCGCTTTAAAAAAAAAAAATGTTATACTTACCTGCTCTGTGTAATGGTTTTGCACAGAGCAGCCCTGATCCTCTTCTTCTTGGGTCCCCCGCTGTGAGCCGCTTGCTATGGGGGGCACTGGTGCGTACTCGCTCCCGAGCCCAACTCTATGCGTCCGTAAGACACATAGAGCTGCAGCTCTTCCCTACCCCCTGTTCGCTCCTCATTGGCTCACTGGCTGTGATTGACAGCAGTGAGAGCCAATGGCTCCAGCTACTGTCTTCGTCAATGAGGAGAGTGAGTCCTGGGACAGCAGAGCATGGCTGGAGTATTAGGGGGGCTGCATAAAATGCATGAAGTTAAAAAACCTACAGCCTTTACAATTACTTTAAAGTATGACTTTTTTTGTCTACAGCGTTTTGGAATGATCTTTGTTTCTTACATCTACAATCTATGTTTTCTACAATAAAGCCTGTTTCAATAAGTATTTATAATTATAATGTAATTTACCGACCCCTTCCTTTTCTAAATGAACACAGTGAACACACTCGCTCACTGGGTCCAATCACAACTGAAGCATAGTAAACTGGGTTTACTATGCTTCAGTTTGTGAATGAACAGGAAACCACTCAACACAGAGCACTTCCCATTCATTCACTGTTCAGTGCAGCTGATGTTGCAGAGAAAGGCATGTGTGTTTGAGCTTTGGGGTACACACCCTAATGCAATAGGCTGTGCACACCTATGCCCATTTCCTACACTTTCAGACCTCAGATCAGCCCCAATTACTGCATCTTTACCTCACAGACCAGCCCCAGTTCATGCATCTTCAGACCTTCTAGGCCACACGCACAGAAGGGAAGGCCAGACTTTCTAATTGACAGTCCAGTGAGCTGTCAGTTACAGCTTTATGGCAGCAGAACTTCTGGATACTGCTGACAAAGACATTTGTAGCGCTACCCCCGAAGGAGCCGCTGGTTGATTCGGGATCTACTCTCTTTTGGCTCAGCTCACCCCTGTTTAATTAGCTCGAACCCTCCCTTGACACATCAGAAGTTTGGTAGTGGGATATTGTGACCCCTGCTGGGCTGGAGTCACAATAGCAGGCACACAATATACAATGACAATATGATAATGAATTACCTGCTGCAATGAACGGTCCCTCCAGACGAGAAAATACACTCCACACAGTGAATATATTTGAATAAAGGGGGGGGGGGAGTTTACTGTATAGAAACATAGAAAACGACAGGTATCGGGTTTAGACATAAACACAATCAATAAGTAATAACTCAGTCTGATTCGCAAGGGCCCTTGCAAGAATCAGCAATTAATGTAAATTAGTGAGATTCTTTTGAACCTAAGAATGGTACCATTCATCTAAACTAAAAGGGGAGTCTATGCTCGCGAGCGCCCCTAACGGGCATGTTCTACGGATCAGTCAATATCTGTGTTGTGGTTGGGTGGTGCACAATAAAATTGTAATCCACGGGTGACAGTTATTGAAAGAAACTATGCAACAAAATGTCTGAGGTAGCAGAACGTTGGTGGATTGATCGCTCGTCAGCGTCAATCACTTCTATGGAACACTGACACGATTTGCTAGGCCTCAAAGTTTCGACTGTGGGCCGAACACGTATCTGTGGCCTGTGAAATGGCAATGGGTGTCTGTAATAACAAGGAAGTTAGAAGTTGAACCTGTAATCTCTCACCCAACAGGCCGATCCGCCTGATGTCTCCTCAGAAAAAGGCGCGTTGCTCCACAGCACGAAGGGTCCCCGAGCGGGGGTTCTCCACCGTTTCTGCTGTCAGCTGGGCTGCCTCTTCGTGCTCCGGGAACACGGGCTGGATGCTGAGGTCTTGCTTCCGTCTGGATGGCTGGTCTCTCAATGAATAGGCCCAGGCTTCTGGCCTAGTAGCACGGGAGTGATTATTAGCAGCCCCGCAGAGGAGAGAAAGGAGAGCGAAGTCAGCCCCGCCCTTTTCTTAAATAACTTCCCACGTTCGTTCTGACTGGCTGAATGGAGTTGTCACGTGCTCCAATGGTACGGGGCATTGCAAGGGGCGTAGTCTGTTTTCTCCTTTGAGTCAAATGGAGTCCATATTTCCTGCTACTCATAGCCCGGCAATGCATAACTTTATAACAATGTCTAACATATTTACAAATGTGAATGTAATTCCAGCGGGGAGGACCTGTCGTGAGACTCTGACAGGGTGACCCAGCTACACATTTGATGACTGCCCAAGCACCGTGATGTGTGTCCAGCTTGGTGACTCTTGTGATCCGAAACCATGCCCTATGAATACAGGATTTTCTCTTTTAAGTATTTTACCAGCCACTTGATTCTGAAGATTTTTGGGTAAAATCGAAATCTTTTCACAATAATTTTGCATAGAATATGAAAGGATCACCCAAAAATATAAAAGTAATCCCTAATATTTATCATGTGCCTATGGTTGCATGGCTTTCACCTTGCATATATTCACCTTATGTGCATTCCTGACAATCTGTCACCACCAAGAGTGCAGAGAAACACCTGGTAGCTCCAGGTATAGTAATGCTTGGCAATTGGTATCTCAGGAACCCCGCACTGTTTACAGAGGCAGAAAGAGACTCACCAGCCCTGTGTGGGCCTACTGGGATCAACTTGGGTGTTCTTTTCCTGGCTCAATATCTGAATGGCTTGGCCGAGGAGTAAGGTGATCTATATGTGAACTGATTTGCTAGCCTTGGTGGCCAAGCATAGCCAGCTGCTGGACATCTCTCAGGTCATGCCTCTGTTGTTCTCTCCTGAAAGCGTGTTCACAGGGTTGACTGACCTGAAATAAAATAAGACTATTACCAAAACAGAGTTGGATATTAAGGGCCAGATTCACAGTCCGGCGGCGCAGCGTAACGTAACCCGTTTACGTTACACCGCCGCAAATTTCCCGATTTAGTGCCCAATCCACAAAGCACTTACCTGGAAATTTGCGGCAGTGTATCGTAAACAGGTCCGGCGCAATGCGGCCCAATTCAAATGGGACGGGTACCATTTAAATTAGGCGCGCTCCCGCGCCGGACGTACTGCGCATGCTCCCGTCGCAAATTTCCCGACGTGCTTTGCGCGAAATTACGACGCGCCGACGTTTTGTGAATCGCGACGTGAAAAAAAGACTTGCGCCGGGAAAAAGAAAAAATGTAAAAAAAATTCAAAAGCGACGCGGGAAAGACGGGCATACTTTAACATGGTGGAGTATTTTTACACAATGTTATAGGTGCCCTATCTTTGCGACGGAAATCTAACACTCGCGACGACGTAACGACGGGAAAAATCTTCGTGGATCGCCGTAACTCCTAATTTGCATACCCGACGCTGTATTACGACGTGAACTCCCCCCAGCGGTGGCCGCGGTATTGCATCCTAAGATCCGACAGTGTAAAACAATTACACCTGTCGGATCTTCTGGCTATCTATGCGTAACTGATTCTATGAATCAGTCGCATAGATAGAACAACAGATACGACGGCGTATCAGGAGATACGCCGTCGTATCTGCTCTGTGAATCTGGCCCTAAGAGACTAATGCCACGTACACACAATCTGAAAATCGGACGACAGATCGTCCAACTTTTTCTGTTTACTAGTCGCAAGTAGAAATTGAATAGGTTGCTAAAGTCACGAAAATTCTCGTACGACAGAAAAAAAAATCGGAAGTGATGTCATGTGTTGTAATTTATTTGTGTTGTATTTTCGGAACGACAACTGTACTGACCAAACGAAAATCGTACGATCTGGTATCGTACGAGGAAAATTTTCATGCATGTCCAATAAAATAATATCGGATGAACTGTCATGATCGGCTCACGGAAGCCCTGTACTAACGATCCAATTATCGGACGATTCTTCCTCGGACGACATTTTTCGTACAATATTTGGATCGTGTGTACGTGGCATAAGAGTTGTATGTAGCAAAGCATGTAATTATCTATTATTGATTGCCTATACATAATGGCCCAGATTCAAGAAGCACTTGCGCCCGCGCAACCATAGTTGCGCGGCGCAAGTGCTTACTTGCTCCGGTGTAACGAGTGCTCCTGATTCAGGAACCTCGTTACACCGAATACAGCCTAGGATGTGACAAACATAAGCCTCCTTATGCCTTCACATCCCAGGCTGCATTCTTGCGTTGGCCGCTAGGGGGCGCGGCCATTGTGATCGGCGTATAGTATGCAAATTGCATACTACCACCGATTCACAAAAGTTGCGCTGGCCCTGCGCACGCAAGGTACGGAGTTTCCGTACGGCCACTTTAGCATAAGGCTGCTCCTGCTAATAGCAGGCGCAGCCAATGCTAAAGTATAGCTGCGCTTCCCGCTCGCGACGTTCAAATTTTACGTCGTTTACGTAAGTGAACCGTGAATGGCGCTGGACGCCATTCACGTTCACTTAGAAGCAAATGACGTCCTTGCGACGTCATTTGCCGCAATGCACGTCGGGAAAGTTTCCCGACGGAGCATGCGCTGTTCGCTCGGCGCGGGAGCGCGCCTAATTTAAATGATTCCCGCCCCCGGCGGGATCATTTACATTAGGCGCCCTTACGCAGGGCTATTTAGCATATCGCCCGCGCAATTTACGGAGCAACTGCTCCGTGAATCGCGGGCAAAGCGCAATATTTGCGTGGGCGCAGAGAAAAATGTTTGCTCTTTGCCCACGCAAATATTGCGCGATTCTACCTGAATCTGGGCCAATCTTTTTTTTTTTTTTTATCTCCCTGGAGTTCAGTTCTAAACATTAACTGTTTCACATTTGATTTCTAAAGTATTGTGTATCATAAACAATTTGTAAGCAGGTTGAAATGCTGGTTAGTGAGACAGCTGCTGCCCCAGCCGGGAGGGAAACAATTTAACCTGTTTCCCGCACTTTCTACATCTACTTCTGTCTCTCTCCCTTTGCTGATAATAAAAGGGGAGAGGACTCTGCCCAGATAGATAGTTTGCATAGGAAAGAAGACACAGACAGGACACAGCATGCAATCTCCAGCCACAATATTGAGCTGCTGCAGCTACCACAGAGAGCTTTGCCTGCCTCTAGGAACCTTCCACAAGTAGGGGGATTGCTTGGACCTGCAGTCCTCCATGAAGGACACCAGCTCTGGAGATCTGCCAGTGTGGACTCTTCTGTGTATGGACTCTTACCTGTGCAGGTACGCTGAAGCAGCTACAAGCCTAAGTTACAGATTAGTTTAGGGAAAATACTTTGTTTTGGAACTGTTATGTTGAAAGTTTCCAGTAAAGCTTTTGAAACTTTGTCATGCCTGGTCTGGAGTTACTTAAAGGGGTGCATGGTGGTAATGGCGTATGGAAGAAGAGAGCCTGTATTGCACACATATGGGGTGAAGTAGTGACATGCTGTTGCTAGAGGCAACAAGTACACGAGGAGGATTATATGACAGCCAGACAGCGGAAGAGCGGTACCGGCAGAGGTGATGGGTCTCATGCAGGGGTCAAGTCCTGGGGAAAAAAGTGTGGGAACTCCAACCCAAGATCCACTCCCCCACAAAAAAAAAAAATGATACGCTCATATGCAAAATTACTAAACCGCATGTTTTCTTTGTTTTTTTCGATCCACTGTACCTTCGATCGAGGAAGTGACGGAATACCCGCACATTACCCGATGAATCCATATACAGGAAGCGGCCAGTAACATAAAGGATTACTAAGGTTCGCCTGGCCCTGACAGTGACTCGAGCTGGGCATCGCCGCTTAATGAAGGATTGGCTCGGGCAGCTCGGCTACTCTAGTCCTGCAAAGGGAACTGAGTTCCTGCTGTGAAAAAAGTGCAGGAACTCCGTTCCCACGCGTTCCCGCAGGACTTGAGCCCTGGTCTCATGTAAAGTGAGGGGAGCAAGTCATAGCCAAAGTGGTCGGTAGCCAGCAACCAGGCCGGGACCCATGTGGTGGAGACCCTAAGGACCTAGCCATATTGGAACGGAAGAGAAAACAGTGTGTAGTGGGTCCAGGCAAGTGCTCAGTGAGCTCTTGTTCTGTCACTGGGAGATAGGTGGCGGAGCCAAGCTGGACTGGTAGAACAGGACAATGCTCTGTGGTGTCTCCGTCACATATTGAGCAGATGTGTGTATTGTGGGCCTGGGAGATACCTGTATGACCGTTTCAGGTTATGATACAGAGACACTGGGGTGTAGGGCTTACTTCCAAGTTGGAGTCAGGGGTGGATCCAGGGGGGGCAACGGGGCAATCGCCCCCCTGAGAAAATGTTACTGACCCTGAGGCTGAGCGCTCCCCGGGTAACCATAGCCACAGTCGGGACATCCTTACATCCTACTGACCTCTGTACACTGTATTATACATTAAATTCAGTTATTTTTGGGCAGTGCCCCTACCGAGACTAGACTCTGGATCTGCCCCTAGTTGGAGTACCGCCATAATGTTAATGCCACATGAACGTGGCCCCACCTGGTCCCGGGCTTTAGTGAGTGCGTACAGAGTCCGGAGAAAGGAGGATTGTGAGAGAGCGCAAAAGGCCCCATGTGCACTGGGCAAGTCAGCCCCATCCACAAATGTTATTTTCTTTTTGAATAAAATACTATTTTCACTTTTTTGCATCTTGGTGTTGCTGATTGTCTGCAGCCTATTTTAGCTATTTCCTGTCTACATGCACCAGTGTCCGCTCTACATCATCACTCAAGACCAGCCTGTGAGGACCATGCCTGTGCAACATGTGTCAGCCTGGACACTTGCAAGCCCCATCAAGGAGTTACATGGCAGGATGACAACGCAGCAGACCAATTGGGAGTCAGTTGTCACCCAATAACAGGAAATGCTTAGACTTTATTGTAGCACCATCAAGTATTTTTTTTAATGACAATTCCGTATTTAAAACGATTGAAAACAACTTTTGTAATTACATGAACACACTTAAACTATGTTTAAGCTTATATGATACTTAAATTGGGGTTAGATCTACTTTGCTAATATTTCACATAATGGACTTTATTTAAACCCCCAAATATCTTTGGATCCAAATATAGCTTCTAATGTAAAACTTATCAGAATTTTATGTTTCATAGATTGACAATGCTGTGTATGTGACAGATAAAATGCTCCATTTCCTTCTTTAATGTTTGTGGTTGAGTTTTTGTGAGATTAAAAAGAAAAACAAACATACTCGTAGTTCTAGGAATTATTCAACCTCAACGCTAAATGGGACGCAGAAATTTCTCATAACCCCTGCAAGCAAAAGGATCTTTTTTTATTTCTCCCCATTCTACCATCGTCACGAAACGTAATGACCGTAATGTCTTCCTACAAGAGACAATGATATCATATTGTTACTGTTCTCTTACAACCAAGACTGTATTTAGGACAACTTTGTAGTATCTGTGACCTGCTTTTTCATTTCAGGTGAGATTACATCAGTCTCAACATGCAAATCTTGCGGTGCCATTACAAAGCAAATTGTACACCTTGGTTAATGTGGCCATACTGCACGTTAAACATATTACCGTGAAAAAACACTATAACCTGTAAACATAATGTCATTAAAATGATCCCCATTAAAGGAGAGCCATTATGTCTTTGGGGAGTTAAATTTTCGTTTTTGATTGCATTCCTACCTGAGCAGAGCGATTTTCAAGCATTTTTTTTGTGAGCGTATACAAGCACTTTAGAAGCATGTTACAAGCGTTTTACATATATATATATATATATATATATATATATATATATATTTAAGCGTCAGGCATTTTTTTTTGGCACTTTGGGGGAGAAGACCAGTTATTATGGGGCTAAAAATGGCCAAATTTGCCTCAGAAATAGATCATGTAGCTTTTGGAGCTTCAGGTATTGAGCTACAGGCATCTGAGCCCTCATTTGTGAACAGGGGCCGACTGACGATTCGGGCACTCGGGCACTGCCCGAGGGCCCCATGCCAATAGGGGGCCCATCAGGGTTGCCAGCCTCATTTTTTTTTTAATTCCAAGATTATAGCTGCCCTGCCTCTCCAGAACCTTTTTAGTGTGTGTATGTGTATTCTGTGTGTATGTATGCTGTGTGTGTATATTGTGTGTCTGTGTGTGTGTATACTGTGTATGTATACTGTATGTGTGTGTGTGTGTATACTGTGTGGCCCCATAATCTATTGCCTGGGGGCCCCATAATCTCCTATTGCCCGGGGACCCCATAATCTCCTATTGCTCGGCAGGCCCCATAATCTCCTATTGCCCGGGGGCCCCATAATCTCCTATTGCCCGGGGGGCCCCATAATCTCCTATTGCCCGGGGGCCCCATGAGTTGTCAGTCCGCCCCTGTTTGTGAACAGTTCCCATTGAAATAGATAGAATTTTGGATGTTGATGGCCTCACAATTTTGGCCTTCCCTACACTACCGTTTCTTGCCGGCCGACCAGAACTCGAACATTTTATGAGCGATCCACCATGGGAGGGTGTCGTCCCTCGAATTCCTAGCACAGTTTGATCCCATTAGGGGTGCTGGGATTGAGGATTCATCACCTTCCTCTGATACTGGCGAAGGCCACAACGCTATTAACCTTAGTCCTCTGGATTCTGTAAGCTTTAGTAGTGTTGTTGCTCATGTTGCATGTTATGTCTTTTCAACAGAGTTGTAAACGTCTGTTCATGCTGTATCTGTTCTTATATTTCAATATATACCTCAATAAAAATCTTTTGAAAGGAGAATTTTGGATGTTGAGCATTATGGAGCTTTGATCTTCAAGCTACAAAATGCTCAGGTGTGAACATTTCCTTAAATTGTATGTCAGTGCAAAAAAAAAATAATAATAATTAAAATACATCTCTGTAATGCTCGCACATTTCCCCTTGTTTTTTCCCTTTAACCACTTTCTGCCCAAGGCCATCATATGACGTCCTGGACTTTGCATGTTGATATGTTGCAGGCATCATTCAGATATCATTCTTTTCATCAGGCAATTCCCTGCACTGTAAAAACAATCAGCCGTTTGATTGTTTTTACAGGAGACATTTACCATAGAGGACATTTGTCTCCATACAGGAGACATTTACCATAGAGCTGACCGTGGACCAGATGGTCTCCGGCTATCTCTATGACCTTTGGAGGCTGGGCCGGATGTTATGACGTTAAGTCTGGCCTCGGCAGATGTAGACACTGCCGCTCCTTTACCCAGAAAGTCTAAGATGTTTTTTTTTTCATCTCAGAATTTCCAGCCTAGAGGAGAGATGTGGGGTCTTGTAAAGAGGACCTGTCATGCCATATTCCTATTACAAGCGATGTTAACATTCCTTGTAATAGGAATAAAAGTGATTAAAAAAAAGAAATTTAAGAGGAAAGTGTAAAAAACGAAATACAATTAAAGCGCCCCCGTCCCCGTGTGCTCGCACGCAGAAGCAAACGCATACGTACGTCGTGCCCACATATGTAAACAGCATTCAAACCACACATGTGAGGTATCACTGCAAATATTAGAGTGAGAGCAATAATTCTAGCCCAAGACCTCCTCTATAATTCCAAACAGGTAAACTGTAAGAAAAAATTACAGTGTTGACAATGTAGATTTTTAAGTCCTAAAGTTTGGTGCCATTCCACGAGTGCGTGCAATTTTAAAGCGTGACATGTTGGGTATCTATTTACTCAGCCTAACATCATCTTTCACATTATAGAAAGAAATGCTAAAAAACATATATAATGTTTGGGGGTTCTGAGTAATTTTCAAGCAAAAAATTATGATTTTTACATGTAGGAGAGAAATGCCAGAATTTGCTTAGGCTGGAAGTGGTTAAAGGCACTCAAGTATAGAAAAATACTTGAAACAGGAAAAAGCCAAATACGCTGTAAATTGAATCTAATTTACAGCAATAATTTCATTTGTGGTACCATCTATCAATATTGCATAAAGATCCCAGCATATACATAAGGGGCCAGATCCTCAAAGAAATTACGCCGGCGTATCTGTTGATACGCCGCGTAATTTAAAATTTTTCCGACGGATATTGGCTCAAACTTGTCTTGCATAGACACAGGTGCACAAATGTTGTTGGAAATTCCGAACGCCAAGAACGCGGTGACGTACAAGACGTACGATGGCACTATTAAAGGGAAGTTCGATACCAGTCGTGTCAGTAAAAGTTTGGTGAGAGATGATTTGCGCTTTCAGCCTTGTGCTTTTCAGTCTGTTACAGCGTGACGAACAAGCTATCTCCATTACGGACGCTAGTTTTACCAGACCGAGTGCTTCCGTCTCGTACTTGATTCAGAGCATGCGTGCAATTTTGTGCATCGGCAATTGTCCACACATGATCAGAATTTACGAGAACGGATTTTGTTGTCGAAAAATTTGAGAACCAACTTTTAAATTTTTGTTGTCGGAATTTCCAACAGCAAATGTCCGATGGAGCCTACACACGGTTGGAATTTCCGACAACAAGCTCCCATTGAACATTTGTTGTCGGAAATTCCGACAGTGTGTACTCAGCATTAACACCTCTGGCCCAGCAACCACTTGGTGGAGCAATTTCAAACCTGGTTCCAGTTTGCAGGAAAAAAACAAGATCCAAATACTCTGAGGTGAGAGAGGGTGGAACGTCCTTAACTCTGTGTACAGTAAACTCTGATACAGACCAACCTAAAGCCTACATAGGTATTGGATTCAACACTCTAGGGAAGAGAACAGATTGGCTGTGGATTGCAGCAAAGGTGGGTATAATAAATAAATGGGCATTGTGAAAGATTCTCTTTGAGCAATATTTGAGGCAATTAGACTTTACATTTGAACATTTAAATCGCTCTTATAAAACGTGTTGTAAAATGTAAAGTTGCACAGGTCTTATCTGTATATGTTTACATATAGCAGTGCCAGGAGCTGTACTTCCACTACCTGCTCAGTGACTTATTGATAAATGGTGTCCTCATCATGTAGGTCACATAAAATAAAACTTCAGCTCTCTCACTGTCCTGGATTGACCCAGTTTGTTTCCTAGACCCCCACCTTGACTACTACCTGAAAGTTCCCATTTAACAGACTTTCCACATTTTACAAAATAAACATAAATTGGCCCTTTAATAAAAAAATAAAATAAAAATATATTAAAAATATATATATTTTTTTATTTAAAAATAAATAAAAGAAAGGGGGGTTGCCATCTGGGGCCATGGGGGCCTCCGGGCCCCTGGGGACCTCTGGACCCCTAAAAGGTGTACTTTTTTAAAGGGGGTTGCAACTTGGGCCCCTGGGGACCTCCGGGCCCCTTACAGGTGTACTGCCTGTACCCCCCTGATGGTGGCCCTGGTCATGATACAACCAAAAACGTAATTGTATTTTATTGGGATTTTATGTGATAGACCAACACAAATTGGCACATAATTGTGAAGTGGAAGGGAAATGATAAATGTATTTATTTACTTTGGTCGGATGACTAGAATTGTTTCTGTATTATTTTTTTTGTATATCGTAAACATAGATATATTCCTTCTCTTGATACTGTCTATATTGTTTATATCTTTTGTTATAACTAAAAAAAAAATTTGAATACAGAATTATATAAAAAAATAAAAATAAAAAAGTGTGGCATACATTTGTATTCATCCCCCTTTACTCTCATACCCCTAACTAAAATCCAGTGGAACCAATTACCTTCAGAAGTCACCAAATTAGTAAATAGAGTCCACCTGTGTGTAATTTAATCTCAGTATAAATACAGCTGTTCTGTGAAGCCCTCAGATGTTTGTAATGGCCCGTACACACGATCCGAATATCGGACGAAAACGATCGTCCGAGGAAGAATCGTACGATTTTCGGTTCGTGTGTACACTACTTTTGAGAGCCAAACACGACAGTTCATCCGATATTATTCGATCGGACAAGCACGAAAATTTTCCTCATACGATGTCAGATCATACGATTTTCATTTAGTCAGTATAGTTGTTGTCCGAAAATACAATACAAATACATTACAACACATGACATCACTTCCGATTTTTTTTCTGTCGTACGAGAATTTTAGTGACTTTAATAACCCATTTCATTTTACTTGCGACTATTAAGCAAAAAAAGTCGTACGATCCGTTGTACGATATTCGGATCGTGTGTACGGGCCATTAGAGAACCTGAGTGGACAAACAGCATCATGAAGGCCAAGGAACATACTAGACAGGTCAGGGATAAAGTTGCAGAGAGGTTTAAAGCAGGGTTAGGTTATAAAAAAAAAAATTCCAACCTTTTAACATCTCACAGAGCATTGTACAATCCATCATCCAAAAATGGAAAGAGTATGGCACAACTGCAAACCTACCAAGACATGGCCGCCCACCTAAACTGACAGACCGGGCAAGGAGAGCTTTCATCAGAGAATCAGCAAAGAGGCCCATTATAACTCTGGAGGAGCTGCAGAAATTCACAGCTCAGGTGGGAGAATCTGTCTACAGGACAACTATTAGTCGTGCTCTCCACAAATCTGCCCTTTATGGAAGATTGAAAAAAAAAAAGCCATTGTTGAAAGAAAGCTATTAGAAGTGTGTAAGAAGCCATGGAGGGACACAGCAAACATGTGGAAGAGGGTGCTCTGGTCAGATGAGGCCAAAATTGAAATTGGACTAAAGGCAAAATGCTATGTGTGGTGGAAAACTAAGGCCTCGTACACACGATAGGTTAAACAGAGGACAACGGTCTGATGGACCGTTTTCATCGGTCAAAACCGATTGTGTGTGGGCCCCATAGGTTATTTAACCATCGGTTAAGAAAAAGCCAACTTGCTTTAAATCTAACCGATGGATTCCTAACCGATAGGTCAAAACCAATCGTTAGTAGGCACAACCATTGGTTAAAAATCCACGCATGCTCAGAATCAAGTCGACGCATGCTTGGAAGCATTGAACTTTGTTTTTTTCAGCACGTCATTGTGTTTTACGTCACCGCGTTCTGACACGATCATTTTTTTTAACCGATAGTGTGTAGGAGCGGCGGACCATCAGTCAGCTTCATCGGTTAACCGATGAAAACGTTCCATCAGACCGTTCTCATCGGATGGACTGATCGTGTGTACGCGGCTTAACACTGCACATCACCCTGAACAAACCATTACCACTGTGAAACATAGTGGCGGCAACATTATGTTGTGGCGATGCTTCTCTTCAGTGGGGACAGGGAAGCCAAATACAGGACAATCTTACAAGAAAACCTGTCAGGCCTCGTACACACGACCGGACATGTCCACTGAAATGTGACAGCTCTACAAATACTGCAGCAACTGACTTTTAATAAATGGACACTTACCTGTCGTGATCTCGGCTGCCAAAGCCGATCTGTTCGTCGGCTCTCGGGTGCTGCCGCCGCCATCTTCGGTAAGGGAATCAGGAAGTGAAGCATTTGCGGCTTCAATTCCTGGTTCTCCACTGCGCATGCGCGAGTCACGATGCCCGCATTCACTGGTCCCTACTGTATTCTGGGACCTGTGTGTCTCCCAGAAGACAGCACGGGGGAAAGAGTAGGCGCCAGACGTGGCGTAGGTTACCGCAGTGATCTATGCCAGGAAGTGGGAGCAAATACCTGTATTACACAGGTATTTTCTCCCTCCTCCCCCCTGAAAGGTGCCAAATGTGACACCGGAGGGGGAGAGGATTCCAAAAAGTGGAAGTTTCATTTTTGGGTGGAACTCCACTTTAATGTGCTCCTTTACAAATGCACAATGTGTATCTGCACAAAGTGAAAGCAAACACCCTTATCTCTTCATATCGAGTCTAACATTTTGTTAAACAAAATTGGCAAACACTGCATTGTTAAACAGAACAAAACCTCTTGTAGTAGTAGGCTGATAGTAATTCTATTACTAGAAGATTGTCATTATTTGCCTATTATTTCTCAAGTTTTCATTGCTAAATAATCAGTGCACTGGAGTGGTTGGTTTTGGTGTAGCCACGTGAGCCACCGACTTCTCCCAAGTGAGTTATAGACCTCATTTGCCATGAACCTAGTACAAAGCAATGAATTCTATTTTTTTTTTCAATCATCAGTAATGTGCAGGGGAGGGCTGGCAGCCTTAGCCCTGGGGGGCAAGTCCAGTCAAGTGGCCCATAGAGCATGAAAAAGTGATGGATCGAGGAAAACATAAGAAAACATAAGTCTAAGATTTTTCATGATCACAGATTCCGCACAGAGGCTCCCCTTACATCAGAGTCCGCACAGAGGCCCCCCTTACATCAGAGTCCGCACAGAGGCCCCCCTTACATCAGAGTCCGCACAGAGGCCCCCCTTTACATAAGAGTCCGCACAGAGCCTCCCCTTACATCAGAGTCCACACAGAGCCTCCCCTTTACATCAGAGTCCGCACAGAGGCCCCCCTTTACATCAGAGTCCGCACAGAGCCTCCCCTTACATCAGAGTCCGCACAGAGCCTCCCCTTACATCAGAGTCCGCACAGACCCCATATACATTAGATATGATGTAAGGGGTGTTCTGGGAAACTTGATTTAAGGGTGCATGCTGTGGACTATTGTGTAAAGAGGGTCTCTGCTCACCAAAGCCTGCCCCCCTCCCCTTTAACAAAGTCCACAGAACACCCCTTTTTATACACTGGGAGGCAGGAGAGACTAGAGAGGGCGAGCTTACCAGGATGGAGGCTGAAGTGCAGGCAGGCTGTCTGATGCTTTTTTGGGTTCAAACTTCCTGTCCAGTGCCCACACATGCCCGGGGAGTGTGGGCAGGGCAGACTCAGAAGGAGGAGGAGCAGATGAGCTCTATCTCTCCTCGTGTCTGTGCAGAGAGAGAAGGGGATGTCAGCGCTGGTGTGCGCTGAGGCTGAGCTATGTGTGAGACGAGACATAGCTCAGCTCTGCAGCCATCTACCTCAGAACTGACACAGGCACGGCTGCACAGTGGGAGGTGAGCAGCGGCCGTGACCCATGTTAACAGAGCTCCAGCAGGCATATTCCTGCTCTGCAAAAACAGCATTTGGTAGTGGCGGCCGGTGGCTGTGCATAGTGTCACCAGCCTGGGGGAAGATTTTCACCCTGCCCCCTCTGCCAGCCCTCCCCTGGTAATATGGCAGTTACTTTAACCTGTCACTTACTTGTTGAGGACATATAGCCTGGTATGGTCTAGGAGGGGTCCCCCCTATACTGACCAGCCAGGCGGCATGCTCAAATAAAGGGTCTGGTATGGATTTTTAGGGGACCTCATCCCCCGCCCAACCATCTAAGTTGCATTTGCCAAAGCCCACAGCACTATCGATATCAGCGTACTTTGTCTAGTTCTGGAGCCCAATCAGGCTGCACACTGCTATTCCACATTCATGTAATTAGTGAACTGCTGCATACCTAACAGTCATTTCGGAAAGTCTCATGTTCCCTTTGAATCTATAGAAAAAGTTTCTGTTCTCTGTTAACTTCAATAGAAACTCTCCATTAAAATGATATAGTTATTATAATCAGATAGGGACTTACAGCCGGGCTCCCTGGAATAGTTAATCAGTTACTAACCTTTTGTAGATCTATAGCTGGAAGATCTGCATTCACATTTCTTTCTATTATAATAACAGCTACAGTATGTCCACTTACTAAAGGAACAACAAAAGAGGAAAAATTACAATATCATGTACAAAGACATTAGGTCATATTCCTATTATACCTGGAATACAATTAGTGGACTTACCTGGTGTGCTCAGTATATAAATTCCCTCCTATACAACTTGAGCATCTACCAGTTGCACTGGGAGCCAGAGAAAAGACTTCACTACCATGAGCAACATCAGAAGACCAGCAGTGGTGGTAAGGGTTGTATTTTAAAGTTGTATTCATATTGTACAGAAAACTTAACTGCTCCCAACTTTTTGGGGGGGACAGCAAACAGTATGCCACTGACCTCCCCCTGGTTGGTTGGTAGCACTTACCCCGTCGCTTCACCGGTAGGTTCCCTTGCTCAGCAGCGGCCTCCTTTTCCCCTGCTCTCCACCGGTCATCACTGCAGTGGCAGATTTCATTTTCTCCCTCCCAATCAAGAGTCTTCTCTTTTCGGCCAATCGCCATTTGGGTCACACACCCGCTTCGGATTGGCCGGATTGAGGATCAGTGTTTCAACAGCGAATATTCATTCACTGTTGTAACACCTGGGTGGACTCCGAGCACAATGCTCTGCGTTCGGAGCCCACCCTAATTTGAAGCCTGTTAGAGCCTCTGGCTCTAATCAGGTGCTTCTAAAACCTTTGTCGCTGTAATTCATGCGCCCGGTGTCCTGAAAGGGGCCGGATACATGAATAGGGGGTGGCGGTCGTGTATAGCGGGGGAGGGTGGTGGCGGTGCATTGAGGGGGCTGTACCCAGGCGTCCCTAATGGAAGGGTCGCCACTGGTCTCCACACGCAGTCAAAGTGGCATTAGGGCCACCAGGGTGCATTGACATTGCATAGACATAATAAAAAAAAAATAGAGGCACTCAAATGATTTGTAAAGGTAAACTTGTTTTATTGCACAGCTTACATTTTCCAAATGCTGATAAGCAAATTGATGATAAGATATTTTCAAAGTGCTATTATGTTTGAATTATGGAAGTGAGTGTGACTTCAGAATACATATCGTAACTGGATAGAAGACAATCCGCAACTCCATACATGCTCTTCAATAAGTCCAAATTTATTGTAACTCCATCAAAAATACAGTGCCTTAAAAAAGTATTCATACCTCTTGAAATGTTATCAAAAATGTAAATCTATTTTATTGGGATTGTATGTGATAGACCAACACAAAGTGGCACATAATTGTGAAGTGGAAGGAAAATAATAAATGGTTTTCAATTTTTTTTCCCAAAAAATATGTGAAAAGTGTGGCGTGCATTTGTATTCAGCCCCTCTGAGTCAATACTTTGTAGAACCACCTTTCACTGCAATTACAGCTGCAAGTCTTTTGGGGATGTCTCTACCAGCTTTACACATCTAGAGAGTGACATTTTTGCCCATTCTTCTTTGCAAAATAGCTCAAGCTCTGTCAGATTGGATGGAGAACGTCTGTGAACAGCAATTTTCAAGTCTTGTCACAGATTCTCAATTGGATTTAGGTCTGGAATTTGACTGTAGCGGGCCATTCTAACACATGAATATACTTTTATCTAAACCATTCCATTGTAGCTCTGGCTGTATGTTCAGGACTTGTTCTCTGTTTGGGCCACTGACACCACCCACCCTCTCCGCCCGCTGACTTCTGGTTGCGCGCAGCCTCTGACTTCGCCGCCTCTCCCAGGTATCTGATCAAGCATTAGGAGCATTTGTGCGAGTACAAGTACCGATACTCCTATCGGTATCGGGACAACCCTAGTTAGGGGTATCAGAGTAAAGGGGGCTGAACACAAATGCACACCAGACTTTTCAATTTTTTTGTTTAAAAAAAATTGGATACCTATTTATAATTTTCCTTCCACTTCACAATTATATGCCAATTTGTGTTGGTCTATTACATAAAATCCCAATAAAATACATTTACGTTTTTGGATGTAACATGACAAACTGGAAAATTTAAAGGGGTACGAATACTTTTTCAAGGCACTGTATGTACAGTAAAAGTTTACACTTTTCAGCCATAATGGCCTTGTTCACAGCAGTTATGTACAAAAACTGCACAACATATATAGTGTAAAAACACCCCCCTCCTCCTTCATTGATCACAAAGATTTCCAATTAACCTAATGATTGTCAAATTGAAACAATGAAACAAGAGAAAGTAGAGGGTTAAAATTGTTCTGGAAAAAAAACCCCACAAAACAGAAATAAAAATAATCAAAAGAGATACAAAATAATAATAACTGATCAGTATGACAGAATAGAAACAAGTGAATGACCACGGGGAAGGGGAAATCAAAAATAGAAACAACAGAATATGAGAAATGGTGGAAAAATGAAAAAAGAAACCTATAAAATGACATTGTAAATGTAAATCCATGTCCCATCTGAAGTTTAACCCCTGGGGGACTCTGGTTTTAAGCCTAAAAATCCACCAAGTTTCCTTATCCAAAAGTCGCCCACCTTTGTCCCCACCACTGGGCATTGGAATGACGCAAAACATTAGAAACATGTTTGACATTAGGATTAACAGTATTGCAATAATGTTCCTCTATTCTAGTATGTAGGGCACGTGTCTTCTGTATTACAAGCAACACAGTATATCAGGTACACTACATACCGAATCCCGCAATTTATATATTGTTTAATTTCAAAGCTTTCACATGAATTGGATGAACCAAAAGACTTAGTGGGAGAATTCAAGTGACAATATCTACATATTGTAACTACCTGGAAGAATTTTTCACCTTAAATAGAATAAAAGTTTCATTAGAGTTTGACTGGTTTATTGTCATTTTATTTACTATACCTTTTAACCATAGAAGGCCCCTAAAATGATTTTCAGGTCTCAGGGAACCTCTGAAAAACATAATTTTCTATGGGTTAGTGGGAAAAATGCCTCTTTTGTTGGTAGTCAGTGGGAAGAATGCTCTACTTTGAGTAGTGGTGAAAATGTCACCCCTACAGACAGATAACAGTGTAAAAAGTGTTATGATACTGGCTCTGCCAAATAGTATTGGCCCTGAAACTATACCAATACCATTAGATGGGAGGTCAATCAGCCAAAGCTCCAAGAACCACCAAGTAACCTCTTGAGGAACCCATAATTGTGGTCTTATATGTAGAAACATTTCTCTTAATTGCTATTATACTTTTCTTGACCCTCTTGCAGCCTCTCTTTACACTGTTGGTGCTTTTTTTGCTGGTCCCTTGCGATGGAAAGAAAAATCTTCATAGGAAAAGGTGTCCAATGAACAGAAATGTGAATTTTCCATCAGTAATGCATGTCCATCTTAATGAGAGTGAGGAGTTCCAGTGGCATGTGGATGATGCGAGTAATAGGTCACTCTCTCCGTGGATATACAGGTAATATTTTACAATATGCTCATTCAGGGTTAAAGTGCACCTGAGCCTAGACTACAGGCATTAAAGTTTTTGCATATTCCTAACTAGCAGTAAAAGAGCTTAAAGCGGAGGTTCACCCTAAAATTCAAGTTTGTTTTATCCATGCCATTGCGGGCCAAACACAATGCGGGCGGCTATAACAGTGGGACACACGAGTGGCTGTTTTCACAAGGTAAGAGCGCCCGAGGGATTTAAAAAAAAAAATATGAAAACCCGCAGAACCCCCGCTTTAAAACACATCACTGGTATGTCTAGCTGTGTGTACTGTGAAGTGGTTCATCCTCAAATATTCTTAAAGCCTCAGTCTGGAATATATTTAAGGATAACAACAAAGACTGTTGTGTTCTATTTGTTTCTTACAACTTCCAAAAAATCTGATAGTTGGTAATGTTACAGCAGGGGTCCTCAAACTATGGCCCTCCAGTTGTTCAGGAACTACAATTCCCATCATGCCTAGTCATGTCCGTGAATGTCAGTGTATTACAATGCCTCATGGGATGTGTAGTTCCACAACAGCTGGAGGGCCGTAGTTTGAGGATCCTTGTGTTAGAGGGTTTGACAGCCTGCAACAATTTTGCGTATCAAAACTAAAGGGGAAAGGTGCTGAGACATCGGTGCTGAGACATCAGTGCTGAGACATCAGTGCTGAGACATCAGTGCTTCTGATGTGAATTTGTGAATTTTGAAGATTATTTTTTTCACCATGCAAAATGAAAAATGCAAAATTGGGCATTAATGGCCGTTTTCTCCAGTTTTGTCCCTTTTCTAGGCTTTGTCATGTTATCTTTTTTTTTTTTTTCAAATATGTTTATTGGGTTTTTAAAACATGTAAGAGTATACAAAGCGATCTTGTTACAATGTATGCAATAAGTCGAATAAGTGACATTACATTTAAGAACATAAAACAAGGATCAATATTTAAAGTTAGTGATCCATCATAGTCACAACAAAGCAGTCAAGATAAAATTCGAGTATTTAGGGGGGAAAGGAAGGGGTAGGGGAAGGCAAGGTAGAGGGAGGGTTGAGGAAACCATCCTATTATAAGCGGTGTGATTCAAATTGACAAAGTTATAGAAAATAGGAACAACAGAGGAGATTAATCAGATTCCGGGACTCATCAGGAATCCAACAAAGTACGGTATTCAGAAGAATCCGCAAAGTGGTGCCAACATGCCCATTTATCTCGGAAATTCCTAGAAGAATCTCTAGAATGGGATATCAATTCCTCCATATATGCAATGTGATCCACTTTGCGTATCCACTCTGAAATTTTTGGAGGGGTTGCTTGCGACCATTTAACTGGAATACACAGCTTTGCCGCGTTGATAAGAAACACAATAATAGATTTCTTGTAGACTGAATTGGGTAGGGAGGAGAGGTGTAATAGGTACTGTCCAGCTGTAAAGTCTGGGGTGTAGGTGGTAATGGACACAATGAGATCATGGACTGATTTCCAAAAAGTCGTGATAGCTGAACATTCCCACCATATATGGAGGAGAGTGCCAGCCTCTAGTCCGCATCGCCAGCACAAGGGAGAGACGTTTGGGCTAAATTTATTAATAATGTAAGGGGTTTTATACCACCTTGAGTATATTTTGTAACTGTTTTCCTGTATCAGGACGTTTAGTGAGCCCTTGTGTAGGCGATGGAAGACTGAAGTCCACTGGTCATTAGAGATTGTTATACGTAGATCCCTTTCCCATTTCTTGTTGGTGTTGTCTGATTGTGGGTCTGATGTTGAGCTCAATACACAATACATGAGGGAAATTAAATGGCCTTGGGGAGCCTTTCCTATGCAGACGGATTCAAAGGTTGTCTTAGGCCTGTGCCAAATGTTAGTGAAACCGAATTTTTTCAAAAAAAGAGTGATTAGTTCAAAGTTATGAGGAGAGACAGTAAGATTCGGGAATTTAGCGGAGAAATGAACCAGAGAAATGAGATTCCCTTTTTCAAAGAAGGCTTCAGCCCTGCAAGTCGTGTCTGAATCCAAGTCGGGGGAGGTAATGATATGGTGTTTCCGGGATATTTCAGGGTTAAAGGATATTGGGGTAATAGGTCCATATATTGAAGAGATTTTAAATTTTTTACAGAGAGACCTGAAAATTTTCAATGAAGTTCCCGTAATGGGATGTGTGTTTGCAAGGTGCGGAACCTTCCTAGGATCAATCCATGGAAGGTTTTTCAGAGGGATTGGTGGAGAGATTAAAGATTCCTCCAGTTGGATCCAGTCCTTGGAGCCACTGTGTAGGTGCCAATTAATAATTCTGGACATATGACAGGCCCAATAATAAGTTTTAAAATCTGGTAGACCAATTCCACCCAAAGATTTCGGGATAGTAAGCTTGTCCCATTTGATACGGGGTTGCCTATCATTCCAGATAAATTTCAAGCAGACACGGTTTAGAGATTTGAAGAATGTGGCAGGGATCGTAATAGGAATGGTCTGGAAGAGATACAAGACTTTAGGCAAGATACACATTTTTATGACGTTAGCCCTCCCAAACCACGAGAAAATGCCTTTGTTCCATTCAAGCAAATCTTTTTTTATGGTGTTCAGCAGGGGAACAAAGTTGATAGTGTACAGATTATCCATGTTGGACGGTAAGTGGATTCCCAAATAAGGTATAGATTCATTCTCCCAGGTAAATGAAAAATTAAGTTTGCATTGGTTTACCGTGTCAGTGGAAAGGGAAATATTTAAGGCCTTAGATTTGGAGAAGTTTATTTTGAAATTTGAGATGGTTCTAAACATGGAGAAATCTTTAAGTAGGTTCGGAATTGTAATTATTGGGTTGGTAAGAAATAGTAGAATGTCGTCTGCGAAAGCCGCTAATTTATAAGTTGTGTTATTAATCTTAACTCCACTAATATCCACATTCTCTCGTAGTCTACATAAGAAAGGCTCCAGGATAAGTATAAAAATTATGGGTGACAGAGGGCAACCCTGACGAGTGCCATTCGACAGGGAGAAGGCCTCCGACAGGACACCATTAACTTTGATTCTAGCCGTAGGGTATGAATATAAGAGGTTAATGAATCCCAACATTCGATCTTGTATGCCCAGGGATTTAAGGACATCTAACATATAGTCCCAGGCTATCCTGTCGAAGGCCTTCTCCGCATCGAGGGATAAGAAAAAACCCGGAGATTTTGATTTGATGAGCCAGTGTTGAACATGTATAGCCTTTATGGTGTTGTCCTTAGCCTCTCTTCCCGGCGTAAAGCCCGTTTGGTCGAGGGATATTATTCGAGGTAATAAGGGAAGTAAGCGATTAGCTATGATTTTAGCATATAATTTGATGTCGTTATTTAAGAGGGAAATGGGTCTGTAATTGGAAACAAGGGTTTTATCCTTGTTAGGCTTAGGAATCATGACAATGTGGGCTTCTAAGAGATCATTAGGAAGTGGGGACGGGAAAGGGCTAGAATTAAACGCGTTAAGAAATTGTGGGATCAAGACATCTTTGAAAGATCTGTAGTAATTAACCGAAAAACCGTCTGGGCCAGGACTTTTTCCAGTCTTTAATTGACCGAGTGCAGTTAAAGCTTCTCCTGCTTCCAGAGGCCTATCTATACTTTTCGCTGTGTCCGAGGATAAGGTATTAGGGCAGTAATTTTTCAAGAACTCAGAAATTAGATCTTTTCTTGAACGCGTATTTTTAGGGCCAAATTCAGGAGTCAAGTTATAGAGTTTGGAGTAGAAGATTCGGAATTGGTCTGCGATATCTTCAGAAGAGGAATATTTTTTACCTTTAGGGTCAGTAATGGCAAATATGTTCTCAAATTTTTTAGATTTTGAGTGCAAGGTGTTAGCTAGTAATTTCCCCGTCTTATTTCCATGCTCATAGAAAAATTTTCGAGACATATCAAAACTGCGTTTGATCCTTTTGTCTAGGACTTCAGACAGTTCTAGCCTGAGTCTCGAAAGCTCCTCAAGCGTTTGTAGTGCCAAAGAATGTTTATGTATAAGTTCCAGGCTATTGATTTTATTAGTTAAATCGTTTATATGAGCCTGATGTAGTTTCTTCCTTCTCGCACCGAGCGAGATCAAACTGCCTCTAATGACACACTTGTGCGCGAGCCAAACATTTATAGGATGTACATCGCCAGTGTTGTTATGTATGAAAAATTCGGAGATCTGAACGTCCAATTTTTGCATGTTGTCAGCATATGTGAGGAGAGAATCATCTAGTCTCCAATATCTAGGAAGGATTGGTTTATTTTTGAAGGTCAAATGCAGAGTGATTGGGTTGTGGTCCGATATGAGCATGGGTTCTACTGTAGCGCTTTCAATAGTGTTTAGATCGTGGTGGGACAAGAAAAAATAGTCTATTCTAGAATAGGAGTCATGTGGGAGAGAGTAAAAAGTAAAGTCTTTTGAAGAGGGATTTAGTATTCGCCAGGTGTCGTGAATGGAAAGGTCTTTTAGCAAAGATTTAATACTACTCAGTGTTTTATATGATATTGTAGAGGAGCCAGTGGAGGTGTCTAGAAGGGGATTCAGGGCTATGTTGAAGTCTCCACCGAGTATCAATGAGCCGACAGAGAATGACTTAAGGACTTCAATAGTGTCCTTAAAGAATTGAACGTGGAGCCTGTTAGGGGCATATATGTTGGCCAAAGTCACAGGTTTATTATACAAGGATCCTTTAACAAACAGGTACCTGCCTTCATTATCAGTTTTAGTGTCCAAAATTTGAAAGGGGCAATACTTAGAAATTAGTATTGAAACTCCCTTCGATTTGGAGTTTGGGTTTGTAGTGTGGAGTATCAGAGGAAATCTCTTATCCGTAAAGGTTGGGCAATTGTTGGACTTAAAGTGGGTCTCCTGAAGGAATATTATGTCTGCTTTTGATTTCTTCAACAATAGTAAAAGCTTTGACCGTTTCTCTGGGATATTGAGGCCCTTTACATTAAGAGAGTAAAGTTTGATTGTCTTTTGAGGGTCTGTTGTAGGATTATTGGGGGTAGTCATATTAGTCAAAAGTAGGAGGGGATCCTCAAGTTGAGAAAATAGGAAAAACGAGGGTGAAGGGGTTTAAGGGAAGGTTTAGGTGTTGAGTATTAAATACTCAAAACAGATAGTACCGGTGACTATCACAATAATAAAAATAAAAATTGACAGGAGTAAAATTTCCCCGCAGGGAAAAATATGCGGTACAAGGTGAAGTAGTATCTTATTAGAAAAAATAAAGAGATCTAACAAGAGCTACTCCGTGGGGGTTGGAGTGAACCGAGTCAGAGAACAATAAATCGGAACGACTGGATGCCCGCCGCCTACAGACTATTAAAGAAAGAAAGCAATATGCTATAGTAGAAATGATGAGGCTAACGGAATTCCCATTATAAAGGGTAATGAGAGACCGGAATCTGATAACATTCCAAATATATAAGATATAAACAATTGAAAGTAGTAAAACTGCTCAGCATCCGGACAGCATGTCAGTGTGTCAGGAGCGCTGTCCGGGTCTTAGGTACAGGTCACAACCATCAGTAATATTATCATAGGAAGAGAACTGCAGTAACAAAATGTAAGAAAGAGACTATTGCAGATCCCTTGCCCGTGTGGGTAGACCTGAAAACAGTAGTATCAATGCATAGTTAAATGATAGTGTTGATAATAGTAGAAAGAAACATTGTCTCCACCCTTCATAAATAAATCCAAAGAAAAAGAAAAAAATAAAAAATAAAAAATACATTGAATGCCACAAAAGTTGCAGCATGAAGGGTAGCAATTTCGTATGTGTCTTAAAATCACCAAAACAAATACGTTTCAGGTCAAACCACAAGGGTTATATATATCAGGAGTAAGATAGAAGAAACATCAATAAACATCAATAAAATATATGTGTTTTAGACAATTTTGGAAAAAAGTGTAAATAACAGAATACACTCATTTATCCCTTCTGGGTTTCCTGGAATGTGGCACGTTTGTTGATTGAAGATCAGGATCTGGAATGCCTGGAGAATCTAGGTTGCTAGGTGATTGGGATCGTCGTCTCCTGGCTCTGTAAGGGGCCGTTTCCATAGCGACAGTGTCATCCTTCCTGCAGTCTCTGGAGTTGTCTTTAAAACGAAAGTCTGCATACCAATTTGGTAGTTCCATATATGGAATGTTCATGGATTTGCAAAAGGCATGTAGATCTTCGGGTACCCTCAGCAGGGCAGTATGACCCTGATTGGTCGCTTGCAGGCCAAATGGAAACTTCCATTTGTAGATGATGCTTTTATTTCTCAGTGCATCCAATAAAGGTTTCAGATCACGTCTATTTTGGAGCGTGATTTTCGACAGATCTTGAAATATAGATAATGTAGAGCCCTCAAATTTCAGAGAAGAGCGCAGTCTTGCCTGCCTCAGAATATCCTCTTTCAGTAAGAAGTCATCTATATGGCATATGACATCTCTAGGAGGATCAGAGGGTCTGCCCTTGGGTCGCAGGGCCCTGTGCAGGCGTTCCATTTTAATGTTGGTTAAGGGTGGGCGACCCAGCAAATCGTTAAAAATTGTTAGAATTGCGGGGGAGAGTCGATCAAAATCAATCGATTCGGGCAGTCCCCGTACCCTCAAATTATGTCTCCTGCTTCTGTTCTCGAGGTCTTCTGTTTGGCGGTATAAGTCTCTCAGAAGCGTAATGTGTACGTTGGTTTTGTGGTTAATATGGCGCAGAGCTGCTGTCTGTTGCGCAGTAGTTTTTTCCACATCACTGACGCGCGCTGAAACTGCGCGTATGTCCAATTTCAGATCTGCAATGGCAGCTGATAGCGTCTCTTTAATATCAGCTGCCACGGAGTGTAGATCATTTAGGCTAAGGCTCTGTCGAGCGTCCGTAGCGAGGTGGGGATTCCGGTTGTCGGTAAGGGGGTTTGTGTCAAAGTTCCCTTGAGAAGTGGCCAATGTATCTGACTGGCCTCCCGGGAATTCGGCCATCATAAGATCTGACAGGAATTTCCAAAAGATTGTAAATTGGTGAAAATTCGTCAGGTAGAATGGAAAACAGTATGGGGATGATCACCGTGACAACGGGTATCAGATTAGTCGTATTCCAGTCGGTGGGACCCCTTACCGATTCCGTTAGCCGAGAATTGCAGCCTGCAGCAGCGGGAGCTTTCCAGTTAAGCAGCCATTCCCGATCACGGCTAGACCACGCCCCCCGTCATGTTATCTTTTGTTGTTACCGCAAATGAGCAGATTATTGCAACATGATAATAGCTTTGTAATTCCTGTTAAAGAAGAAATAACGTACCTTTTTAATGCAAACAAAAGAATTACAAGTTACAAATTGTGCATGCATGCATACTTGCAAACTGTGGTACCATTTGCATTATCCATATTTCATATTATCTGTATGGTATCCGACCTAGACTGTTCTTCGGCATTAGAGGGAGGCACATGTGCATGGTCCAGCCCCCGCTACAACCTATAACATGCTAATGTAATTTCAAAAGTTGTTTTCAATCTCTTAACATCTGCAGCTTTCATTACAATAATATCTGATGATTCTGCCATGAAGATTCTGACCTTGTATCTTAAAGGGCTTGTAGAGTCAGATTTTTTTTTTTTGCTATGCATGTGCACACTGAAATATTTCTTTTTGGAATTTCGTTTTCGTACGAAAAATGAATTTATTTAGTTACTCCTGAAAGTCGTTTTATTTATTTTATTTCTTTAAAAAATGCATTTGTCAAAAAATCTGAATTAATTAAGGTCGAATCTGTCAACTGAAGCCTTATGGTGTCCGTCGAATGTTCTAAGAAGATTCGACGAAGCAGGTAAACTGTACGATGCCGCAATCGTACATTTCCGGTTGAATGGTCCGCCCACAAGCTAAAGTAGAATTCTAATGTTGGTTGACTAGTAATAATTATATTTATTAATTATTATTACTAGTCAACCAACATTAGAATTCTTCTATAGCCTATGGGAAGAGCATTTGACTATAAATGTCCGCTCGTGGCGATTGTATGTTTTTAGCTGCTTCGTCGAATCTTCATGTCTCTATAATGTCGAATCTTTTCTCTCTATGTAGAATAATCTCGGACTAATAGAGTTAGGTTAGGCACATTCAACCGCAGATTCGATAGATACAGATCGCTATTGTCACCGTCATGTTGAATATTCTATCTATATCGAACTGTTGTCACAACGAAACGAAAATAAAGCATTTTTTATGTCGGATCTTTTGGATTTCAGATTCTGAGCGTTCGTTATCGTTTGTTGAAATGAACGCAAAAATCCCTGAAATTCGGACAAAAATGCATTCGGACAAAAACAAATGCACATGTCTACTATGCATTAAGATAAAAAATCTTCCTTGTGCAGCAGCCCCCCTCAGCCCCCTTAATGCTTACCTGAGCCCCATCTCTATCTAGTAATGTCCCTCCTGATTGGCTGAGAACACAGCAGTGGCGCATTGGCTCCCGCTGCTGTCAATCATAGTCAGCTAGCCAATCAGGAGAGAGAGGGAGCCTGCTAGGCCATGGCCCTGTATCTGAATGGACACAGAGAGCTGCAACTCGGCTCGGGTGCCCCCATAGCCCCATTGCTGCCCTGCATTGTCATACTGTGGATGCTACAATTGGCTGTGATTGCTCAGGCATGATCCAACATTGTCACCATCAGAAAGCTAGTCCAGAGAAAGTATATGCTGTTGACACTGGAATGCATGAAGACAGGAAGTGGCTGAATAGCTTAAGGAGATCAGAGATGCAAAAACAAAGGATGAAATAAAGGTTTACACATATTTAATGGAAAAAAATATGATACACAGTGCATAACCAACCTGAATATCATCTAGTTAGGATTTATTGCACTAGAAAAAAAATGTGTATAAGGCATGATGCAGGTGCAGTATCTTCTATGACATAATTGATGCTGGTTATGTAATTATTGTAATGACAGAACCTCCTATCAAGCACGCATTCTGGCCTATCTGCATCTGTATAACAGAAAGCTCTTGACTGAAGCCTGCTAAAATCTTTGCAATGTATACAGTATAGTTGACTTGAAGGGTAATGTTATCTTTTCAACAACGCTTTGACTATGTTTTTTTGCTTTCTTACCAGCCATGATGAAAACAGCAGCAGGGTTCTATACACCATAAGAAACGCAAATTGCCATGACAGTTGTGTGGATTCCAATGGCAATGTGGACTTGAACCTAAGCTCAGTTCCCATCAAGCAGGAGATTCTGGTCCTTCACCAGGAAATGAAAGGATGTCAAGCAAGCTTCAAGTTGAAGATCATGATGGTTTCTGTGGGCTGCACGTGTGTCCGAAACTAATAATAAACAGAACATGTGGTGAAAAGTTTGTTTCCATCTGACTCTCGCACCTATATGAACTTGTTGGACATCCCATTCCAAAACCATAGACTTTAATATAGAGTTGGGCCCTTCACAACAGCCTCCACTTTTCTAGGAAGGCTTTCCACAAGATTTTGAAGTGTATCTGAGAAAACTTGTGCCCTTCAGGCAAAAGATGGTCAGGTACTGATGGTGGATGTAAAGACCACGGTCAGAGTTCCAATTCATCCCAAAAGTGATCAGTATGGTTGAGGTCAGGGCTCTCAGTAGGCCACTGGAGGTCATCAACACCAAACTCATCAAACCAGGTCTTTTTGGAGCTGGCTTTCTGCACAGTGGCACAGTAATGCTAAAACAGAAAGGGTCTTCTCCAAACTGTTGCTACAAGGTTGGAAGCCTACAATTGTTTAAAGTACTATTATATACTGTAGCATTAATAGTACCCTTCACTAAAAAACACCTGAATGTAAATATGAGGGATATCCACAATTGTTTTAACAACAAAAATCCTTACTGAATTGAAAATACAAAAAAAAAAAAAAAACGTAACTTCATTATAATTACTGTTCTTATTAGTTTTTTCTATGTCTAACAAAGATGTCAAATAAAAAAAAAAAATGTAAATTATTCTTGGCACTTAGGTTTCCAAAAGGTACCAATTTTTGGAATTAGTGCTTCACCTTACTTGTGAGCCTTTGCCTATTTCTTCAGTAAGGCCGCATACACACGGTCGTTCCAAACCGATGAGAATGGTCCGACGGGCCATTTCCATCGGTTCACCGCTGAAGTGGCCTGATGGTCTGATGTGCGTACACACAATCGTTCCAAAAACTGATCGGGTCAGAAAGCGGTGACGTCAAACACACGACGTGCTGAGTAAAATGAAGTTCAATGCTTCCAAGCATGCGTCGACTTGATTCTGAGCATGCGCGGGTTTTGAACCGATGCTTTCTGTACTAACCATCGGTTGGGACCGATCGGGCAGCGGTCCATCAGTTCGATTTTGAAGCATGTTTTAAAATTTTGGACCGAAGGAAAACAGACCGATGGGCTATACACATGGTCGGTTTGGACAGATGAAACTGAACCTCGGTCCATTCTCATCGGTGGCTTCTGCTACTTGCCAGACCCTGTGATGGAGTTGATAAAATTATTATTTTATGTTTATGTTATCTTTCTCCTATCCACTCAAATATTACTTCCCTTTCTTATATTGTTTTATTTCTTTTATTTCTTGATATATATATATATATATATATATATATATATATATATATGTGTGTTTCAGTATTCTGTGAGAAAACGTTATTATTTTCCTTAAGTAAAGTCATGATAGAGTTAGAATTCTTCTGGAGTAAAACTTAAAGCAGATGTCTTCAAACCCCCCCCTTCAACTGCTAGCCCCCCCTCCCACCGACCAAAGCAATATGGCGACTGAAAGTTGTGGAATGTTCGCCTTGTGGCAAGGAACAGACGTCACAAGAGGACACCATGTGTGGATTAGCCAATCAGATACACCAATATGAATGATGCTTGCTTATGTCACTTTGTCTATAAAAGCTGTGATTTCAATAAAATTACGCCCTTTTTCGGTTGAAAGACGATGGAGACAGAAGCGTGATTACTTCCCTTGTATTTGCATTCTTTCGACGTCATAAATTTGACTCAGAGGCAAAATAGAATACAAGTCCTGGAATTGAGCCAGGGAACGTCCATTACAACCCAAAGTCATAACTTACTATTCCTGGTAACATTTTTGGAATTGTTCACACTACTTGTGCATCTATACCTACTGCTCTAGTTACCTTGCCATGCAAAGGCTTCTGACATCCACCAAACTTAAACGCTAAGCAATATCTCTGATACAATTTTTGTAAATTGACATCTTTGCCAGACAAAGACAAAAACCCTAAAAATAACTAATTTTAGGAAGGTTGAGTTTGTTCAAAAATTGTATTTTCAATTCCGTAAGAATATTTATTGAAAGAATCATTCTGAAAGTGGTAGTAAACTCTTGTTGTTGTTTTCTACCTATTGGTAAGCTTATAATAAAGTTTACCTGTAGGTAAAATGAATATCTCCTAAACGTGCATCGGAGATATTCTAGCAAGCAGCAGCCGATGATGTCACTGGTGCACGCACTCTGAAGAAATGGCATATCCATGCCATTCCTTCTGAGCTGTGTGCTGTGGCTGAGACTCCCGTGCGAGACTCCCGTCATCACGGCTTGGCCAGTCAAACTGCCGGAGTCCGCGAACCCGGAAGGAAGACCAGGCGAAGTTGAAAGCCTCTGGGGTAGTGCACTTTTTTATTTCATAAGCCTGTTATGGATTTTCCACAGACAAAGTGTAGGACTTTTGTCCGAAGGGCGTTGACCAGGAATTTGTCTTGCATACAAACGGCACACAATTGTTGGCCAACAAACAGAAAACTACGCGTTTTTCAGCTCTTTAGCGTCACCCTTTGGGCAACTTCTGCTAATTTTGTGGTATGCTTCTGATCCGATGAACTTGTGTACACATGATCGGATAATCCGACAACACACATTTGTTGTCGGAAAATTTTAAAGCATGCTATCCAACATTTGTTGCCGGAAAATCCGACAATTGTCTGATGGAGCATACAAACGGTCGCATTTTCCGACAACAGCCTGTCATCACACAATTGTCGTCAGAGAATCCGATCATGTGTATGAGGCTATAGAGTACACCACCGCTTTAATACTAAAAAGTGGCTAAAAAGTGGATATCCCTTCATTATAGGTTCAGGGTACTAATTTTGTTACAGGATGCAAAAACATTTTAGATAAATGTACATTTTCAATTTTTTATTAACAGGTTGGGGAAGACCTCTTTCTGTTCCATTATGACTGTGCTTCCGTGTACAAAGACAGCTTCATAAAGAAGTGATTTTCATCAAAACTACATAGAGCCCTGTCCTGAACCCTACTGAACACTTTTGGTCAATTTCCTTTAATGTTCATTATTTGCAAATTTTTGGGGTTCTAAATTATATTTTGAATTCAATATGGATTTATTTTTTATTTTTTTGGAATGCATCTACATTATATTATTGACTTAATTTTTTTTTCCTGTATGTAAAATATCACAACATTTTTCATGTGGGTTCATGCTCTTGCAAGCTTCTGACTGGTAATATTAATGTGCTTCTATGGAATGGCCATTGAGCATAGCAGAAAATGTAACTATTTTAGATGGCGCCAAGATAATCATTTTTGAAAAAATAAAATACATATTTTCTGAAAAATAAAAGTCTTCCATTAATTACTATTTTAAAAATGGATTATTAATTAAACCTGGAAAAATATAAATAGACTTCTGCTACCCACCAGGCCCAAACTCTGAGCAATATATCTGATAAAGTTTCAGAGTACGTCACGCTACCTGTGAATCTATATCTTCTGTTAGGCCTCATACACACGGCCGAGGAACTCGACGTGCCAAACACGTCGAGTTCCTCGGCGAGTTCAGCCCTGAAGCCGCCGAGGAGCTCGGCGGGCCGAGTTCTCCCATAGAACAACGAGAAAATAGAGAACATGTTCTCTATTTTCTCGACGAGTTCCTCGGCGGCTCCATCGGGCCGAAAGTGTACACACGACAGAGTTTCTCGGCAGAATCCGACTCTGACCGAGTTTCTCGCTGAATTCTGCCGAGAAACTCTGTCGTGTGTACGAGGCCTTACTATTACTTCTGTGCCTTGCTTCACACAACAAACTCTGAATATCATCTTGCTATTCCTGGTACAATTTTTGAAATGAGTGGCTCACACTACTTATGCATCTTTGCCTATTTTCGCAGTTACCTTGTATCCCCAAGGCTCCCTCCACCTACCAGGCCATAACTCTGGGCAATATTTCACTATATCTGGTGAAATGAGTGTCTCACACTATTTTTGCACCTTTAACCACTTAAGACCCGGACCATTATGGTAAAGGACCTGGCCAGTTTTTGCGATTCGGCACTGCGTCGCTTTAACTGACAATTGCGCGGTCGTGTGACGTGGCTCCCAAACAAATTTGGCTTCCTTTTTTTCCCACTAATAGAGCTTTCTTTTGGTGGTATTTGATCACCTCTGCGGTTTTTATTTTTTTGCGCTATAAAAAAAAATAGAGTGACAATTTTGAAAAAAAAATGCAATATTTTTTACTTTTTGCTATAATAAATATCCACACAAAATATATAAAAAAAAAAATTTCCTCAGTTTAGGCCGATACATATTTTTCTACCAATTTTTGGTAAAAAAAATCGCAATAAGCATTTATTGATTGGTTTGCGCAAATGTTATATAGCCGGATTCAGGTAGAGCGGCACTTCTTTAGGTCCGCGTAGCGCATCCCATTTGCACTACGCCGACGTAAGATAGTGAGGCAAGTACTGTATTCACAAAGCACTTGCCTCCTAAGTTACGCCGGCGTAGCGCAAATGGCCCGGCGTAACCCCGCCTAATTCAAATTAGGCAGGTAGGGGGCAGGCTCCATGTAAATTACCCGTGACCCCATGTAAATGAGGGCCGTTGGTACGGCGAATGCGCAGGCATGCTCAAAATCACGTCGCAAATACTCCTTGCTTTTGACGTGAACGTAACCTACGCCAAGCCCCATTCACGTACGCTTAAGCAAACAACGTAAAATACGACGGCTGTTCTTTCGTCTATACCTTGCATGGGTTGCACCATCTTTTTGGTGGTTTATCTTTACGCCGGAAAAACGGCATACGTAAACAGCGTATGGGGCGCAAGTACATTCGTGAATCGGCGTATCTAGGTCATTTGCATATTCTAGGCATAAATCAACGTACACGCCCCTAGCATCGGCATAGGAGACTTACGCCGGTCATATCTTAGCAACAGAGAAGCGTATCTCAGACTGAGAATACGCTTAAAGATACGACGGCGCGGATTCAGACTTACGACGGCGTATCTACTGATACATTGTCGTAAGTCTTTGAGAATCCGGCTAATAGGGGTGCAACGGATCGTCACCGATCCGTGATCCGAACGGGCCGCCCCGTTCGGATCGGCACACCACACGATCCGCGGAGCGCTCCGGAGCCTCGGCCGTAGGAAAGTCCCCGGCTTCGGCCTAGCTCCGGAGCTGGCGGCCATCTTGCTCCACCCCAGTGGAGACCGTGTGCTTGCCAGTGACCCTTCACAGCATGGGACTGAATTCCCCTGGCTGCTCCAACAGAAGTGATGGATGTCACCGACTCACCCGTGATTACACAGTAATCTGTAAGTAAGTGTCTGGAAGGGGGAACGGCCAGCCTCTGCTCTACAGATAAGATAATGTTAGGTGAGGGATCGGGAACAAGTGCACTGCACTGTATAGAGAGGTGAGAAACGAAGCCAGCAGTGTGTGTTCAGCTTGTTACTTCCTCTCACTCACTTTTTCCTCTCCCTAACCTGCCTGCTTGGAATGCCGTGCTGGAACAATCACACAGGGCTGTGAGGGGATCATGAGAGTCCTTATCCTGTCAGTGTGTGTTTGTACATCGCTACTGTCTGTGTGTGTGCTACACTGAGACACTTTCCCCACTGTATACACAGCATGTCACAGTACACAGTCCCTTTGCTTCACACACTGTGTATGGCATTGTCCAGGTCCCTGTTTAACCACTTCAGCCTCGGAAGATTTACCCCCCCCCTCCTGACCAGAGCTTTTTTTGCGATACGGTACTGTGTCGCTCATATATTTAGGCCAATATGTACTCTGATAAATGTTTTTTGGTAAAAAACAAATAGTTTTTTTTTTTTTTTTTGTGAATAGCTGCGTTTAATGGCACCTTACATGCTTGCTAATGTGACAGAACATCTCTGATATTAATATTTAACTTAATGTGAAAATCAGGTGTTCTGTCACATTAGCAAGCATGTAAGGTTTGCTGCGGATTTTAAAATGTAACATGTAAACAGTCCGTCAGATTTACATATTCTGTATTTAAGCTCCGTTTTGTGTTGAAAATAACTGAATCTAAAACTCTGTTGGGTGTAACAAGATTAATATTTTTTTTTGCTGATCCGAAAAATGATCCGATCCGTGACTCCTGATCCGAGGATCGATCCGATTTGGGAGTTTTCTGATCCGTTGCACCCCTACCGGCTAATAGCATTTACAAAATGGGGGATAGCTTTATGGTATTTTTATTAATATATTTTTTTACTAGTAATGGCAGCGATCAGCGTTTTTTTCATGACTGCAACATTATGGGGGACACATCGGACACTTTTGACACTTTTTTTTTGACCATTGTCATTTTCACAGCGAAAAGTGCTATAAAAATGCACTGATTAATGAGAAAATGACAATGGCAGTGAAGGGGTTAACCACTAGGGGGCGCATAGGGGTTAAGTGTGCCCTAAGGGAGTGATTCTTACTGTAGGGGGTGTGGCTGTAGGTGTGACGTCACTGATCGTTGTTCCCTATATCAGGGAACAGACGATCAGTGACACTGCCACACAGAAGAACGGGGAAGGTGTGTTTACACACACCTCACCCCATTCTTCAGCTCCTGTGACTGATCACGGGACGCCGGCGGTGATCAGGTCCGCGGGTCCCGCTTGCGCGGTCACGTAACTTCAGACCGGGTCGCAAGTGTGCGACGGCGGCGTGCTTTGCGCGACCCATGGCTGGGCTCTTAAAGGTGACGTACCTGTACATGCCTGTGCCCAGCCGTGCCATCCTGTCGACGTATATCGCGTTAGGCGGTCCTTAAGTGGTTAATGATGTTGCTACTTCACCAGGCCAAGCTCCTGCCAGCCACCAGGCCCAAACTCTGAGAAATACCTTTCTATCCTTGGTAGGTTTTTTGTAATGGGTGGCTTACTCTACTTAGCACTTGACAGTATCTTAGTGTGCTAATCTTGCGTTAAAGCGGAGGTCCAACTGTTTTTTTTTACAAATACTGCAGCTGCTGACTTTTAAAAAATGGACACTTACCTGTCCAGCGCGCCCGCGATGTCAGCAGACAAAGCTGAGCAATCGCTCGGTCCTCGGCTGCTTCCGTCGCCATCCTCGGTGAGGGAATTCACGGCTTCACTGGATAGAAAAAGGTCCTGGACTGCTGCACTCCTTAAAACGATGTCTTTATTATACAAATAAAATCCAAAAAACAACCAAAGCGATGCAGTCAAAATGAAGTGAACAAAAGGAAAAAGGTGGCTGACATGTTTCACATCATGTGATGCTTACTCGTAGCTGCCCGATTCCCTACTGCGCATGTGCGAGGACTGTGGTGCGCTGTCACTGGTCCCTGCTCTCCGGGGAACAGTGTTTCCTAGAAGACAGCAGGGGGGTGACATCACAAGGCTGGACTCCCGCGGGAGTCAGAACCCGGAAGTGGTGCAAATACCTGTCTCAGACAGGTATCTGCACCCCCTCCCCCTGAAAGGTACCAATTGTGACAGCGGAGGGGGGAGGGATCCAAAAAGCGGAGGTTCACTTTTTGTGTGAACCTCCGCTTTAATTCCTTCCTTTACATTTCCGGCCGTACTGGTGCTGCCAGAGAACACCAAAGCTTCAACCTCGCCTAAAACCCATGGTATGATATATTTTTTTCTAGAAAGGTTAAAATGTAAGGGATTTACATTTTCTGTCCATTAAAAAGAAATTGCCCCATCATCTTGTCAGACAGGTCTGCAAGGAGCTTCCAAGATCACTGTACTGCTTACCCCCACAGAAGTTGCTTGGTATAAGGGTTCTCTCTTTTGCCACAGCTCAGTGAATTGCTCTGTCATTTCTGATGCCCCGTACAGGGCCGTCTTTAATATGGTTTGGGCCCTGGGCAAAACATTTTTTTGGGCCCCCCTCCAGCTTATTTTGGGCCTGGCTGGTTCACATGTATGTGTTTTGGCGGCCCTCATTTGTGTAGGCACAGCAGCCCATTGAAATCCATTCTGCTTTTGCACCATGCTACTTACCTGCAGTTCTTGCACACACAAACGTACTGTGTTTTTAAAAGCGTGTTTTCACTGCAGAGGAGTAGGCAAGTGGATCACACACAGCCTGTTCTGCCTCCCGGGTCACAGCTGCTATGGCAGCAGGACAATGGTGAGGGAGGTGAAGAAGGAAGGAAATGGGCAGAGAGACACACACAGGCTTCTCCAACAGCACAGCAGCAGGGAAGAGGGAAGAGAGAAACACAGGAGCACACAGCCGGAAGAGCACCCGGCTACACACACAACTTGGCATCTTTTTCTGCACTGTAATACACACTTTTTGGAGCCTGGTTCTGATTGCCAACAACTTCAATTGGAGTTCTGGTTGAAACTTCCAAATTTCTGAGCTTTTCAAACAATCGGCTGAACCACAACTGGTCAAGCATTTTAGAAGTTAACTCATTTCTAAACTATTCCCATAAGCCTTTTTTTTTTTCAGTAAATAATTATTGGTTATGCTTGAAATTGACCACAGGTTAACCTCACCTCACTTTGCTTCTCTCCTAATAAAGCAATTCTGTTTTTTTTTTGTTTGTTTTTTTTAATCCAGGTAATTCAGCATTTATACTGATCTCTCTGATAGTTGATAACTATTACATTCCATCTTTCCAGCACTGCAACTTACAGAAAAGTCGTGAAGCACATTTCTGGAAACACCAGATGCCTATGTTACCAGTGTGGTTCCATCCCCCAAACTCTTTGACACTACAGGAAATTAGCAGTGATATGGAGGGTTGGAAGATAGAACCACAATGCATGAAGGTGTTCTGGAAGTGTCAAATCCTGTAAACTTTGTCGGAGGCTGCAGAGCTGGAATAGAGAAAGGTAGGAGACTTGGGTTGCCCCAAAGGTGAGTATAAAGCACTGTGTCACGGAGCTGCAGAACGGGGGATGCCTGTGTAAACAAGCATCTCCCCGTTCTGCCCAGTGACACTGACACTGATCGTCTGCTCCCTCTCATTGGGGGCAGCGATCAGTGATGTGTTACAGTAAGCCACGCCCCCTAACAGTTAGAATCACTCCCTAGGACACACATAACCCCTTCCTAACCCCCTAGTGGTTAACCCCTTCACTGCCAGTCACATTTACACAGTAATACGTGCATTTCTATAGCACTGATCGCTGTATAAATGTGTCCCAAAATAGCACCAAAGTGTCCGATGTGTCCGCCATAATGTCGCAGTCACAATAAAAATCACTGATCGCCACCATTTCTAGTAAAAGAAAAACATTGTTAATAAAAATGCCATAAAACTATATCCTATTTTGTAGACACTATAGGGCAGATCCACAAAGATCTGCCCCGGTGCATCGTATCTGAGATACGCTACGCCGCCGTATCTTACCTGGCTTTGGTTCGAATCCATAAAGATTTTGTGCCGTAAGTTAAGGCGCGGAATTCAAATTGGGCTGGTAGGGGGCGTGTTTCATTTAAATAAAGCACGTCCCCGCGCCGAACGAACTGCGCATGCGCCGTCCCTAAATTTCCCGCCGTGCATTGCGCGAAATTACGTCGCAAGGACGTCATTGGTTTTGACTTGGACGTAAATTACGTCCATCCCGATTCACGAACGACTTACGCAAAAAAGTTTTTAAATTATACGCTGGAACGACGGCCATACTTAACATTGAGTATGCCACGAAATAGCAGCTTTAACTATACGCCGAAAAAAGCTGACTGGAGATGGCGTAAAGGAATGCGGTGGCCGCTCGTATGTTCGTGGATCGTCGGAAATAGCTAATTTGCATACTCGACGCGGAAAACGAAGGAAACGCCACCCAGCGGACGCCGAAGAATTGCATCTTAGATCCGAAGGCGTACGAAGACGTACGCCTGTCAGATCTAACCCAGATGCGGTCTTATCTTGTTTTGAGGATTCAAAACAACAATACGACGCGGGAAATTTGAAAGTACGCCGGCGGATCAGTAGATACGCCGGGGTACTCTCTCTGTGGATCTGCCCCTATAACTTTTGAGCAAACCAATCAATAAATGCTTATTGCAATTTTTTTAACCAAAAATATGTAAAAGAATACGTATCGACCTAAACTGAGGAAAAAAATGTTTTTTTTTTTAATATTTTTTGGGGATATTTATTATAGCAAATAGTAAATTTTTTTATTTTTTTTCAAAATTGTCAGAGGTGATCAAATACCACCAAAATAAAGCTCTATTTGTGGGGAAAAAAAGGACGTAAATTTATTTTGGGAGCCACGACCGAGCAATTGTCAGTTAAGGCAAGGCAATGCAGTGTCGAATCGCAAAAAGTGCTCTGGTCTTTGGGCAGCCAAATGGTCCAGGGCTGCCCAAAGACCAGGCTCCATTATAAGCCTGGCAGGGTTGCTTTAAATCACAATTGTAATATAATGCCAATGACAGAATTTTGTGGTTTATCGTAACTTTATGTCAGATGAAATGTCTAGTAATGTCACAAAGGTGGGTCAGATATGTGGCTGTGGTTATTTTGGAGTTTTCTTCAGACTTACTGGAAAATGGTGATGGTCATATTTTGTTGCAAGATGACTCAAACACTTTGAGACACAATTAATTAAATGATACTAGCGGAAAACAAGGTAGTGATAACCTTCCATTGTTATGGGAAGGATGGAATGTTACAATAAACCGGCAGCGTTATGCGGTTGAGTTGTGGTAGAAATAGGTAAGGGTGACACAAGTGTTCTGGGTAGCTTAGGAATGAGGCAATTTCTATGAACGAAACCACAATAAAAAATTCTATTATAAGTCACATTTTACAATTATGAGAAACCTGAAATTCAGCAACGGTATTTGAAATCAGTAGGGATTGTTAATTGTTTTAAGATTTGCTAATTTAATTTGGAAATTCACTGAGAATCTAGGCTACATAGAAACAGTTTCTGATGGAATTTCAAATTTGAAACTTTTGTAATTTGAGGCCATCGATGACCCATATTGCCCTGGGAGATAAGCAGGTAGCTTTAAAAATACCTGATCATTTGATATGATAATATACCTGTCAATAGATATTCCCTATATTTCTGAGGAAACGGAATTGTTTTGGATAGAAGAGTGATTGAGGGTACTGGTATATATGGAAATATATTTGACCTAAACATTGTATAGCATAATGGGAGTTTTGATAGAATATACACTATGGCCCAGATTCTCGTATATGGGCGTAAAACTGTGCGGGCGTAACGTATCTGATTTACGTTACGCCGCCGCAAGTTTTACAGGCAAGTGCTTTATTCACAAAGAACTTGCCTGTAAAGTTGCGGCGGCGTAGCGTAAATCACCCGGCGCAAGCCCGCCTAATTCAAATTAGCCGGGTAGGGGGCGTGGAACATTTAAATTAAGCGCGTTCCCGCGCCGAACGTACTGCGCATGCGCCGTCCGTAAAATATTTCAGGGTGCATTGCTCAAAATGACGTCGCAAGGACGTCATTGGTTTCGACGTGAACGTAAATGGCGTCCAGCCCCATTCACGGACGACTTACGCAAACAACGTACATTTTAAAATTTCGACGTGGGAACGACGGCCATACTTAACATTGGTTGACCCTCATATAGCAGGGGCAACTTTACGCCGCGCAAATCTAACGTAAACGTCGTAACTTTACTGCGTCGACCGCGCGTACATTCGGGAATTCGCGTATTTTGCTCATTTGCATACTCGACGGGGAAAACTACAGAGGCGACACCTAGCGGCAAAAAAAAAAATTACATTTAAGATCCGACAGCGTAAGAGCCTTACGCCTGTCGGATCTAATGGATATCTATGCGTAACTGATTCTAAGAATCAGTCGCATAGATACGACGGCCCAGATTAGGACTTACGACGGTGTACATTGCATTGCGCCGTCGTAAGCCCTTTGAGAATCTGGGCCTATATTGTCAAAAGTATTGGAGGAATTATGGCATGGTGTTATTTTTCAGGGGTGTGGCTTGGCCCCTAATGTCCATTGAAGGGAACACTTAAGGGGTCAGCATACCAAGAAATGTTTGACAATTTCATGCTCCCAACTTTTTTAAGAACAGTTTGGGGTTGACCCCTTTCTGTTCCAACATAACTGTATACTAGTGCACAAAGTTATGTCCATAAAGACATGGATGAGTGAGTTTGGGGTGGAGGAACTTGACTGGTCTGCACAGAGTCCTACCTCTACTCGATATAACACCTTTGGGCTGATTTAAAGCGCAGATTGAAAGCCAGGCCTTCTCGTCCAATATCAGTGCCTAACCTCACAAATGCGCTTCTGGAAGAAAGGTCAAACCTTCTTTTTAGACACACTCCTAAACCTTGTGGACAGCCTTCCCAGATATACTACCTATCTACCTATGTATCAGTATATTAATGTTATATGTTCAATGCCAATGGAGGCAAACTACAAAGTGTTATCGTGTTGGTACCTGGTTTCTACAAATTTAGCAAAAATGTACCCTGGTTCTTCCTCCCTATGCTTTAGGGGATGCGGACAGGAAGGAGATATGTATCATGTTTGGTGGTCTTGCCCTAAAGTCTGTCGGTTCTGGAATAGAATGTTTAACCTAATTTACCCAGTGAGGGGACAAAATATATCTAGAAGGGCCAAAACGGGGTTGTTTAGTGATTTACCCGAGGTGATCACCAAACATCTGCATACTCTCATATTCTTCATTCTTTTAGCAGCTAAAATAACCATAACACGTGCATGAAAAACGCCTGTAATTAATATTGCTATGGTGAAACACAAGATATTATGGATCATGATCAATGGAAAACTGACTAGTATTCGCTGAGATAGGCAAACTAGGTTTGAAAAAGTGTGGAATCCCTGGATCGCTTATCTCCAGGCTCCTTGGGGGCGTGGCAGGTTCGTGAGAGGAGAACCGGAGTGAGGGGACACACCGAACTCTGTTCTTTTCTGACCCCCCCTTTTTTTTCTCTCTTCTTTTCTTCCCTTTTTTATTTTTGGATTTTCTTGCTATCAGCTCTGTAATGTCATATGGCAATTTTTTTGGTAGGATGCTGCCAGGAGACAGTAAAGTCTCCCCAACGACGCTACATCCTTGATTACTATGTTTACTGGGTCGGGAACACTGACTAACGGATGCTGCATCCTTGTTGTAACTATTTCATGGCAATTGTTGAACGTGAACGTCTGTATGATGACTTAAACTTGTAATAAATACCATTCACACTAAATAAAAAGTGCCATGTGCATTAAACAAGACAGGCCTTCCGGCCAGTATAGAGATTGATTTGGACAACCAAAAAGACTGCTCAAGAAGCCTGTGCATTAGGTAACGTGACCTAGTACAAGTAAAGCTCAGTGGGGTCCCAAACTCATAGTGTTTTTTCAGCACCCCTGAGACACCAACCCCAGGAGCCACATCACCGGGAGCACCTCTTTGGCCCCTGACCAGACAAAAGCAGACAAAGCAGCCGAATTCTACCAGAAAGATACACACACACAAGACTATGCTGTCATTCTGTTCCCGAAAATGGATAAAAACATATACTACCCTTAATCTTACTTAGCCAAAAGGCTGAGGAGTGACCAAATAGTGGGGTCACGTTCACCTGGATTCTCATAATGTAGAATTTAAAGGGGTTGTAAAGCTTCGTGTTTTTTCACCTAAATGCATCCTATCCTGAGCCACGAAACTCTGTGGGCACGATCCTGCGATGGTTTTCCCCAGCTTGAGGCGGCTCTTCTTTGGAGATTGATAGCAGTGCAGCCATTTGCTCCCGCTGCTGTCAATCAAATCAATCATGTGGCACACCAGGGGGCGGGGCCGAGTGATACACTTGGTGGCTATGGCCACCACTGTATCACACGGGAGCATGCCAGCAAGCTAACTCCCTTGGGAGAGCACTTCCCAGAAGGGGGTTAGATCTTGTGGGGAGGAGCCGAGACAGCCGCCGAGGGACCCCAGAAGACGAGGGTCTGGGCCACTCTGTGAAAAACTAACTGCACTCCACTCCAGTGGAGGTAAGTATGGTATGTTTGTTGTTTTTTTTTAAAAAATGTTTAACCCTTACAACCCCTTTAAGCCCAACACCAATTGTTTTTTTCCACAGAAGCACTCAGACAGGGAGAGGCAATGGACACATTAGAAACCAATCTGATGTTGTACTGACAGGGAGTATGCAATGCTGACATAAGGGGGAAGCAGGATTAATAATTTAGCATGTTCCTGCTCCTTCACTCCGATCAGCAATCTGAGGGCGGAGAGGTGATATTACCGTGTTTCTTATTGACCCCACATCTCTCCATAAAGAGTACCTGTCACAAACCATTCCTATTACAAGTGACTCCTATGGAGATTTTTAAGTACTGAAGTTTGGCGCCATTCCATGAGTGTGAGCAATTTTAAAGCGTGACATGTTAGGTATCTATTTACTCGACGTAAATTCATCTTTAACATTATACAAAAAAAATTTAATTCATGAAACCATTTTTTTCCCCAAAAAAAGGCGTTTGAAAAATTATTGCGCAAATATTGTGCGAGATAAAAAGTTGCAATGACCGCCATTTTATTCCCTAGAATATGTGTATCCTAAATTAATGGCATTTTATTTGCTAAAGGATTGTAGGCATTGTATAATAAAAAATAATATGTTTTTCTACATAAAAACGTTTTTTAAAATATATTTAATTAAATTATTATTCCCCCCCGTAATTTTTTTTGTGGCAATTTAATGCGGCTGATATGCAGCCTCTCTGCGACCATTTCCTGTCTATGTACCCTCCAACGATGGCTGCATGGCATTTTTCTGGAAGGGTTTCTAAATGGAAGCAAAAGTGGACCATGCCTATGTGTTGGCCACTTGTAGTCTCCATTGATAGTCAATGAGTGACAATACAGGAGAACAATTGGCAGACAGGGACAGAGTGTTTTTACCATATAACAGAAACTATCTGAACAAGGTCCTTCATAGCAGGATCGCCAGGTATAATTTTTGTTGGAATACAGAATTAAATTCTGTGCAACAACTACTGTACATCAGTATTTGGTAGAGATATGTTCTACAACCAGTAGACTGTGCACTGCCTGTTCTGTGCGACTAGATACTTGGGCCCGGATTCTCAAACGAGTTACGCCGGCGTATCTCCAGATACACCGTCGTAACTCTGAGTCCGAGCCATCGTATCAATGCGCCTGATTCTTAGAATCAGTTACGCATTGATTTGTATTAGATCCGACCGGCGTAAGTCTCTTACGCCGGCGTATCTTAACTGCATATTTACGCTTCCCGCTAGGGGCGTGTACACTGATTTACGCCTAGAAATTCACGAACGTACGCCCGGCCGACGCAGTACAGATACGCCGTTTACGTTAGGCTTTTCCCGGCGTAAAGTTACCCCTGCTATATGAGGCGTACATGAGGCGCACCAATGTTAAGTATGGACGTCGTTCCTGCGTCGATTTTTGAAAGTTTTATGTCGTTTGCGTAAGTCGTTCGCGAATAGGGCTGGGCGTCATTTACGTTCACGTCGAAAGCATTGGCTTCTTGCGGGTTAATTTGGAGCATGCGCACTGGGATACTTTCACGGACGGCGCATGCGCCGTTCGTAAAAAGCGTCATTTACATGGGGTCACATAAAATTAACATAACACACGCCCACATCTACCACATTTGAATTAGGCGGGCTTACGCCGGCCTATTTATGCTACGCCGCCGCAACTTTCGTTTGAGAATACGGCACTTGCCTGTAAAAGTTGCGGAGGCGTAACGTAAATAGGATACGTTATGCCCACACAAAGATACGCGATTCTACGTGAATCTGGGCCAGAATTTCTAACAATTTTAATAAAAACTGCAGATTTGAAAACATCAGTAATGACATATACCGTATACAATATATGAACATTTTATTGAGAGGGGTTTTTCACTATAATTTTGCCAGAGAACGTGGTGTGTCACCGTTCTTTGGCAGATAAGATGCTTCATTTATGTGTAATTTAACTGGATATTTAGGGCCAGATTCACAAAGAAGATACGACGGCGTATCTCCTGATACGCCGTCGTATCTCTGAATTTCGGCCGGTCGTATCTATGTGCCTGATTCAGAGAATCAGGTTACGCATAGATCTCCCTAAGATCCGACAGGTGTAAGTGACTTACACCGTCGGATCTTAGGCTGCAATTCTAGGCCGGCCGCTCGGTGGCGATTCCATTGCGGTCGGCGTAGAATATGCAAATGAGTCGTTACGCCGATTCACGAACGTACGCTTGCCCATCGCAGTAAATTTATGCCATTTGCATAAGAGATATGCGGCGTAAAGATAAAGCTGCCCCCTAGGTGGTCTTGCCAATGTTAAGTATGGCCGTCGTTCCTGCGTCGAAATTTGAAATTTTAACGTCGTTTGCGTAAGTCATCTGTGAATGGCGCTGGACGCCATTTACATTAACGTCGAAACCAATGACGTCCTTGCGACGTCATTTAGCGCAATGCAGGTCGGGAAATTTTAGGGACGGAGCATGCGCAGTACGTTCGGCGGGGGAACGCGCCTAATTTAAATGATCCACGCCCCATTTGAATTAGGCGTATTTAGGGAGATCTGCAGGAAGTATGGATTCAGGAACCCCCCTAAGCTTAACGTTGTTCCTGCGAGATCTGTCTTCTAAATCCGCGAGTTTGGCCCGCTGGGGGCGGATTTACGCTACGCCGCCGCAACTTTACAGGCAAGTGCTTTGTGAATCAAGCACTTGCCCGTAAAACTTGCGGCGGTGTAACGTAAATGTGATACGTTACGCCACCGCAAATTTACGCGAAAATACGTGAATCTGGCCCTTAGTTGTTTGCCTGGAGTTTAGCTTTAGTGGTTCAGCTCTCACTAAATAAATAAAATACAAAAATAAATGTCGGTTTTGAACGGAATAAATTCTTAAAGTAGGTAAATTCAAAGATGGTAAATCAAACGCGTATACCTTTATCCCACAGGGTGCAATTTGGTTGTCTAAAACAAATGACAAAAAGCTAGTAATGATAATGTCATTTTTCTTTACAATATCATTTCTTTTTTTCTTGAAACTGTGGTTACTGCTCAGTTACAACAGAAAAAAAAATCACAAGTGTCAAACACAATACTTATAAACCATGACCTCATTTGTCTATAAGGTAAGGCAGAATACTATGCAAATTCTTGACAGCCTTCCAGCTTTGGTTAATAAGTTACCTTCAGATTCCAGCTCATGGGCCACCAGACATACAATTCAAGATTGATTACCTTATATTTTCCTTCTAATAGTAGGACAAAATCTAAGAAAGTGTGATATTCTTTAAGGTGAAAATGATTGCAAAGAAAAACCGCTGCTGCATTGATGAGAAACCACAAATTGTAACCACACAAATATGGAAACCCCAGGGTGCCCTGTATATAATAGAAGGGCCCTGCACTGTGCCACTCACTGCTTCTACCAACTCTCTACTGACTCACAGAGGTGCCACCAGTACCATGGAGACCTTCACACCATCTTTTGTAAGAACTAGGATTTATTTTAAGTTTATGAAAGGAAATGTACTATTTCTATCTATCTATCTGTCTGTCTGTCTGTCTGTCTGTCTGTCTGTCTATCTATCTATCTATCTATCTATCTATTTATCTATCTATCTATCTATCTATTTATCTGTCTGCCTGTCTGTCTGTCTATCTATCTATCTATCTATCTATCTATCTATCTATCTATCTATCTATCTATCTATCTATCTGTTTGTCTGTCTGTCTGTCTGTCTGTCTGTCTGTCTATCTATCTGTCTGTCTGTCTGTCTGTCTGTCTGTCTGTCTGTCTGTCTGTCTATCTATCTATCTATCTATCTATCTATCTATCTATCTATCTATCTATCTATCTATCTATCTATATATCTATCTATCTATCTATCTATCTATTTATCTGTCTGTCTGTCTGTCTGTCTATCTATCTATCTATCTATCTGTCTGTCTGTCTGTCTGTCTGTCTGTCTGTCTGTCTATCTATCTGTCTGACTGTCTGTCTGTCTGTCTGTCTGTCTGTCTGTCTATCTATCTATCTATCTATCTATCTATCTATCTATTAATTTATTAATCTATCTATCTACAACTTATCTATGCAAACTAACCATTTAGCTTGTAGTTCCTTTAATGGTAATTTTCAATTCTATCTATTTGTCTTTTTATCTATGTAAACTTTGACAAACCAGTCATTTAATTTGTTGGACAATGTCAACATCTATGGGCCAGATTCACAAAGAAATACGTTACGCTGCGGGGGTGTAACGTATCCCATTTACGTTACACCGCCGCAAGTTTACAGCGTAAGTGCTTGATTCACAAAGCACTTACCTGTAAACATGCGGCGGCGTAGTGTAAATCCGCCCGGCGCAAGCCCGCCTAATTCAAATGGGGCGGGGACCATTTAAATTAGGCGCGTTCCCGCGCCGAACGTACTGCGCATGCTCCGTTCCTAAAATTTTCCGACGTGCATTGCGCTAAATGACGTCGCAAGGACGTCATTGGTTTCGACGTTAACGTAAATGGCGTCCAGCGCCATTCACGGACGACTTACGCAAACGACTTGAAATTTAAAAATTCGACGCGGGAACGACGGCCATACTTAACATTGGTTAGGCCACCTAGAGGGCATGCTTAGTTTTACGCGACGTATCTCTACGGAAACTACGTAAATTTAGAGCGACGGGCAAAGCGGACGTTCGTGAATCGGCGTAACTAGTCATTTGCATATTCTACGCCGACCGCAATGGAATCGCCACCTAGCGGCCGGCCTAGAATTGCAGCCTAAGATCCGACGGTGTAAATCACTTACAACTGTCGGATCTTAGGGCTATCAATGCGTAACTGATTCTATGAATCAGCCGCATAGATACGACAATCGTATCTCAGAGATCCGCCATCGTATCTCTTTTGTGAATCTGGCCCTATGTTTCTATCTTATCTTTTATTTATCGAACCATCTTTCTTTGCAAACTTTGAAAGCCAGCATTTCATTTGTTGATCCTTTACAGTAATATTATTTTTTTTAGATCTCTCTATCTACCTATCTATCTATTTTTCCATCAATCATTTTATTTATCCACCTATCAATGCAAACTAACCATTTAACGTGTGGGTCCTTTAATGGAAATGTTTTATTCATATGTCTATCTATCTATGCAAACTTTGACATAGTCATTTCATTTGTTGGTCAATGCCAATTTTTCATATCTATCTATCTATCTATCTATCTATCTATCTATCTATCTATCTATCTATCTATCTATCTATCTATCTATCTATCTATCTACGCAAACAAACCATTTAGCTTGTGGGTCTTTAATTGCAATTTTCAATTCTATCTGTGTAGTTATCTATGCAAACTTTGACAAACCAGTCATTTAATTTGTAGGACAATGTCAATATCTATGTATATATGTATCTATCTATCCTTTTCCATCAATCTATTTATCTATACATCTATCTTTGTAAAACTTTGGGGCAGATCCACATACATCTGCGTGGGCGCAGCGTATGTGAGATACGCTACGCCGCTGTAACTTACTTTGCTATTCTTTGAATCCCGAAAGAATTTGCGCCTTAAGTTATGGCGGCGTAGGGTATCCCTCCCGGCGTAAGGGCGCGGAATTCAAATGCGGCGAGTAGGGGGCGTGTTTCATTTAAATGCAGCACGTCCCCGCGCCGAACGAACTGCGCATGCCCCATCCGTCAAAACTCCCAGGGTGCATTGCTCCAAATGACGTCGCAAGGACGTCATTGTTTTCGACGTGAGCGTAAATGGCGTCCAGCCCCATTCACGGATGACTTACGCAAACTACGTAAAATTTTCAAAATTATACGCGGGAACGACGGCCATACTTAACATTGAGTACGCCACCAGATAGCAGCTTTAACTATACGCCGAAAAAACCCGAACGGAAACGACGTAAAATAATGCGACGGACGCTCGTACATTCGTGGATCGTCGGAAATAGCTAATTTGCATACTCGACACGGATTACGACGGGAACGCCACCTAGCGGACGTCGAAAAATTGCATCTAAGATCCGAAGGCGTACTAAGACGTACTCCTGTCGGATCTAACCCAGATGCCGTCGTATCTTGTTTTGAGGATTCAAAACAAAGATACGACGCGGGAATTTTGAAATTACGCCGGCGTATCAATAGATACGCCGGCGTACTTTCTTTGTGGATCTACCTCTTTGAATACCAGCATTTAATCGATCCTTTAATACCGATATTTTAGATCTCTCTATCTACCTATCTACGTTTCCATCAATCAATCAATGTATTTATTTATCTATCCATTTATCTGTGCAAACTAACCATTTAACTTGTAGGTCCTTTATTGGCAATTTTCGTCTATCTATCTATCTATCTATCTATCTATCTATCTATCTATCTATCTATCTATCTATCTATCTATCTATCTCTCTATCTATCTATCTACCTATCTATCTATCTATCTATCTATCTATCTATCTATCTATCTATCTATCTATCTATCTATCTATCTATCTATCTATCTATCCATGCAATCTTTGACAAACAAATCATTTAATTTGTTGGTCCTTGAATGCTTTAGGTGTTTTGATATTGTCATTGAAAGTTTTTTTGACTTATTAAGTATATTTAAAGGGCAAGATCCCCTGAACTTAAAGTGATTGTAAAGGAATGTTTTTTTTTTTATAAAAAAATAAATAAAATAACAAGCATACTTACGAGCTCTGTGCAGCGGTTTTGTACAGAGCAGCCCCGATCCTCGATGGCGCTCCTGGCCCCTCCCACTTGCAGAGTGTCCCCATAGCAAGCAGCTTGCTGTGGGGGCACTCATGCAGGCTCGCTCCCGAGCCACCTCTATGCGCCCATAAGCCCAGTCCCTCCCCCCACTCCCACCTCACTCCTCACAGACTGTGATCAACGTGTATGGCCAGCTTTACACTTTATGATTATGTGAACCTTTACTGATCCTAGTCAAATTAAAGTAAATTTATGTGATTTTTATAAAAAACAAAAACAAAAAAACAAACTTGTTAACTGTAATAAACTGTTTTAGCGTAGTTTCTCAGGCCCACAGCTGACTCTGGGGATCTATGAGCTGTGGATAGTTTCAGAACGTTATTATATTTGTATGTTATTGTGCCTGAAGTATTGCAAGGGCAATTGCAACAATAATAGTGACTGGATCTCTAATTTTTTAAATAAAGATGATTTTAACTGACTTTTATATATAGATTGGGGGCCAGATCCACAAACAAGTTATGTCGGCGTATTGATACGCCGCGTAACTTCTAGGATGCCCCGTCGTATCTTTGTTTTGTATCCACAAAACAAGATACGACTGAATGGGGGATAGATCCGACTGACGTACGTCTTAGTACGCCGTCGGATCTCAGGTGCATATTTACGCTTGCCGCTAGGTGGCGCTTCCGTTGATTTCCGCGTAGAGTATGCAAATTAGCTAGATACGCCGATTCTCAGAACGTACGTCCAGCCGGCGCATTTTTTTACGTCGTTTACGTAAGGCTTTTTTCGGCGTTACATTACCCCTGGGTCTATGAGGCGTACGCAATGTTAAGTATGGACGTCGGGCCAGCGCCGAATTTTCTGTTGTGTACGTCGTTTGCGTAAAACGTTCGCGAATAGGGCTTTGCGTAAATTACATTCACGTTAAAAAAAGCATTGACTATTTGCAACGTGATTTCGAGCATGCGCACTGGGATACCCCCAAGGATGGCGCATGCGCCGTTCAAAAAAAACATCATTTACGTGGGGTCAAGTTAAATTAACATAAAACACGACCACATCTTTGTCATTTGAATTCCGCGCCCTTACGCCGACACATTTACGCTACGCCGCCGTAACTTTAGACGCAAGTGCTTTGTGAACACAGCACTTGCCTCTCAAAGTAGCGGCGGCGTAGCGTAACTACGATACGCTACGCCTGCTTAAAATTACGCCGATCTACGTGGATCTGGCCCTGAAATAGTATAGTATAATAGTATAGTAAAATAATTTAAACACTGTATTCAATTTTCATTTGTTCTCTTTTCCTACAGTCTCTCTTTACATTATTGCTGTGTCTTGCGGGTGTTGTACTGCCTGGTTACACATTGGCTTCACCACATCTCAAGAAAGTTGGATGCCCAATCACCAAAGACATGCCGTTTCCATCTTCGGTCAAAGTCAGTCTGAACATCAGTGGCCAATCTCATGTATCAGTAGGAGATGTAAGGAGAAGATCCACCTCTCCATGGGACTACAGGTAATTGGACCATGCCACCTATAAACCATCCTCCAAACGGGGTTCTTTTCACACTTTGACTAGTTTAGGACACTGGGCATGCTTCAGGTGCCCAAAAAACTCTATCAAAAGTGCACAGGAAGTGTGTGGTATGTCCAGCCCTTCTGCCCAGCTGCTGCTGGACCTCTCCTAAATAAAAGCTGTGAGTTGCTGTGTACATACAACAGCTCTAGAAGCTTCTGCTGTCTGGCACAGTGTTCATCAACACCGATGAGACAAGAAATAGAGATATACATGGTAAATTTTTTACTTTTGTATCTACTCTGTTTCATTCATGTGCAGATCAAAGAGATGGACTTGTATATGGTGTCATATGGTGTCATATGGTGTCAGGTAAATCAACCTGACAAGTAAAAAGACACGTTTTTTTTACCATAATCGGCCATAATTAACTCCTTCTTCCCCTTATTTTCCTGCTCATTGTTTTGTGCATTACTACTATATTAACCATTACTATTTCAACTTTTTTTGTTTTTATTGTTTTGTTCTTTAGTTTTTTTCAATGTCACAATTACAAAGTTCAACTTGTAAATAACTTTGCAATGCTGTTCCCAAGAAAAATTATTTGTTTTAAACAGAGCAGATTATAGAGTCAGGCCTCGTACACACGACCGAGGAACTCGACGGGCGAAACACATAGTTTTCCTCGTCGAGTTCCTTGTTAGGCTGCCGAGGAACTCGACAAGCCAAGTTTCTCCATTCCCGTCAAGGAAATAGAGAACATGCTCACTTTTTGGCTTGTCGAGTTTCTCGACAGTTTCCTCGACGAAAATGTACACACGACCGGTTTCCTTGGCAAAAAATATCTCCCAGCAAGTTTCTTGCTGGTTTTTGCCAAGAAACTCGGTCGTGTGTACGAGGCCTAACAGTCAGGCCTCGTACACACGACCGAGTTTCTCGGCAAAAACCACCAAGAAAATTGGCTTGTCGAGTTCCTAAACAGCCTAACAAGGAACTCGACGAGGAAAACGATGTGTTTCGCCCATCAAGTTCCTCGGTCGTGTGTGCGAGGCCTGATCCTTTTTTTTCCACTTTTTTCACTTTTTCTAAAAAATTACTCACCATACACCCCCCCCACCTCTGTACTTACCTCCATGGGTGAGTAGCTATCATTTTAAGAGGCCAGTGCAGCAGTGTGGTAAATGAAAGTCCTGCTCTTTATCCCTTTGGATTTCTGAAGAGGATCAGAGCATTTCTGATTGGTCATGTGCCGGCATGACCAATTAGAATCGCTCTGATCTATCCTGGAATAAGGGAAGGTGGTGGAGAAACGTGGGGCTTTCAAATCCCCAAAGTGGTGGTTGCATTTATTTTATATTTATTTTTAACAGGTGATTCTGCCAGTAACATATTTACTGTTCTAAGCTGACAATGCTCACTCACTGCACTGTATCTGTGGAAGAACAGCACCGTCAACCTAGTACAGGACTAAAAACGTAAAAAGTCTCTGATTTTACTTTAAAAAAAATACGGGGGGGGGGGGGGGATTCTGTAGTTTTCGGAGATTCTAAAAACAATGTAACTGATAAGAGTGCTGCACAGGCAAGGAGCTCAGGAAATGACCAGCTCACAGGATTTCTGGGAAGATCAATTGTTAATTTGTTGCCCTTATCAACAAATACATAAAATGCTCTCAATTTATATTTTGTAGACCAAAAGGGACTAAACAAGAGAAGTTCATTGTTGGGGTTTCATACCTTTTAAGGGTACAAAAGGCAAAGCTTAAAGTGGATGTAAACCCTCCATACACCCAGTGAAGTGAATAGCCTCAGATGATACACAGAGATAAACCAAATCTCCCTACATAGGTTTTATATGTATATCTGCCGTCTTCACATTTATATACTGAAAGTTTGGATTGTGTTAGGAGATTTTCTCTTCTTGGTTAACACATGGGGTGATGTTTGGGCATACAGCCAAGATAGCTAAAATTTCTGATTGGAGGAAAGGCACACACCCCCTCTCATCATAGGCAGAGACTCTGAAGCCTCGTACACACGGCCGAGGAACTCGACGTGCCAAACACATCGAGTTCCTCGGCCAGTTCAGCACTGAAGCCGCCGAGGAGCTCGGCGGGGCGAGAGCTCCCATAGAACAACGAGGAAATAGAGAACATGTTCTCTATTTCCTCGCCGAGCTCCTCGTCGGCTTCCTCGGCCGAAAGTGTACACACGGCCGGGTTTCTCGGCAGAATTCAGCCAGAAACTCGGTCGGAAGCTGAATTCTGCCGAGGAAACTGGTCGTGTGTACGAGGCCTCAGAGGTGTTTTGTAATAGGACCTGCTCTCTGCTAATCTATTTTAGCAACCACCCCGAACTGAAGATTCAGGCTGCTTTTGTCTAAAAAGTCTGAGAATTTGCCTGGAGTTATCAGGCTGATAACAGAGGAACAGTTTAGGAGAGAGCTATGGGACTTTGAAGAGAGATAACAAAATACTGCAGATATATGTGCCCAGCTAAAATTTCATGAATCTGTTTTACATCCACTTTAATTGGCACAAAAGGCGAAACTTTACTAGTACATCCAATAATACTTAAATCGCTTTTTCATTTTAAAAGACAGTGAACATTACATTTGTTTGACCCTTGCTTGGATACTTACCAATTTATAAGGCCTTTTGTTGGTATTGGCAACTCCAGCTTGGAAAATATTAGCTTCCAATGTACCAGAGACATCGCAGGCTCAGTAAAAAGATGGGACAATGCACAATATGGAGGGTTCACAGTGAATACTATTATCCCCTGGCATGTTTAAACATTCTTTCTAATGTGGAATATCCTGAAGGAAGAAGGTACCTGAGAAAGGTATATATACCATAGGTACCTCAGCCGCGGACTGTAGCCTCTAAAACGTATTAAACATGTGCATTCGTTTTCGTCCGAATGCCTTTTCGTCCGAATTTCGGGTATTTTTGTTATCGTTTTAAAAAACGAAAACAAACGCGCAGTATCCAAAATCCGAAAAGATCTGACAATAGCTGACAATAGCGATCTGTGTCTATCGAACCTAACTCTATTAGTCCAAGATTATTCTACATAGAGAGGAAAGATTCGACATTATAGACAGAGGGCCATATTCTGAGTAAAGTTACGATGGAGTATCTCAGGATACTCCATCGTATCTCTCTTTTTTGGCCAGTGTATCTATGCAAGTGATTTTTAGAATAATTTTCGCATAGATACGCTGAAGATCCGACATGTGTAAGTCACTTACACTGTCGGATCTTAAATGTAATTACTCCGCCAGCCGCTAGGTGGCGTTTACGTTCAGGTCTAATTTGTTTATGCAAATGAGCCTGATACGCCGATTCACGAACGAAATTGCATCGCGTAACCGTCGCTAACGTCGTTTGCGTAGGCGTAAGGTTACCCCTGCTATATGAGGGGTAACCTTACGCCAGTCCCACGTAGGCCATGTAAAGTATGGCGTCGGGTCAGCGTCTTATTTTCCCGTCGGGTACGTCGTTTTACTAAGTCGTCCGCGAATACGACTTTACGTCAATGACGCACACGTCGGCGTCATTGACGTTTTACGCCGAGAACTGGAGCATGCACACTGGGCTATTTTAAGCCCGGCGCATGCGCAGTTCGTTAGAATCGGGGGCGCGCTTAAGTTAAATAGAAGCCGCCCCCTTGGATATACGCGGGGATACGCCGGGCCAATTACACTCCGCCGCCCCAAACTACGGAGCAAGTGTTTGGGGAAAACAGCACTTGCTCCTGTAGGTTGGGGCGGCGGAGTGTAAATGGCTTACGCGCCGCCCGCCTACTTTCTTTAACCACTTCAATACCGGGCTTTAAAACCCACCTCCTTCCTGGGCCTATTCTGGCACTTCTTTCCTACATGTACAAATCCTCATTCTTTTGCTAGAAAATTACTCAGAACCCCCAAACATTATATATGTTTTTTTAGCAGACACCCTAGGGAATAAAATGGCGGTCATTGCAACTTTTTATCTTGCACCGTATTTGCGCAATAATTTTTTAAACGGCTTTTTTTTGTAAAAAAAATGGTTTCATAAATTAAAAAATAACAAAACAGTAACGTTAACCCAATTTTTTGGTAAAATATGAAAGATGATGTTACGCCGAGTAACTAGATACCTAACATGTCACGCTTTAAAATTGCGTACACTCATGGAATGGCGCCAAACTTCGTTACTTTAAAATCTCCATAGGCGACACTTTAAAATTTTTACAGGTTGCCAGTTTAGAGTTACAGAGGAGGTCTAGTGCTAGAATTGTTGCACACGCTCTAACGCACGCGGCGACACCTCACATGTGTGGTTTGAACGACGTTTACATACGTGGGCGGGACTTACGTGTGCATACGCTTCTGAGCGCGAGCTACCGGGGACAGGGGCATTTTAATTTTTTTATTATTATTTTTTCTTTTTTATTTTACTTATTTCTTTATTTTTTACACTTTTTTTTACACTTTTTTTTTTTTCAATCGCTTTTATTCCTATTACAAGGAATGTAAACATCCCTTGTAATAGGAATGTGTGTGACAGGTCCTCTTTAAGGAGAGATGCGGGGTCAATAAGACCCCACATCTCTCCTGCAGGCTGGAAAGAATGAGATCGTGAAAAAAAATTCACAGATCTCATTCAAACTAGCCGCAATTGCGGTTTGTTTACTTACGGGGACCCGGGCGTGACGTCATCACATCGCGCCCGGGCCTCCAACGGTCATAGAGATGACTGGTGACCAGATCGTCACCAGTCTTCTCTATGGCAAACATCCGGCGGACGGCGATCATCTCTCCGGGCCCCCGGTGGGACGGGAGAGCCCGGAGAAGCACCGGATGGCGGCGGGAGGGGGGGATGTCCCCTCCCGCCGCCTGTAAGAACGATCTAGCGGCGGAATCGCCGCTATGATCGTTCTTACGGTGCGCAGGATCGCCGCCGCTAAAAAATGATATCTCAATGATGCCTCCGGGTGCAGGCATCATTGAGATATCCCCCCCGCAAAGCCCATCACGTCATATGACGTCCACCCAGGATAACAGGTCCCCGTTTTGGACGTCATATGACGGCGTGCGGGTGTCAAGTGGTTAAGAATATGGCCCAGTGCTGGGAAAGACCATTCGACATGAATGACGAAGGTTCAACGAAGCAGCGAAAAACATACAAACGTTGAATCTGACATTGAAGGCTTATGGTGTCTGTTGAACGTTCTAAGAAGATTCGATGGAGCAGCTAAACTGTACGACGCTGCAATCATACATTTCCGGTCAAATGCTCGGCCCATAGGCTATAGAAGAATTTGAATGTTGGTTGACTAGTAATAATAATTTATAAATATAATTATTACTAGTGTCATATAACATTTGAATTCTTCTATAGCTTGTAGGCGGAACATTCGACCGGAAATGTAAGAGTGGCGTTGTACAGTTTAGCTGCTCCGCCAAATCTTCTTAGAACATTCAACAGACACCATAACCCTTCAATGACAGATTCTTTTTTTTTTTTTAAGTGTATTTTTGTGCGTGTACTCGAGAGAGGAGCCGGACTGCAGGAGTTGGGAGTAGGCAGGCCTCCCCCAGAGGCAATCTGCCACCTTTCTCCATGCCCCGGGTGGCAATGGCGGGTATGTGAGGGGGTCCTCCCACACAGCCCGCCCTACCTGCTCCGCTTTGAAGCCCAACGGGGCAGAGGGACTCCCTGTAAGGGAGTGAGAGGATTTGCCCGCTCAACCAGCCCCGTTAGTCCTTCGCCTCTCTTTTTTAGAGACCGCGTGGTCAAAGTGCGTGCATGTTAACCCAATTTCGAGTGCGTGTAAGTGTGGTGGTTTTTGTGGGAGGGGGGTGGGCGTACTAAGCGCAGGCTTACCTCGCATAGCACACCCACCGGGAGCCGGGCTGAGACCACCAAACTCAATTCACATGTTGCCGAGACCAGGATCTGAACCCCTAGCTGCAGAGGTGAATGGCTTATCAGCGCAGTGCCAATCGCGTTGAGCCACCGCAGCTCCCTTCAATGACAGATTCAACCTTAATTAATTTGGATTTTCGGAGGAAATTTCGGGAGTAACTAAATAAATTTATTTTTCGGACAAAAACTAAATTCCGAAACAAAATATTTCAGTGTGCACATGTCTAATATTTATGCTTCTGCCCAACCATGGACAATATGAAGAATATGGTATCTGTATGTGGCTACTTTGTAATTAAACTAACTCCATTTCCTTTTTTTTTGTTATTCACAGCCAGGACATTAACTACAACAGGATCCCATCTATCATAACTGAAGCCAAGTGCCGCCATGATGGATGTGTAGATGCAGAAGGCAGTGTAGACCTTAACCTGAACTCAGTCCCCATCAGACAGGAGATCCTGGTTCTACATCGGGAGATGAAAGGCTGTGTCCCCACTTTCAAGTTGGAGAAGAAGTTGGTGACCGTTGGCTGCACCTGTGCCCAGCCCACAATGGAAAAGCAGTCATAATTACACAATGTTCTGCTCTGTGGCACGTCCGTCTCTGCTGCCCATGTATTGGGGAGATACAGAGAAAAAGTAGCATTGATATAAGTGCATCTGTTCCTTAGCAAGTTTATTGCACTGTTCTCAGTTTTATTACTATTATATATTTATATATGTGGTTGTTAACAATTATTATTTTTTTGTATTTATTGGTCTTATTTCCCAAAGTGCATGCTTATTTAAATAAATTGTATAGTGGATTTTATATTTGCTTGTTTGTAGTGTTATTTATTAAAGACAGGGTCCAGTCAATACGTACATTTACTACTATCAAGAACATTTTAATATAGTTCCAACATTTTGGGTTGGTCTACTTTCTCAGATCTTGTGGTTTTTTTTTATTCTTAGGCCTCGTACACACGATAGGATAGCAGAGGACAACGGTCTGAAGGACTGTTGTCTTAGGTTAACCGATGAAGCTGACTGATGGTCCGTCATGCCTACATACCATAGGTTAAATAACCGATCGTGTCAGAACGTGGTGACGTAAAACACAACGACGTGCTGAAAAAAACGAAGTTCAATGCTTTCAAGCATGCGTCGACTTGATTCTGAGCATGCGCGGGTTTTTAACTGATGCTTTTGCATACTAACGATCGGTATTGACCTATCGGTTAGGCATCCATCGGTTACATTTTAAAGCAAGTTCCTATTTTTTTAACCGAAGGTTAACTACCCTATTGGGCCCACACACGATCGGGTTTTGACCGATGAAAACGGTCCTTCAGACCATTGTCCTCTGGTTATCCTATTGTGTGTACGAGGACTTAATGCATGCAAGTGTCTCTGACTTGCAATTCATATGTCTTAGCAATAATTGTTCAATATATTGCTGGTATCAAGTCAATTATAATAGCATTAGTGAGATTCACCCTCTCTATTTGTCCCGTTTACTGTTATCACCAAGAGTGAAAGTGAAAGAAATTCTCTAATTTTGAGTCATCACAGGAACAGAAATAAAATCTTCCAATGGGTGCACTTGTTCTGGTCACAACCAAGGATGCCCTCATTTCTCCCACTTCCTGTTTTAGGACAGGAAGTAAAGGGAAATATCCCTAATGGGACACAGACAAAAAAATAAATAAAAACAAATAACCCTTCACTACTATAACCAAAACATAAAAAAATTGTTTTGCCTTTAGTTCTACCTTATGTCTAAAAATGTTTTTTTCATTTTAGACGGAGAAGGGGATTGTAAAAAACCCTGTTATTTGTTGCCATCTGTGTCCCATTTAAGAGATTTTCTTTTATGTTCTGTTCTATAGCTACAACAGAAAGTGGAAGGTGATATCTTCAAAGTGTAGTAAACACCCCTGAGACTCTTGCCCCTGGAACAGCTGTCCCAACTGGAAGAATTCTATTCCTGTTCTGGTGACAACCCAATTTTTCCATCAGTTTGAGTCCTAGTGAAAATGTTCATTAGGACAAACGGAGAGAGTTAACCCCCCTGGCGGTATTCCCGAGTCTGACTCGGGGTTACATTTTTGTGCTGCGATCGGTAACCCCGAGTCAGACTCGGGCTCCCCTCGCAGAATCCACAGGCTTGGTTTACTTACCCTGTCCCTGGATCCAGCGATGCCACCGCGCTGTGTGAGCGAGCGGGTGCTCGCTCGATTCACACAGTGCCTCTGTGTGCCGCCGATGTCTGTTCCCTGCGACTTTACGACGCACGGGAGCGGAGAACGGCGCCAAATTCAAAAAAGTAAACAAACACAATACATACAGTATACTGTAATCTTATAGATTACAGTACTGTATGTAAAAAATACACACCCCCCTTTGTCCCTAGTGGTCTGCCCAGTGCCCTACATGTACTTTTATATAATAAAAACTGTTCTTTCTGCCTGCAAACTGTAGATTGTCCATAGCAACCAAAAGTGTCCCTTTATGTCAAAAATGGTTTTAGAGCAGCTAGAAAACAGCGATTATAAATTATAATCACTTGCAGAATTGTGCGATAGCGATTTGTGGGGAAATTCGTCATAAAAAAAATAAAAGTAATGACAGCGACAATTCTGCAACTGAGCAAATTTCTGTGATTTTGAGTTGATTACATTATTGAATAATTTTTATTATAATTATATTATTATTTGTTATAATTATTTATTATATTATAATTTATAATTTTGTTTTTAAAAAAATGTCATACCCGGGATGCCTACTAGACTCTTGTTTGGTCAGATTTAAGTGAGTTATTCCTTAGAATTACAGGCCTACAATATAAAATGCCAAATTTCCTTGCAAATAATGGTACCGCTTTCAGCACCTTTTTTCTGAAATAATCATACCGCTAGGGAGGTTAACTTTGCCACAGAGAAATATGTAATATATTGCAGCTTACCAGTCCTCAGGTGTGGTTTATACATCAGTTTTCTTTTCATTTTTTTTCCTTTATTTTCACCTGGTGATCCTGCCAGTAACAGTTACAATACAATACAATACAAGAGGGTTGAGAAGGCCCTGCTCAAAAGAGTTCACAATCTAATAGGGTGGGGCAAGTGGAACAAAAGTTTGTAAATGGGGGTGATGAGCTGATGAAAGTAATACAAATTCAGTTAGTTGGGGTCGTGATATCTCCCTTTTAACTCTTCTCTGTAACATGGATGGTGTGGCCCACAGAGAGAGCAGGCAAGTTATTTCACTGGTAAACTTGCAGTGTTATAAGACACAACATTTGCGCAGCATTACTGAGCAGAAGGCAGATACTGCGCATGTAATGAGCAAAAATGGTTGCCCCCATATACATACTTTATGTACCTGCATGCCTAATATACATTAAAATGCATTATTGACATTCCCAATAGTAAGCTGCTAAAAATTCTGCACAGTAAATGAAAAGAAAATTATAGCCTCCAATTAAATTCAATATTATCCACTTCCTTACTGGGCACTTAAACCCCCTTCCTGCCCAGACCAATTTTCAGCTTTCAGCGCTGACGCATTTTGAATGTCAATTGCGCGGTCATACAACATTGTACCCAAATACATTTTTTATCATTATTTTCCCACAAATAGAGCTTTCTTTTGGTGGTATTTGATCAACTCTACGGTTTTTATTTTTTGTGCTTTAAACAAAAAAAAAGACAGACCATTTTTGTTATAATAATATCCCAATTTAAAAAAAAAAAAAAAAAATGTTTTTTTCTCAGTTTAGGCGGATACGTATTCTTCTACATATTTTTGGTAAAAAAAATCGCAATAAGCGTATATTGATTGGTTTGCCCAAAAGTTATAGCGCCTACAAAATAGGGGATAGATTTATGATTTTTTTTTTACTAGTAATGGCAGCGATCTGCGATTTTTGTCAGGCCTGCGATATTGCGGCGGACATATCGGACCCTTTTGACACTATTTTGGGACCATTCACATTTATACAGCAAACAGCGCTATAAATATGCACTGTTTACTGTATAAATGTGACTGGCAGGGAAGGGGTTAACTCTAGGGGGCGAGGAAGGGGTTAAATGTATTCCCTGGGAGTGATTCTTACTGTGGGGGGAGGGGACTGACTGGGGGAGGTGACCGATCTGTGTCCCTATGTACAAGGAACACAGCATCGGTCTCCTCTCTCCCTGACAGGACGTGGAGCTCTGTGTTTACACACAGAGCTCCACCTCCTTGCTCTGTCACTGCCGATCGCGAGTACCTGGCGGACATCGCGGCAGCCAGGCACGCGCATCGGCATCACGTGACAGGCCGGGCACAGTTTTTCCCCACTGCGTGCTCTCGGCGGCGAGCCCGGGTAATGTAAATAGCAGGACGTCCACCTGGCACTTGAAAGCCGCGCTGTGGACGTCTTTCGTCTACAGCGCAGGTCTCAAGTGGTTAAAGGCTAAGTTCACCATTTGTAAATAAAGAAAAAAAAAACAATAAATAAATGCACATGATTTTTTAGGTAAGAAAAAAAAATGTATGTTTATTATTTTTTTACACTGTCCCCTGCAAAGCATTGCAGTCATGATCAGTGAACAATGGGAGCAATGTCATGCTCCTGCAGACACTCAGTACAGCTGTCTACCTGTACCTCCCATACAGGCAGACAGTTACTAAAGGGAAGGAAGAGTCAATAAACTATGAGGGTGCTCATCGGTGTTGTCTGAAGCTGCCCACCGCAGTGGAAGATGGGACTTGTAGTTCATTCATCCACAGATCTCTGTGAACAAAGGACACTGCACTGTTTTAGAAATGTGAAAGTAAGTGCAGGGAAAGGAATCCCCGTCCGCTGTCACGGGAGGAGGGGGGGGGGGGGAGTTGAAAGGGGCGAGGTCGGTTGCTGCAAAGTAACATGTTACATGTTATACACTAAATATGGGTGTAACATGTGCATCGCTTTCCCCCACAGGACCTGCTTGGTATGATGGGTCCTCTATTATCTTGTCCTCTCTGACACACCTAGTTGTAACTTAAGTTTCGGTATACCACCACCACACTATATTGGCAAACAGGAAATAGACCACGACCTACTTAATGTTAGATAAAGTGAATACATTGCTGCAAGGCAGATAAATGCAAAGGCGATTAAGTTCTCATTTGTTTGCGCTATATAAGTTTCTCACTCACTCACTCACTCACTCACTCACAAAAGCACTAAACAGTTAACTGAATATGCCTGAATGTGTTAGGCCCTGTACACACGACCAAACATGTATGCTGAAACTGGTCCGCGGACCAGTTTCAGCATACATGTTCGGTCGTGTGTAGGCGCGAGCGGGCCGAATTCCAGCAAACATTTGCCCGCCGGGCCTTTTCCCAGCAGACAAATATTCCTGTTTTAAAACCGTCCGCTGGAATCCTGCCCGCTCGCACATGTACGGTCGTCAGTACAGACCTACCGTACATGTCCGAGCGCCCGCCGTCCCTCGCATGCGTCGAATGACTTTGACGCATGCGTGGAAGCCTTTAAATGGCAGGCCCGCCCACGTCGCTGCGTCATCGCCGCGTCATCGTCGCGGCGACGACGCGGAACGCCCCGCGTATTGTTTACACGCGGACTTCTGTACGATGGTTAGTACAACCGACGGACCGGTTTCATCGTACATGTTTTCCCATGTGTACCGGGCCTAACTCTCTGCAATAACCAATAAAACAAAGGGGGTTATTTACAAAAGGCAAATCCACTTTGTACTACAATTGCACTTGCAGTGCACTTGGAAGTGCAGTCACTGTAGATCCGAGGGGGACATGCAAGAGCAAGTACAAGAAGGTTGGGGGTTAAAATAAGGTATAGTTTTTAAACTGCACACAGTAATGCCGGATACACACGATCGGACATTCCGACAACAAAACCGTTGATTTTTTTCCTGATGGAATGTTGGCTCAAACTTGTCTTGCATACACATGGCCACAAATGTTGTCGGAAATTCCGAACGTCAAGAACGCGGTGACGTGCAACACGTACGATGAGCAGCGAAAAATTAAATTCAATAGGCAGTGCGGCTCTTCTGCTTGATTCCGAGCAAATGCGTGGATTTTTGTGTGTTGGAATTGGCTACACACCATCGGAATTTCCGACAAGAACTTTTGTTGTCGGAAAATTTGAGAACCAGCTCTCAAACATTTGTTGTCTGAAATTCCGACCGTGTGTACGCGGCATAAGAATTAATGAAGAATAAAAAAGCAAACTCCTTAATGCACTGCACAACAATTTTCAAGCTTGCCGGCCCTGGCCCTGACTTCAGCTGTATTAAATCCTCCACCTTTGACATGAGCACATGTCATGCCCATGCCACATGCCAGGCCCTCAGTAAATTATGGTATTTACAGGGACATGGCTGGTAATGATCTCCATATAAAGCTTCATTCACATGGGTATACTTAAGCTTACACCTGTGCAAAAGCCATTTTGCCTGCACAGGGATGCACAGGTGTGGGCAGAGGCAAGCGCTCCCTAGTGCCCCCGGTGACAGTCAGAGGTACATGAAATCAGCTTTAAAGGCAACACTCTAAATTAAAAGATAACACATGTTAACACTTTGCAATCTGTGGCCAAGCTTCTACACTCTTGACTGCACTGTGGACACAACTTTAGTTAGCATTCTCCTCTTCCTAGGTGTACAGAATTTCTGAACTGGTACCACGGAGCTTGTACTGGTCTCCACCAACCCAGCAGTCCCGTCACATTATTTAGAGGCTGGGTTCACATATAAGCCACATGTGGCTCACAGCAGGGGTACGTGCGTCTTGGTTCACCGTTTCAGGTCCAATTTCAGCCTGAATTTTGGGCTGAATTCAGACCTGAAATTGACCAAAAGACACATAGCGTTTTTTTGCAAACTTCACTGGACCGGCTGCGGACATATGTGATTTGGACTTCATAGAGAGCCAGACAAAATCTCCTGCTATTGTGAATTGGATGCGGAGAATCCACATCCAATTTGCAATGGTGTGAACCCAGCCTGAGTGACTATGTGTTGCTATTGTATACAGAAAACACTCTACTCCACTAACCTATGCTTCTTATCTTCCCAGGGCCCCATTACAAATCTTATGACTCCCAGGCTAGGTCTCTAGGTACTGTGTGACGTGAGACTGGTTCTGGTATGTGAGCAACGATTCGCAAGTGAAGGGGCCAAGCATAACACCCCTTCACTACGAGAACTTCAGTCACTCATCAGTGTCCAGTGCCTGAAGACAGTGGTGTAAGTCATTCAAAAAGTTAACAGGGGTGACAGGAAAAAGGGGATCAGGGGATAGTAAGGTGAGAGGGGAGTGTTGCAAAACAGGAGTCAAAGGGATTGATGAGTGTTAGGACAGGGGAGGAGAAGAGGAATACACTGAGTGGTGAGAGAAGCCCTTAATATGTGGGACAGATTGGTCTTTTTTTTTTTTTTTTTAATGCTGCCATTTATTCTACAATAAAAGACCTACTCCCCTACGAATGGTATTTATCATATTTACATGTCCCCCATGGTAGTGCCTAGCTACTCGTGCCCTTTGTTAACAAAACGTAGTAAATTGGTCTTTAAAAAGGCCAGAAAAATAACTACATTTGGCTCCCATAGACTTCAGTGGGGTTCAGGCCCTATGTTCAGGGGTTGCGCATTTTCTCAAACTTTGCTCAGTTCAGTCACCACTATCCACCACATCTACGGACATGGTTTTAGATACTCTTTAAACTTTCATTAGAATGAATTGTAAACATAGACTTCTTATCTTCGTATATTGAGAATTCTGCCAAGCACACACCCATCATGTAAGAACATGTCTGTGTACTATTCCTACAACCCATTTTTATGCCATTATTGTGTTTGCACACTTTTTTTGTTTTAGGTTTTATTTTTACATAGTGACCTGAAGTAACTTGTATGTAGAACTAGTTTCTCTTTCACGTCAAACATCTTTCAAATTTGCGGTACATTTATCAGATTATGGATTATTTAAAGGTACACACTTAGCTATTGGGAAATCTATATAGGATAACTGGCAGAGGCGTATCTAGTGAAAATAGCGCCTATGGCAAGCACTGAATCTGTGCCCCTGTCGAAACATTTGAAACCCATCTCTCAGATAACCTTAACAAAAAAAACAGCTAACAAATCTAGTGATATTTATCATCCCTTGTGATACCTTTGGTAGTGACATATCCTCTTTATGGAGAAATCTGGGGTTTATTAGACCTCTGATCCCTCCACTGCCCTCCAAGGCCAGGTAAATGCAGAACCAATACTGGAAGTGATGAAATCTTCATCACTTAAGGCCTCAGTTTTCACAGAGGAGAGGGAGAAACTGATGTTCCTCTGTCTTCTTTGTGCGCTGTCCAGTGGCGTAACCAGAGTTATGGGCGCCCGGGGCAGAATTTTTTTTACGCTCCCCCTTAACTGTGGTAATATAGGTAGGAGACTGTCTCCTTAAAAAATTGTGCAATATGCAGCAACAAAAAATTATATAGTTCCATTTATACTCCGCCATATGCATTGCGGTTAAAAACAGTCGGAACCGGCTGGCCATTATCCCGAAGGCGTTCTCCACAACTCTTCGGGCTCTGGCCAGCCGGTAGTTGAACACCCTTCTTTGTGGGGTGAGGGTCCTTTGGGGGAATGGCCTCATTAGATGCGGTCCCAGGCCAAAGGCTTCATCAGCCAGAAACACGAAGGGGAGTCCGTCCACATTCTCTGCATCCGGTGGCAATGCAAGGTCATCACTTCGTCTGCCTGAAGGCTCCCCCATCCGACATCCAGCCATTCTTCCCCACATCCACAAAGAGAAATTCGTACTGTGCTGACACCACTGCCATTAGCACAATGCTATTAAACCCCTTGTAGTTGAAGAATTGGGAACCAGAATGGGGTGGTGGCATGATGAGGACGTGCTTCCCGTCAATGGCTCCACCGCAGTTGGGGAAGTTCCACAGCGTAGCAAACTCCGATGCCACAGTCTGCCATTCCTGTGGCGTGGACGGAAGCTGTGGAATCAAACCAAAAAAAATGTTACTTTTGCACATAACATTGCAAGCAGATTATACAAAAACATTATTGGCCAATATCATTCAAACATTTATTTTAAGGAGCATTTTACACCAAAAATATAAGGCCCAATTATCACATTCCTCATCCCCTCTGATGGACCATTGTAAAAATTTTAGGGGGGGGGGCTAGATGAGTTTGGGACCTCTAAAAAAAAAAAAGAAGGGTGAAGCTATACTTTAAAACACATTTTAGGGGGGGGGGGCTAGATGAGTTTGGGACCTCAAAAAAAAAAAAAAAAAGGGTGAAGCTATACTTTAAAACACATTTTAGGGGGGGGGCTAGATGAGTCTGGGACCTCTAAAAAAAAAAAAAAGGGTGAAGCTATTCAATTCTTGGTCCATGAACGCCTCCTCACCCTGTTCATGGACTCGTCTAGGTCTAAAACAAGAAGACCAACACACACCGACTGCATAACATGAACTCGACGACGAGCAGGTGCCTGCAACATGGCTAGAAATGAACGACTAATCAGAAGGAACGCACTAAACAGAAAGCACTGAAGAACAGAAAATCCTATGAAGAACGACCTGAAAACCAGAAACGAGCGGACAGGAACGCACTGTAAAACAAATACGACCTGACCACACGCCCTGAAAGACAAGATATGAACCCACAAGCACAAACTGAATGGCAGAAAACGATCTGAAAGCACGAAGACTGAAAAGCGCGAATCGTCACTCACCAAACTTTTACTAACACGTGGCAACACGAGATTAGCAAAAGCAGCCCCAAGGGTGGCGCCAATGGAATCGAACTTCCCCTTTATAGTGCCGTCGTACGTGTTGAACGTCACCGCATTTGAGATTTGGTCTTGACAGTGTGTACGCAAAGAAAGCTTGTCAAGTTTCTTGACAAGCCTAACAAGGAACTCGTCGAGGAAAACAATGTTTCCTTTACGACAAGTTCCTCGGTCGTTTTTTGGACATGCTGAAAAACAACATTTTTTTTCATGCCGAAAAATGATCGCGTGTACGCGGCATAAGTGTCTACCTAGCTTGATATGGTGTGAATGGCACGAGCACCACTGTCTGAAGGAGCAGTTGCATCCAATGATATTTAGTGTATGGAATTTTATCATGAACAATGCAATAGCACAAGCACGTGAACTTGATAAATTCATGTCAAAAATGTTGCTGTTATGTACAGTTTCAATTGTTGATAAAGAAGGTTTAATTATTATTATTACTGTTATTATTAGTGGTGAAAGTAGCACAGACATTATTTTGTATTGTTTCTCCAATCTACCTGTGACAACTGTTCAGCCTTTTGTGATGTCATCTCTTTGTAAATGAGGGATGCAATTGATATAGTGCAATGCCAAAGGCCACTTACTAAGAGGAAGAAGTTGGGAAGAAAGAGGAATTTCCTCTGTCAGCCAACATAGTTACACTTTCGTATAGTGCGATCAAAGGTTAGTGCACTGTAAACACGATATAGACTCTTACCACCTTTAATAATATTTGAAATTCCAGTTTCATGTCTGGAAAAACATATGTATGCACATATTTACTTCAGTATCATGACATTTTCCCCAATGAGAATTCATCGGAAAATACAGAAACAAGTGGATGGTTAGGGGAATACGTATGTAGCACTATCCCCGTAGGAGCTGCTTAGTTTTTGGGTCTGCCGTTGCCCCGCTGTTCACCATCAGCGCTAAGGGTTACATTGGAGAGTTATCCACAAATGTCTGCACCAAACACTCAGGGCTAGATTCAACAAGCCCGCCGTGAGTTTGTGCGGGCGTAGCGTATCCTATTTACGCTACGCCTCCGCAACTTAGACGGGCAAGTGCAGTATTCACAAAGCACTTGCCCGTAAGTTGCGGCGGCGTAGCGTAAATCTGGCCAGCCGGTAGTTGAACACCCTACTTTGTGGGGTGAGGGTCCTTTGGGGGAATGGCCTCATTAGATGCGGTCCCCAGGCCAAAGGCTTCATCAGCCAGAAACACGAAGGGGAGTCCGTCCACATTCTCTGCATCCGGTGGCAATGCAAGGTCATCACTCTGGAGACGAAGAGCAAACTTTGTCTGCCTAAAGGCTCCCCCATCCGACATCCAGCCATTCTTCCCCACATCCACAAAGAGAAATTCGTACTGTGCTGACACCACTGCCATCAGCACAATGCTATTAAACCCCTTGTAGTTGAAGAATTGGGAACCAGAATGGGGTGGTGGCATGATGAGGACGTGCTTCCCTTCAATGGCTCCACCGCAGTTGGGGAAGTTCCACAGCATAGCAAACTTCGATGCCACAGTCTGCCATTCCTGTGGCGTGGACGGAAGCGGTGGAATCAAACCAAAAAAAATGTTTTACTTTTGCACATAACATTGCAAGCAGATTATACAAAAACATTATTGGCCAATATCATTCAAACATTTATTTTAAGGAGCATTTTACACCAAAAATATAAGGCCCAATTATCACATTCCTCACCCCCTCTGATGGACCATTGTAAAAATTTTAGGGGGGGGGGCTAGATGAGTTTGGGACCTCTAAAAAAAAAAGAAAAAAAAAGAAGGGTGAAGCTATACTTTAAAACACATTTTAGGGGGGGGGGGGGGCTAGATGAGTTTGGGACCTCAAAAAAAAAAAAAGGGTGAAGCTATACTTTAAAACACATTTTAGGGGGGGGGCAGATGAGTCTGGGACCTCTAAAAAAAAAAAAAAGGGTGAAGCTTTTCAAATCTTGGTCCATGAACGCCTCCTCACCCTGTTCATGGACTCGTCTAGGTCTAAAACAAGAAGACCAACACACACCGACTGCATAACACGAACTCAACGATGAGCAGGTGCCTGCAAAATGGCTAGAAACGAACGACTAATCAGAACGAACGCACTAAACAGAAAGCACTGAAGAACAGAAAATCCTATGAAGAACGACCTGAAAACCAGAAACGAGCGGACAGGAACGCACTGTAAAACAAATATGACCTGACCACACGCCCTGAAAGACAAGATATGAACCCACAAGCACAAACTGAACGGCAGAAAATGATCTGAAAGCACGAAGACTGAAAAGCGCGAATCGTCACTCACCAAACTTTTACTAACACGTGGCAACACGAGATTAGCAAAAGCAGCCCCAAGGGTGGCGCCAATGGAATCGAACTTCCCCTTTATAGTGCCGTCGTACGTGTTAAACGTCACCGCATTTGAGATTTGGTCTTGACAGTTGTACGCAAAGAAAGCTTGTCAAGTTTCTTGACAAGCCTAACAAGGAACTCGTCGAGGAAAACAATGTTTCCTTTACGACAAGTTCCTCGGTCGTTTTTTGGACATGCTGAAAAACAACATTTTTTTTCATGCCGAAAAATGATCGTGTATACGGCATAAGTGTCTACCTAGCTTGATATGGTGTGAATAGCATGAGCACCACTGTCTGAAGGAGCAGTTGCATCCAATGATATTTAGTGTATGGAATTTTATCATGAACAATGCAATAGCACAAGCACGTGAACTTGATACATTCATGTCAAAAATGTTGCTGTTATGTACAGTTTCAATTGTTGATAAAGAAGGTTTAATTATTATTATTACTATTATTATTAGTGGTGAAAGTAGCACAGACATTATTTTGTATTGTTTCTCCAATCTACCTGTGACAACTGTTCAGCCTTTTGTGATGTCATCTCTTTGTAAATGAGGGATGCAATTGATATAGTGCAATGCTAAAGGCCACTTACTAAGAGGAAGAAGTTGGGAAGAAAGAGGAATTTCCTCTGTCAGCCAACATAGTTACACTTTCGTGTAGTGCGATCAAAGGTTAGTGCACTGTAAACACGATATAGACTCTTACCACCTTTAATGATATTTGAAATTCCAGTTTCATGTCTGGAAAAACATATGTATGCACATATTTACTTCAGTATCATGAAATTTTCCCCAATGAGAATTCATCAGAAAATACAGAAACAAGTGGATGGTTAGGGGAATACGAATGTAGCACTATCCCCGTAGGAGCTGCTTAGTTTTTGGGTCTGCCGCTGCCCCGCTGTTCACCATCAGCGCTATGGGTTACATTGGAGAATTATCCACAAATGTCTGCACCAAACACTCAACAAACCCGCCGTGAGTTTGTGCGGGCGTAGCGTATCCTATTTACGCTACGCCTCCGCAACTTAGACGGGCAAGTGCAGTATTCACAAAGCACTTGCTCCGTAAGTTGCGGCGGCGTAGCGTAAATCTGGCCAGCCGGTAGTTGAACACCCTACTTTGTGGGGTGAGGGTCCTTTGGGGGAATGGCCTCATTAGATGCGGTCCCCAGGCCAAAGGCTTCATCAGCCAGAAACACGAAGGGGAGTCCGTCCACATTCTCTGCATCCGGTGGCAATGCAAGGTTACGCCGAATTAAAATTCTGAAGAGGTGGGTGTGTTTTATGTAAATAAAACATGACCCCACGTAAATGACGTCTTTAACGAACGGCGCATGCGCCGTTCATGAAAGAATCCCAGTGCGCATGCTAGAAATTCCGCCGCAAATCGTCTATGCTTTCGACGTGGACGTAATTTACGCAAAGCCCTATTCGCGAACGACTTACGCAAGCGACGTAAAAATTTCAAAATTCAACGCGGGAACGACGTCCATACTTAACATTGCGTACGCCTCATAATAGCAGGAGCAACCTTACGCCAAAAAAGCCTAACGTAAACGACGTAACAAAATACCCCCGGGCTTACGTACGTTTGTGAATCGGCGTATCTACCTAATTAGCATATTCCTTGCATAAATCGACGGAAGCGCCACCTAGCAGCCAGCATAAAATTGCAACTAAGATACGACGGCGTAAGAGACTTACGCCAGTCGGATCTTAGTCAAATCTATGCCTAACTGATTCTAAGAATCTGGAGATACGCCGTCGTATCTCCTTACTGAATCTAGCTCTATGTCTCTTTTTCCCAATGCCTTTATTAACAACTTCAAGTAGAGGGATGGAGGGTTAGGGAAGATTCAGATATCTTGCTTTGCGGATCACAGGTTCTCTCTTGAATCCAGAGGACAAACAGTCTCCACACTGGATCTAGCAACCCCCGGATAGGCCTCTCTCACTGACCTAGCAGCTGGTGCTTCGCTCGGTCAAAGTCTCTACCACAGACTTGATGAATATGGTTAAGTTGTTGCACAATCCTCTGCCACAGAACTGTTCAACCGAATAATCCCTTGTAAAGTCAGACAATAGCTACACAGTATCCATTTCTTTCAGCCATCCGGAGTTACTGTGAAGCGGGATGCGTCCTCCTATTGAGTTTCCAGGCTCTTCCTGAGATACCAGCCTTTATGCTCGGTCCTCTCTGGGGAAAGTCCTCCCCTGGTTCCACCAATTGCTCGGCTTCTCCCCGCAGGCAAGACAGCACAGGACCACTCCTGGATCAGTAGGCCCCATAATTATTGGGCCTACTTTCAGTAATGAAGCCTCGGGCCAGCAGGCCCCGAGGCAGAAGAATTGCCACGACACACCTTAGGCCAGGCGGGCCATCAGGTTAGAGCCTGTAATAATCCAGTGTCTGTACCTTAATTCCCCTCTTTCAGAATGCCCAGTGACAGGAGCACTCCCACTGTGTTGTCTCTGGAAAGCACTCAATACATCTACCATGCTGTATTTCCAACCTTGACCAAAGATGACAGCGACACCCAGGGTCAAGTGGAAAAACACACAGCGCAGCTGAACTGACACGGAAACCAGAATTTAACATAATCATTCTGAGCTAACTACAGCTCAGATAACACTAAATTTAAATATAGCGCCTACTCAACAGGAGCAGGGCGCTACACGTATTATTTGCAAATATGAAATGAATATTTCTGGGGAAAAGGAGAAGTTCAAATTGGCCGATCCTTCTTTATAACAGAAATCAGGTGACCAAAATGCCAGGTCATGTGATTAACCACCATGGGATCATTGGGCAGAAGAATTTATTTTGTGGTAATTTCTACACTTTGGTGTTTGTTTTTGTTTTTCAATGCAAATCCAAAATCAACTTATAGTCTGTCTTTGCACACATTTGTGCTTACTTGAACCTGCCTAATTCACACTTGTTTGTGCTTATAGTCCCACAATGCTGCAGGTTGTCAAGCCCTTTCCCACGCCAAGGCCTCCAGTGAAGGTTTTCGTGTTGATAGGCCTTAGGTTTATAGCACCATTTCCCCAGTTCCCTCTATTGTTTAGGTTCCACACTAAAGTCAGTCCTAAAGCCTCATCAGGAATTAGTCTATGATGGCAATCCAGTATCAAGTACTCACCCATGACAAGCTGTCAATTCCATCTTGAGCTTCTCAAACACCATCATAGGCTCTGCAGAAGAAACTATGGACTCTGTCGTATGGCTCTCTCTGCAGCAGCTGAAAGCCAACAGGAGGGAGAGGAGAAGAAGCCAGCTTTCAGCTGCTGTAGAGAGAGTCATACAGGGGAATGGTTGCAGTAATTGTCCCCCTGCCACACCGTTCACCCTCCCTGCCCACATCTGATTCACCCTGCTGGCCTGTTCTCTATGCAGGAGGAGTGGTGGTACCCCCATATCTACGGTCCTGTGGCTATAGCTGCCAGCAGTTCTCGTATGCTTTACCACTCCATCCATCCATGGCTAACTTTAGATGGGCATGTAGCTTTAACCACTTCAGCCCCAGAAGCACTTTTTGCGATTCGGGACTACGTAATTGTGCGGTCGTGCGAAGTTGCACCCAAACAAAATTGATGTCTTTTTTTTCCCACAAGTAGAGCTTTCTTTTGGTGGTATTTGATCACCTCTGCAGTTTTTATTTTTTGCGCTATATAAACAAAAAAAGAGTGACAAGTTTGAAAAAACAGCTATATTTTTTACTGTTTGCGATAATAAATATCCCCAAAATATATATATAAAAAGATTTTTTTTTCCTCAGATTAGGGCGATATGTATTCTTCTACATATTTTTGGTAAAAAATCGCAATAAGCGTGTATTGATTGGTTTGTGCAAAAGTTATAGCATCTACAAAATAGGGGATAGATTTATGGCATTTTTATTATTTTTTTTTTTTATTAGTAATGGAGGCGATCTGTGATTTTTATCATGACTGCGACATTATGGCAGACACATCGGACACTTTTGACTCTATTGTGGGATCATTGTAATTTTTACAGCGATCGGTGCTATAAATATTATTACTGATTACTGTGTAAATGACACTGGCAGGGACGGGGTTAAACACCAGGGGACGATCAAGGGTTTAAGTATGTCCTAGGGAGTGATTCTAACTGTAGGGGGGGATGGGCTCACTAGAACATGACATAGATCACTTCTCCCCACTTCTCCCCATGACAGGGAGCAGTAGATCCCTGTCATGTTACTAGGCAGAACAGGGAAATGCCTTGTTCACACAGGCATCTCCCCATTCTGCCGCTCCATGACACGATTGCAGGACACTGGCGAACATCGAGGCTGTGGGACCTGGTGGTCACGGTTACACAGTACGCGGCGGACGCGCGTGCCCAATAAGGCCATTAGCCCACCACCGCCACTCTGCTGATATATATCGGCGTGCAAAAGGCAAACAAACTAAATAACACCCAACTCCAGCTAACCTTTGTGAGTTGTTACAGTAGGATTTTCTTTTCTTTTGGAAGAACGGTTTTAATGATATACTTTACATATGGCTGACCATTGTTCCCCACCCCCATTTCGATTTCATATGGTATGTCCAAAACTCTGTAGCTGTCAACCTTGTTGGAGAGATTGACTTGCATGTAAAACATATAAATAAAGACCTGTGGAATAAAAAAGGAAAATACAATGATTGCGTGCATGAACCCTATACAGCAACTAGAATACTTAATTTTTTGCTGTAGTGGAACTATAAAAGTAATAAGTATATAGTGATTTCAACAATACCTCATTCATAACAATTTCCTGCAATCCCATTAACCTGGAGTCCTTTCTAAAAGGGGAACTTCAAGGTTCTTGCCTTATTTTTAAATATTGATATACGTGTAAAAAAAATGGGTCAACCTACACTACAACATCACTGATTTCTACATACTACACTCCTGTTTATGTCATAAGATAACTATTAATAGCATCTCCAGACCTAATAACCTTCTATTATTAGATGTCTGAGGTCACAGAGTGGTCTATTGCTATTGTTCTCAAACAGAGATATCACACTTGTGCTTTTTAACCATTGAGGCTTTCGCAAGTCAACTTTCCAATAAATAAACTGCAATCATGACACAAACAATCTTTTTGACTAAGGCTGCTCTGTATCTGTACACGTAACTTCACGGAAAAATTTAAATGGAACCTATTTAAAATGTTTAAAGTTTAAAGTGATCGCTACAACGTGACCCAGTTTCTATATATGTCTTACACTATGCAAAGATTGCCTTTATTTTTATTTTTTACTGGTTTTGGGAAGTGATGAACCTATCAACTTATTCAATAAATCAATATCTGAAGGCCATTAAAGTAGAACTAAAGACAATTTTTTTTTTGTCATTTTGGATAGAGTAAGGCCTCGTACACACGACCGAGGAACTCGTCGTAAATGAAACATCGTTTTCCTCGACGAGTTCCTTGTTAGGCTTGTCGGGGAATCTTGACAAGCTTTCTTTTCATACACACTGTCAAGACAAAATCTCGTCATTCTCAAACGCGATGACGTAAAACTCGTATGACGGCACTATAAAGGGGAAGTTTTATTCCACTGGCGCCACCCTTCTGAGCATGTGCGGGTTTCTAAGCATACACACGAACGTGTTTCTCGTCGAAAACCAGCCTGACGAGGAACACGATGAGGAAATTGAGACTCCCGACGAGGAAAAAGAGAACTTGTTCTCTTTTTTTCTCATCGAGTTCCACGACAGTTTTCTCGATGAAAAACATACACACGACCGTTTTCCTCGGCAAAAAAGCTCTGCCACCAAGTTTCTTGATGGATTCTGTCAAGGAAAACGGTCGTGTGTACGAAGCCTAAGGCCTCGTACACACGACCGAGAATCTCGTCGTAAAAGAAACATCCTTTTCCTCTACGCAAACCTGGCCGGGTCCTTTAGCTGCCTAAAGGTCCGGGTCTTAAGTGGTTAAACCATTTTCTACAGATCCATAATGGCGAGTTATGCATTATATACAGCAGTTGTGCCTGCCAAATCATCTTAATTAGGCTACATCTACCAGCCACTGACAGGGGGAACCGTTTCCAAACATAAACTTTTTGTTTAAATTTGGCCAATAAAGGGATTACATTTTTATTTATATATTGATTGGGATCTTTCGTCACTAATATCCCCAAGTATCTCAATGTATCCACCACCGTAAGTTGCGGCATTCCCACTGCTACAACTTCTCCAATTGGTGACAGCGGAGAGCGAAGAAGATGGAAGAAGACCCCCCGGAGAGTGGAGAAGACCCCCCGGAGAGCAGAAAAGACCCCCCGGAGCTGACTAATAAATTATTTTAAAACCCTGTTGTGTGTTTATTTTCTTTTACACTTTTCCTCCAGGTGAAGGGGTAGGGGTACGATGTGCCCCATATTCATTCACCTAGGGTGGGGGCCGGTATCTGGGGGCCCCCTTATTAAAGGGGGCTCCCAGATTCCGATAAGCCCCCCGCCCGCAGACCCCGAAAACCAACGGCCATGGTTGTTGGGAAGAGGCCCTGTCCTTATCAACATGGGGACAGGGTACTTTGGGGTGGGGGGGCAGCAGGGTGCCACCCTGCCCCAGAGCACCCAACCCCCCCATGTTGAGGGCATGCGGCCTGGTACGACTCAGGAGGGGGGGCGCTCGCTCGTCCCCCCTACTTTCTGACCGGCCGGGCGGCGTGCTTGGATACGGGTCTGGTATGGATTGTGGGGGGACACCCATGCCGTTTTTTCAGCGTAGGGGGTTCTCCTTACAATCCATACCAGACCTAAGGGCCTGGTATTCCCCTGGGGGGAACCCATGCCGTTTTTTTATTTAAAAGTTATCAATTACCATTGAGCCTCCAGACGCGTTTCGTCCTATTGGACGTTATCAATTACCATTGATAACGTCCAATAGGACGAAACGCGTCTGGAGGCAGTGTCAGTGACGTCACCACGCCTAGGAGGAGGGCTCCTCAAGCCGGCCGGCTTTTACTTGTTACACGCTGTTTTTAAACTTCTTAAGTGTAAGTACACTACTGTTTTAAATAAATGTGTTATACCTACAGTATCACGCTATTGCGTCCCTCTCTGTTTCCCGCTATATGAAAATTGGACCGCTTTACCACTGCTGCTTTGCTGACGGGCTGTGTTTGCATCCCAAACCGCAAACACTCATCACTTTCCATTTGAGGCTGCTATCTGGCTGGTAACCTCGGAGTATCCTAGTCCAGGGGATAAAAAAGGCCGTGGCTGGGATATAGCCAATTGCATCAAAGGCTTGCCATCTGGTAAGCTGCTATATGTCTCTGGTGGTGGGATAACACAGATTGTATGCATGTCACCAGGTGCATTGAAAATCCGATCAGCTACTGTTTCTACATGCAAATCAGCCTCTGATCCTTTCACTTGTATTATTTGCTTGATGTTGGTTGGAATTCACCACTACTCTCATTGTTTATGGACTGTCTAATGTTACATAGTAATTTGTTTTAATTTTGGGCGCGGCTTTTTTATATTGTCATATTTTTTCTGTTATCACACGCTAGCCGCTGCCTGAGGACTGTGTTGTGGCAGTGCGTTTTTTTGGTTTTATATACGTTTTTTTTTATAAAGGGTATATTTAATATTTGTAAAAATAAAATATATAATGTTTTATATAAACAGTTCTTTTTTGCAAAAGATCCCATGGGAGAAATGTAAGAGTCTGTAGTCTGTAGATGCATTAGGGTTGTTGGCAATACACAACTCTGAATAGACCCAATCTGTTGATGCACACCAGAAAGCATAGAAACATTGCCTAAGCCTGGCTATACAATCTTTATTTCTCTATATTGGGGATGGGCATCCAGTTTTGCTTGTTCGAGCGTTCGCTCCTATACCAGACTTTTAGCTTTTTCAGCCAACAAAATATACGAGCTTCTTTCTTCCACTGTCAATGGTTTTACTAGATTCAAGAAAAGAAACATTGTGGGGTTATCCCCATAATTCATACCATGTCCTTATCCAAGCACACAGCCTGGTTGGTCAGAAAAGGGGGAGGATGAGCGTGTGATTCCCTCATATTGAATCATACCAGGCCACATGCTCTCAACATTGAGGTACATTGTCTGGAAAAATTCCCTTGGCATAGCAACTTGTCCTTATGTTTATGAGGATAAAGAACTTCCCCACAACCCTGGCCCTCTAACAATAAGGGGGCAACCAGATACTGACCTCCCCCCCCAGATGCATGCAGCCATTCCCCTTTCCTGGCTGACAGGTTACATGCTTAAATAAGTGTTTGTTATGTTTTTTTGGGGGGGGGGCACACTTTTTCTTCCTGGATTTTAGGTGAGGTTCCCCCTTAAAATACATACCAGGGACAGTGCTGCCAGCATATTGTACAGTTAAGAAAACATCACTGCCAGCCCCTTCTCATACACCGCTCCTTATGTGTCATTGTCATAGCCAATCAAAGCTTCTAAATACCTCACTAACGCCGTTCTTTCCAGCTGCTCCTCCTCCTCTCCTGAGTGTAGCTTTAGATTGGAGGAGGAGAGCGGTTACGTGATGTCCATGAAACATCAGAAGAGAGCAGTCACGTGACAGGGTAGCATGACAGAATGGCATTAATGAGGTATTTAAAAGCTTTGATTTGCTAAGACAATGACACAGGAGGAGTGGTGTATGAGAATGGGCTAGCAGTGATTTTTTTCTAAACTTTAAAGTATGCTGGCAGTGCTGTCCCAGGAGACTGGGGGTCTCCTGGGAGTACAGGGGTCTGTGTACCCTGCAGGGGGCCGTGGAAAGTATTTTTTCCTGAAACTTCTCTCTTAAAACTAGGGTGCGTCCCCACTTCCACTCTATTCCAGACCCGTTCCTATAGGCCAGACATGGGATCACGACTCTGAGAGATATAGTGACTCAGGGACAACTGATTGCTTTTGATGAGCTTAAAAGGGGTAGGGGTCTCCCAAACCAAATGTTTTTCCAGTATATCCAACTGTGGCACTCTTTCCACTCTCAAGCCTCGTACACACGGCCGAGGAACTCGACGTGCCAAACACATCGAGTTCCTCGGCCAGTTCAGCCCTGAAGCCGCCGAGGACCTCGGCGGGACGAGAGCTCCCATAGAACAACGAGGAAATAGAGAACATGTTCTCTATTTCCTCGCCGAGGTCCTCGTCGGCTTCCTCGGCCGAAAGTGTACACACGACCAGTTTCCTCGGCAGAATTCAGCCAGAAACTCGGTCGGAAGCTGAATTCTGCCGAGGAAACTGGTCGTGTGTACGGGGCCTATGTTCACTTCCTCGATCATCCTGCAGATGTCAGATCTAGAAAGTATGTTGAGATCCTCGGAGGGCGGGGGAACATTGTCCGCGAAATATAACATGTTAGCTGTCCTGGACACGTCTAAGGTCTCCCAACTGTTTGCGCTTTGGTAGAAAGATATCCCAAATTTAGCTGATGATGACTGGGAGGAAGATGTCCAACAATATCTACCCCTGACAATTTTGGCAAGGGATAGGTTTATCCAATTGAAATTCCTGCACCACGCTTACTATTCCCCGGCACACTTGGCGAGAATTTACCCTGGTCGCTCAGCAATATGCCCTAAATGCGGCTCTAATAGTGCAGATTTCATTTATATGGTCTGGTCCTGCCCCAGAGTGGAGGCATTCTGGAGAGCAGTCCTCGATGACATCAATGATATAGGGAAGCTGAAGGTCCCATTTAGCCCTATCCCCCTTCTGCTAGGCATATGTGATTTCCTAGAAGCTCCTCAATCGAAAAAACGATTTGTCTTCTATGTGTCATTTTACACCAGGAAAGCAATCCTTCTTCACTGGAACCACACCCTCCCCCCCACTAGACAACTCTGGCTATCCTTGGTCAATACTGCCCTACCCCTCTATAAACTGACCTACATGGGGAGAAATTGTCCTAAGAAATTTGACAAAATATGGGCCGCTTGGGTGAAGGCGAGGCAGCTAACACTTGAGTAGGGTTCGGAGGTTCCCATCCCTGACCGCCTGTTCCCTTTTCATACGGAATCCATTTGGGCATATTCCTGGATTGGGCTGGTGGGATACATCTGTGAGTGTGCTGTTCTCTTTATAGTTATTTGTACATTACATTATTAATCTTTATTTCTACATGTTTGTTTTCATGCATTTCTTTCACTGCTGCCATCTGCTGGCCAGAATTTGCATGCCACACGTCCCTGATCTTGTTAGTAAAGTTTTTTCTATTCGGAGGCGTGGACTCTTGCTGGGCAGGTCTCTTCACTGGGAGCAGCCATTTTCAGTATCTCCTCATGGCTGTGTGACTAGACACTCCACATTTTTGGGCTCGAGAGAAGGCATCAGTTTTTGACCACGCAGAAGTCAGCAGAAGTCAGCAGTAGTTAGCAGCAGCTCAGCAGCAGCTCTGCAGCCACAGCAGCTAGCCTCAGGACATATTCTAACAAGTCAGCATTGATACCACTACTACAGAACAGTATTGTATCACCGTTTGTTGTCTTATCTGGATTGAATAAACCTACGCTGATTTCATCTTCATGTCTGAGTCTGGATCCATCTAACCTGAACATCTGCCGGTCCTGTCTGCCCCACTGCTTGGATACGAAGGTAAGAAGTCACACAGCTATTATCAGTTATACCTTCATTCGCCTTCATGTGGGAACAGAACAGTCAAAAACTGCCTTAATGTCCACACCCCAGTCACAGATTCCCTCAGAGTTACCACACTAAGGAATCTCCCTGCAACAGGCCTATCTGCAGCGAATCTGCCCGGCTACAGTGCATGTTCCACAAGTCTAAGGGCAAGCACCGCATGTCCACAGTATCTTTACTGTTGCCTGAAAGCCCTCCACAACTCATCAAGCCGTTTTCTATATCCCATATCAACCTTTGCTCGCATAGCAGAACTGTTAACGCACACGGGGTCCCTCTCTAACCTAAACCCCCGCAAATCACTAAAAACACCTGAGGAACCTTGCCAGAGTGCCCCAGCACAGCCACACTGCAATTTTCAGCCCCCAATTCAAAAGTTTATTTTCTTAAAGAGACAGCGCACCTTAAATCAAAATGGACAAAAAGGACCTTGCACAGTTCCCCAGTGATGAAACAGAGCTAATGCAGCCTGATACTGATCACCAAGAAGTACAGGAAGCAGAACCCACACTTCCAGCAGACCAAGTCGTGCGACCAAGACGCTCCCTCAAACCGACAATAAAGGTCAGGGAAAACTATCAAACCACAAAAGATGAGCTATGCGATAACCTGGAAGAGCTATGGGAGCGAGGTTCCTCCCTCATGTCAGGACTTAAATCCTCTGGTGATACCTCAAGCTTACAAGTTGGCATCAGGCGGCTGAACACAGCTCATGAAGGATACAAGAGACTGTTCACAAGGTATATAACCTTTCTAAAAAACGTTAATAATGATGAAGCCCTTTCAGAATTGAGCAAGGCAGAATCTATAGACATTCAAAGAGACACCATGGTGCTGCTTGCTAAAGATAAAGCGGAACTCCGCATCTCCCATTTGCAAGAAACTAGATCACACAGATCAAATTCATCCAAACATTCCTCTCGGTCATACAGATCATCGTGCTCAAGAAGCTCAACCCTAAGCGACAGACTACTAGAGGCCCGCATAAATGCACAGCAATCCAAAGTCAGGCGTTCCTTCACTGAAAAAGAAGCTCTGGCAAAAGCAGAAGCACAGGCCAAGAGGGCAGATGCAGAAGCAGAGGCCAAGAGGGCAGACGCAGAAGCAGAGGCCAAGAGGGCAGACGCAGAAGCACAGGCCAAGAGGGCAGATGCAGAAGCAGAGGCCAAGAGGGCAGACGCAGAAGCAGAGGCCAAGAGGGCAGACGCAGAAGCAGAGGCTCGAATAAAGATTCTTGAATCAGAGATGGAAGAGGAAGTTGCATTAGCTAAAGTAAGACTACTTGAGCAAGCATTAAGCCAAGGTCTTGATCCAGTCTGCTCGCTACCACAGGAGGTAGAAGATTCAGCTTACCGCACCAGCGACTATGTGCTGAAACAATTATCTGCATCACCCCCAGTATGCAGTACCGTCCAAGCTGACAACACCGAAACCTCAAAGTCATCTCCACCTACAGTGCCAGTGTCACTTACAGCACCCGAGAAATCTGATGGTGTTCACCCAGATGTGCCTTCTCAAGGACAGTTATTACAAAACTACAAAAAGGGCCATCAGGTGTTTCCTGGCCTACCTCCACAGCTCAAGCAGCAGTCCTCACGATCTACAGAGACTAGATCACAGCTCAACCCTGCAGCAGCATCATTCTACCTGGATGCATCTCACCCTTTCACGCCGCAAAGCCTACACGCCCCGGCGGCACCACAGGTTGTCGTGGCAACAAGCAGTGAGAAATCAGATATGTCTGAGTTGGCCAGGATTATGGCGATCAGAGAGCTAATTAACACAAGTCTCTCAAAATTTGATGACCGTGCAGAGAGCTACAGAGCTTGGAAGGCAACTTTCAAGGCCACCATTGCCAACCTCAAACTAGACGCAGAGAAGGAGCTCAACCTCATGATCTCATGGCTGGGTCCAAGCTCCACAAATCGCATCAAGAGCCTCAGAACTGTCTATGTGGGACAAGCAGAAGCAGGTCTCGCTGCCGCCTGGCAGAGACTCGAACGTACCTTTGGCAGTGCAGAAGCTATAGAGAAGGCCCTATTTAAGAGATTGCAGAACATTCCAAAGATCAATCTTAAGGACGTCCATAAGCTTCAGGATTTGAGTGACCTGCTCATGGAACTAGAGCTTGCCAAAAGAGACCCTCGTCTGATCGGGCTATGCTACCTGGATACAGCCCATGGAGTGAACCCAATTGTCGTGAAACTACCATACAGTCTGCAAGAAAAGTGGGCGGCATCAGTCTCAAGGTACAAAAGGGTGCATGACATCACCTTTCCCCCATTTATTCATTTCTGCAGATTCATTGAAGAACAGTCCCAGATGAGGAATGACCCCAGCCTCGATTTCCTGGAGTTCAACACTACAGCTCCAGCGACACCATCACCAAGGTATGAGAGTGCCATGCATAAACACAGAGACTTTAGAAGCAGCGTGAGTGCTAGAAAGACTAACCTACCATCTTATGCAGCACCCACGGGTAAACAGTACAATACCTCATCAGGAGACAAGTCCTTCAATCGTGAATGTCCCATTCATAAAAAACCACACTCACTGAACAAATGCAGAGGGTTTAGATCCAAACCCATACAGGAGCGCAAGAAAGTCCTCAGCGAGCTTGGGGTATGTTTCAGATGCTGCGCTTCATTGGAGCACATGGCTAAGGACTGTAAATCCATCGTCAAGTGTGAGGAGTGTCATAGTGAAAGACATGCCTCAGCTATGCACCCAGTTCCACTGCCCAGAGACTCACCAGCTGCCGTCGCCACCAGTCCCGCTCCAAGTCATGGCGGGGAGCCCCAGAACCACGCTAACGCAGCCACCGCTGTTTCCTGCTCATGTTTGGAAGTATGTGGCGAGGGCCAGGGTGAGAAATGTTGTGCCCGAATATGCCTAATCAAGGTCTATCCAGAGGGACTACCAGAAAAGGCAGTAAAAATGTATGCCATCATCGATGACCAAAGCAACCGGTCCCTAGCAGGACCTAAATTCTTTGAAGCCTTTGGGATAAAGGGACCATCAGAACCCTACATCTTAAACACCTGCTCAGGCCGCATTGAGACTAGCGGCAGGAGGGCGCAAGGATTCATTGCTTCCCCCATCAGTGGGAATACAGAAATACCCCTACCAACACTGATTGAATGCGATCAAATACCCAACCATAGGGATGAGATTCCTACCCCAGAAGCTGCGTTTCACCAACCGCACCTAAGGCACCTAGCCAACGTTATCCCACCTATGGACAACAATGCTGAGATTCTACTCCTGCTTGGCAGAGACAATCTAAGGGTGCACAAGGTGCGCCAACAGTGTAATGGTCCTGACTACGCACCATATGCCCAGAGGCTGGACCTGGGATGGGTAGTCATAGGAAACGTATGCCTGGATCAACCAGAAATCGACTCCTTCAAAACGTACGTGCGTGGAGACGGACGCACAACTTGTATTAAGCCGTGTCCTCATCACTATGAAGTGAAAGAGAAGTCTCCAGACCTCGTACAACCACCTGACATCATTTCTCCCCTCTTTGCTGACGACTCGGGGAGATCAGTCTTCCACACAACCAAGGATGACGATAAGGTAGCCTTATCAGTAGAAGACAGAGAGTTCTTTAAAGACGAAACCAATCACTGGGTTTCTCCATTACCCTACGGAACCACCAGGGTAAGACTCCCAGACAATCAGGAGCAAGCGCTATCCAGATCTAACTATCTTCAGCGTACCATGGACAGCAAGCCTGAGACGAGAGAACACATTGTCGTACCATCCGAACTTAATCCAGCAGATCACGCCACCAGGCCTACGTCTGTGGGTTCCTTTGCTAAATCTACTTGGCTTACAGGCCCAGAGTTTCTGCTAGGACTGGCAGACAAATGTGAACAGGAAGTTTACAGCATCCAGGATCCGGATAATGATCCAGAAATCCGCGCCGAAGTTAGCGCATTAGTCACTGAAACAAAGCAGACCTCCAGGCTTGACTGTCATCGTTTTGAACATTTCTCCAGTTGGATGAGACTTGTCAGAACCATTGCAAGGTTAGTGCACATCGCCAGATGTTATCACAACACTCAAGAAGATAAAGATTGTCACGGTTGGCACATCTGTCATAGACCATTCTCTGCTGAGGACATTTCTCATAGCGAGTCTCTCATAATACGTCATGTCCAGCAGCAGGAATTTAACGTAGAATGGAAGTGCTTGAACAACAGACAGCAGATTCCTATAAAAAGACCTCTTGCTAACTTAAATCCAATTATGGACACTTTTGGCCTGCTCAGAGTTGGTGGTCGTTTGAATCAAGCCCACCTAGGAGTTGCGGAGCAAAATCCTGTCATTATTCCCAGCAAACATCATATCACCACGTTGCTGATCCGACATTACCACAAAAAGACTGAACACCAGGGCAGACAAATCACTGAGGGCAAGTTAAGGTCTGCGGGTCTTTGGATTATAGGTATGAAGAAACGTGTAGCCCAACTACTGCATGACTGTGTGCACTGTCGTAAGGCCAGAGGAAAACAGCTACACCAACAAATGGCCGACTTGCCCGCGGATAGACTATGCACAGAGCCGCCCTTCACCTACACTGGCCTAGACGTCTTTGGACCATGGATGGTGTCCGCACGTAGAACCCGTGGTGGTCACGCAAACAGTAAACGTTGGGCCGTGCTATTTACTTGCATGAGTGTGCGAGCCGTTCATATAGAGGTGATAGAATCTATGGACACATCCAGCCTCATTAATGCCTTAAGACGGTTCTTCGCCATCAGAGGACCAGTGAAACAGTTGAGGTCAGACCAGGGAAGTAACTTCATCGGCGCCTGTAGAGAACTGAACATCGACACTAAGCCTATCCAAGATCAGTTGGCGGAGAAAGGTTGCACCTGGATTTTTAATCCTCCTCATAGTTCCCACATGGGGGGTTCCTGGGAGAGAATGATCGGGATCTCACGCAACATCTTAAATTCTATGTTGATGGATGTAAACTCTTCAAGACTTACACACGAGACTCTCGTCACTCTTCTCGCTGAAGTTTCAGCTATCATCAATTCAAGACCCCTTGTGCCAGTATCTATGGATCCTGAAACACCAGCCATACTGTCTCCGGCTATTCTACTTACCCAAAAAACGGACAATATGCTCACGCCTAGTGGAGAATTTACCCATGGGAATATCTACCAAAAACACTGGAAACGTGTACAACACCTGGCAGATTACTTCTGGAACAGATGGCGTAAAGAGTATCTCAATATTCTTCAAGGAAGGAGGAAATGGCAACATCAAAAACCAAACTTGAAAGAAGGAGACCTTGTATTAATGAAGGAGCAACAAACCGAAAGGATCACCTGGCCTATGGGACTAATTACAAAGGTTCTTCCTAGCAAGGATGGCAAGGTCCGAAAGGTGGAGCTGAAGATCTTCAGGAAGGGTGAGCTTAAAACTTTTGCAAGGCCGATTAACGAACTCATTCTAATATTACCCATCGAGAACGTTCCTGAAGGATGAAAAAGGACTGAACTCGAACTTCACAGTTTTACCCGCTATGGGTCAGCCAACCCACTATGTCATGTTTATTGCATTTCACATGTTCTTTGTTACAGGTTGTATTATATTTTTATGGACATTCGTCATAGTGAAATCTCCTTACGTAAATTTCAGACGGGGAGTGTGCTGTTCTCTTTATAGTTATTTGTACATTACATTATTAATCTTTATTTCTACATGTTTGTTTTCATGCATTTCTTTCACTGCTGCCATCTGCTGGCCAGAATTTGCATGCCACACGTCCCTGATCTTGTTAGTAAAGTTTTTTCTATTCGGAGGCGTGGACTCTTGCTGGGCAGGTCTCTTCACTGGGAGCAGCCATTTTCAGTATCTCCTCATGGCTGTGTGACTAGACACTCCACATTTTTGGGCTCGAGAGAAGGCATCAGTTTTTGACCACGCAGAAGTCAGCAGAAGTCAGCAGTAGTTAGCAGCAGCTCAGCAGCAGCTCTGCAGCCACAGCAGCTAGCCTCAGGACATATTCTAACAAGTCAGCATTGATACCACTACTACAGAACAGTATTGTATCACCGTTTGTTGTCTTATCTGGATTGAATAAACCTACGCTGATTTCATCTTCATGTCTGAGTCTGGATCCATCTAACCTGAACATCTGCCGGTCCTGTCTGCCCCACTGCTTGGATACGAAGGTAAGAAGTCACACAGCTATTATCAGTTATACCTTCATTCGCCTTCATGTGGGAACAGAACAGTGAGGCCTCTGGTTCCTATGCTTCGCTAATACACTCACTAGATGCAACTTATCGATCTACCACATTTATGGTAACAATTTGTACTACTATGTTGTATATGATTTTCTTATGATTCTGTCTATATGTACTTGTTCCTTGATTTGTTCTCTGTCTGTTTGTAAAACTTAAATAAACTTTATGTTAAAACCCCTAGGGTGCATGTTATACACCTGTGCGTATTACACTCCAATAAATACGGTACATAAAAAAGTTTTGGTGTTACTTACATTGTATTAATAAACTGAATTCAAACATGAGCAGTTTATTGTCATCTCACCAGGTAAAAATGGTTATAGAAATTACATTTATTTTTCTAATTGTCTCTTTGTGTTTTGACACTTTCCACATCATTATTTCACTTCTTAAAAATATACTAACATGACAATTTCAACTCAAACTAAGCAGCTGATGAAATGCACGAAAAGTTTATGAATGTAAAACCACAATGCAATTTTACAGCGATGTCTGGAAGAGATATGCAAATATCTTAGTGAATTGATTGGCTGGTTTGGTTAATAAGTTACCAACACTACATTCCCGTTCTGGAAGTCTCGCTGCTGTCTATATGATTTATAGAAGTAAGATTTTCCTTCGACTCATCAAACAAAAGGGACTTGCTAGGCACATGTCAAAGAGGAAACCACAGACTACTAGAGAATAGTGGAAAGCACACATAGCTGCCTATATAATGCCGGGGTCCCAATCTAATGTACAAGTCAAACCATCCACCTGCTGTACAGATCAAAGCACCTACCTGCTATACAGCTCAGAACTTCTACCTGTTGTACAACTCAGAGCGTATATCTGCTGCAGGGACACTCACATAGAGGACAAAGAAGAACTATGGACAACACAAGAGCCACCATGGTGAGGACCACTTTAATGACCCTTATTTTTTTTATTTTTTTATTGATTAGACATTACTCCCAAACCATGCAAAATTAAGAGGGAGTCTGTCATTATGTACCTTTTTATTATATTGTTTCAAATTGTAAGTCAGAGCAGCAAAAAAAAGAAAGAAAAAAAAAAGAATTAAGAATATCTTATTTCAGCTTTCTGCCCTATGGAGAAATGTACTTATATGACATTTGCATCTTTTTGACCATTTAATTTTCATATTTTTAAATTCCTTCCTCAATGACCATTTTTTGTTCACTAGTGTAGCGCCCCCGTACTTTTAGTATGGGCACTACGCTAAAGTTAGTGGGGAATGGGAGAGTTATTTTGCTCCCATTCACAATTTGTGGAAAGTTTGGGCTGCTGTCATTCCTGAACCGTCCTGTGGGTCAGTCTGCGCTCCAGGGGTGTTTTTCCACCTCTGGGCGACAGGTGGCACTAGAGGGGTTCTGGCAGAGCCACTTTTCCCCAGCAGCCAATTAGAGGAGTTTTCCCTCGCTGGGCATGCTGGGGGAGGGTATATCTGTGGCAGACGCCATTGTTCTTGGTCCTCCTTCTTCCCGTGGGGTCCATGTTCCAGGTGCGGCATCCACCTTCAGGGTGCGTGCATCCAACGGACCCCAGCGATGGCCCTCCAGACCGGGGTCGCCTTCCACGCAGAGTTCCATGTTCCTGAGAGGGGCCCCAGTGACTTAATGGGTCCCCACTTCTATTGAAAGGATCCCAGGCTGGGTGCCATTCGAGTGGGGGGTCGGCTTGAGGTGAACCCGGAGGCAGGTTATCTAACAGGGCTTGTCTAATCAGGGATCTTGTGACTGGAATGCTGACAGGTACTGTGAGAGAGATCTGTTCCTCCCAGCAACCTAAGTGACACTTCGACTGCCAGGCTCGTGGCAGGAGTCTGTCCGGGGGCACATTACCCACTCTGGCTAGAGTGGCGACGAACTGCAATTTGATACTACTGAGAGCAGGACTGCTCGACTCATATCCAGGCCTGATACTGCAGAGTTCTCTCACTTGCTTCATCAACCTTTCCTTCCTATTTGATGTTGATGTTGGGCGTGTTGGCCTGGAAATAAAGCATTGGAAAACCTTTATTCATTGTCTGGTCATTCGCTCACTACTCTGTTCTCCACCTGCACCCTAGACAACACTTAAGCCTCGTACACACGTCCGAGGAACTCGACGGGCGAAACACATCGTTTTGCTCGTCGAGTTCCTTGTGAAGCCGCCGAGGATCTCGGCAAGCCAAATTTTCCCATTCCCGTCGAGGAAAAAGAAGACATGCTTTCTTTTTGGCCAGACGAGATCCTCGACGGTTTCCTTGTTGAAAAGTGTACACACGACTGGTTTCCTCTGCAAAAAAAAAACCCAGCAAGCTTCTTGCTGTTTTTTGCCGAGAAACTTGGTCGTGTGTACGAGGCCTAAGGTAACTTAATAAGCCAATCCCAACAACAGACCTGCGCTACACTAGCAAGGAGAGAGAAGGTCTGTACAGGCAATAAGGCATAAAGAGATTACATAGGTTGAAAAAAGTCCAACTAATAGGAAACCAAATCAATAAATAAATAAATAAAAGATCTGATATTATATACAGAACCCTAAACCCAGAGTTGATAAAGAAGAAGGTAAAGCATAGTCTAATTTGCTCCAATATGGAAAAATACAATTTGCACCTGATCCCCCTAAGGCAATTATATTCCCTGGATCAACAAACTGTGGTGTCATTGGTGTGACTATCATTTGCAAAATGTATTTATTTATTGTATTGCTGGACAATATTAAATATATCATATAGCCAGAAAGAGTTAAGTTACGCACAATCATTCCTGATAAAGGTTTTTTTTCTATGTTAAAGGAACTGGTAATTATTTTCTCCCTTTTTTAAAAAAAAATGTATGCTCGGCATAAAAAAAAAGAAAAATATGTTATCTTAAATTTATTAAAATATCAATTATTATGTAAAGGAAAAAATCACAAAATGTTCACGATAATGCATACAATCTGATGGTCCAATCCCTCTGCTTGTTTGCCAAATTTATTTTGACTGAATAGTAATTGAAAAGTGATTTAACAACATTGGTTAATTTTCTTTCCTTTGTTTTTTAATTAAATTAAGAAAAAAAGCAGAGACACATTCAAATGACATTGAGAAGAGACAATAAAATATTGATACATACTTATATAGCATTAGAAAAGATGAACAGCTGTACTAGGTCAGAATTACTTTCTTCTGGTGCCCATATATTTGTAAATTTTGCTGCCAATTTTCGAAACCTTAGTTCAATAGAAACACAATTGCATGCAAACAAATCTACCAATTGCAGTTTCTACTGTTTCCAGCACTTTTTGAATGATCAAATGATTAAAATTGGTGTGGAAATAAGCTTAGAAGCATCTATTGGTTGGAATTGTCAGAGTTTTAAAGTTTTGATGGACGGTCATTGAAATATTGATTGTCTGGTTGCTTGAAAATGGGAAATCATATATAAAAAGTGGCAGATATTGAAGGTATACATCTGAAAGAAAAGCTTACAAAATGTTCTTTGTCAATAATGAATATAATAATAAAATAATATTTTTATTATTTTTGTAGAATTATCACCTAAAAAATATTTTTAATTGGAATGAGAATCAGAATTTCTTTTTGTAATAAGATGATATATTTTTTTTAAGATGATTTTTATTTAAAAGATTACAATCCAGTGGGGTTGGTTTACTAAAGGAGTAGACTTTGTTCACTTGGCAATGTGAATGAACGTAAAAAGGGGGAAACTGTGTTCCTTTTGAAAACCCAATTGCCATAGGTGTGCACAGACTATTGCATTAGGGTGTGCACCCCAAACCTCAAGCACACACTCCTTTCTGGACAGTGAATGAATGGGACGTGTGCTGAGCAGCTTCCTGTTCATTCACAAACTGAAGCATAGTAAGCAAAGTTATGAATGGACTCAGTTAGTGAGTGTGTTCACTGTGTTCATTTAGAAGGGGAAGGGGCTGGTAAATTACATATTTACCAGCCTCTTCCCCCAATCTTTATTCTAAAACGTCCCCAGCAACAGCTGAGAGTAGAGGAGGGAAGCCACCAGCACTGTGGGGTGGGTGGGGGCAACAGAGAGGGGTAGCCCAGGCATTAGGGGGAATCTGCACCACACGTAGTGATTAGGGTGTGCCCAGGCACACCTGGCACACCCCCTGCGCACACCTATGCCAATTGCAATAACAACAGAATTTTGTTATGAGGTTGATATAAAGGTAGCTTTGTCTTATTTACTAATCTCATCAAACATTACTTTTGCAGTAAGTGAATAACTCTACTCTATAGGTAATCAACCTCATTGTGTTGTAGATTATACATCATTAACTGGGCCTCATTTTCTTACCCATAGATTCATTTCACTGTACTGATTTTGCTCTTGGGAGACTCCCTGTTGATCCCTATTGCGGCTCTGGATCTCCATCATCTGAAGAAAGGAGGATGTCCACCTGTTAGGAAGTTTCCTTCATCAGTGAAAGTTAATCTGAACATTAATGGACAGGATGCTCCCGCCATAAGCGGTGATGTGAGGAAACGTTCCATCTCTCCATGGGAGTACAGGTAACTATCGCTCAAAAAATACTATTAGAGGACAGTTATTAAATTTGTAGATTAAATGCGTAGAATTTGTAATTCACATTTTCTTACATGTTAAAAGTTTGTAAAATAAATAGGAAAATTTTGCCTTTTATTAAAACACTTGCTTTTAACTATATGCCCATAATTATCCTTTTGCGCTTAATATACCATTGAAATAAGAAGGTGAGAGCTCTGCCAAAGGATTGTTATTTCTGTTCAGCCAGTCGTGGTGCAACTCCATTAACCTCCCTGGCGGTATGATTATTTCAGAAAAAAAGGTGCTGAAAGCGGTACCATTATTTGCAAGGAAATTTGGCGTTTTATACTGTAGGCCTGTAATTCTTAGGAATAACTCACTTAAATCTGTCCAAACAAGAGTCTAGTAGGCATCCCGGGTATGAATTAAAAAAAAAAAAAAATTATAAATTATAATATAATAAATAATTATAAATAATTATAACAAATAATAATATAATTATAATAAAAATTATTCAATAATGTAATCAACTCAAAATCACTGAAATTTGCTCAGTTGAAGAATTGTCGCTGTCATTACTTTTATTTTTTTATGACGAATTTCCCCACAAATCGCTATTGCACAATTCTGCGTCGTAACGTCGCAGGGAACGGAGATCGGCGGCACAGGAGGACGCTGTGTGAATCGAGCGAGGTCCCGCTCGCTCACACAGCGCGGTGGCATCGCTGGATCCAGGGACAGGGTAAGTAAACACTCCCTGTACATCCAGCGAGGCGAGCCCGAGTCTGACTCGGGGTTACCGATCCTAGCCCAAAAATCTCACCCCGAGTCAGACTCGGGAACACCGCCCAGGAGGTTAAAGGCAAATAGACTGTTGACTTTGCAATGGAATTGTATCCAGGGCGAGTGAATGAGTTGAAGCTTTGTTGACTTCTATATCTAATTATGTTTAAGTACAATTGCTTTTTTTTGGGGGGGGGGTTTCATCCACCACATTCAAAATTCCCTTACAAAGTGCAACTTCCCTTGCAAAGTGAGCAGCCTATTTGCCTTTAGTAAATCAACTCATTGAAGTTGGAGGATCAGCATGACTAATGCTCAGAAGGAGAGGTCAGCAGTAGTGACACTAGGGCTTACCTTGGCTCAGTTGTGAATTTTGCATTTGAAGGTAGCGTTAGAAGTTCTGGTGGCTGACATTGCTTGTTGTCTGAGGTCGCTTCATAATGACTTACAATGTATGCTTTTTTCTTGACCACAGCTATGATGTAAACAACAATCGATTCCCCTCTACAATTGCTGAGGCCAAGTGTCTCCATACTGGGTGTTTGGATGCAGAGGGTAATGTGGACATCAACCTGAACTCGGTTCCCATCAGTCAGGAAATCCTGGTCCTCCATCGGGAGATGAAAGGCTGTGTCCCCACCTTCAAGCTGGAGATGAAGATGGTCAGTGTTGGCTGCACCTGTGTCCGGTATAGGGTCCGGGAGCAATAACACAGAACAAGAGTGATGTTACTGGACTCTGCTAACCTGCTAGCTATAAATAGTTCTCTGAAGGAGAAGGGAAGGGCAGAACCCCCCAACAAGACCCATTTCCAATGGTTGACCCTCTCACATGGGTAGAACTGGATGGACCTGTGCCTTTTTATAACCTTATAAACTATGTAATGGTACAAAATGTTCCACTCAAAGAGTTTACTTAAACAAAAGCAAAAGTGTTGGATACAGTAAGGAATACCCCCCTTCAAGTTTTTTTCCTCTCTGTGTCCCGTCAGGGAGATTTTTCTTTACTTCCTCTCTCCACACCAATGGAAATTGTCTGTTAGACAGTTGTCTCTGGAACAAATGTCCTCATTGGAGGATTTCACCTGTATTCCTCTGACAGCTCAAAAATTGGATTACCCCATCACTTTGGGGAAGATTTACTAAAACTGGTGTACTCAGAATCTGGTGCAGCTGTCCATGGTATCCAATCAGCTTCTAACTTCAGCTTGTTGAATTAAGCTTCGGCAACAAAATCTTAATGCTGACTGGTTTCTATGCAGAGTTGCACCTGCTTTTGCACTCTTCAACCTTAGTTAAGAAAAAAAAAATTGTCTCATGGCAATTACCAAGAAAAACCGAGATGATGAATCTCCCCAGCACAAACATAGACAGTAATAAAAACCACACAGTGGTTTTAACCCTTTCAGAATCCATCCAAAAACAAACAAAAATGCTTTTGGGTACATATTAGTTGTCAGGTAATTTAATCAAAAATAAATAGAGAATCCCAAAAGAGTAGTATTCTGTACCATAAGGGGTGGATCATGCTGTACCTGGTTATTTCAATGAAAAGCTTTAGTATAAATTGGAAGGTTTTCTGTTAATCACCTACCTTAGTTCTGAGTCCTTGCACCCTTTACATCTTGAATTTTCTGCTAATGAAGAACTTCTTATATCTTACCCTGATAGCACTAGGAGTTTAGGTTGTGGGAGAGTTGGGTGCATCAGGTTTGGTGTGAACACTCACTCAACTTCCAAATTACGCTAAGCTTCATAACTGGGGTAGAATATTGAGCTTGTGCCTTACACTCCCATGCCTAGTCCTTTACATAATATATGTTACTGCACAATGACTTTAGATAGATCCTGTTACCTATCCATATTGTAGGCTTAACCTGTACGGTGAAGCTATTATCCCACTAGTTGTCTCCGGTCCACTGTGATGGTGCATGGACCTGGTGACATGAAAGACCAAGCATTGGATCAGCCCATAAGATTACCACCTGTAAAGCCCCGTACACACGATCAGGCTTTTGCCCAGCCAAACTCACATCGGAATTCCGACGTAATTCCATCGGAGTAAAAGAGAACATTCTAAACTCCTATGGAATTCATCGGAATTACTCCGATGGGGCATACAAACTCCAAATTCCAAAACTACAAATTCCGATAGTGTGTACGGGGCTTAACAGGTTCTACAAAACTGGGCATTTGCCTTTATTATATATTGCCAGATATATATAGGATGAGTTTCACTGATGAAGTGAGATTAAATGCGTAGCAATGTATATTGCAAATGTTATAGTAATTGTATTTTAACTATGTATTTATATATTTATATCTTTTTATGGGATATCTACACTTTGTTTTCCTACTTTTATTTTTACATTATAATAAATAAAATTGAATGTTGTATTGTTGAAGTGTTTTTTTTTTAATTATTATTATTCTTTATTTATACAGTACAGTCCACAAAAAGAGGAGATAGAATAATAGTACAATCCAAGACAAAGCCTAATATACCCAGCAAGTGCAGTCTCAAAACAGTTAGTAATAAACATGCAGTGAGTGGGAGACACCGCTTGGATAATAATCAAAAACTTTAGAAACTATGATGTAGACCAGGGATTTTCAAATTTTCTAAACAAAGGGCCAGTTTATTGTCCTTCAGACTTTAGGGGGGTCGGGCTATGGCCATTGGGAAAAGAAATTGTCCTTGCGTCAGTGGGAGTAACAAATGCATCTTTGGTAATACGGGAGAAATAGTGCCCCATCATTACATCCCCCGATGAAGTTACGTGACTGTAACAAACACGTGCGAGAAAGCAGGGCACCGGAAGTGATATTCAACGAGTTTGCGACTCATTTTTGATATGCCTGTTTGATAAAGTTCACATTGTGAGTACCTGTTTTCATTATTGCTGCTGATTCTAATAAATGTTTTAAATACTACACTATCGAGCATCCCTCTTTACATCCCCCCATGCCCCAATGTGAGGCTATCTGATACAGACACACCAGGGACACTTAAAGTGGACTTTGATGCCAAAGTAAAGATACATACCAGTGGAGCCTGAGACGTCAGGAGCCACCAGGAGATTGAAAGACACACTTATACACCTATACCCTCAGGCCCTGTACAGACGAGCGGACAGTCCGCTGAAAACGGTCCGCCGGACCGTTTTCAGCGGACATGTCCGCTCGGAGATTTCTGTCTGATGGTTGTACACACCATCAAACAGAAATCCCCTCGGACAGGATATGCGGTGACGTGCCACGCCGTCGCCGCGACGATGATGCGGCGACGTGCGCGGCCCTGGAAAGTCAATGCTTCCACGCATGCGTCGAAACACTTCGACGCATGCAAGGGCTTTGGGCCGAGCGGACATGTCCGGTGAGTCTGTACAGATGACCGAACATGTCCGATGGACAGGCTTCCAGCGGACATGTTTCTTAGCTTGCTAAGAAACATTTGTCTGCTGGAAACTGTCCGATCCGCCGGACAATTGTCCGGTCGGCCGTACACACGACCGAACATGTCTGCTGAAACTGGTCCGTCGTGTGTACGGGGCCTAAGTTGCACGGAGAACCAGCGACCACCTATCAGTAGCACTCCATACCAGAGATTGACTACTAGCACCAGCACCAGCACCTTCACCTGATCACTGTGCACACACAGCCATCTATCCAGCTTACACTGTATGGACATTATCTGCACTTCGTTTTTTTTTTTTTATTATTCATTTTTATTTTCATTTTCATTTTTATGCAATTTAAGTGTGAATTATCTATTTATGGTAGCATATGTCACATGATGATGCCATTTTAAGAATTTTATGGGTTTTATTCTCACATCTATTTTGTGGTACACTTTTCACAGTATTCGGACATTTTATTAGTCCATCGTTTTTATTGTCGCAGCTGAATATTTATATTTTATTGTAGCTATTTTGACCATTCCCTTATTGCCTTTCAAGTGTACCTGTCACATGAGCACATTTGCACTTTATCACCTATTTATGCACAGCACAGCACCACTTCTACATTTATAGTGCCCCATCATTGGCGTCAATTGGAGGAATAGTGCCCTATAGCTGATAGCACTTGCAAGAATTATGCTCCATGTTGGTGTAAATGGGAGGAATAGTGTCTTGTATCAATGCGGAAAAGTGCCCCAAGGGCCAGAAAAAGGCAAGCAAAGGGCCACATCCGGCCCCCAGGCCGCTATTCGGAGCCATTGATGTAGACAGAGCATCGTGGAACATCCATGTCCAATATGAGTTGTATTAATGTAGCTTCCCTTTTTTGACAGTGTGGATTGGATTTCTATAGATTTTTAAGGATATTCAAGAAGAAGGGATGGGAGAGAGGAGAAATAAGAAAAACAAAAAGAAAAATAGGAGCCAGGTCTGGACTAGCCTCTGACTTGTAAAGTTTTTCTAAATATATACACTTTATTCGGTACACCTGTTCAATTGCTTGGTAACACAAATTGCTAATTATCCAATCACTAGACATATGCGTTCCCGTTCTTAACGAATGGATTTTTGTTAGTTTTCGTACATTCGTATCAATTCGAACATCCGAAAAGCTGAAAGAACAAAATATGAAAATTACGGAATTACGAATAAGCAAAATAACGAACAAGCTAAAATACGAACGTATGATTGGACAATCTTACTAAAATACGAAACTCTGAAAAAGCAAAAGAACGAAAATTACATCTATAACGAACGATTTGCATTCCGTATTTTAAATCCTTTGTCTGTTCGTATTTTCATTCGTATGTTCGTATTTTCATTTGTGTGTTTTGTAAATCCGTTTCTTTGTCTGTTCGTAAATTTGTGTACTTGTATCGTTCTTTCGAATGGGCACTGGGCAGTGTAGTTAGTGAGTGATTACTTAATTTCTTAGCCAATCAGCTTATCTCTTTTGTGCTGAGTCACATTGGACAGTGTAAAGCCTCGTACACACGATCGGACTTCAAACAATCTTTTCCATGGATTTTTGTCTGAAGGGAGTTGGCCGGACTTTTGAAACCGAAAAAGTTTGTCCGATAGAGCGTACACACGGTCGGATATTTTGGAAAACGCTCATTTTGACGTTTGTTGGCAAAAAGTCCGACCGTGTGTACGGGGCTTAAGAGAAAGTATATCTTAATATGGATTAGCCGCGTGTTGCTATGTATTTACGAAAGTACAAAATTACGAATCCATTAAACGAAAATTATTATCTAACAAAATTACGAATTTCGAATCAACAAAAAAAAAATAGACAGAATTACGAATCATTCAGTATAAACAAAAATAAAACTGTTACGAAAATACGAGTTCGAATAGGAAAACTTGCATCTTACGAAATACGAACGGGTCCGAAAAATACGATTTTTTTTGTTGTGTAGACGAAACGGCAACACAATGCATTTAGACATCTAGATGTGCCGAAGACAACTTGCTGAAGTTCAAAGCGAGCATCAGAATGGGGAAGAAAGGGCATTTAAGTGACTTTGAACGTGGCATTGTTGTTGGTGCCAGACGGGCTGGTCTGAGTATTTCAAAAACTGTTGATCTGCTGGGATTTTCACACACAACCATCTCTACGGTTTACAGAGAATGGTCCAAAAAAGAAAAAGCATCCTGTGAGCGGCAGTTTTGTGGAGGAAAATGCCTTGTTGCTGTCAGAAGAGAATGAGCAGACATGATAAAAAGGCAACAGTAACTAAAATAATCACTTGTTACAACCAAGGTATGCAGAATATCATCTCTGAATGCACAACACATCAAACCTTGAAGTAGATGGGCTAAAGCAGCAGAAGACCACACCGGGCGCCACTCCTGCTGGCTAAAAACAGGAAACTGAGGCTACAATTTGCACAGGTTCACCAAAATTGGACAATAGAAGATGTCCGCTGGTGTCCCGTGATCATGTCACGGAACTGCAGAACAGGGGGATGCCTGTGTAAACATTTCCCTGTTCTGCCTAGTGACAGGACACTGATCTACTGCTCCCTATCATCGGGAGCAGTGATCAATGTCATGTCTCTGGTAGCCCAGCCCCCACACAGTTAGAATCACTCCCTAGGACACACTTAACCCCTTCATCGCCCCTAGTGGTTAACCCATTCCCTGCCAGTGTTATTTACACAGTAATCAGTGCATTTTTATAGCACTGATCGCTGTATAAATTACAATGGTTGCAAAATAGTGTCAAAAGTGTCCAATGTGTCCGCCATAGTGTCGCAGTCATGATAAAAATCGCTGATCACCACCATTGCTATTAAAAAAATAATAAGCAGAAAAATGCCATAAAACTAACGCTGTAACTTCTGTGCAAACCAACCAATATACGCTTATTGCGATTTTTATTACCGAAAATATGTAGAAGAATACATATCGCCTACACTGAGGAATTTTTTTTTTTTTTTATATATTTTTGGGGGATATTTATTATAGCAAAAAGTATCGCACTTTTTTTGTTTATAGCGCAAAAATAAAAACCGCAGAGGTGATCAAATACCACCAAAAGAAAGCTCTATTTGTGGGAAAAAAAGGACACCAATTTTGTTAGGGTACAATGTCGCACGACCACGCAATTGTCAGTTAAAGCAACGCAGTGCCGAATCGCAAAAAATGCCTGGGTCATTGGGCAGCCAAATCTTCCGGGGCTGAAGTGGTTAATGACTACAATGTACCCTTCCTCTGATGGCAACTTCCAGCAGGATAATACACCATGTCACACAGCTCAAATCATCTCACCACTGGTTTCCTGAACATGACAATGAGTTCATTGTACACGTGGACTGACAAATTGTTAGATCACATTCACCATATGTATTTAATACTTGGTACACAATCCTTTGTTAGTAATGACAGCTTCAAGATGCCTCCTGTAGGGAGAAACTAGTCCCATGCATTGCTCAGGTGTGATTTTGGCCCATTCTTCTACACAAATAGTGTTGAGCGGAATACGCCATATTCGATTTCGCGATATATTACGAATATATAGACGAATATTCTTGAAATATTCGCTAAAATCGAATATTCGTGATATTTTATCAAAAACATTTTTTTTGCAAAATTTCGCTAATGCGAATGCGAAATTGATTGCGAAATTTTGAAACATTCAATTTCACCTGCCCTTTGGAAAAAGTGTGGTTTTATGTAATGGACCCTGCAACTAACAACAAGGTATTAATAAAATAAATACATTATTATATAGATTTGAGGGTTTACTTTGACCAATTTGTATATTGATTAGTTTAATAAATATTGAATAACCATAGATTTGGAAAATACAGATCTCTCCTCTAGACTGACCTGTATTGAGTTAGGTAAAGATCAACCGCACACTGGGGCCCCTGATTCTGTTGAGTTAAAAAAAAAGCCAAGTAAACCGTTTACGTTGACATCTCTTAAATGTCTTTATGATAAACGGTTATTATTCTCATTAAAGAGGTGAAATGCAAATGATGACACGGGACAAAAGATGGAAAATTCTTTGAAGATGTGATACACTGGAAAAACGCACAGAAACACTCCACTCTCTCCTATGACAACTGTGGTAGGAGAACTCTGATTGGCTCTGATGCAAAAGAAGGGCGGAGAAAGTATTCGCGAATATTCGTAATACGAATATTCGCGATTGCGAATATTCGTCAACATAAAAGGATCGCCTCAGCTTAGCTACTCGGCCCAGGGTCTCTAATCATACCAGCAATGCTTTTAGACGTCGATGGAGATCACTAGGATGTGATCTGATTTAAAAATAAATTTGAAAAAATACGAATATTCGGAATAGCGAATTTTGGCCGCGAAATTCGAGTTATTCACGAATATTCGAATATGCCATATTCGTAACGAATATTCGCAATGCGAATATTCGTGAGCAACACTATACACAAACAGCCTTCATATCTTGAAAGTTCTGTGGGCCTCTTCTATGAACTCTGATCTTTAGTTATTTCCATAGATTTGTCATTGGGTTCAAGTCAGGTGATTGGCTGGAGTATTCGAGTGGCTTTATTTTCTTTCTTTGAAACCCATTGAGAGTTTCCTTGGTTTTGTGCTTGGGATAATTTTCTTGCTGAAATGTCCACCCTCGTTTCATCATCGTTATCCTGGTAGATGGCAGCAGATTTTTATCAAGAATGTCTTGGTACATTTTTCCATTCATCCTTCCTTCAATGACATGAATTTTGCCAGCTTAGACCACCGTGAAAATCTCCCAGTATGATGGTTATAAGGAAACAGGCAACCAGGAAGTGTGGAGATTACAGCAGAATTACAGCTACTAATGAGGACATGAAACCAGTACTGCAGTAAGGTAAAGGAAGCTATTTAGCTAAAAAAAAAATTCCTTTAGTGACCCTTTAAGTTTATATTGAGATTTTGTTTGAATGTTGCATTGTACCCAGATATTTTACCAACCTCATCTCGAGATATCGCCCAAATTGTCCACTCCGCTCCTCCCAAGACATCTTGCTCTCCAGCTCCCTTGTTACCACCTCCTGTTCTCGCCTTCAGGACCTCTCCAGAACCTCTCTAATCCTTTGGAACTCCCTACCAAAGTATTTCTGGTTAGCTCCTACACTGTCTGCCTTTAAGCAATCCTTAAAAACTTTTTTATTCAGGGAACTGTATTTGGGTCACCTCCATCAGATCATGCCCGCACCTATTGCCTTTTGTTTCATCCCCACCCCTGTAAGCTCCATGAGAAGGGCCTTCCTATTCCTTCTGTATTAATGAGGTTGTAAACCTCGAAAAAACAAAAACAAAACCCTGCAAGACAAAGGCATAATGAACTAATATGCATCGCATACAATCTCATTATGAAATATCTACCTTAGAACGATGCCCTGGATCAGCGTCGGCACTCCGAGTACAGCGCTGGCATCTTCCACCGGCATCACTTCCGGGTTCGCGGCTCCAGCGATGTGATTAGCCGAAGCTGCTATGACGTCAGTCCCGCGCTGGAGCTGCTGGTCACGGCACAACTCCTGAAGAAACGCCAATAACAGCCCGCTTCTTCATTGCGCATGCACTGATGACGTCAGCAGCAGGGTATATACTGAATATCTCCTAAACTATGCAAGTTTAGAAGATATTCAAGGTACCTACAGATAAGCCTTGTTATTGGCTTACCTATAGGCATAGGCGTGCACACCTTAATCACACTGTATGCCGGCTGCCTCCCGAGATCTGCTGTGAAATGCTGCAAGAGAGTGTGCAGCCTGTGCTGCCTGTGAAACAGTTCCACATGCGGGCATGTGGAATATGATGAAAACATAGGTAATGGTCACTCACATTTTAGAAGTGACAGGTAAGCGTGTAACAGATATTCCCGAGGAGGGAGGGGTGTCATCCGGCCGTCGTTTCTCTTCCGGGTCCTGCTGAAACGTTGTGTGGGGAGGTAGAGCTTCCACCGCTCTTTCTCAACATGCTTGAGAAAGGAGTGCGGCAGCCGCGTCATTCGCTGCCTGACCACTCAGAAACGCGTTGCATACCCGGTGACGTCATTATCCTCCGCCTGCTGTCCATCTGCGCTTCACGCCTCGGTCTGAGGAATCTCCATCATAGCCGGCTACTTTTCATTAGCGATGGAAGCTCTACCTCCCCACACAGCGTTCCAGCAGGACCCGGAAGAGAAGCCACGGCCGGATGACACCCCTTTCTCCTCTGGAATATCTGTTACACGCTTACCTGTCACTTCTAAAATGTGAGTGACCATTACCTATGTTTTCATCATATAATTTTTTTTTTAAACTACTACACCCAGAGGCGCCTCTTCCCTTGTTGCAGTCGGCTATAGGGTTCAATAGCCTGTGGTGCATCCCTGACCCCAACGGGGTGCACTTGTCACCTGGCCACAGGTGACCTGACACCCCCTCATCTTATTCCCCCTTCTAGATAAAAAGGACTTCACCGGGTTTTAGGCAACTTTAGCAAGAACCCCCTTTTTGTCGTCTCCACAGGCGCAGGAGTATCTAATGACTCATTGGATGCAGTAGGGGCAGCAGACTCCACAGCCACTGCTATGACCCCAAGGGCATTCCACAAGGCCCCCTGACATACCTCAGGCACCTCCTCTTTTACTGGGTATAATTCCCCCTTGCTTGGACCTGGAGAGTCCAACATGAGTGGAACCTGTGCCCGCTCTGTGGGTGTCACAGCAGGACAGGCCTCTGTAGCAGACTCGCCATCATCCCAGCTGGTTGCCAGATGTTCAGCAGACAAAACAGAGGTATCTTCTGACTTGTCTTCCTCCTTGGGCTCTTTAGAGAGCTCAACCTTGCTGGCTGTAGGGGATACATATCACCAATTCACCACCTCCACCCTAAAGCTTTACCCCCAAATGAGTCCATAATATCTTACCTTTCCTTACATATCCCTTAGGCATACCCTACGACTACAACACTTAACAAGAACCTAACATTTAAACCCTTAAAATGTAACTATAACCCCTAACCTGTGATTAACCCCTTGAAATCCAAATTTACTTTGCCTTTGCTGAAAGTATTGGACCATTGGGCACCAGGCTCAGTAACAATGCCACCCAGTCCCTGCACCATAAAAAAGCAGCACCAGGTAATGTTTCAGATTGTCCCCTTGTGTCACTTCAAAAATATTCAGTATATTGCAGTGTACTTTTTGTTTTGTTTTGGATACAGTGTTCCCACTGTATCTAAAACTAACAAAAAAATACACTGTAATATATATATATTTCATTGGGGAAGTGCCTTTCCAGGTTTTTATTGCTGTCTGTGTCACAGCTAGGAAGATTTCCTCTCTCTATTTGTCCTGCTGATCATTGTACTCACTTCATCTAAAGGAAATTCCTGTTTTGTTGAATTCTTCTGCAGATGATTTGGTGTTCATAGAATACAGGCTTCCTTGGCTTAGTAAATCACACACATAATATCTAAAATGTATTTACGTTGCATATTTTACATGTCATAACATTTTTCAATATGCTTATGAATTTCTAATACAGGTTTCTTTTATTTTAAAATGATCATATTATGCGTGTGACATATTTAACAAAACATCTTTCAATTTACCAATGTATCTTTAATCTGGTGTAATTAATTAACAAATCAAGCTTCAGACTTTCATACCATGATAATTAATAACTGATATCATGATAATTAATAACTGATTTTGGTAATGTGTTTCTTATTTATTTGTGAAAAGTTTTAACATCGGCGTTAGACGTTCCTGATCTGTTTACATGTTCCAGGTCACTAAATGAGAACACGTTTAAAGCTGAATTCCAGGAATTCAGTCACTTTGTAAGAAGTGTAAGCACACTATGAGTTAAAGAGGTGTTCCAGCCTGGGGAAAAAAAATTAAAGTCAGCTACAAATACTGTAGCTGCTGACTTTTAATATATAAACATTTAGCTGTCCAGGGAGCCCGCAAAGTCGGCACACCAGCCGATGATCGTATTGGCTGTCGGGGGCTGCGGCACCATCTCCACTAAGGGAAACTAGTAGTAATGCCACAGACGGTTCCCTACTGTGCATGCGCGAAGCGTGCTGTGCTTTCTAATTGAGCCACAGCGGAGGAAGGAGAAGGGGGTCCGAACTTCCAAGGGATGGCTTTGCCGCATTGTCTTCTGGAAGTAGGGACAGGGACGTGTCAAAAACAGGCACCTGTTCCCCCATGCCCTCTGAAAGGTGCCAAATATGGCACTGGAGGGGGGGGAGGAAGCAAGTAAGCGGGAGTTCCACTTTTGGGTGTAAATCCGCTTTAAGTTCAGGGAGGTACATGACATCTCTGGAACGTATCTCTATTTTTCATATCTGACAAGTTTATGGCTTTGTCAGGGCATGCACTGAAGCTCGGGGCTGTAAGAAAGTAGAGTGAGGCACACAGAGCAGCTATGCCCACCCTTCCCCTCTGCTGTCCATTCAGAGAAGCCTTTGTATTTTGTAATAGAGTTTACATAATACAAAGGCTTCTGTGATTTTGCAGGAGGAGGGGAGGGGCAGGCATAGCAACTGCACCAACTCTAATGTTGAAGATGCTTAGACCTGAAGCATCAGCATTGGGCTTCCAGAAAAAGATCGATAGCCACCGTCTGGCAGTGTAATAAAACTGTCAGATCCAAATAATATAGATAAGCTCACAAGATGTAATGTAGTGCCTTGGATTTAACTCAAAGTGTGCCTTCACTTTTTACAAAGGCACTGAATTCCAGGAATTCAGCTTTAAAGTCCCTTGAATCATCAGAACAGTCAGTCAAGTAGCATTTTTAGAAGGAATGTTGAAATAGCTATAGGGAATTAGAATAAAGGTTATATATAATTGTGAGCATTTGTCACGGTAGCAGAGTTGGAGTCACAGAAGAAGATATCACATGGGTATTGGAGAGGATTTTACTTCTTAATTTTTATGGGACATTTGGAATGTGTTGTGGAATTATGTGTAGCCACCCTGGCGGTATGATTATGTCAGATTTTTGCGACTCAAAGCGGTACAATTATTTTGCATAGAAATTTGGCATTTTAAATTGTAGGCCTGTAATTCTTAGTCATAATGCACTTAAAGTGAAGTTCCACCCATAAATATAACATTACATCAGTAGTTTTAAAAAAATGTCATTAGTCTTTTAAGAATTTTTTTTTTTTTTTAGATGCCTTCAAAGTGTTGTTGCTAGGCAGAATAGTTAATCTTCCCTCTTCCTGCACCTAGGTGCTTAATGCTTCCTAACCTACACCGCACAGACTCCTGGGAATGTAGTGGGTGTAACTTTCCAGGAGTCTGTGCACTCCCCAGTCTCAAAGAATCATGTAACTTGGACAGTACAGGTGCTGAAACCTGATCTGAAACCTATCACACTGCTTGTGCAGCACTGAGCATGTGCGAGATCTGCAAAGCTGAAATCCAGGAAGTCATACAGTCTGGCTTCATGATGCCCACACTTAAGATGGCCCCAGTCAATTTCTATTTTATAAAGTGTCTAAATGCTGTAACAACCTAACAAAACGGACCTTAGTTTACAGACTAACTTTACTAGGATACATTAAGCTTGTGTATTACAGGGGTATTTATATTTAAAAAGTGAAATTGTGGCCGGAACTTTAAATCTGTCCAAACAAGTCTAGTAGACTTCCCAGGTATGATAAAGTTTGAAACACGAAATCATAAATTATAATATAATAAATAACAATAAATAATTATAAAAAAAATATATATAATAATAATAAAAATGTATTTACCCATGATTCACTTTCGCTCAATTCTGCAAGTGTTCTAATTTACTATCGCTGTTTTCTACCTGTTCTAAAACCACTTTGACGTAAAGGGACACTTTTTGGCTGTCATGGACAATCTCAAGTTTCCAGGCAAAAAGAACAGTCCATATAATATAAAACTGCAGGCATGGCACTTGACAAAGCACTAGGGACAAAAGGGAGGTGAAATTATTTCATACTGTAATGTAATCTGTAAGATTATGTTTTGTGTACTTTGTAAATTTGCCGCCAGACTCCGCCCGTGCGTTGCGACGCTCGCAGGGTAGGAAGCCTGGCACACAGAGGCATTAGGCAGAGGACACAGCCCGCGGACATAGTGGGGGGGGGCATCGCAGGATCCTGGGGACAAGGTAAGTATACTGCACCAGGATCCTGCAATGCAATCCCGAGTATGGCTCGGGGTTACTGCTAATGGTACTGAAATTTAACCACGAGTCACACTCGGGAAAACCGCCAGGGAGGTTAATATATAATAATTTTGTACAGTGATTATATATAAACATGTATGATATGTAGAGATTTTTTTACTTGATTTAACCACTTAAGGACCGCCTCCTGCACATTTACGTCGGCAGAATGGCACGGCTGGGCACATGCATGTACAGGTACATCCTGTGCTAGTGCCCAGCGGTGGGTCGCGGGCGCGTGCCCGCGGCGCAAACACAACCCGGTCTGAAGCTCCGGGACCGCGGGCCCCACGGACCCGATCACCGCTGGAGTCCCGCGATCGGTCCTCGGAGCTGAAGAACGGGGAGAGCTGTGTGTAAACACAGATTCCCTGTTCTTCACTGTGGCGGCGTCATCGATCGTGTGATCCCTTTTTAAGGCTGGGTTCACACTACTACACTACTTTCATCCTACTTTGCTCTGTGTTCAATGTTTCCCTATGAGAGCGTCTTGTAGCGTCCTACACAAGTCCGTCTGACTTTGAAAATGCTCCCTGTACTACTTTTGGTCCTACATTGATCCTACTTCAGGCCCATTGAATATCATTGAAATCGGACCAAAGTAGTATCCTGTTCATGAAAGTAGGATGGATGTAGGACCAATGTAGGATAAATGTAGGACCAATGTAGCAGAGCAAAGTAGGATCAACGTAGTGTAGTAGTGTGAACCCAGCCATAGGGATACACAATTGATGACATCACACCTACAGCCACACCCCCCTACAGTTAGAAACACATATTAGGTCATACATAACCCCCAAACTGCAATTGTCATTTTCACAGTAAACAATTAATTTTAAATGCATTTTTTGCTGTGAAAATTACAATGGTCCCAAAAATGTGTCAAAATTGTCCGAAGTGTCCGCCATAATGTCGTAGTCACAAAAAAAATCGCTGATCGCCGCCATCAGTAGTAAAAAAAAAATTAATAAAAATGCAATAAAACTATTCCTTATTTTGTAAACGCTATAAATTGTGCGCAAACCAACCGATAAACGCTTATTGCGATTTTTTTTACCAAAAATAGGTAGAAGAATACGTATCGGCCTAAACTGAGGAAAAAAACGTTTTTTTATATATTTTTGGGGGATATTTATTATAGCAAAAAGTAAAAAATATTGTCGCTCTATTTTTGTTTATAGCGCAAAAAATAAAAACCGCAGAGGTGATCAAATACCACCAAAAGAAAGCTCTATTTGTGGGGAAAAAAGGAAGTCAATTTTGTTTGGGAGCCACGTCGCACGACCGCGCAATTGTCTGTTAAAGCGACGCAGTGCCGAATCGCAAAACCTGGCCAAGTCCTTTAGCTGCCTAAAGGTCCGGGTCTTAAGTGGTTAAAGGGATAGCCATTTTTGGAACCCTCATCATGTACCTGTTTTGCATTATTCAGTTATATATATATATATATATATTGAAGAAGAATTCCCGGGGGGGGGGGGTCGGTAGTGGTATTACAGATCGAGAAGGATTCTTTAGTCTTTGGCACTGCCCAACCTGAAATTAGTATTAAAATTGAATTAACCACTTAAGGACCGCCTAACGCCGATATACGTCGGCAGAATGGCACGGCTGGGCACAGGCACATACAGGTACGTCGCCTTTAAGAGCCCAGCCGTGGGTCGCACGTGCCCCGGTCCAAAAGCTCCGTGACCACGCCAGCGGGACCCGCGGACCCGATTGCCACCGGTGTCCGACGATCAGTCACAGGAGCTGAAGAACAGGGAGAGGTGAGTGTAAACACACCTTCCTTGTTCTTCACAGTGGCGCTGTCATTGATCGTCTGTTCCCTGATATAGGGAACCACGATCACTGACGTCACACTTCCAGCCCCACCCCCTACAGTTAGAAACACACATGAGGTCACACCTAACCCCTACAGCGCTAGTGGTTAACTCCTAAACTGAAATTGTCATAATCAGTGCATTTTTATATCACTTTTCGCTGTGAAAATGACAATGGTCCCAAAAATGTGTCTAAATTGTCCGATGTGTCTGCCATAATGTCGCAGTCACAAAAAAAATCACTAATCGCCGCCATTAGTAGTAAAAAAAAAATTATTAATAAAAATGCCATAAAACGATCCCCTATTTTGTAAACGCTATAAATTTTGCGCAAACCAATCGATAGACACGTAATTACGATTTTTTTACCAAAAATAGGTAGAAGAATACGTATCGGCCTAAACTGAGAAAAAATAATGTTTTTTATATCTTTTTTGTGGATATTTATTATAGAAAAAAGTAAAAATATTGCATTATTTTCAAAATTGTCGCTCTATTTTTGTTTATAGCGCAAAAAATAAAAACCGCAGAGGTGATCAAATACCACCAAAAGAAAGCTCTATTTGTGGGGAAAAAAGGACGCCAATGTTGTTTGGGAGCCACATCGCACGACAGCACAATTGTCATTTAAAGCGAGGCAGTGCCGAATCGCAAAAACTGGCCAGGTCCTTTACCTGCATAATGGTCCAGGTCTTAAGTGGTTAAATAGAGATTTGTTTTCTTAGTGGCTTTAGTATTCTTAGTTTACTTTTTGACAAACGCCAACATTTTAGTGTGACAGCATACACACAGCCACAACTCGTGAACTATTTATGAATGAAAACCAGAATGAAAATTGCAGTGACGTCTGGTAGAGATATGCAAATATGGTTTATCATATATCAGCACTACGTTCCAGTTCAGGAAGCCCGGCCGCTGTCTATATGATTTATTAAGGTAACATTTTCCTTCGACTCAACAAATAAAGAGTAACAGAGGAAACCACTGAAAACCAAAGAGCAGTGGAAAGCCCACATAGCTGGCTATATAATACCGGGGTCCCAACCTGATGTACAACTCACAGCACCTACCTGCTGTACAGCTCAGAACTTCTACCTGCTGCAGAGACACTCACATAGAGGACAGAGAAGAAGTATGGACATCACAAGAGCCACCATGGTGAGGACCACTTTAATAACCCTTATTTATTTTCAGCTTTCGTGATTAGATATTACTTTCAAACTATGCACAATTAGGAGGGAGCCTATCATTACATTGTTTAATCATATTATTTGTAAGCCAGGGCAGCAAAATTATTCTGCAAATATTTTCTCATGGTGTATCTTCTCTTATCTAGTAAATACTCCTAAAATTGCCAACGATTTACAGTTGGGAAAATTCCCATTCCTATTCCAGCTTGTAAAAAAATTTAGACATATGAAATGTAGAGTCTTTTTTCTTGATTATTAAATTGTCAGATTTTTTAATTCCCTCATCCATGACAATTTTCTGTTGGCTAGCATGGATGGAAAAGCATGGAATTCTATGCATACTAGCTCATTATGCCTTTCTCTTGCATGGTTTTCTTTGTCCCAGTTTTTTTGGGGGGTTTTCTTCCTCTTTAAATTACACTCAAGCATTCCTACACCTTTTTTTTTCTTTATATTTTCTTTTTTTATGTTTGGAACTAAATATTAATTTTTCAAAAATATTTTTTTTTTCTTTATATATTTTTTATGTTCAGAACTAAATACAACAATTTCAAAAATATTCTTCTTTCTCCCTCTTTCTCTCTCTCTCCCTCTCTCTTTCTCTGTATAAATATATATATATATATATATATATATATATATATATATATATATATATATATATATATATATATATATATATATATATACTTATTTGTTTCTGGTCAGAACTAAATATATAGTTTTCAAAAATATTCTTCCCTTTAAGTTAATTAAATGTGAGTTGTAAATTAAAGGAAATACGACACAAAATGTGTACTGTGATGCATATAATCTGATTGCCCAATTTCACTGCTAATACACCCATATTGATCAAATTTGTATTGAGAATGAATGGTCATTTAAAGGTAATTTTAACAAAATTGGTAATTGATCTTTCCTTTATTTTTTGTTATCATCAGATTTGATTTAACTAAGAAAAAAGTGTGAGACACATTCAGATTACATTGAAAAAAAAACCCACTAAAATATTCACACACACGAGTCTAGCATTAGAAAGAATTGGATAGCTGTATTAGGTCAGAGTTATTCTGGTTTTCATATATTTGACAATTGTTTTTTTACCTTTTTTGTTTGGTAGCCTGGAACTGAAAGCTTTATGGCAACTTACAAAAATTACCAAAATTGTAGTGGGGCTAGTTTAGAAGCACCTATAGGCTGGAATTGTTTTGTTGGATTTTTTTTGGTTGCTTCAAACTGGAAAATCATGCAAAAATGATCTTTAATTGTTTTCTGTAGCATAAACTCTTCACAAAAAATATTTTTTATCTGCAACTCCAATCAAACATTTTTTGTGATCAGATAACAATTACATTTTTGCAGATTTCAATCTAGTGGAGTTGCTTTAGCAAAGAGTAAATGTTGTTCAGTAGAAAAGTGAATTATCTATTTGCAAAGTGCAAAGTAAGTAAATAAGGTTAACCTCTGTTCACTTTGAATACTCAGTTATAACTGATGGAAGTTGAAAAATATGGCTTTTTGTTATTAGGTGGAGGTAAATAAACAAAGTTTTATCTTATTTACTAAGCTAAGCAGACATTCATTTTTCCATGTGAACAGCCTCTGTTCTATAGGAAACGACCCAATTGTGTTGTAAATTATACATCATTAACTGGTCTTTATTTTCTCCTCCCAGATTCAGCTCACTGTGCTGGTTTTGCTCCTGGGAGACTCCCTATTGATCCCTATTGCGGCTGTGGATCTCCATCACCTGAAAAAAGGAGGGTGTCCACCTGTTACAAAGTTCCCCTCAACAGTGAAAGTTAATCTGAACATTAATGGACAGGATGCTCCCGCCATGAGTGGTGATGTGAGGAAACGTTCCATCTCTCCATGGGAGTACAGGTAACTCTTTACTTCTGAAAAAGATGCATTAGGAAACAGATATGGAGATTTGTGTGCAGCTTTTTTCTAAATGTGTATTATTTGTAATTCACATTTGCATAATTTTCATAGTTTGGAAAGTGAATAATTCGGAAGATATTGTCTTATATTAAAACTTTTGCATTTAACTATAAATGCAACTTAATATACCATTGCAATAAGCAAAGGGGAGCTCTTCTACCTGCCAAAGTATTGGTATTTTTTTACAGCCAGTCAAAAGATTTACGGTATACTGCCTGCCACACAACACAAGTTATATAACGATGTAGAACCTTCCATTAAATAGAATTTAAAATTGTAAAAACATATCTAAAATTTTTAAATAATAAGCAACTAAACAACTTTTTTAGGCTTTATTATATTTCTAGGTGTGTAAATGTCCACCTAAAGGGACAATATTAATAAAGTAAAATAAAAATAAAAATTAACAAAATGAAATGTATGAATAAAATGTTTCTGCACTACTCCAAAAACTTGAAAGAAAACAGATATACAAATCCAGTCTGTACATAGGGTTTGGTTTAATAAAGGAAAGTAGAGTGTTCACTTTGCAAGGGAATTTAGTCCAGAGCCTAATGAATTAGATGAATCATGTGTAAGCAAATTGTTTTTATTTTCCTTGCATGTGATTGGGTATTCCTTGCAAAGCAAAATTACACCACATTCACTAAACTTAGGGGAAAATTGAAAATTTGACTGCAAAGCGACTAGCTGCAATCCAACCCCTAAGCATAGACTGGATTGGTATAGCTGTGTTCTTTCTGGATTTTAGGAGTGGTGAAGTTGGAGGATCAGCATGACTAACGCCCCAAAGGTAACGTCAGAAATGGTTACCTCTGTGTTCCTCTCAGATCAGTAAAATGTATTCAAGTTGTGATTTTAGCCCTGTTGCCATTACACCCAGATACCATTAGAAGTTCTCTGACTGATGTTACTTGTTGTCTAAGGTCGCTCCATAGTGGCTTACAATGTATGCTTTTTCTTGCCCACAGCTATGATGTAAACAACAATCGATTCCCTTCTACAATTGCTCAGGCCAAGTGTCTCCATACAGGATGTTTGAATGAAGAGGGTAATGTGGACATCAACTTGAACTCAGTTCCCATCAGACAGGAGATCCTGGTCCTCCATCGGGAGATGAAAGGCTGTGTCCCCACCTTCAAGCTGGAGAAGAAGATGGTCACTGTTGGCTGCACCTGTGTCCGACCCATGGTCCAGGAGCAATAACACAGAACAAGAGTGATGTTACTGCACTCTGTTAACATACCAGCCATACATAGTTCTCTAAAAGATAAGGACAGAACCTCCAACATGACCCTCTCCCTGTGGGTACAAAAAGTTCCACACCTAAAATAATATTAATGTACTCAAAGAATTTACTTGAAATATATCTAAAGCCAAAGTTTTTGATAGAGTAAGGAATGGTTCAACTCCTGTCAGCTTTTTTATTTCCTTGTGGGGTCCCATTGGGGAGATTTTCTTTTACCGCAACAGGAGAAATCTCTCCACACTAATTGAAGTCCTCTGTTGGATTTTTGCCACTGGAATAAGAGTCCTCAATGGAGGATTTCATGTCTATTGCTCTGGCAAATCAACATATTAGATTATCCCTTTCGCTTTCTACCCCATGACAATAGATAATGGACAATGGTGGCAATTGACCAGGACAAACTGAATGCGTGAGTCTCCCCACCGACATCACCCTTCTACACTCCATCCAAAAACAAAAAGATGTGGATTACCTGTCAGGAAATTTAATTCAGAAAGGTTAAGAGAAGCCCAGGAATAAAGCATTCTGTACCATACAAAGTGAATCATGTTGGAGGTCTTAGTAAGGAAGGTGGGCACTATTCCTTTTTTTTTCAATGAAGAAGTTTTGGAGTAATTTGGAAGTTTCCTGTTAAACGCCTAACATAGGTGTGTACCCGTGTATCCTTTGCATCGTGAATTTGCTGCTTATGATAAACTTCCAAGATAGCACAAGGAGTTTATTTTGTGGGAAAGTTTAGTGTGAACAATCATTCAACTTCCAAATTACTCTAAGCTTCATAACTAGAAAAGAAACATACATAGCCGGTGCTATATATTTCTAAATCCTAGTCCTCTGCAGTATATCTTGTACTGCACAATGACAGGTGCACTTAAAATAGATCCTGTCACCCAACTACATTGTAGGTTTGACCAGTACATTGAGGCATATTGCCTATTATCCCACTAGTTGTCTCCTGCCTGGTGTGATGAGGCATGTTCCTAGTGATATGAAAAAATGAGGACAAGATGGCAGGTTCTACTGAACTGGACATTTGTTTGTATTATATATTGCCAAATATATATAGGATAAGTAGCACTGATTAAGTGTGGTTAATTTTGTAGCAATGTATGTTGCAAATGTTATAGTAACTGTATTTTTAACTATGTATTTATATATTTATATCTTCTCATGGTATAGCTACATTTTATTTATTTGATATATGATGATAGAAAAAAATAAAATAAGTAAATAAAAACTGAATATTGTAAAGTCATCTTTATAATAAATATTACTACTAATTCTGTATTAAAAATTAATAAAATAATACTCAAGCACTTTCAACTAAACACAAGTGACAAGTGCAATAATTGTAATATATATATATATATATATATATATATATATATATATATATATATATATATATATATATATATATATATACATATATATATATATATACATACAGTGTATATATAGTCGTGGTCCTAAGACCGAGACAAATGTGGATCACATAAACACGCGACAAGACTCACAACATAAATAGACCTGAGGTGTGGCTTTTGGTCATCTGGTAGGTATGGCAAGAAAAGGGCCATACCCAAGATAAGTAATGGATGATTGTAGAGAAGAATGTGCTGAGAAGTGTTGTAAAAGGGGAATGGAAGGGAGGGCATGGCTCGCTGGACCGACAAAGAGCAAGGGTGAGTGGACAACTTAAATACCCTCCGGGCTCCTCCCATAAATTCAGACCACCATACTGGCCTTCTAATTTATGGTCATGGCCCTAAGACCGAGACAAATGTGGATCACATAAACATGCCACTAGACTCAAAACATAAATTGACCTGAGGTGTGGCTTTTGGTCGTCTGGTAGGTATGGCAAGAAAAGGGGCCAAAAATAACCAGATAGGAAAGTATCTTTATTGGCTTTAACCTCAATGAGCGAGCATTGGGAAGGCAAGGGCCATCTTAACTTAGGGGTTTGGAATATATCTGGCGAAGCAGGCAGACTTCCATCTTCCGAGCTTCTTGATCACATGATCTGGTACTCCATGCTCAGATGCGGCTGAGGCTGCGCCGATCTGAAAGGAATGTCCAGAATACCGGTATGCAATCCTTGAAAACTTATTTATTCAGGGAAGTGTACACCTCTTCCACATAAAAAAACTGTACTTGGGTTACCTCCATCAGATCATCCCCCATACCTATTGCCTTTTGTATTACCCCCACCCCTTTAAAGTGAAAGCTCCATGAGCAAGGTCTTTCTATTCCTTCTGTATTAAATTGCATTATAATTGCACTGTCCTCCTTTATATTGTAAAGCATTGCACAACCTGTTGGCACTATATAAATCCTGAATTATAATAATTGTATTCACCATTATATTTGTATTATTTTCACTATTCTTAAAGGGATAGCTCTACAAATGTATCTATTTATACATATAAATTGTGGTAAGCAAACTAACTGCACCTACCAACATACCAACACCCCCCCCCCCCTTTAAATATGGCACAGCTCTGTGCCAAGTAGGAAACCACCATGGGAAGATGGCTTGCATAAACCTTACATAGTGATACAGTAGTAAAATGCAAATTTAACTAACTATGAAACACATCTCTAGGTATAATAGTCCAGAAAATACAAAATACTTTAAAAAACACAATAGCACTAAATAGCAAGAAACATACAGAATATGTAGTGTTATGTACAGTTGCAATCTAATAAATAACAGCAGCATGAAAGAAAGCAAATTATAACACATAATAACTCGGTAAGGGTGCTCCCTGCACTCCTCAGTACCCAGGACTTGCTTGGCCATGTAATAGTGGATGTCCAATTCATCAGTATCAAAAGTACCTTAGTTGAGTACCTGATGCCACTTGGGAACACACAGGTACTACCAAACTGCTGTTCCATACATGTGCTGTTGCTATGACTCGATCATGCGGAAGAGGGTCTCTGGGACATAAGGGAACTCTAGCCCAGCCCTCAAATTTTCCACTTGCCTACTCGCATTTTGCATCACTGCTGGCGAGCGTGGGCTGCCTGGGAGCTGGGGGGGGGGGGCGAGCACCACTGGTAGACAGGTTTTAATGGGAGCCGTTCTCCCAGCAAAAAGAGAAAAGAGAGTGGAGGAAGAGGAGAGCTGGCCAGAGTACAGAGCTGTGATTGCCCGCTGTAACAGCTTTCTTTTGAATTGCAGTCTGCTCGTGGTTACACACAGCCCTCCCTCCTTACCTAGCGCTAATGATAGACAGAATGCCGGTCCAATGCCAGGATATGTTATGTCTGTCACAGGCACTGGGTCATTAGGCAGGGCTGTGTGGGACCGCAAGCAGACTGCAATTCAAATGTAAGCTGTTACAGAGGGCAATCCCCGCTCTCTGATGATCCAGCCACCCTCCCTCTTACTCTGTACTGGTCATGCTACAATCATGGACACAGGTGAGGCTGCATTGGTGGGCACTGGTCATGCTGCAATGATGGGCACAGGTGAGGCTGCATTGGTGAGAACTGGTCACGCCACATCGATGGGCACATGTGAGGCTGCATTGGTGGGCACAGGTCATGCTTCAATGATGGGCACAGGTGAGGCTGCATTGGTGGGCACTGGTCACACTGCAATGATGAGCACGCATGAGGCTGCATTGGTGAGAACTGGTCACGCTGCAATGATGGGCACAGGTCAGGCTGCACTGATAAACACTGATAACGTTGTTGTTAAAATGTATTTTTGTAACGTAATTCTGCATAAAACATTTAAATGTAATTTCATTAGATAATTTATGAAGGCATATTTAGGGGCATAATTAGGGGTGGGGCTGGGTGGGGCAACTAGTGGCGAGCAACCCTTAATGTAGACGTAAACCTGATTCATGAAACTTGAGCTGGGCACATATATCTGCATTGTTTTTTATCTCTCTTAAAAGCACTAAGTTCCGTGGCTTTCTCCTGCTCTGTTATCTGCATGATAACTTCTGACAAGTTCTCTGAAACATGTGATAAAACCAGGCTGAAATTTGTGTCAGGGTGAGTGCTAGAAATAGATTAGCAGAGAGCTGGTCAATTTCCTTTCCTCCTATCAGCTGTCTTACTGTGCATGCCAAGACTCCCCTCCCCCTGCTGGAACAGGAAGAGAAAATTCTAAAAAAGTCTAACACAATGTGCACTTTCTAAACAGTATATAAAGCTGAAGACAGCAGATATACATGTAAAACTTATGTAGGGAGATTTGTATCATCCCTGTGTATCATCTGAGGCTGTTCACTTCACTGGGTGTATGTGAGGGTATAAATACACTTTAAGGCCTGGCTAGAAGATCAGGACATTCAATTTAGGGCCCTGCTCTAGCATACAGTGTTCCAAAACTTTTCAAATTATGTAGTGCTGCAAGAGCGTCAGCTGCCTGTTTAGTCCTCGTCCTAGAGGAAGGTAGGAAGTCAACCGCTGAGCAGCCTCCTGAGTGCTTCTAGACTCATCCCCCTTTATCTTCTTCCCCATTCTAGATAAGAAGGACTCCAGCCTACCCTGGGATTAGGCAACTTTCAAGAGAACCCCCCTTTCTGTCGTCTCCGCAACAGGTGCAGGAGTGTCTGATGACTCATTAGACGCAGTAGGGGCAGCAGGAGTCACCACTTCCTCTTCAGACTCAACAGCCACTGCTGTGACCCCAAGGGCATTCCACAAGGCCCCCTGCCACTCCTCAGGCACCTCCTTTTTCACCTGGAGGGTCCAACACGAGTGGAACCTGTGTCCACTCTGTGGGTGTCACCGCAGGATAGGCCTCTGTAGCAGATTCACCAGCTGGCTGCCAGATGTTCAGAGGTAGCTTCTGGCTTGTCCTCCTCTTTGGGCTCTTTACAGAGCTCAACCTTGCTGGCTGTAGGGGATTCATATCACCAATTCACCACCTCCACCTTAAAACTTTACCCCCAAATAAGTCCATAATATCTTACCTTTCCTTACATATCCCGTAGGCATACCCTAAGACTATAATACTTAAAAAGAACCTAACATTTAACCACTTGCTTACTGGGCACATATACCCCCTTCCTGACCAGAAGACTTTTTGCGATTCGGCACTGCGTCGTTTTAACTGACAATTGCGCGGTCGTGCGACATGGCTCCCAAACAAAATTGATGTCCTTTTTTTCCCACAAATAGAGCTTTCTTTTGGTGGTATTTGATCACCTCTGCGGTTTTTATTTTTTGCGCTATAAACAAAAATAGAGCGACAACTTTGAAAAAAGTAATAATATTTTTTACTTGTTGCTATGATAAATAGCTCAAATTTTTTTACATTTTTTTTTTCTCAGTCTAGGCCCGATACGTATTCTACATATTTTTGGTAAAAAAAAAAATCGCAATAAGCGACTGGTTTGCGCAAAAGTTATAGCGCCTACAAACTAGGGGACAGAATTATTATTTATTTATTTATTTTTTACTAGTAATGACGGCGATCTGCGATTTTTATCGGTACTGCGACATTATGGCGGACACATCGGACACTTTTGACACATTTTTGGCACCATTCACATTTATACTGCGATCAGTGCTATAAATATGCACTAATTACTGTATAAATGTGACTGGCATTGGATGGGGTTAACACTAGGGGGTGAGGGAGGGGTTAAATGTGTACCCTGCCTAGTGTTACTAACTGTGGGGGAAGGGGGGGTGACTGGGGGAGGTGACCGATCTGTGTCCCTATGTACAAGAGACACAGATCGGTCTCCTCTCTCCCTGACAGGACGTGGATCTGTGTAATTACACACACAGATCCACGTCCTTGTCTCTGTAACCGCCAATCGCGGGAGCCTGGCGGACATCGCGGCCGCCAGGCACGCGCATCGGCACCCCAGTGATGCGGCGGGCACACGCACGCGCCGCTGGCGCGCTCGCCCGCCCCCCAGTGGCCAGGAGGAGCGGAGGCCATAAAAACACGGCAACTCAGAGAATTAGAACCACCCTGCGGCCGTATAAAGTCGTACGGCCGTCGGGAAGTGGTTAAACCCTTAAAACCAAACTATAACCCCTAACCTATGATTAATCCCTTGAAATCCAAATTTACTTTGCCTTTGCTGAAAGTATTGGACCATTGGGCACCAGGCTCAGTAACAATGCCACCCAGTCCCTGCACCATAAAGAAAGCAGCACCGGGTAATGTTTCAGATAGTCCCCTTGTGTCACTTCAAAAATATTCAGTATTCAGTGTACTTTTTTGTTTTGTTTTGGATACAGTGTTCCCACTGTATCCAAAACTAACAGAAAAATACACTGTAATATATATTTTTCATTAGGGAAATGCCTTTCCAGGTTTTTATTGCTGTCTGTGTCACCGCTAGGAAGATTTCCTCTCTCTCTATTTGTCCTGCTGATCATTGTACTCTCGTCATCTAATCATGTGCAAAGGAAATTCCTATTCTGTTGAATTCTTCTGCAGATGATTTGGTGTTCAGTGAACATAGGCTTCCTTGGCTTAGTAAATCACCCACGTAATATCTAAAAGATATTTACGTTGCATATTTCACATGGCATAACATTTTTTAATATGCTTATGAACTTCTAATACGAGTTTCTTTTATTTTGAAATGATCATATTATACATGTGCCATAGTTCACAAACATATTTTAATATGCCAATGTATCTTTAAAGCGGAGGTTCTGCGGTCGATAGTTTTTTTTTTTCTGTGCATTCAATGTTGGTTTACATCACAAGTTAGTACTCACTTGTTTGGCGAATAAAACCATGCCCAGTCCGTTTTCGTTTAAAAGATTAACTTTTAAAAATCTATTTAGGCATATTCCATTTTGCTTGTGGGCATTGTGAAGCCCACAAGCACTGACTTCCTGCAAGCGGTGAATGCACGCCTCCCGGCATTCACCGCTCCTTCTCGCGCATGAGCAGTGTTGACGGCAATCGCGTCAAAACACTTTCTGGTTGCCATCACAACGTGCGGCGTCATATAAAGTAAATGCCCCATTGTGATGGCATTCAAAACTCACAGCTCAGAATGGGGACAGAGCATCATGGCAATTACAGCTACGCCCCTGTCACGTGACCGAGTCCCAGTGCGGTTAGCTCCCAGAGAACACTGGGGAGACGCCTACTCCCGCGGGAGTGGGATTCATGAAAATTACAATTACAAAAGGTATTTACATATAAAAAAAAATGGACGATTTTATATCCTACATGTCCACTGATGCGGTGGAGACAGTGTTGTGTTTTGGATGAACCTCCGCTTTAATCGAGTGTAATTGATAAGAAATTCAAGCTTCAGATTTTCTTTCAAAAAGTTTTTATTAATATGAACAAAAAGTTGAGACAGAAAGAATTCACGATACTCATATGCGAATTAAACATATTGAACGGTATATAAAAAGATAACAAAATGGTATAGTCTAGCTAACAACTGTGATAGTTAGGTACACTCGCTGTCATCTTTGAGAAATTGAAGAAAGCTAGAGAAGAGAGAAGGCCCCAGGTGAGGCATTCCTAATGGGAGCATACTGTGCCCTGGGTGGCTCCCTTATTCCCAGCGACAAGCGGGGTGAGTCTGTAACATTTAGTAAGACAGACCAGAAGGTGAGGAACCTGTAATTCCTAGAAAACTGAATTAGGTTACAATTGTCTGTAAAAGATGAAGAATAGAAGAAAAGAAAGAGGTAAGAGGGAAGGGGCAAGGAAGCCAATCACCTGGAAGAGGTTGAAGAGGAATTGAGAGCCTGGAGGGTTGTAATAATGGGGATCCCGACTAATCGTGCCCAGAGTTCCCAAATAGCTACACATTTGGATGTAGAATCTGTTAACATGCTGGATAATTTTTCTTGGGTCATAATCAATGACATTTTACGAGTGCTAGCTGCATGAGAGACCCTAGGTTGCTTCCATGCTTTAGTAATGGTCATTTTGGTACCAATCAAAATGAAGAGAATTAATTTACGGGTGGGTTTGTGAATCTTTGGCAAGTCTTCGTTCAAGAGGGCGGTGGTTGGGGTTCTAGGAAGTTGACAGTCAGTAATTTTGTAGATCAAGTTAAATATTTTTTTCCAAAATTGCCTTATTCGTGGGCATTCCCACCATATGTGGGACATGGTACCCTGAAGGTGGCATTCTCAGAAGCATAGGGGATTCACTGTTGGGAAGATGGCTGCAAGCTTAGAAGGAGTAAAATACCATATTGGCATTATCTTGAGGTTAGCCACGATTAGGAAAATGTTTAACCACTTGCCTACAGGGCACTTTCACCCCCTTCCTGCCCAGACCAATTTTCAGCTTTCAGCGCTGTCACACTTTGAATGACAATTGCGCGGTCATGCAACACTGTACCCACATTTTTACCATTTTTTTCCCCACAAATAAAGCTTTCTTTTGGTGGTATTTGATCACCTCTTCGTTTTTTATTAAATGCGCTATAAACAAAAGAATAGGGACAAGTTTGAAAAAAAAATTTCCTCAGTTTAGGCCGATACTTATTCTTCTACATATTTTTGGTAAAAAAAAATCGTAATAAGCGTATATTGATTGGTTTGCGTAAAAGTTATAGGGTCTACAAAATGGGGAATAGATTTATAGCATTTTTATTATTATTTTTTTTCATTAGTAATGATGGCGATCAGCAATTTTTATCGTGACTGCAATATTGCGGCGGACACATCGGACACTTTTGACACATTTTTGGGACCATTCACATTTATACAGCGATCCCTGCTATAAAAATGCATCGATTACTGTATAAATGTGACTGGCAGGGAAGAGGTTAACACTAGGGGGCAATCAAGGGGTTAATGTATTCCCTAGGGAGTGATTCTTACTGTGGGGGAAGGGGAGTGACTGGGGGAGGGGACCGATGGTTGTCCCTATGTACAAGGGACACACCATCGGTCCCCTCTCGCTGACAGGACGTGAATCTGTGTGTTTACACACACAGATCCACTTTCCTGGTCAGTTACTGGGCACGTGCATCCGGTCCCCAGTGACGCGACGGGCGCACGCGCGCGCCCCCTAGTGGCTTTTAAAGGCGTGACGTCATATGACGTCCACCCAGAATAACAGATTCTTCCTCGGTTGACAAGTGGTTAATACACCGGCAAAAGATCTAGAGTGGACCCTCTGCACTTTTCAATGTTCCATTGTATCTGAAGTTCATCTTCCCAGGCTGACATGTAAGAGGATTTGTCAGTCGGGCTGGCAAGAGACTGGTAGATTACAGTGATTCCACCCCTTAGCTCCCCTAGCTGACTGCACCATCGTTCATAGGCTGTAAGGGAGGGGGAATTTGGTTTGTTGGTCCAAATTTTGTTAAAAAAATGGGTAATTTGTCTGTGTTTGAATCTTTCTGAGTTCGGTAGTTCCAGAGTGCTCACACAGCAGCTCAAGAAAAGAGGACCCATGGAATTAAAGAGGTGACCTATTCGGTACATTCCCTTTTCCAACCACCACCTAAATTACCTAATGTCTAAACCTGAAGGAACGTCAGGGTTGTGGAAAATGTGCCCCAGTGGCTGGTAATCCGAGGTCAGGGAGGTCGAGGGTCTCAATTTGTCCCATAGGGTAAGGGCCTGCGATAGGATGGGAGAAAATTGGTGGTCAATCCCTGGGGGGAACCCAGAGGAGAAAGTTCAGAGTAAAGGATGGAACTGCCTGTCTTTCAAGTATGATCCAGTATGGTTTATCAAATTTAGAATAAACCGTAGACAACTGTGCTAATCTAGCTGATTGAAAATACCATAGAAGGTTGGGTAGAGCTAGTTCTCCTTTAAGTTAAGCCTGGAATAAGTTGTTTGGGGGGAATCCTGCAGCCCCAGCCACCCCAGACAAATTTCATTATTTTGCTTTGGAAGGATCTTAACCTCCCTGGCGGTATGATTCTTTCCGAAAAAACATGCTGAAAGCGGTACCATTATTTGCAAGGAAATTTGGCGTTTTATATTGTAGGTCTGTAATTTTTAGAAATAACTCACTTAAATCTGACCAAACAAGATTCTAATAGGCATCCCGGGTATGACATTTTTTTAAAAACAAAATTATAAATTATAATATAATAAATAATTATAAATAATTATAACAAATAATAATATAATTATAATAAAAATTATTCAATAATGTAATCAAATCAAAATCACTGAAATTTGCTCAGTTGCAGAATTGTTGCTGTCATTATTTTTTTTTTTTTATGACGAATTTCCCCACAAATCGCTATCGCACAATTCTGCAAGTGATTATAATTTATTATCGCTGTTTTTTAGCTGATCTAAAACAATTTTTGACATAAAGGGACACTTTTGGTTGCTATGGACAATCTACAGTTTGCAGGGAGAAAAAAAGGTTTTTATTATATAAAATGACATGCATGACACAGGACAGACCACTAGGGACAGGGGGGGGGTGTTTTTTTTACATACAGTACTGTAATCTATAAGATTACAGTATACTGTATGTAAGGTGTTTGTTTACGTTTTTGAATTTGGCGCCGTTCTCCGTCCCCGTGCGTCGTAACGTCACAGGGAACGGAGATCGGCGTCACACGGAGGCACTATGTGAATCGAGCGAGGTCCCGCTCGCTCACACAGCGCGGTGGCATCGCTGGATCCAGGGACAAGGTAAGTAAAAAGTGCCTGTGGATCTAGCAAGGCAAGCTCGAGACTGACTCGGGGTTACCGATCGTAGCAGGAAAATCTAACCCCGAGTCAGTCTCGGGAACACCGCCAGGAAGGTTAAGTGGTCCTTCCTGACCAAAATGGGTAGGGCTTGGAACAAGCACAGCAGTCTAGGGAAGAGTATCATCTTAATTGAATGCATTTTGCCTAGCCAGGATAGTTCCCCTCCAGTTTTTCAAGTCTGATTCAAGTTTTTTGTACATAGGGGATAGTTGGCAGAGTATAGGTTTTCAATTTTATCAGTAAGGGTTATTCCCAGATGTCTGATGGAGGAGTTACTCCAAGCAAACTCAAACAAATTTTGTAGGGGAGGGACATCTTCAGGGGGAAGTGATATGTTGAGGGCCTGAGATTTAGAATGGTTAACTAGAAGGCTAGAGATCTCTGAGAAATCTTGGAGGAATTTGCACAGGTTGGGGAGAAAAGTCAAGGGAGACGTGATGAACATGAGGATGTCATCCGCAAAAAAATGCACATTTGTGGGTCTGAAGACCACAGGAAACCCCTTGTATATTTGCATTGTGTCCAATGGCCACCACAAGTGATTCAATTGCAATCGCAAAAAAAAGGGGGGAGAGAGGGCATTCCTGTCTAGTTCCCCTGGAGATGGTTATAGGAGCTGAGGAATGACCCTGGATAGGGATCATTGCTTTTGGGGAGGAATATAGAGCATGAAGTATACCCATGAATCATTGGCCAAAACCCCAGTGTTCAAATAGTGAAAAAATGTATGGCCACTCAATGAAATCAAATGCCTGGTGTAAGCGAGAGAGAGTATCATTCCTTTCTGTTTAGGACCCTTATCCCAGTTAGACTGAAGAATGGAGATTACATCTATGGCCCTTCTGGTCTCGTCCATGCCCTGTCTGCCTGGGATGAATCCCACCTGGTCCTTATGAATGTAGCGACCTATGGAAGAGGCTAGATGATTGGCTAAAATCTTCGTGAGTATCTTCAGGTCATTGTTAATAAGGGATATGGGTCTATAATTGCAAACTTCTTCCGGCTTTTTGTCTGGTTTGGGGAACACCGTGTTTTCTGCATAAGGCCTTGTATTATGGGACGATAGGCCACCTGGACCAGGAGTTGATCCCTTTTTTAGGTCTTTGATGACTTCCAGAATCTCTTCAACTGTAAAGGGGACTTCTAGCAATTGTCTATGAGTAGGGGAGAGGTGTGGCAAAGGGAGGTCCTTTATGGAGTCAGAAAACCTTGGACCTATGTCCCTGGATTTTGAGCTGTAAACCATGGTGTAGAAATCATGGAACGCCTAAAGTATCTTGCTTGGGTTGGCGGTGGGGGGGCACCCCGGGACTCAGATTTTGGGAATGGGGTGAAATCTTTTGCACGAGTCTCCAAGACCAACGGGATGTTACTGTCTACTGACGCCGAAAAGGCTTTTGATAGAATATCCTGGGACTACATGTTCTCCACCTGTACGCACATAGGGTTGGGGGGAGGCATGATGTCATGGCTATCGGCCCTATACCAACGTCCACAAGCCAGAATAAAAGTAAACAACACTCTATCCGACCCAATAGATATACAGAATGGGACACGTCAGGGCTGCCCCCTTTCTCCCATACTTTTTATTCCTTCTTTGGAACCCCTGATCAGGGCTGTTAACCTGTCCAAAGATGTGAGATGCTTTAAAATAGGTAAACATGAGTTCAAAGTAGCTGCTTACGCAGACGATTTATTGTTTTTTCTCACAAGACCCTTTTTCTCCATCCCCAATCTACAAAAATTATTTGAAACATTCGAGTACATCTCCAATTTTAAAATTAACAAATCCAAATCAGAAGCCCTTAACCTGACCCTAACACCTGACCAAGTTGCCCACTTGAAATCTAACCACTCATTCCACTGGGTCCCCTCCTCCCTTAAATACTTAGGGGTCACCTAACCAACAACATAGACTCACTTTTCCATGCCAATTACTCCCCATTGCTTAAGTCAATTACTAACGACCTTCACAAGTGGACTCCAAAACTATTCTCGTGGTTCGGAAGAGCCTCAATCCTGAAGATGACAATCCTCCCCAGACTTTTATACATCTTTAATGCCTTGCCTATACACGTACCGAATTTATTTTTTGCCAAACTACTTAGAATACAAAGGAAGTTCCTGTGGGCTGACACAAACCCCAGGATCAGCCTTTCATTACTCACACTAACTAAATGCAGGGACGGGATAGGACTTCCTGACTACAAAAAATACCACCAAGCGTCACACATCACTAGAATAATAGATTGGCACTGCCACAGCAAGGAAAAAGACTGGGTCAAGCTGGAACAGCACTTAGCCCCTCACCATACCCTATTCTCCCCATGGACTTCGCACTCAAAAATAAGTAAGTCAATTAAACACCCAATAATAGCAAATACACTAAAAATTTGGCATAAAATCGCGACAAAACATGGCCTATCCTCGACTCCTAGCCCCCTTACCCCGATCTTCGACAACCCCGACTTTCCCCCAGGCCTCCAGGGCAAAAAAGTCCCAGACCTTTTGGCTCTTAATTGCTTCTCTGGAACCAGAGTTAAATCACATGATGCGCTGAGGGCAGAGTTCAGTGACCTGTTCCCTGGCCCCTGGTTCTATCTACAACTGAGAAACTTTCTAGTCAATACTAAGTCTATTCCCTCTTACAGTCGACCACTGACAACCCTGGAAGACATATGCTATAAGAGACACCCAATCACACACGCTACTTCCCTGGCCTACTCATGGTTAATTCAGCCTGCACAAGAAGATACGAGCAAACACAAAATGAAATGGGAAAGGGACCTAGGTATCTGTATAGAAGACAAACAATGGGAGAAAGCACGCATTTGGTCACACAAATGCTCTCTGAGCGCAAGATACCAGGAGATCTCCTACAAAATACTAACCCAATGGTATATCACCCCTCAACGGGCCAAAAAATGGTTTGCTACATCTTCAGACACCTGCTGGCGTTGTGGTGAGGCTATAGGCACTTTCATGCACATCTGGTGGGACTGTCCTGCTATCTCTGCCTTTTGGCAACAGGTTAAAGGAGTTCTATAATGCATTTCTTTTTTACAATATAATGTTCCCTTAGGCTTTACCTTTCAGTCGATGTCTTTCTTTCCAAAATCGGCGCAGCCATTCTTCTGCTACCTCGTCCTGAATTTCTGGCACTTCCTGGTTATGGAGCCATGGAGGATGATGTAAAAATCGTCATCCCCCAAGCTCCCTTGCGTTTATTTCCTGTCTCTCGGTGCCTCTCTCCTCATCCTCCCCTCCCCTATCCTAGTATCTCCCCTCCCCATTCATTTCAATAAACACACCCCTCCCTGCCTCCCCTGCCATGCCATCCGCCCCTAAAATTATCATATCCCGCCCCTCCAAAAATCATGGTGTCCTGTGACTGCACGGAGCTCCTGCTATGTGACTACACATGCAGCACATGTAGCCTCCAAGTTTAGCAAAACTACAGCTCAAAGCATGCCCATACAGTGCATGTTAGGAGCTGTAGTTTAGCAACTGCTGCAGGCCCCCAGTTCATGTAATAAACATGGTTTTTGTCAATATATCAGTGATTCTTGGCTGCATAACTACAAATATCAGCAAGCATGCTATGTGATTGCTGGTAGTAGAAATTTCCTAAACTACAACTCCCAGCAATCACATACCAATGCATGCTGGTATTTCTAGTTATGCAAAAGCTATACACTCATTATCTTTTACACACCCACAGTATCACCCCCCCCCCCACCTCTGTTCCCTACCGCATCCCCCCCCCCGCACCTCTGTTCCACACAATATCACTTCCCGCACCTCTGTTCCACACAGTATCCCCCCCACACCTCTGTTCCACACAGTATCACCCCCCGCACCTCTGTTCCCTACCGCATCCCCCCCCGCACCTCTGTTCCACACAATATCACTTCCCGCACCTCTGTTCCACACAGTATCCCCCCCACACCTCTGTTCCACACAGTATCACCCCCCGCACCTCTGTTCCCTACCGCATCCCCCCCCGCACCTCTGTTCCCTACCGCATCCCCCCCCGCACCTCTGTTCCACACAATATCACTTCCCGCACCTCTGTTCCACACAGGACGAGGACACCCTTCTCTCCCCCGGAGGACACCATTCTCTCCCCCGAGGACGAGGACACCCTTCTCTCCCCCGGAGGACGGGGACACCATTCTCTCCCCCGGAGGACAGGGACACCATTCTCTCCCCTGGAGGACAGGGACACCAGGGCTGGACTGGGACAAAAATATTGCCCTGGACTTCATACACTTTGACAAGTCTCTCCCATGGCGGCCGGCCCCCATGCGCCTCTGTCCCCCTCTCTGCTCCTCTGGTTCTCCCCCTGCTTCTCTGTTCCCCCACATGCTTCTCTATCCCCCCCATGCTCCTCTTACCCTCATGCTTCTCTGGTCCCCCCTGTGCTCCACTGATACCCCCCCATGCTTCTCTGTTCCCACACATGCTTCTCTGTTCCTCTCCTGCTCCTCTATCCCCCGTCCCTCATGATGCTCTGTTTCCCCGCAGCGCTCACCTCTTCTCCCTGTCCAGCCCTGGTGTCCTCGTCCTCCATGGGAGAGAATGGTGTCCCCCTCCTCCAGGGGAGAGAATGGTGTCCCCGTCCTCCGTGGGAGAGAATGGTGTCCTCGTCCTCCGTGGGAGAGAATGGTGTCCCCGTCCTCCGGGGGAGAGAAGGGTGTCCCCGTCCTCCGGGGGAGAGAATGGTGTCCTCGTCCTCCGTGGGAGAGAATGGTGTCCTCGTCCTCCGTGGGAGAGAATGGTGTCCTCGTCCTCCGTGGGAGAGAATGGTGTCCTCCCTCGTCCTCCGTGGGAGAGAATGGTGTCCTCGTCCTCCAGGGTAGAGAATGGTGTCCCCGTCCTCCGGGGGAGAGAAGGGTGTCCTCATCCTCCGGGGGAGAGAAGGGTGTCCCCGTCCTCCGGGGGAGAGAAGGGTGTCCCCGTCCTCTGGGGGAGAGAAGGGTGTCCCCGTCCTCCGGGGGAGAGAAGGGTGTCCCCGTCATCCGGGGGAGAGAAGGGTGTCCCCGTCCTCCGGGGGAGAGAAGGGTGTCCTCGTCCTCCGGGGGAGAGAAGGGTGTCCCCGTCCTCCGGGGGAGAGAAGGGTGTCCCCGTCCTCCGGGGGAGAGAAGGGTGTCCCCGTCCTCCGGGGGAGAGAAGGGTGTCCCCGTCCTCCGGGGGAGAGAAGGGTGGCACCCTCTCCTCCTCCAAACACCCATTGGCCCTCTCCTCCTCCAAACACCCAGGGGCCCTCTCCTCCTCCAAACACCCAGGTGCCCTCTCCTTCTCCCACGGACACCCAGGGGCCCTCTCCTCCTCCAAACACCCAGGTGCCGTCTCCTTCTGCCACGGACACCCAGGGGCCCTCTCCTTCTCCCTAAGCCACCAGTGACCCCAAAGCGGGACACACATGCGCTCTGCCCTCCCGTGACCTGATACCCACCGTCCTGGGATGCCATGATGATGGTGTGCAAGTCTCCAGTGTGAGGGCTATAGGTAAACTCGCACTCAGCTTCTTTGGTCCGATTGGAGGAAAAGCAGCGGAGGCGATCCAGACCCCAGCACTTGACAGAGATCAAAGACCAGTGGTGGCCCCTGCATGGTTGCATGGTGGGTCCACAATGCATGGGCACCGCCCCCGTCACCTCTGCCGCCCTCCCTATTCATGTGCCTGGCCCCTTTCAGGATGCTGGACACATGAAATACTATGGCGGGAATAGGCGGGGTGTGTATTTTGAAGCACGTGATAAGAGCCAGAAGCTATTTTCACACTAAAGTTCCTCCTTGCCAATCAGCAGGCAGGTCAGTAAAACCTGTCTCCCGATTGGCCAAAGCTTTAGGCGATCCTATTGGATGCCTAACGCATTGGCGGAAAAGGAGACATGACGGAGGAAGCCTAAGGAGCCAAGCGGACACAGGAGCCACAGCCGCCGCAACAGGAGAAGAAGGAAGTGACGCGTATGATGGGCACAAGTGGCTGCATATGGTGGGCACACTGGCTGCGTATGACGGGCACAAGTGGCTGCATATAGTGGGCACAATGGCTGAGTATGACGGGCACAAGTAGCTGCATATAGTGGGCACAATGGCTGCGTATGACGGGCACAAGTAGCTGCATATGGTGGGCACAATGGCTGCGTATGACGGGCACAAGTAGCTGCATATAGTGGGCACAATGGCTGCGTATGACGGGCACAAGTAGCTGCATATGGTGGGCACACTGGCTGCGTATGACGGGCACAAGTGACCTACCCCAGTCTAGGATATTCACCGACCAAAGAAAAAGCAGCTGCGCATGCGCCGTGGACCCACGACCAGCTGTGCTCCTGGCATACAAGCACCGGAAGTGACGCGGTACGATTTTTTCACAGGTCTGATCCCTACAGCTGGGAGGATGGTGGTGGGGGGTAGGTGATCCCTACAGCTGGGAGGATGGTGCTGGGGGGGTGATTCGTACAGCTGGAAGGATGGTGGTGGGGGGGGGGTGATCCCTACAGCTGGGAGGATGGTGCTGGGGGGGGTGATCCCTACAGCTGGGAGGATGGTGGGGGGGTGATCCCTACAGCTGGGAGGATGGTGCTGGGGGGGGTGATTCGTACAGCTGGAAGGATGGTGCTGGGGGGGTAATCCCTACAGCTGGGAGGGTGGTGCTGGGGGGGTGGGTGATCCCTACAGCTGGGAGGATGGTGCTGGGGGGGTGATGCCTACAGCTGGGAAGATGGTGGTGGGGGGGGGTGATCCCTACAGCTGGGAGGATGGTGCTGGGGGGGTGGGTGATCCCTACAGCTGGGAGGATGGTGGTGGGGGGGGTGATCCCTACAGCTGGGAGGATGGTGGTGGGGGGGTGATCCCTACAGCTGGGAGGATGGTGGTGGGGGGGTGATCCCTACAGCTGGGAGGATGGTGGTGGGGGGTGGGTGATCCGTACAGCTGGGAGGATGGTGGTGGGGGGGGGTGATCCCTACAGCTGGGAGGATGGTGGTGGGGGGGGTGATCCCTACAGCTGGGAGGATGGTGGTGGGGGGGGGTGATTCGTACAGCTGGGAGGATGGCGGTGGGGGGGGGGTGATTCGTACAGCTGGGAGGATGGTGGGGGGGGGGGTGGGTGATCCCTACAGCTGGGAGGATGGCGGTGGGGGGGTGATTCGTACAGCTGGGAAGATGTTGGGGGGGGGTTGATCCCTACAGCTGGGAGGATGGCGGTGGGGGGGGTGGGTGATCCGGGGGGGTGGGTGATCCCTACAGCTGGGAGGATGGCGGTGGGGGGGTGATTCGTACAGCTGGGAGGATGTTGGGGGGGGGTTGATCCCTACAGCTGGGAGGATGGCGGTGGGGGGGTGGGTGATCCCTACAGCTGGGAGGATGGCGGGGGGGGGGGTGGGTGATCCCTACAGCTGGAAGGATGGCGGTGGGGGGGGTGATCCCTACAGCTGGGAGGATGGCGGTGGGGGGGGTGATTCCTACAGCTGGAAGGATGGCGGTGGGGGGGGGGGTGGGTGATCCCTACAGCTGGGAGGATGGCGGTGGGGGGGGGGTGATTCATACAGCTGGAAGGATGGCGGTGGGGGGGGGTGATCCCTACAGCTGGGAGGATGGTGGTGGGGGGGGTGATCCCTACAGCTGGGAGGATGGTGGTGGGGGGGGGGGGGGTGATCCCTACAGCTGGGAGGATGGTGGTGGGGGGGGGGGGTGATCCCTACAGCTGGGAGGATGGTGGTGGGGGGGGGGGTGATCCCTACAGCTGTGAGGATGGTGGGGGGGTGATCCCTACAGCTGGGAGGATGGTGGTGGGGGGGTGATCCCTACAGCTGGGAGGATGGTGGTGGGGGGGTGATCCCTACAGCTGGGAGGATGGTGGGGGGGGGGGTGATCCCTACAGCTGGGAGGATGGTGGTGGGGGGGTGATCCCTACAGCTGGGAGGATGGTGGTGGGGGGGTGATCCCTACAGCTGGGAGGATGGTGGTGGGGGGGGGTGATCCCTACAGCTGGGAGGATGGTGGTGGGGGGGGGTGATCCCTACAGCTGGGAGGATGGTGGTGGGGGGGGTGATCCCTACAGCTGGGCGGATGGTGGTGGGGGGGGTGATCCCTACAGCTGGGAGGATGGTGGCGGGGGGGGGGGTGATCCCTACAGCTGGGAGGATGGCGGTGGGGGGGTGATCCCTACAGCTGGGAGGATGGTGGTGGGGGGGGGGGTGATCCCTACAGCTGGGAGGATGGCGGTGGGGGGGTGATCCCTACAGCTGGGAGGATGGTGGGGGGGTGATCCCTACAGCTGGGAGGATGGTGGTGGGGGGGTGATCCCTACAGCTGGGAGGATGGTGGTGGGGGGGTGATCCCTACAGCTGGGAGGATGGTGGGGGGGTGATCCCTACAGCTGGGAGGATGGTGGTGGGGGGGGTGATCCCTACAGCTGGGAGGAATGGCGGTGGGGGGGTGATCCCTACAGCTGGGAGGATGGTGGTGGGGGGGGGTGATCCCTACAGCTGGGAGGATGGCGGTGGGGGGGTGATCCCTACAGCTGGGAGGATGGTGGGGGGGTGATCCCTACAGCTGGGAGGATGGTGGTGGGGGGGTGATCCCTACAGCTGGGAGGATGGTGGTGGGGGGGTGATCCCTACAGCTGGGAGGATGGTGGGGGGGTGATCCCTACAGCTGGGAGGATGGTGGTGGGGGGGGTGATTCGTACAGCTGGGAGGATGGTGGTGGGGGGGGGTGATCCCTACAGCTGGGCGGATGGTGGTGGGGGGGTGATCCCTACAGCTGGGAGGATGGTCCCGTGTACATGGAGCCTAAAAAAATACAGAAGAGCGGAACTTTACTTTCTGGGTAACGTTTCACTTCAAAGTTAAATCAAACCTAAAGTTCCACTTTAAACTTTCCCATTGAAATGAGGAATAAAATGGAAATGTGTTTGTTGGTCGGGTATTCAGAAGCTCTCCACCTACATTTTCTTGCCAGTCTTTATTGTGCACACCAAAACAATGTAACATTTTATTATACATGGGTGATGTTTTAAAAGCCTCCACCCGAGTCTATGTTTTTTACGGACCTCAATAAGCCTCTGCTTTGGGGGCGGGGCTGGAGGCGGGGCTGTGTCACCGTTTGCTCCCTATCACAGAATGCAGCCTAATGTATCATTAGATCTGTATCTGCATGTCTCTTTCTCTTCCGTCTCCCCTCCCCCGCTCTTTGTATGGTTCTCATTAGATCTGTATGTTCTGTCCCGCCCCCCCCCGCTCTGTGTATGGTCCTCGTCACTTCTGTGACAAATTGTGATGGGTTCACTGAAGGGTAGTGTCGTGAATCCCCTGGAACGCATCACATTTGGCGTTGGAACGCATTGCGCATGCGCAGTTCGCCGCCACGTGACTTAGGCTGCATTCTGTGATAGGGAGCAGAATATGACACTGCACCGGCCTATTCTCCTATACATGTATAGAACCATGACAAGTCCTCTTTATACTCCTATATACATGTGTAGAACCATGACAGGTCCTCTTTATACTCCTATATACATGTATAGAGCCATGGCAGGTCCTCTTTATACATGTATAGAGCCATGACAGGCTCTCTTTATACTCTGTTATACATGTCATGTATAAAGGAGTATAAAGAGGACCTGTCATGGCTCTATACATGTATATAGGAGTATAAAGAGGACCTGTCATGGCTCTATACATGTATAGGAGTATAAAGAGGACCTGTCATGGCTCTATACATGTATATAGAGGACCTGTCATTGCTCTATACATGTATAGGAGTATAAAGAGGACCTGTCATGGCTCTATACATGTATAAAGAGGACCTGTCATGGCTCTATACATGTATATAGGAGTATAAAGAGGACCTGTCATGGCTCTATACATGTATATAGGAGTATAAAGAGGACCTGTCATGGCTCTATACATGTATATAGAAGTATCAAGAGGACCTGTCATGGCTCTATACATGTGTATAGGAGTATAAAGAGGACCTGTCATGGCTCTATACATGTATATAGAAGTATAAAGAGGACCTGTCATGGCTCTATACATGTATATAGGAGTATAAAGAGGACCTGTCATGGCTCTATACATGTATATAGGAGTATAACGAGGGCCTGTCATGGCTCTATACATGTATATAGGAGTATAAAGAGGACCTGTCATGGCTCTATACATGTATATAGGAGTATAAAGTGGACCTGTCATGGCTCTATACATGCTGACTGCCTCACTTGCTGACTGCCCGCCACCACTAACGGCAGCGGCGCCGGGCTCCTCGCAGGCTGCGAGTGTCCTCACCAGAGCAGCCATCAGAAATTGTGGGGCCCCTTACAATACTTCAGTACTGCCCCCCCCCCCCCCCCAGGCCTGACCACCAACATTCCCCAGGGTAGACCCACTGGCCATCTCACAGAATCTGCTGTAAATGGGGAGGATTACAATGTACAGCTTACCAATACTTAGATGTGGTGGCTGAATTCATTTGTATTTTTCCTTTTGGGATAAAGGTGTTTTTGATTAAATAGAAAATGACCACTGTAAGCACCTCTGCCAGTGTTAAATGGAGGAAGAGAGCAGAGCAAGAGAGGGGAGAGCGAGAGAGAGAGAGGGGACAGGGGAGTGGAGAGAGAAGCGGGGTAGAGAGAGAGAGAGCACAGGGCAGATAGAGAGAGCAGGGCAGAGACAGAAAGGGACGCAGAGAGAGCAGGGCAGAGACAGAAAGGGACGCAGAGAGAGCAGGGCAGATAGATAGAGAGAAAAAGGGACGCAGAGAGAGGAGGGCAGAGAGAGAGAGGGGCGGACAGAGAGAGAGAGAGGGGCGGACAGAGAGAGAGAGGGGACAGAGAGAGAGAGGAGGGGCAGAGAGAGAGAGAGGAGGGGCGGACAGAGAGAGAGAGGAGGGGGGGACAGAGAGAGAGAGAGAGAAAGAGAGAGCGGACAGAGAGAGAGAGAGGAGGGGCGGACAGAGAGAGAGAGAGAGCGGACAGAGAGAGAGAGAGAGAGGAGGGGCGGACAGAGAGAGAGAGAGGCGGACAGAGAGAGAGAGGAGGGGCAGACACAGAGAGAGAGAGAGAGAGGTGAGAGAGGAGGGGGGTCTTTCTGGGCGTAGAACTTAGCTCAACTTCAGCGGATTTGTTTTTTTGCTTTAGCCATAAGGGCCAAATTATGCTCTAGTCTGGCCTTGTCTAAATGTAATAAGGATTCCTTTGATGGGTGTTTCATAGGCCTCGTACACACGACCAGTTTCCTCGGCAGAATTCAGCTTCCGACCGAGTTTCTGGCTGAATTCTGCCGAGAAACCCGGCCGTGTGTACACTTTCGGCCGAGGAAGCCGACGAGGACCTCGGCGAGGAAATAGAGAACATGTTCTCTATTTCCTCGTTGTTCTATGGGAGCTCTGGTCCCGCCGAGCTCCTCGGCGGCTTCAGGGCTGAACTGGCCGAGGAACTCGATGTGTTTGGCACGTCGAGTTCCTCGGCCGTGTGTACGAGGCCTTATGCTTTTTTTTCCTTGTTGAAATGCCTGCTCAAGATTCACAATGGTGGATTGACGCTCCTTTTTGAGTTGGGTTGCTATTTGAATAATTTTGCCCCTAATTGTTACTTTAAGAGCCGCCCATAAAGACTTCGGGGAGAAGTCATCCACATCATTTAGCACAAAATATGCCTTGAGGGCATTCTCTATAATTTGGGTTTCACAGTAGCCAAGTCAGTCACAGAAGAAGATATAACGTGGATATTGGAGAGGATTTGACTTATGGAACATTTGGACTGTATTGTGGAATTATGTTTAACCGTTTCCTGCTCGCCATATAGCAATATGACATGCGCAAAATAGTTTAGTTATCCTGCCCAGACGTCATATGACGTGATCAGGATAATAAGCTGGCCACGCACCTGCAGGGGAGCGCAGCGATTGTTGTACAGCATGTCAGTGTAACACACCGCAACTCCGATTTAGGTAAAGAGTCTCTGACGGAGATACATGATTAGCTGTGTCCAATCACAGCTTATCACGGTGTAAATAGGAAAAGCTGTGTATCGAAGAGAGCCCATTGGCTGCTCCTTTGACGGGGGCTGCGCTGATTGATTATCAGCGCAGCCCCCCAGGACCACCAGGGATGACCATGACTTGTGACCACCAGGTATGCCACCCATGGCCACCAGGGATGCCAATCAGTGCCCACAATTAATGCCAATCAGGGCACATCACTAATGCTTGCCAGTGCCTCCTTATCAGTGATGCCCATCAGTGCCATCTATCATTGTACATCAGTACCACACACCAGTGTCCATAAGTGCCACCTATTAGTGCCCATCAGTGCCGCTTATCAGTGCCCATCATTGCCGTCCTTCAGTACCCATCAGTGTTGCCTATCAGTGCCCATCAACGCCACCTTTGAGTGCCCATCAGTGCCGCCTATCAATCAATGCCCATCAGTGCTGCATATCAGTGCCCATCAGTGCCTATCAGTGCCCATATTAGTGCCCATCATCAGTACCTCATTGGTGCCACCTCATCAGTGCACATCAGTGAAGGAGAAAACATACTTATTTACAAAGTTTTGTAACAGAAACAAAGAAAACCTTTTACCCCCTTAATGACCAGAGCATTTTTTGCGATACAGTGCTTTAACTGAAAATTGCACAACACTGTACCCAAACAAAATTGACAACCTTTTTTTTACCAACAAATAGAGCGTTCTTTGATGTCCGCTGGCGGCCCGCGATTGCGGTGAGGAAAGGCAGAACATGGAAATGCCTATGTAAACAAGGCATTTCCCCGTTCTGCCTCTCCTCCCCACAATCGCGGGCCGCCAGCCGACATCGAGTCTATGGGACCCACGGGCACATTCCGACGACGCATGTTGGGCGCACATGTGCCCACTATCCTGCTTATGCGTTTTTCATGCTGCCGTCATATATCGGCATGAGCCGGTTGGTAAGTGGTTAAAAAGCGACAGCGATGAAAGCTCAAAGTTGGCTTGGGCAGGAAGGGGGGAAGTGCCTGAAATTGAAGTGGTTAATATATATATATATATATAAAATGAATGCCGGGGGGGGGGGGGGGGGAATTAAAATAGAATTAAATAGAGATTTGTTTTCTTAGTGGCTTTAGTATTCTTAGTTTTTACTTTTTGACAAACACATTGTGACAACAGGTAGAGATATGCAAATATGGTTTATCATATTTCAGCACTACGTTCCAGTTCAGGAAGCCCGGCCGCTGTCTATATGATTTATAAAGATACAATTTTCCTTCGACTCAACAAATAAAGAGTAACAGAGGAAACCACAGAAAACCAGAGAGCAGTGGAAAACCCACATAGCTGGCTATATAATATCGGGGTCCCAACCTGATGTACAACTCAGAGCACCTACCTGCTGTACAGCTCAGAACTTCTACCTGCTGCAGAGACACTCACATAGAGGACAGAGAAGAACTATGGACATCACAAGAGCCACCATGGTGAGGACCACTTTAATGACCCTTATTTATTTTCAGCTTTCTTGATTAGACATTACTCTCAAACCATGCACACTTAAGAGGGAGCCTATCATTTTTTCCTTTTTTATTATTTTGTTTCAAATTCTAAGCCAGAGCAGCAAAATGATTCTGCAAATATTTTCTCATGGTGTATCTTCTTTCCTCTAGTAAATACTCTTAAAATTGCCCAAAAATTGGGAAAATTCCTATTTCACCATAAGCTTGTGAATTTTTTTTGACATATGAAATGTTATTATTCCATTGTCAGATTTTAAAATTCCCTCATCCATGACAATTTTCTGTTGGCTAGCATGGTTATATAAAAGCATATTTTATCATATTGTTTCAAATTGTAATTCAGGGCAGCAAAATAATTCTGCAAAAATTGTTTACACTTATAAATAAAAAGTTTCCGATTGGAAAAAATCTTATTTTACTTTTCTGCCATGTGGAGGAGTCATGATTTTTATTTGCTTCTCCATGACAATTTTCTGTTGGCTAAAATGGATATTTTAAAAGCATGTAAAGGCTTTACAGCATAGAGAGGGTATACAGTTAAGCAACCCATAGATGACACAATCTTCTTTAGCTGGTTTCCCCCATCAACACAATAAATGTTGATGGGGGAATCCCCCTGGCAGTGCTATTGTGTTCTGCAGGTAGGAAGCCTTTTCTGCTGGCAGAAAGCAATGAATACTGCAGGCAGCTATAGCTGCTGGCAGCAATCGCATGCAAAAAAAATTGACAGGCTGGTGGTCCTGAAGTTGCTCTTGAACTGGCCAAGATTCGATCCATCTATAGCTGGCTTTAGTCAGGATAAAAAAAAGGCATAAATTAATTGATTTCAACCATTACAGAAATAAATTAAACGATTAAAGTTACATAGTTATTCAGGTTAAAAAAAAGACCCATGCCCAGCTAGTTCTACCAATAAAAAAAACAAGAAAAACAAAAATAAAACCTCCATATACACAATCATACACCCACAGCAGGGGGGAAAAATATGATTAGGCAATTGTATAACTTGTATCAACAATTCTTGGTGTTATTACCTATAATATATATCTTATATACAAAACTCTAAACCCACAATTTATCCAAATGAAGGTAATAAAAGCTTCTATAAAAAAAATAGTTACCTATAATATATATCTTATATACAAAACTCTAAACCCATAATTCATCCAAAGGAAGGTAATAAAAGCTCCTATAAAGCATGGTCTAATTTGCACTAACAAGACATTTTACAGTTCTTCCCTGATCCTCTAAGGAGATCAAATATTCCCTGGGTCAACAAACTGTGAGGTTATGGGTGTGATTATCTGTTGCACAATGCATTCATTTAATTGTATTGCTGTACAATATTAATAGTATCGTAGAGACAGAAAGAGTTAAATTACATTCAAGCATTCCTACACCTTTTCTTTTTCTTTATATATATAATTTTTTATGTTCAGAACTAAATATAAAAATTTCAAACATATTCTTATTTCTCTTTATATATTTATTATGTTCAGAACTAAATACATAATTTCCAAAATATTCTTCCTTTTAAGTTGATTAAATGTGAGTTGTATATGAAAGGAGACAAAAAATGTGTACTGTGATGCATATAATCTGATTGTCCAATTTCTCTACTTGTGCATCCCTATTGATCAAAACTGTTTTGAATGAATGGTAATTTAAAGGTAGTTTTAACAAAATCGGTAATTGTTCTTTCCTTTATTTTTTGTTATCAGATTTGATTTAACTAAGAAAAAAAGTATGAGATTACATGAAAAAAAATACACTAAAGTATTCACACACACCAGTCTAGCATTAGAAAGGATTGAATAGCTGTATTAGGACAGTTTCTTTCTTCTGATATTTATATATTTGGCAATTTTGTTTTAACAATTTTGTTCGGTAGAAACATAATTGCCTGGAACTAAACACTTTTTGGCAATTTATTAAAATTTCCCAAATTGTAGTGGGGCTAGCTTAAAAGCACCTATAGGCTGTAAATTGTTTTGTTGGATTTTCACTGCAATTTTGGTTGCTTCAAACTGGAAAATCATGCAAAAAATCGCAGAGGATCTTTAACTGTTTTCTGTAGAATAAACTCTTCACGAAAAATATTTTTCATCTGCAGCTCCAATCAAACATATTTTTTGTGATCAGATAACTTTTTGATTTTTACAAATTTCCATTTATTGGAGTTGCTTTAGTAAAGAGCAAATGTTGTTCACTTGCAAAAAGAATTATCAATTTGCAAAGTGCAAAGTAAGTAAATAAGGTTAACCTCTGTTCACGTTAAATACTCAATTATAAGTGATGGAAGTTGAAAAAAAAAATCAGGCTTTTTGTTATTTGGGTGAGGTAAATAAACATAGTTTTATCTTATTTACTAAGCTAAGCAAACATTAATTTTGTCAAGTGAACAGCCTCTGTTCTATAGGAAACAACCCAATTGTGTTGTAAATTATACATCATTAACTGGTCTTTATTTGCTCCTCGCAGATTCAGCTCACTGTGCTGGTTTTGCTCCTGGGAGACTCCCTATTGATCCCTATTGCGGCTGTGGATCTCCATCACCTAAAAAAAGGAGGGTGTCCACCCGTTACAAAGTTCCCCTCATCAGTGAAAGTTAATCTGAACATTAATGGACAGGATGCTCCCGCCATGAGTGGTGATGTGAGGAAACGTTCCATCTCTCCATGGGAGTACAGGTAACTCTTTACTTCTACCATCTCTGAAAAAGATGCATTAGGAAACATAAATGGAGATTTGTGTGCAGCTTTTTTCTAAATGTGTATTATTTGTAATTCACATTTGCATAATTTTCTTAGTTTGGAAAGTGAATAATTCGGAAGATATTGTCTTATATTAAAACTTTTGCATTTAACTATAAATGCAACTTAATATACCATTGCAATAAGCAAAGGGAAGCTCTTCTACCTGCCAAAGTTTGGTATTTTTTTTCAGCCAGTCCTAAGATTTATACTGCCTGCTACACAACACAAGTTATATAACGATGTAGAACCTTCCATTAAATAGAATTTAAAATTGTAAAAACATATCTAAAATTTTTAAATATTAAGCAACTAAACAACTTTTTTAGGCTTTATTATATTTCTAGGTGTGTAAATGTCCACCTAAAGGGACAATATTAATAAAGTAAAATAAAAATTAACAAAATGAAATGTATGAATAAAATGTTTCTGCACTACTCCAAAAACTTGAAGGAAAACAGATATACAAATCCAGTCTGTACATAGGGTTTGGTTTAATAAAAGAAAGTAGAGTGTTCACTTTGCAAGGGAGCCTAATGAATTAGATGAATCATGTGTAAGCAAATTGTTTTTATTTTCCTTGCATGTGATTGGGTATTCCTTGCAAAGCAAAATTACACCACATTCACTAAACTTAGGGGAAAATTGAAAATTTGACTGCAAAGCGACTAGCTGCAATCCAACCCCTAAGCATAGACTGGATTGGTATAGCTGTGTTCTTTCTGGATTTTAGGAGTGGTGAAGTTGGAGGATCAGCATGACTAACGCCCCAAAGGTAACGTCAGAAATGGTTACCTCTGTGTTCCTCTCAGATCAGTAAAATGTATTCAAGTTGTGATTTTAGCCCTGTTGCCATTACACCCAGATACCATTAGAAGTTCTCTGACTGATGTTACTTGTTGTCTAAGGTCGCTCCATAGGGGTTTACAATGTATGCTTTTTCTTGCCCACAGCTATGATGTAAACAACAATCGGTTCCCTTCTACAATTGCTGAGGCCAAGTGTCTCCTTACTGGGTGTTTGGATGCAGAGGGTAATGTGGACATCAATTTGAACTCAGTTCCCATCAGACAGGAGATCCTGGTCCTCCATCGGGACATGAAAGGCTGTGTCCCCACCTTCAAGCTGGAGAAGAAGATGGTCACTGTTGGCTGCACCTGTGTCCGGCCCATGGTCCAGGAGAAATAACACAGAACAAAGTTATGTTACTGGACTCTGTTAACATACCAGCCATACATAGTTCTCTAAAAGATAAGGACAGAACCTCCAACATGACCCTCTCCCTGTGGGTACAAAAAGTTCCACACCTAAAATAATATAAATGTACTCAAAGAATTTACTTGAAATATATCTAAAGCCAAAGGGCCAGATCCACATAGATCGGCACCGGCGCAGCGTATCAGAGATACGCTACGCCGCCGTAACTTACTTGGCTTTGTTTCAAATCCTCAAAGATTTTGCGCCGTAAGTTACGGCGGCGTAGTGTATTTATGGCGACGGATTTCAAATTGGGCGGGTAGGGGGCGTGTTTCATTTAAATGAAGCGCGTCCCCGCGCCGAATGAGCTGCGCATGCGCTGTCGTGAAATTTCCCGGCGTGCATTGCGCTAAATGACGTCGCTAGGACGTCATATTTTTTTAACTTAGACGGGACTTACGTACATTTCGATTCACGGACGACTTACGCAAAAATTTAAAAACATTTAAATTTCGACGCAGGAAAGACGGCCATACTTAACATGGCAAATCTAACTATACGCCGCAAAATACCAGCTTTAACTATACGCCGGAAAAAGCCGACTAGAGACGACGTAAGAGAATGCGACGGCCGCGCGTACGTTTGTGGATCGTCGGAAATAGCTAATTTGCATACCCGACGTGGAAAACGACGCAAACTCCACCCAGCGGACGCCGAAGTATTGCATCTACCATTCAAAGGCGTACAAAGCCGTACGCCTGTCGGATCAAACCCAGATGCCGTCGTATCTTGGTTTGAGGATTCAAACTAAAGATACGACGCAGGAAATTTGAAAGTACGCCGGCGTATCAGTAGATACGCCGCCGTACTCTCACTGTGGATCTGGCCCAAAGTTTTTGATAGAGTAAGGAATGGTTCAACTCCTGTCAGCTTTTTTATTTCCTCGTGGGGTCCCATTGGGGAGATTTTCTTTTACCGCAACAGGAAACAAGGAGAAATCTCTCCACACTAATTCAAATCCTCTGTTAGATTTTTGCCACTGGAATAAGAGTCCTCAATGGAGGATTTCATGTCTTTTGCTCTGGCAACTCAAAATATTAGATTATCCCTTTCGCTTTCTACCCCATGACAATAGATAATGGACAATGGTGGCAATTGACCAGGACAAACTGAATGGGTGAGTCTCCCCACCGACATCACCCTTCTACACTCCATCCAAAAACAAAAAGATGTGGATTACCTGTCAGGTAATTTAATTCAGAAAGGTTAAGAGAAGCCCAGGAATAAAGCATTCTGTACCATACAAAGTGGATCATGTTGAAGGTCTTAGTAAGGAAGGTGGGCACTATTCCTTTTTTTTTCAATGAAGACGTTTTGGAGTAATTTGGAAGTTTCCTGTTAAACGCCTAACATAGGTGTGTACCCATGTATCCTTTGCATCGTGAATTTGCTGCTTATGATAAACTTCCAAGATAGCACAAGAAGTTTATTTTGTGGGAATGTTTAGTGAGAACAATCATTCAATTCAACTTCCAAATTACTCTAAGCTTCATAACTAGAGAAGAAACATTTCTAAATCCTAGTCCTCTGCAGTATCTTGTACTGCACAATGACAGGTGCACTTTAAATAGATCCTGTCACCCAACTACATTGTAGGCTTGACCAGTACATTGACGCATATTGCCTATTACCCCAGTAGTTGTCTCCTGCATGCTGTGATGAGGCATGTTCCTAGTGATATGAAAAAACGAGCACAAGATGGCAGATTCTACTGAACTGGGCATTTTTTTTGTATTATATATTGCCAAATATATATAGGATTAGTAGCACTGATTAAGTGTGGTGAATTTTGTAGCAATGTACGTTGCAAATTTTATAGTAACTGTATTTTTAACTATGTATTTATATATTTATATCTTCTTATGGGATAGCTACATGTTATTTATTTGATATGTGATAATATAAAAAAATAAAAGAAGTAAATGAAAACCTATTGTTGTAAACTCATCTTTATAATAAATGTTACTGATTCTGTACTCAAAATGAATAAAATAATAGTCAAGCACTTTCAACTAAACAAACTAAAGTGACCAGTGCAATAATCATACAATAAATATATATATATATATACACACACACACACACACACAAAATAGTTCATATGTGAATTTTATAAACAATGTATAATAAGTGCCACAAAAGATAAATGATAAAAAAAATGTGAAAAAAAACAACAACATTCATATGGTTCAAATTGTCCCATAGACAATACAGCATCTGTGCAATCAAATGAGAAATTCAAAAAAATAAGAACTTCCTCCGATTCCACAGTATCTTTTTTTTTAACAGAAACGGTGTTACAAATACATAAGAAGACAGCTCACAACTAAGACATATTATGAGACTTGTCCATTTTATGACTAATATAGGGTTTACTATTACAAATACTGCTATGCTATATTATCTTTCAATTATATAATAGTTCAGTAAACTTTCATTGTAGTCAATCGGAAGCAACACAGTTTTTATTTTTCTTGTATTTTCATTAACAAAGAAGAGCCCTGAATAAGCATCATAGGTTAGAAAGAGAAAAAATAATAAAAAAGAAGCAGAAGAGAAAAAAAATAAAATCACAACCACCCCAAACTTGTTCAACTATTCACTCCTCTATTTTCCAATAGATAACCTCTACGGAACAAGTTAGTGGACCATTTGCTGCTGAGAGACTGGGAAGATCTGTTCCCTATAAATAAAATAAGGAGTCCAAGTTTTCCAATATTTCTCATCTTGCTCTTTCAACGTCATAGTAAAATTTTCCATTTGTTGGATTTCTGCTATCCTGGCAAACCAGTGTAATCTAGTTGGAGGGGTAGTACTCTTCCATAACGCTGGGATACACGCCTTCGCTGCGGTAAGCAGATGTTTTAAAAGTGAGTTTTTATATTTTTTAATGGATTAAGAGGTGTCATGTAATAGGAAAGCTCCTGGGTTTCCTCCAAGAGACACACCTCTAATTGTTTTAATAGTTTAAAGCGGAGTGCCACCCTACAAATGAACTTTCTATTAACAGCTTACCTTTTATGTAAAAAAAATATATATATATATATATATATATATATATATATATATATATATATATATATATATATATATATATATATAAGTAAAAAATATATTGCGCTAAACTGAAAACCAAAAACTGTAGGCAGCCAACACAACAAAAGGATAATTGTGAGAAAATTTAAAAATAAAGTGTAGCGCCAATTCTATCTAGCTGTTACTAGGCAGATTTCATAATCTGGCTAGTTCCTGGTCCTAGGTAGTTCAACTTCCTGTCCTAAGACCCCATTGCCTCCTGGGAAATTATGACACTAATTTCCCAGGAGTCCCTGGGCATTACTGTGCCTAAAAATCACCCAGCATGCACCTCTCCCTGAGAACCAGGAAGAAAAAGGAACTTGGCTTCACATGCCCACACATATGATGGATACGGCCACAACATGAGCTGGAGGATATAAGGCAAGTGTTTGCAATGATTTCTGGAACGATTGAGGAGCTATTAATATGTTTTAGCGTTTATTTAATGTGATTAATTTTAGCTTGCAAAAAAAAAAATTATGCCCGGAACCCCGCTTTTTTTTTTTAAATTCAATACTTTTTTTTATTGTTTCCATACATATATAGCAGAGAGAGAAAAAATACATATCCATATTCTATATTCAGTGCATTATATGTGCATACAAAAAATTCATTGCATAGGTTAAAAATTTCCTTCAATCCCATTCCCAACCCTCCCTCCCTCCCTCCTATCTTACTTTTAAAGTGCATACACGTTTTTTTTTGGTTCTGTTCCTTTCCTTAGATTATTCTTTACCTAACTTTCACTGATTAAAGTGAGCGGCCTATTTTACATAACCAGTGCTCCCATATTGCATTAAATTTTTTGAGGTTGCCCCTTCTAATCCATGTTCCCCTTTCCTTCCCAATTGTGCTATTCATTGCGTTAAACCATTCCTCTACTGTGGGTGGATTTTGTGCTTGCCATTTTAGTGCTATCAATTTCCTCGCCTGAAACAGGCATCTTATAACTGCTACTAATATATCCCTCTGCCCCATTCTCTCTTCGATGCATCCTAATAGACAAACCCTGGCTTCAAGTTCCAGAGTGGTTCCAAAGGTTGCATTTATAATGTCCAGAGTCTTAGCCCAATATCTATGCAGTTTTGGGCATTTCCACATCATGTGGATAAGATCCCCTGTATTTTGACATCTGGGACATTTGTCATCTGACTTCCATCCAAATCCATATAATTTCTTGGGGGTATAGTAGACCCTGTGGAGGAGAAACAAGTGAGAAACCCGTTGTGAGGGGGCTAATGAAACCACTGTCCCCAGTTCCAGTATCCTGTCCCATTGGTCATTTGTTATGAGTCCAATATCCTCCTCCCACCTCTGTTTATTCTTGCTCAGCTTCTCTTTTCCTATTAACTGATCGCTGATCCGTTTGTACAATTCTGATATAAGACCTTTCAAGACCCCCGTCTTGATTAGTCTTTGGAGATGCGTGAGCTTTTGCCATCTTACCTGCTGTAATTTAAATTGGGCTTGTAATGCGTGTCTAACCTGCAAATAGGCAAAAAACATAGAATTTGGGATGTCATATTCCCGACTTAGCTCTGAGAAGGGTTTTAATGTGCAGTCTGTGTAGAGTTGTGCCACTCTGGTTATCCCACGTTTATCCCATTCTTTTAATTTTCCCATGGCCAAAATTTCTTTTAAGTTATTATTTTCCCATAGTGGGGAGTATTCTGTTAATCCTTTATAGCCCAAGGCAAGTTTTCCCACTTGCCATATTCTTACCATCATCTTTACTGTTGGACTTTTTACCGAGAAAGAGTTGGCCTCTAAGGTCTCTATTACCGATCTATGAGGAGACCCTCTTAGTATCATTTTCCCACTTGCATTACCTCCCCCCTCTATGCTACATCCCCCCAAATGCTGCAACTGCGCCGCCAAAAAATAGCTATACGGATGCGGGACTGATAGCCCTCCTCTGTCTGTTGGCAGTTGCAGTGTTCGGAGACTGATCCTTGCCTTTCCCTTTTTCCAGATTAGGGTCCTAAAGAGGGTCTCTATCTTTTTAAACCATCGGTTATCAATCCACACTGGGGAGTTGTGAAGTATATACAGCAATTGTGGCATCCAGATCATTTTAATAAGGTTGCTACGCCCGGCCACCGACAGTGGCAAGTGTCCCCATACATCCGCTTTGCGTTTAAGTTTGCCCAAAAGTGGCACTAAATTATTATTTATAAATTGTTCTGGGTTACGTGTTACCACGATGCCCAAATACTCCATCTTCTCCCCAATTTTTAATTGCGGGATTCCTATCCCATCCATATTGCTTACCGAATCCACTGGTAAGAGTGTTGATTTTTCCCAGTTTATCACTAGGCCCGAGAATCGTCCAAACGCTTCTACTGTTTGAACTGCAGTTTTAAGGGAGGTTGTAGAGTTGCCCAAGAAAAGGAGGATATCGTCCGCATATAGCGCGACTTTTTCCTCCTCTGCTCCTCTCTGGAACCCCTGTATTTCCTGTCTAGCTCTAATAGCAGTTGCCAAGGGCTCAATTGCCAAGGCGAAAAGTAGAGGGGACAGTGGACATCCCTGTCTCGTTCCCCTCTCCAATTCAAACGACTGTGAAACTTCATTATTTATTTTTATTTTAGCCCTTGGGGAATTATACAGTAGCTTTATCCATTTAATGAAGGATGGACCAAACCCAAACTTCTCCAGAGTGTACCAGAGATAGTCCCACTCCAGACTATCAAAGGCCTTGGTAGCATCTAATGATAGGATAGATCTATCTCCCGCATTCTCCGTCGGGGTCTGTAGGTTTAGGTACAGCCTTCTTATGTTTATACTTGTGGATCGGTTTGGAATAAATCCTGACTGGTCTGGGTGTATTAATTTCTGAATAAATTTGTTTATTCTCGTTGCCAGTACCTTAGCCAAGATTTTTACATCTGAGCAGAGCAAAGATATCGGTCTATAAGATGATGTATCTAGTTGATCCTTTCCTTCCTTCTGGAGCACTATAATAATTGCTTCTAGCATTGAAGTGGGTAGCCTTCCTCCTTCTATCGCCCAATTCAGCGTTTTTAGCAATTCCGGGAGCAGCACCTCACCGTATTGCTTATAAATCTCTGCTGGTAGGCCATCCGGCCCTGGGGACTTTTGATTAGACAGTCCTTTAACTGCCTGTTGTAGTTCGAGTAATGTAATTGGGGATTCCATAGCATTTCTATCCTCCTCTGATAGAGCTGGGGTTCCTATTTCTCTAAAGAATTCTTCCATTTGCACTTTAGCTTCCCCCTTTTTTGATCTATAGAGCTCTTTATAATATACTGCAAACGTGTCCACTATTACCGATGTTTCAGATGATATCCCACCTCCTACCGTCCTAACTGCGGGAATGTTAGAGGGCGCCGTATTAGTTTTCGCTAGGAGGGCCAGAGTATGGCCCACACTTTCCCCTTCAGAAAAAGCGCTCTGCTCCTGGAATAGGCGCTTATTTTCAACTTTCTTGTTGATCACCAGCTTATATTCCTGTTGCTTCTCCAACCATAACCGTTGTTTAGTCAATGTTGGATTTTCCACATATTGCTTTTCTGCTTCTAGAACCTCTCCCCTGACTTTCTCCTCCCATTCCCTAGAGTTCCTCTTGATCTTAGTTACCTGCTGGATCAATATACCCCTAAGGAACGCCTTTAGGGCATCCCACACCACTCCCTCTGGTGCTGTCCCTGTGTTGAAATCCAGGAATTCCCTTAATTTGATACTAATTTCTTCTGATTTCCCTATCACTTCTAGCCAAAAGGGACTTATTTTCCAATTACTTGGAGAGTGTTTTTTCCCTGTGCTCAGTGACAGCACCAGAGGAGAGTGATCAGAAACCCCTCTTGGGTAGTAGGATATCTTACTAACTGCCTGTAGACTTGCACAGTTTCCCAGGGCCATGTCTATTCTTGATAATGTAGAATATGTACTTGAAAAGCAGGAGTACTGCCGCATATCTGGATATTTCACCCTCCAAATATCCCACCACCCAACCTCTTTCAAAAATTGACTTAGATGCCCTTCTCCTTCCCCTGGGCTCTGTGTCCCCGGTGGAAATCTATCCATTGTTCTATTTAGCACGTTATTTAAGTCTCCAACCACTAATACCGGAATATTTACCTTGTTTACCACAAATTCTGTTAATTTATACAAGACCTCCATCTTAAAGGGAGGAGGTATATAGATATTCGCCAATACATATGGTACCTTTTCTATCAAACAGTGCAAAAAAATATAGCGACCCAGTTCATCTATTCTAGACTCTATACATGCAAATGATACACCTGTTTTTACCATTATGCTCACTCCTCTAGAGTAAGAAGAGTGGACAGAATGGTACTGGCTTTGATATTTTTTTTTATTGACCAATTTTAACTTTGTTTCTTTAGTCAAGTGGGTCTCTTGAATACATATTACTTCCACCCCATACCCCTCCAGAGTAGTGAAAATTGCGGCTTTTTTCACTGGGTCCCCCATCCCCCGCACATTCCAGGAGCCTATATTTATCATTTTAGGTCTCATACCCATCCAGGCATATCAAGCAGAAAAAATCCCTTAACATCATATATAAGAGAAAAAGAAAAAAGGAAGAAAGGAAAAAAAATAAAATAAAAATGTGTATACAGTTTTTGAATATACCTAGGGAAAAAAAGCATTTAAATGTACCTTCAAGTACATTTCCTTCTCTTGTGCTTAATAAGTGATACGTGATACCTGTGCTTTGATATAATTTTCCCCCCCCCTCCCCCCTCCCCCCCCCCCCTCCCCCCTTGCCTATCTAGGCCAACCCTTAGGGCTATACCTGTGACCTCTTCCTTCCGTCCTTCCCTTACATTACCCTTATCACCCATATCTGTCGTGGTCCCGTGCGAACACCTCCCCAACACCCGCTCCAAAAAAAAAAAAAAAAAAAAAAAAAAAAAAAAAAAAAAAAAAAAAAAAAAAAAAAGATTGTGTATGTATATATATATACATATATATACACACACATACACATACATATATATATATAAAAAGAGAAAATGTGTATATATAAAAAAAAAAAAAAAAAAAAAAAAGGAAAAGAAAAAATAAAAAAAATTTAAATTCCCCCTCTCCCCCCACAATTAGTGGGTTTCTTATTTCTTATTTAATGTGCACACATATTAACGTGTGAATATAAATATATATTTCTTTTCGTCCCCCCCAACTTCCCCCTACCCCATTATATGTCTATCCATATCCTAACTTCTATTTTTAGTATTAATTTTTAATATGTGTTTAAAGTGCATTTGCTTTTCTATTCCTTTCCTCCTTGGTATTTCAAAAAATAATTCCTACTTTTTTTCCAAAAAACCCCCCCAAAAAAAAAAAAAAAAAAAAAAAAAAAAAAAAACCCCGAACCCCCCCCCTCCCCCTCATTACATTCCCAATTTATAACCCTTATTCAGTCTACTCCATAATATCCAGTCAATCAGCTCATAGTTTCCTGTGCTTTATTCTGTTCCAGCCACTGTGCTGCTTTTCCTGGTGTATCGAAAAATTGGGGGCCTTCTACAGTCATTATTCTTAGACGTGCTGGATACAATAGCGCATATTTGATTTTATTCTTTAACAGGTTACGTTTAATAGGCATAAACTCCGCCCTACGTTTACTAAGTTCTGGAGAAAAATCTGGGAATAATGAGATCCTTGAACCATTGTAGAATATGTCTCCTTTTTCTCTTGCTTTTTGCAATGCTGCTGTTTTATCAGTAAAATTAAGAAACTTCAAGAGTAGGGGCCGAGGATGTCCATCCCTGAGGTGTGCTCTGAACGGGACTCTATGGGCCCTTTCTATTGCAAAAAGTGGTGAAAAGGCATCTTCCCCAAAAGTTTCTCCGAACCATTTCTCAAAGAACCCTATGGGGTCAGTACCCTCACTGTGTTCCGGGAGGCCCACCACCCGAATATTGTTTCTACGTAACCTGTTTTCGATTTCATCAAGTTTGAATGCCTGCCATCCATTTTGTTCCTTTAATTCTTGCATCTGTTGTTTTAATGTATGCACCTCATCCTCTACTTGGCTCACTCTCTCTTCCACTGATGTTACCCTTTGTACAGTCTTTTGCAGTTCCTGGCCCATTATCACTAATTCTCCCTTTATTTCTTTTATTTGATCGGACAAGTTATTCAATGACCCCCTACATGCGTTTATGGCGCTTAATATCTCCTTCAATGTTGGCTCTTCCTCCCGCCTGGGGTCATCTACTGTATTTGCTAAGGAGACTTCTGCAAAAGTTTTTGCTGATGCCATTGCACCCCCCCCTTGGGGCTCCACCACCAGGTTTTTTTTTATTTTGGGAACTGATGAGCCTTGCCCACCACTTTTCCTATCTGTTGCTGTCCCTATTTGATTTTTAACCTGTGTTTGTGGGTGCTGAGCCACTTTTCCAGGTGACTTTACCAAAGTATGTGAAGACTGTTCCAATTTAGCTGCCGCCACCGCTGCAGCCACCTGCGCTGCTTTCTCCTTATCCTTGGCCGCACGTGTTATTTGAGGGCATCCACTCTCCTGGTTAGACTGTCCCTTTTTTGTGGTTGCTGCCATTCTTCAGAGAGATAGGGCCAAAAAAAAAAAAAAAAAAAAGGAAAAGAACGTTTTTCCTTCCCCCCTTTTCCTTTCCACTAGTGTTCCTGGTATACCAATCCACTCAAAAATAATCACCAACGGTCACCAGTCAATGCTCAGTGTACCCTCAAACAAAATACTTTAGTGGCTCTTATTTTAGGCTGTTTCTACTACTGCTACTGTGCTTACACAAGTTCCCTCCAGTCCTGTGCACTGTTGCCTGCTACTTCATGTAGCTTTTTTGAGAGCCATCAACAGGAGAAAAAAACGAGAGAGGCATAAGTATCAGCTCAGCAATAGCGCTAGCATTCCATCGACATTTCAGTTCCAGTAGCATTTATTTTATAATCCGTTACTCACGTGACCTGTCCAAGGAGAGGTGAAAGTCCCGGTGTCCTGGAGTATTTATATATTTATATTGGATCTCATAGGGACAGAGCAGAGCGGGGGAGAAATCTGGGAGAAATCTGGATTTCAGTACCTTTGTGCTTTCAATAAAAAGTACTTTTACAAACTGAAGCCAGAAATAAGAAAGATCAGGCAAATATTTCAACAGCTGTGTCTTTTTTTTTTTCTTTCCCTCCTTCACTCAGAGCACAGAGCACACTATCAGCGCTCAGCTGGTTCAACAAAATACTGTGAGAAGAGGGGACATGCACAGCTACTCCCTGGCTGTACACTCACTCCTCCGTCCAGACAAGCTATGCTGTGCAGTGTAGGATCTCTGCTATTGTTAATGAGATGAAAGAGTCTCTGTGCAGAGGGGGGGGAGACTAGTACGGAGCTGCTAGTCACCTGATCTCCCAGCTGAGAATGCAGTGTGCAGAGGATACAGACAGGATTCCCCTCAGATGCCGCACGAAGGAGGGGGGACCAGGAGGGGGGACCCAGCTGGGTTCTCACGGCTCCACGATGTCAACAGCTGCTGCTATAGGAAGGCATTGGAGTAGGTAAGATTTTTAGCCGTCCACTGTGCTATCCTATGCGGTGTAGGATGCACGCTGCTCAGGCATTGAAAGGAGGACTCCCACGCAGAGGGGGAGGGGGGGGGCTGGAGCGAGGCAGCTCGAGCTCGAACGGACATCTCACTCCTCACACACTCACACCTTGCACATCCGGTCACGACCCCGCTTTAAGCAACCATCGTCCTTTCAGATCCAGACATTCGCAAAATATGTGTAACATAGTGCCCTCAGACTCCAGGCATTGCCAAAAAACATTCAATACCTGAGATAATATCCGATGTAGTACTGCCGGTGTTCTGTACCATCTGGTAAGGATTTTTCAATTCCATAGTATCTTCAGAAGTGCGAAACACCACCACAATGCCCTTCACCACCCCTTGTGGGTATTCATTCACCTGATACTGTGGACCCCACTAATATGTAAAGTCCTATGCGCTTTGTAAGTAATAACTCAAATCCCTCTTCATTCCATGAAGTTGACCATCAGATTTCAAGTATGTTCTCAATAGCCAATAAACCAAGGAAGCACAGACATCAAATGGTGCAGACCACTTAATTTATATTTATTGTTAAAAACAAGTTTTTTTTTTTGAAAAGCCTATGGCGTGTGAACACACCCAAAAAACTCCACCCGGTGCAGAAAAAATGTGCACACACATAAAGAGTGTTCACAAAAACGTGCAGACGGGTGCAACGTCAAGTGGTCCTCCTGTGAAGAGGGACCCAAACCCTGATCCCCCGGGGCGTTAGGCTCCGGACGGGGACTGAGGTACTGTGGTCCGAGCAACCGAAGCCGACACGGACCCAACTTCCTCGGAGGGACTGCCGAAACAGAACCCTCCCAGTACTAGGTGGGGCTCCCCCGAAGGGAGACCCCATGAGAGCAGGCGAACTAAGCCAGAAGGCCATGTCCACCCACTCCCAAGACGTTCAGGGCTGGCCCGAGGACCCGCACCCTACTAATCACACAGTGACAAAACGTGCACAACAAAAAAAGACAAAAAAGTGACAAACATAGGCTTAAATAAAATAAAGTGGGGGAAGGGATAGTGAAGAGGAGAGTGAAAGAAGTGGCCATTGTGGTGAAACAATGACCAGGCCCTCCGGCCAGGAATAAAAAATTCCTCCGGTCCTAGCCAAAAGGCCCGGCCCAGGAGGCAGGTGCAAAAAAAAGCGTGTATCTGGTGCAGTGACCGTGGTATCCTTCAATCAATGTGTCCCTCACACACAGTGATCTTCAGATACCCCTGGACTGCCACTCCAGGGGCACATGCACCATAGGCTTTTCGTTCCATATCCGACCCCCCGACCGGCCAGTGCAGCCCTCCACCCCTGCCAGCCAACCCAGCAGATTTGCACGGTCCTACCCCGTCATACCCCAGGGCATTACCGGCTCCTCCAACCAGATCGCTGACAGAGATAGCACTTACACCAACCAGCCAGAAGGCCAGACTAGAACTCGGCAAAAAGACCAAGACCAAGCGCAGCACCCATCCTCACCAGGAGCACCCTTCCAGATGGCTCAGACTCAACCATGGGCCGGCTCCCAGTATTCTGTCGGGCAGCACAGCGTAGTCCCTGCTGAAACCATCCTTCCAGGTGCAATGACGTCATTGGATTGCATCCACCCTCCCCATGTAGGAGGTGCTTCAGCGCTCCGCTGACAACTGATAAGGACAGATACCACACCCAGTCCCAGCCAAAAGGCCGAGAAGCGGCAGGGAAGACAACCACGATCAGCACGGCCTAGAGTGTGCAATAGCCGTGCCTCGCCCTGGGAGAACCACCTTCATGATCATGGTGTCTCCCCTGCCAGGTAAGTAAAAACAAGTATTGTACTTACATGTAATCCATAAAATCAGGCATGGTATAAACACAGGCAAAACACTGTTTTCTAAGATGCCGTCCAAGCCCTGCCCAGTGTGTTGATGTCACTGCCCACCTGACGTGTAGCGCCCAATTGACTTTCTCAAAGGATCTAATTCTGTATTGCTTATCTTTTGATATGAATTAAAGGATCATTTCCCACAAAGATGCACTAGTGTTAAGGCCTGCCTGGCCTGGAACATTGTTTATAGACACAAAAAAAATCACTGGCGCTCTATGGGAAAAGACTAGTGTCCCAAAGAATATAAAAACCCTCGTATGGGACGTGAACAAACCAGTGCTGCGGAATTAATGGTACCCGGAAGTACCCATCATACACAAAAACGCCAAAAGTAATTCTGCGCTCATGGAAGTGCACAGGGTCAAAACAGCCCAAAATAATAAGGGAAAACTCATTGGAAATACACAGTCTATATTGAGAAAAAAAATCCTTTTAATTGTGATCAACTTCAAAATTTACATTTAGGCAGTCCGGATTAGATGATATACCAAATGTAACCAGGTTGCATATACAGATGTAATATCTCTCCAACGATCTCCTGCAGTCTCAGGGGGTCAAAACTCACGGCTTTGATCTAACATGCCATCCGCAGATGGAACCAACAGTACCTTGCCAGGAAGATGTAAACCGGGGCACTGGTGAGGGGATGAGTGTTGCCCTACCAGCCGGAACCAGGCTGTGCGGGATCCCGGTCGCCTCCACGTGTGGGTGCAGGAACGCCGGATTCCCCAGTGAATCCAGCTGCCGGGGACACGGCGCGAAGCGGTCTGTGGAAGCGGACGCTCTCCCTGTGTGAGCGCGCTGACGTCGCACATCTGAGACGCCGCTCAGCATCAAAACAGGGAAGTACTGAGTGCCCTCTGGTGGGGAGATTGTAGGATACGCTCTCCTGTATTGGTAATCAATGCGAATGCGAAACTGATTGCGAAATTTCGCTAATGCGAAATTGATTGCGAAATTTTGAAACATTCAATTTCACCTGCCCTTTGGAAAAAGTGTGGTTTTACGTAATGGACCCTGCAACTAACAAGGTATTAATAAAATAAATACATTATTATATAGATTTGAGGGTTTACTTTGACCAATTTGTATATTGATTAGTTTAATAAATATTGAATAACCATAGATTTGGAAAATACAAGTAAACCGTTTACGTTGACATCTCTTAAATGTCTTTATGTTAAACAGTTATTATTCTCATGAAAGAGGTGAATTGCAAATGATGATGACACGGGACAAAAGATGAAAAATTCTTTGAAGATGTGATACACTGGAAAAACGCACAGAAACACTCCACTCTCTCCTATGACAACTGTGGTAGGAGAACTCTGATTGGCTCTGATGCAAAAGAAGGGCGGAGAAAGTATTCGCGAATATTCGGAAATCGAATATTCGCGATTGCGAATATTCGGCACCATAAAAGGATCGCCTCAGCTTAGCTACTCGGCCCAGGGTCTCTAATCATACCAGCAATGCTTTTAGACGTCGATGGAGATCACTAGGATGTGATCTGTTTTAAAAATAAAATTGAAAAAATACGAATATTCGGAATAGCGAATATTGGCCGCGAAATTCGAGTTATTCGCGAATATTCGAATATGCCATATTCGTAACGAATATTCGCAATGCGAATATTCGTGAGCAACACTAGTAATAAATGACTGATACAACTTCTCAGTTCAAGTACTACGTTATCTCTGCTTTATTGCAGACAAGACCAACCTTCTACATACAGGATGATAATACGTCACTATTATGTTAATGTGAACTAGAAAGCGCATCTAATTGGTCGAGATACAAGAAGAGTACTAGATGGGGTGTCGATCTTGGCCGGGCCTCTGACGTGTCTTCACCTCCGCATTCCAAAAGCTGTGTGGGAGTGGGGGGGTGTCCGCCATCTTTGGTCTTCTCCTTTGTTTCTCGATGGAGGGGGTGTGATTAGGAGCTGATTTGAGTAAGGAAGTATTATAACAGTGGTATACATGAAAAAGCAATATAGACTTTATATTATAATAAAGATGCATAGAGAATAGACATTTTCTAATTTATCATTATGCTCATTGCATTCCTTCACAGTAAGAGGGTCTTCACATTCCTGTTCAGTGTCCTGTTGTATCCCACAGCTCCCTTAAATGGGTTGTAAAGGTTCCTTTAAGCTAGTGTATTGTTGGTTCACTTACCTTTTCCTTCAATTTCCCTTCTAAATGTTTTTTTTTCTTTGTCTCCACACCAGGGTGAAAGCCTCGCATTTTTTTTTACCTTTACAACCCCTTTGAGATAGCAATACCAAAATAGATCGCCTTTTGGGTCCAGCGTTATAATTCCACTTTCCTTAACTAGAATACTTGACGTAATTGTAGCCATATTTGTGCAATTGTGCTGCTTGGACCTTAACCACTTGCCGCCCGCCAATGACAAATTGACGTCGGCAAAGTGGTTGTAGAATCCTGACTGGACGTCATATGACGTCCTCAGGATTCTTAGCCGCTGCGCGCCCCCGGGGGCGCGCATCGCGGCGATCGTTGTTGCGGGGTGTCAGTCTGACACCCCGCAACACCGATTTTGGTAAAGAGTCTCTCACGGAGACTCTTTACCACGTGATCAGTCGTGTCCACCCACGGCTGATCACGATGTAAACAGGAAGAGCCGTTGATGGCTCTTCCTCACTCGCGTCTGACAGACGCGAGTAGAGGAGAGCCGATCGGCGGCTCTCCTGACAGGGGGGTTCGCGCTGATTGTTTATCAGCGCAGCCCCCCCTCGGATCGCCACATGGACCACCAGGGATGCCCACTAGGGAAGGGCAAAACTTTAAAAAAAAGGGGCAAAAAAAAGTCCAAAAAAAAAGTCTGAAAAAAAAAAAAGTCTGTGAAAAAAAAAAGATGCCAATCAGTGCCCACAAATGGGCACTGACTGGCAACAAGTAAACAAGTAAATAATGCCGCCCCAAATACCACCAAAATAAAGCTCTATTTGTGTGTAAAAAAGGACGCCAATTTTGTTTGGGTACAGTGTAGCATGACCGCGCAATTGCCATTCAAAGTGCGACAGTGCTGAAAGCTGAAAATTGGCTTGGGCGGGAAGGTGTATACGTGCCCTGTATGGAAGTGGTTAAAGAAGGGGACGTACCCCGAAAGCTTGACCTGAAAAATTGTATGCAATTTAAAAACAAAAATTATCACGGACAGTACTCAATTCTCTTTTAACTAGAATGAAAGGTCATTCAGATATGTTTGAGGTCAATATTGTTCTTAGATAACTTAGGGCCAGATTCACATAGAACTGCGGCGGCGTAACGTATCCTAGATACGTTACACTGCCGCAAGTTTTCATCGCAAATGCCTGATTCACCAAGCACTTGCATGAAAACTTACGCCGGCGGCCTCCGGCGTAAGCCCGCGTAATTCAAAGGGGCGTGTGCCATTTAAATTAGGCGCGCTCCCGCGCCGGACCTACTGCGCATGCTCCGTTTTGAAATTCCCGCCGTGCTTTGCGCGAAGTGACGTCATTTTTTCGAACGGCGACGTGCGTAGCGTACTTTCGTATTCCCGGACGTCTTACGCAAGAAATTTTTTTTTTACATTTCGACGCGGGAACGACGGCCATACTTTAAACAGCCCATACGTGGGCTGTGTAAAGTTAGGGCAGGTAAAACGACGACTAAAATTGCGACGGGAAACTAGACTAGCAACGACGTACCGAACGCGAAAAACCGTTGTGGATCGCCGTAAAACCTCATTTGCATACCCGACGCTGGTAACAAAGCAAACTCCACCCAGCGGCGGCCGCGGTATTGCATCCTAAGATCCGACAGTGTAAAACAATTACACCTGTCGGATCTTAGGGATATCTATGCGTAACTGATTCTATGAATCAGTCGCATAGAAACTCTGAGAGATACTCCATCGTATCTGAGATACTCCATCGTATCTGAGATACTCCATCGTATCTGAGATACTCCATCGTATCTGAGATACTCCATCGTATCTCTTTTGTGAATCTGGCCCTAAGTATGTAATTCTTCAGCACTGGATGGTGTGCACGCCACTTTTCTCCCCTGTAGTACATACAGAAGAATAACCTGGCAATTCCCCCAGTGATCCAAGTATACAGATTTATGTATGAAGCTGGTTTGAAAGATCTCTCCCAAATTCAAAGATCACCAAAGCTAAATTATATAACTTTTATAAACTGTTGATTCCAAAAGAGGTTTACATTTATTTTTAATGATTAGGAGAAAGTAATATTTAAAAAAAAAAAACAGAATAGGGTAAATTGAAATCCTTTTTTTACATTTTACAAACTTTGAAACTACTGTTTTATATATCTGTTTTTATTATTAATGAAAAAGTTTTACTACATGGTTCACCCATGAAACTGATTTTGCAGAGCTTTCTGAGTTTTCTAAAGAGAGCACAGTGGTAGCTTTTTTCCTTTCCAACTGCTTGTATTTAAAACTCTGCATGGAACCCTACCAAGAGAGAAGGGAAAGGGGGGACAGATTAGCCAATTTCCCGGCTTATTCAGCATTATGTGTAACCTAAGCTTCAGCTATTTAGATTCGTAGACAGCAGTTTTTTTTACCCCCCTCATCATCACGCCTCCCTGGACTGACAGTACAGCTGTACAGAAAAGTACTCAATCATGGGTAAAAAGATGTGAATACTATCAAGTTTTTAAGTAGGTGGGGGCACCAAAGGAAGGGTGAGGGGGTAGGTAAGCTTTCTGCCCAGTTTGAAGTTGGGCCTAAACCTGTTTTCTAAGGCTCCTTTACACGATCAGACCAATCTGATCCTCCTGTGCGTTTTTCAGGTGGACCTGATCGGGCCACCCATTGTCCTCTATGGGGAGGCAGATGTCAGCAGATATGTATCCGCTGACACCCACCTGGAATCCAATCCCACGAAATCCACTGAAAACAGATGTTTGCCATGCATCCAGCAGATCGGATCGGATGAAAATGGACAGGCTGTCCAGTTCTATCCGATCTCCCCATAGAGGAGAGTGGGACTCAACGGAGTGATCCCCACTGAGCAAGTGGAGTCTGCCAAAACAAATCCACCATTGTGAAAGGGGCATAAGTCTAATTCGTATTTTTCCCACTCCCCAATCCTCCCGTTTGGGATTCACTAACATCACCTTGGTTACATTTAATTTTCATGTCCTTTAACAGACATGTTATTGTTATATATATATTAATACACATATTTCTTTATTATTTGGCAGTCTCTCAAGACAACTATAGGAAACATTTACGATCACACTCAGGAAATTGTCCTTGAATTCAGCTTCCCTGGATGTCACCTTGCACGGGCCATGCATACGGTTCATACAACCACAGATCCCAGAGAAGATGCCCCTCTCAAGGGGGTTTCCAGTCATTTGCGTTTCCCTTTTTTACACACAGCGATTTAGTGAGTACTTTATATCCAATAGGGGTTTCTCCCCTTTTGTCTTTTTTTCAAAAGACAATTATCTAAGGATTTTTATATTTTATTACAGATGTACACATGTTTGCTCCTGAAGAGTGGATACAATTCCATGAAAAGCGTCAAGATTTTGTACTTATGTTTAAACTGATCATGTGTTTTTTATCATCTCCTATTAGAATAATGTACCTTGTGTAATTATGCATACATTTTTTGTATATTTTTGTATCTATTCCTAATATTGATGGGAATTTAAGAGGTGTTAAACCCACAATCCATCCCTATGGATATCTGTCATTCATGCTTTTTATGTATGTATATTGATGAAATATTGCAACATTAATCAGTACCATGTATTATTATTTAAATCTGACTCATACAAATAAAACATTTTGACAATTCATATTGACTGCGTGCCTCATTCAAAGTCCCATTTCCTCCTCTTCTTTTTCTTACATAGATAGGGATGGAGGCATGACTAGGTCCCTGCCTCATTCAAAGTCCCAAAAATCTCCTCTTTTTGTAAGTCTAAAAGCCTCGTACACACGGCCGAGGAACTCGACGTGCCAAACACATCGAGTTCCTCGGCCAGTTCAGCCCTGAAGCCGCCGAGGAGCTCGGCGGGGCGAGAGCTCCCATAGAACAACGAGGAAATAGAGAACATGTTCTCTATTTCCTCGTCGAGCTCCTCGTCGGCTTCCTCGGCTGAAAGTGTACACACGACCAGTTTCCTCGGCAGAATTCAGCCAGAAACTCGGTCGGAAGCTGAATTCTGCCGAGGAAACTGGTCGTGTGTACGGGGCCTAACTCTTACTTAACCCTCAACATACATCTATCCTAAAACTTAAAGTGACACTAAACCTCAAAAATGTTTTTTACCATAATGCATTGATTGCATTAAGGTAAAAAAGTTTTTATTTTCTCTGTGCTCCTCCCCTTCCCTGTGTGAGGAGAAAGAAAGGGGGAAGAGATCAGCGCGGTGCAGGATTGCATCTATTCTCCCCTTTCTTCCTCTTTACACAGCATTTTAGCAACAGCAGGAGCCATTGGCTTGTGCTACTTTCAATCAAATGGATGAAGAGGACGTGGGGGGTGGGTCTAAGTCCTGCTGTGTAAGTCTATGGAGCACGGCTCCATAGACACACAGGTCGGGAGCGAGCATGTGCCGTTTGTCCCCATAGAAAACGGATTGCTATGTGGACACAGAAAAGAAGAGGAGGAGCCAAGATTACCCAAAGGGACCTGTGAAGAGGAAGATCGGGCTGCACTGCGCAATAACACTGTACAAAGCATGTAAGTATAACATGTTTGTTATTTTAACTTTTAAAAAATGTGCCCTCTGGTGGCTTTCCTGGGCAAAGCTGTATATGTTCGGGATTTTGCCCAGGAAAGTCATTTTGCCTCAGTATATCTGCACGAGCCGGTCAGGAATCAGTTAAGCCCCAAATCAGCACATAATACCTTACCCTAACATAACCAGTAGGCATACCCTGAACCTTTAACACTTAATGTGAACCTAACATTTAAGCCTTTAAAACTGCTAACCTCTGATCCCAACCCTAAATGTAAAGTAACCTCTAACACTAGACTAACCACTTTTACTTTACCTCAGGGTTGCCAACTTTCAGTAAATTTACAAACAGTTTGTAAAATCCGTACTTTTTGCATCTGTCTATAAATGACCATTATGGACGTGCAGTCTGTATGTCCGTAATGGACATTTATGGACAGATGCAAAAATTACGGATTTCACAAACTGTTTGTAAATTTACTGACGGTTGGCAACCCTGCTTTACCTGTGCTGAAAGTATTGGAAGATCAAGCACCAGGGACGGTAACAAAATCACCCAATCCCTGCATCAAAAAAAAGCAGCACTGTTTCAGATAGTCCCCTTGTGTAATTTCAAAAATATATATTACAGTGTATTCCTTTTTTTAGTTTTGGATATACAGTATCAAGGAAGTGCCTTTCCAGGGTTTTTATTGCTGTCTGTGTCACCACTGGAGTTCCCTCTCTCTGTTTGTCCTGCTGATCAATATCTTCACTTCATCTAATTACGTGAAAAGTAAATTCCCATTTTGTTCCTATTTTGTTGTTCTTCTGCAGATGATTTGATGTAAACAAGGCAGAGCTCTGTTCTGAAAGGGAAAGTAATGGATTTTGTGTTCCTGCAAATCAGGGATTAAAACCCATCACTTCCCTTAGTAAAAGCAGACCACAGTTTACACAAAAACACTGCATAGGCATACATTTAACCCTTTGATTGCCCTAGATGTTTAACTCCTCCTTCCCAGCCAGTGTCATTAGTAGTGTTGAGCGGAATACGCCATATTCGATTTCGCGATATATCACGAATATATAGACGAATATTCGTGAAATATTCGCTAAAATCGAATATTCGTGATATTTTACCCAAAATTTTTTTTGAGAATTTTCGCTAATGCGAATGCGAAATTGATTGCGAAATTCTGAAACATTCAATTTCACCTGCCCTTTGGAAAAAGTGTGGTTTTACATAATGGACCCTGCAACTAACAACAAGGTATTAATAAAATAAATACATTATTATATAGATTTGAGGGTTTACTTTGACCAATTTGCATATTGATTAGTTTAATAAATATTGAATAACCATAGATTTGGAAAATACAGATCTCTCCTCTAGACTGACCTGTATTGAGTTAGGTAAAGATCAACCGCACACTGGGGCCCCTGATTCTGTTGAGTTAAAAAAAAGCCAAGTAAACCGTTTACGTTGACATCTCTTAAATGTCTTTATGTTAAACAGTTATTATTCTCATTAAAGAGGTGAAATGCAAATGATGACACGGGACAAAAGATGGAAAATTCTTTGAAGATGTGATACACTGGAAAAACGCACAGAAACATTCCACTCTCTCTAGCCACCTTGTGAATCTGCACTGAAATACTGCTGGGAGTGATCTTATATACTGGTCGTGCAGGCAGGTTCCTTTTGGTTGCTATGGAGGTTGCTAACCTCTGACAACTGTGGTAGGAGAACTCTGATTGGCTCTGATGCAAAAGAAGGGCGGAGAAAGTATTCGCGAACATTCGTAATACGAATATTCGCGATTGCGAATATTCGGCAACATAAAAGGATCGCCTCAGCTTAGCTACTCGGCCCAGGGTCTCTAATCATACCAGCAATGCTTTTAGACGTCGATGGAGATCACTAGGATGTGATCTGTTTTAAAAATAAATTTGAAAAAATACGAATATTCGGAATAGCGAATTTTGGCCGCGAAATTCGAGTTATTCGCGAATACTCGAATATGCCATATTCATAACGAATATTCGCAATGCAAATATTCGTGAGCAACACTAGTCATTAGTACAGTGCATATTTTTAGCACTGATAACTGTATTGGGGCTAGTTTACACTTGCTTCAAAACAAGGCTTTGGACAGGCTTTGTTAAACCTCTCTGAACTCCAGTCAAAGCTCCTGTCACTAAATACAATTTGGTTAGCTTACAGTCCTGTTTACACCTTGCTTTTGCTTGGTGCTTTGGTGTTGTTTCGGTGAGGCTTTGGTGGGGCTTCGATGAGCCTTTGGTGGAGCTTCAATGAGGCTTTGTTGGGGCTTCAATGGAGATAAGATGAGGCTTTGGTGGGGCTTTAATGGAGATAAGATGAGGCTTTGGTGGAGCTTCAATGAGCCTTTGGTGGAGCTTTGATGAGGTTTTGGTGAGGCTTCGTGGGGCTTCATTGGGGCTTCAAGTGAGCTTTGTCATAGACTTCTATGGAGGCTTTGAAGACACTTTGAAGCACAACTAAAGCGACATAGGGTATCATTTTTGAAGCAAAGCTGAAGCAAAGCAAAGAAAAGTAAAGCAAGGTGTAAACAGGACTGTAAGCTAACCATTGTATTTAGTGACAGGAGCTTTCCGAGAGCTTTAACAAAGCCTGTTTGAAGCCTTATTTTGAAGCATGTGTAAACTAGCCCTTAAAGTGTGCTGAAGCCGAAGCTAGTGTAAATGAGCCCTTAGTGTCACTGGTTCCCACAAAGCGTCCAAAGTGTCAGTTAGCATCTGATTGTCCAATGCAATATCACAGTCCCACTATAAGTCGCTGATCACCGCCATTACCAGTATAACAACAATGTAAAAAATAATTTGTAGGCGCTATAACTTTTGCGCAAACTAATTAATATATGACTATTCAAAATAGTGCTGCGCTAAAATATACTATATACATAGAGTACTGCACTATTTTGGATTTTATGTCTATTTACGGATTGCAATATATTGGTCTTAAGTGTTCAGCTGCTTATGTTAGGATCTATATTGTGGTTTTGTGCTGACTGAATCCATTTGTCTATTTTCAATATATGATTATTGGGATTTTTTATCAAAAAATATGTAGGAGAATACATATTGGTCTAAATTTATGAAGAAATTTGATTTTTTTTACGTTTTTTTGTTTATTGGATATGTTTTATAGCGAAAAGTACAATAATACATATTTTTTTTTTTTCAAAATAGATGTTTTTTTTTTGCTTATAGAGCAAAAAAAAGACAAAAAAACGCAGAGGTGATCAAATACCACCAAAAGAAAGTTTTATTTGTGGGGAACAAAAATGAAATACATTCTATTTGTGTACAGCATTGCATGATCACGCAATTGTCAGTTAAAGTAACGCAGTTCTGTATTGCAAAAAATGACCTGGTCATGAAGGGGGTTAAATCTTCCGGAGCTCAAGTGGTTAATAAAACCGCATATTATTCTAAAGTCATTTATGTTGCATGTTTCACATGGCATGCAGTTTTTCAAGATTCTCATGAATTTCCAATATGTTTTTTTATTTTAAAATGATTATATCATACTTGTGGTTTACATTGTCTTTCAATATGCTAATGTAGTCGGTTTACAAAAGGCAAATAGACAGTGCGCTTTGTAATTGCATTTGCACTAATTTGCTCAAATATAATGTGGTAAAGCTTCACTTTGTAAAGAATACCCAATCAGGTGCAAGATTGCACAAGATTGGAAGATAGAAATCACCATAGGTTTACCACATTTACTAAGCTATGAGGAAAACGAGTACAACTGCACAAGCATTATCCACCCCCGGTAATTGGGTGCTAATTAAAGAATTGATTAACAATTCAAGCTTTAGATTTTCATATCACGAAGAGACAACTTACTGAAATTAATCTAAAGTAAATGCAGTGTAGCGCAACATAAAATCTAAATATGTACAATTAAAAGTCTCAAAAAAATCATGGGAAATAATGAAGAAGTACAGCAACACATCTAGGGAGGAGCCGAGTCTGTGACAAATTCCGCCAGCATCACGCCTCACTTGGTGGTGAGCCGGCTGGGTTGATTTCTTGCAAGCGCTATTGATTTTATGATTTTGTGTATTTTAACCACTTAAAGGGGTTGTAAAGGTAAATGTTTTTTTCACCTTAATGCATCCTATGCATTAAGGTGAAAAAACATCCGACGGTACCACCCCCCCGAACCCCCGTTTTACTTACCTGACCCCTCGAAAGTCCCGCGTGTGTCCACGTGATCCTCTTCGGTTCCCAGCCTGGCCGTTGATTGGCTAGGCTGGACGGATTGATAGCAGCGCAGCCATTGGCTGGCGCTGCTGTCAATCACAGCGGATGATGCGGTGCACCAGGGAACGGGGCCGAGTGATACAGTCGTGGCTATGCCCGCCGCTGTATCACAGGAGCGCGCTCGCAAAAGCTTTCCACCATTTTCGCTCGCTCGCATGAAGGTGGAAAGATTTTGCGAGGAAGAGCCGAGACAGCCGCCGAGGGACCCCAGAAGACAGGGTTAGGGGACATGTAGACATATTCACCAGCACACCAAGGATCATTTAAAAAAATGTCCAAAAATTTTAATGCATAATAGCGATCAAAAACAGCAACGTTTCGTGGTCGCACAGGACCTCTTCGTCAGGCAAAAGATGAGGGTTAGGGGACACTGTGCAAAACGAACTGCACCGTGGAGGTAAGTATAACTTGTTTGTTATTTAAAAAAAAAAAAAGTTTGCCTTTAGTGACCCTTTAAGACCCGGACCATTATGCAGGTAAAGGACTTGGCCCCTTTTTGCGATTCGGCACTGCGTCGCTTTAACTGACAATTGCGCGGTCGTGCGACGTGGTTCCCAAACAAAATTGGCGTCCTTTTTTTCCCACACACAGAGCTTTCTTTTGGTGGTATTTGATCACCTCTGTGGTTTTTATTTTTTGCGCTATAAACAAAAATGGAGCGACAATTTTAAGAAAAAATGCAATATTTTTTTACTTTTTGCTATAATATATATATAATATAATATATATATCCCCCAAAAATATATTAAAAAAACTTTTTTTTCCCTCAATTTAGGCTGATACGTATTCTTCTACATTTTTTGCGCAAAAGTTATAGCGTTTACAAAATAGGGGATAGTTTTATGGCATTTTTATTAATAATAATTTTTTACTAGTAATCAGCGATTTTTTTCATGACTATGACATTATGGCGGACACATCGGACACTTTTGACACATTTTTGGGACCATTGTAATTTTTACTGTGAAAAGTGCTATAAAAATGCACTGATTATTGTGAAAATGACAATGGCAGTGAAGGGGTTAACCACTAGGGGGCGCTAAAGGGGTTAAGGGGATTGCCAGTGGCAATGGGGTCAGTGGGTTCCTCAGGCGCGATCATGGAGCTCAGGACTAGGTCGCGAGCGGGCTGCCAGCGGCGCGTGCACAACCAACGGCTGGGCTCTTAAAGGCGACGTACCTGTACGTGCCTGTGCCCAGCCGTGCCCTTCTGCCGACGTATATCGGCGTGAAGGGGTCCTGAAGTGGTTAATAAACATGTCAAACAGAGTACACTATGGAGGTTATTTCTGAAAGGCTAATCCACTTTGCACAACAAAGTGTAATCTACAAGTGCAAAGTGCACTAGAAATTGCACTAAAAGTGCACTTGGATGTGCAGTCGCTGTAGATCTAAGGGGGACATGCAAGGAAAATAAAAAAAACAGCATTTTAGCTTGCAAATGATTGGATGATAAAATCAGCAGAGCTTCCCCTCATTTCAGATCAACTCCTCAGATTTACAGCAACTGCACTTCCAAGTGTACTTTCAGTGCAATTTCAAGTGCACTTTGCACTTGTAGTTTGCACTTGTAGTGCAAAGTGGATTTTCCTTTCGTAAATAACCACCTATGTCTATGCCCTTTTTCCTTATATGATATGTGAGCGGAACTGGAGGAATCCCTGAGGCAGCAGACTGATCTATTGGGAAGCACGAAGGAGACAAGATTTATCTGGTTGGGAGTGTGATAAGTGAGTTGTTCCACGTTATTATTCGTCACAGAACTTTTTATTATTGGGAAAAAAGCGGACACATTTATATCCAATTGTTGGAATACTTTTATTATTTTTGGGGACTTTTAATTGTATATATGTGGATTTTATGTTGCGCTACACTGCATTTACTTTAGATTAATATTTTGGTGGTGTGAAAACACTGTACAGTGTCTAGCTGTGCAACACACAATTTGTTTGTATTGAATATCGCTGATTGTAGCCATTCTTATTTTATAACTTACTCAAATCAGTAACTGATTTATTTTATTTTTTAATTCATTGATTTTAGTAATGTGTGTTTTATTAACCCCCCTGGCGGTATTCCCGAGTCAGACTCGGGCTCGCCTCGCTGAATCCACAGGCTTGGTTTACTTACCTTGTCCCTGGATCCAGCGATGCCACCGCGCTGTGTGAGCGAGCGGGACCTCGCTCGATTCACACAGTGCCTCTGTGTGCCGCCGATCTCCGTTCCCTGCGACGTTACGACGCACGGGGGCGGAGAACAGCGACAAATTCAAAAAGGTAAACAAACACCTTACATACAGTATACTTTAATCTTATAGATTACAGTACTGTATGTAAAAAATACACACCCCCCTTGTCCCTAGTGGTCTGCCCAGTGCCCTACATGTACTTTTATATAATAAAAACTGTTCTTTCTGCCTGCAAACTGTAGATTGTCCATAGCAACCAAAAGTGTCCCTTTATGTCAAAAATGGTTTTAGAGGAGCTAGAAAACAACGATAATAAGTTATAATCACTTGCAGAATTGTGCGATAGCGATTTGTGGTGAAATTCGTCATAAAGAAATAAAAGTAATGACAGCGACAATTCTGCAACTGAGCTAATTTCAGTGATTTTGAGTTGATTACATTATTGAATAATTTTTATTATAATTATATTATTATTTGTTATAATTATTTATAATTATTTATTATATTATAATTTATAATTTTGTTTTTAAAAAAAATTCATACCCGGGATGCCTACTAGACTCTTGTTTGGTCAGATTTAAGTGAGTTATTCCTAAGAATTGCAGGCCTACAGTATAAAACGCCAAATTTCCTTGCAAATAATGGTACCGCTTTCAGCACCTTTATTCTGAAATAATCATACCGCCAGGGAGGTTAATTTGCGAAACATTTGAAAATCGGTATTAGGTCTCCTTTTTAAAAAGTGGGAGAAAAAGCAAGGTTGCAATTGTTGACACCCCTTTCTGAAAATGCTAGTTAGCTGGCTGTCATTCCAACACTCTGGGCTCAATACTTTGGGATGGTGACCCAGAACAAGACTTTAGCCCTGTACATACGGGCCAGAATCTTGTCAGGAAAAAAAACGGCGTTTTTCCCGACAAGATTCTTGGCAAGAATCTCTTGCCGCCCGAGTGTACAGACACTCATTTCAAAAGAACCGCAATTCTTTTGGAAGGCAAGAACGCGGTGACGTCATCGCCTACGACGAGCATGCACTCGTCACATTTAACCTCCCTGGCGGTATGATTCTTTCAGAAAAAACATGCTAAAAGCGGTACCATTATTTGCAAGGAAATTTGGCGTTTTATATTGTAGGTCTGTAATTTTTAGAAATAACTCACTTAAATCTGACCAAACAAGATTCTAATAGGCATCCCGTGTATTACATTTTTTTAAAAACAAAATTATAAATTATAATATAATAAATAATTATAAATAATTATAACAAATAATAATATAATTATAATAAAAATTATTCAATAATGTAATCAAATCAAAATCACTGAAATTTGCTCAGTTGCAGAATTGTCGCTGTCATTACTTTTATTTTTTTATGACGAATTTCCCCACAAATCGCTATCGCACAATTCTGCAAGTGATTATAATTTATTATCGCTGTTTTTTAGCTGATCTAAAACTATTTTTGACATAAAGGGACACTTTTGGTTGCTATGGACAATCTACAGTTTGCAGGGAGAAAAAAAGTTTTTTATTATATAAAATGACATGCAGGACACTGGGCAGACCACTAGGGACAGGGGGGGTGTGTTTTTTTTACATACAGTACTGTAATCTATAAGATTACAGTATACTGTGTGTATAGTGTTTGTTTACCTTTTTGAATTTGGCGCCGTTCTCCGTCCCCGTGCGTCGTAACGTCGCAGGGAACGGAGATCGGCGTCACACGGAGGCACTATGTGAATCGAGCGAGGTCCCGCTCGCTCACACAGCGCGGTGGCATCGCTGGATCCAGGGACAAGGTAAGTAAAAAGTGCCTGTGGATCTAGCGAGGCAAGCCCGTGACTGACACGGGGTTACCGATAGTAGCAAGAAAATCTAACCCCGTGTCAGTCTCGGGAAGACCGCCAGGGAGGTTAATGCCGTCGCTGACATCTTGCTGCACCCTACCTATGCCTAGGAAGCTACCATGCATTAGTCAAAGTCATTTCGAGCATGCGCGGGTTTCCACAGCGACAGGTAAGCATACACACTCTCGGGTTTCTCGCAGGAAAACACTGCCGAGAATCACGACGAGAAAATAGAGAGCAGGTTCTCTTTTTTTCTCGTTGAGATTTTAGGCAGTTTTCTTGACGAGATAAAAGGGGGGGAGGTTTTGGGACTTTAAATAAGATGCGTTTTTAGCGGTATGCGATTAAATATAGATATATATGGAATATAAAAAATGTTCCCCCCCTCCCCTTTTTTGACACTATCCAGGGATGGAGATGCATTTCATGAGTGGAATAAAGTGCCTCCACAGATCTACCACCGAGAGTTAATTATGCATTTTCATTTTTTGAATTGCTGACCCAGTTTGATGTGGTCCGCCTTTAGTCTGGTGGTATTTTGGTTTGGTAGGCATGTTTGGTTCCACTCCTGCATTTCTTTTGTTTTTCAAGTGCTCTTTTTTGCCTGACCAACTATAGGTAGGGGTGGGTTTAGGAGATCACCTGCCCCCTATCTATTGATTAGCATGCCTGTGCTCCTTTTTAGGAGACTTTAGTTAGGACTGCAGCACAGAGTGCCTTGACGTTGGCCTGCAGCTTACTACAGATATTTGCAAATACATGCAAAGAAACCTCTGTTTTAATGCATACAGCTAGACAGATTTTGGTTGGTAACTTTGAGCCTTGCTATTATGGAAACATTTTTTATATTTTATATTCCATATATATATATATATATATATATACCGTGTTTCCCCGAAAATAAGACCGGGTCTTATATTAAATTTTGTTCAAAAAAACACACTAGGGCTTATTTTCAGGGTAGGGCTTATTTATTTCCGGTATGTACATTAAACAACATTTAAACAACATTTAAACAACATTTATTCAAATACCGGTACAGTTATCTTCATTTTCATTTTCCTTTGAGCCATTGGTCCTAATCTCTCATTTACAGCAATATATGGTACGGTAGCTCTCCCTAAACAACATTTATTCAATTACAACCATGTCATCTTCTTCTGGAATATCATCAAAACTCTCCAAACCCTGATTGCCAGCCTGAATTTCTTGCATCTCCATTTCCTTTTGAACCATTGGGCCTAATCTCTCATGTAAAGCAATATAGCTCTCCTTAAACGAGTACTTCTTGTCCACGTAGCCTGCTCGTAGTGCTTTGGCAACACAGCTGTCAGTGATTTTATCCCATGAATTCTTCACCCATGTCACGACCTCTAGCAGTTTAGGCTTCACAAAGTTTCCACGCTGATTTCTGACCAATCTATTTTCAGTGTATTCATTGATTTCCTTGCGCAAATGGTCCTTGAATGGCTTGTTTATTGCAATATCAAGAGTTTGGAGATAAGCAGTCATTCCTGCAGGAATCATTACTTGATCTATTCTTCTCTCTGCAAGGAAGTTCTTCATGTCTTTTGCGCGGTGAGTGCTGGCTGAATCCCAAACTAGCAGACCTCTTTGCCCACCTCTCAGAACAAGTGGCAGCATTAAATCGATCCACTTTCTTATTACTGCTTGTGTGCACCAGGCTTTTTCTGTTTCAAGAACATAAATGCCTGAAACGCGTTCAATTTTATCTTTCTTGCCCTTTGCGATAATTAGAGGTGTGGCTTTTGTTCCATCCAGACGAATTGCCAAAACACAAGTAACACGTGCACTTTCATAACCAGTGGAGGGAACGTAGATGGAGGAGGCTCCCCTCTGATCAATTGTCGTTTGAGATCCTTGGCCCATATACACTGCAGTTTCATCCATCGCAATCATGTTGGAGAGTTGGTATTTAGAAAAGTCTATGCCATCAATAAAGAACTTGAATGCAAGTGCACGTTTAACAACTTCATTATCTTCCAGCTTGAACAGTGTTGTCGATCTTCTTAGAGACAGTTCATATCGCTGAAGGAAGCCATCCAGCCAGTGGTGTGATGCTTTGAAATCTTCTGGGGATATGTCGAATTGCGGTGCCATTTCAAGGGCAAATGCTTGAATTTCAGCCCTGCGCACAACCAAAGCCTTTGCTCTCTTGTCCGCAATCCATTCACAGATGACATCTTCCAGCTCAAGATATAATGGCTGGCGACCTGATCCACACTTGCGCTTCTTAGCATTTCCTTCGTCCACCTTTTGACTGAGGTTACCATACTCTGCTCGCCATTTTCGGACCATTCGGAGATCTAACTTCATCTCTTTGCAGAAAGCGGTAAGATTCTTGCCGTGGGAGTCCTCCACGATTCCTTTCTTGTACTCGACAGAATAGCTCTTTCTCTTTGAACTCATCTTGTCTGGGGATCAAAATACCGTACTGTATTAATACCATATACGGTACACATAAAGTGCGCAAAAAGTCTCAAGTCTGTCTGGATGGTTGTTGCTTTAAAAAAAAAATCCTGTTTCTTTAAAGCATGATAAACAACACAGTGTTTGTGCTGTGTCATTTATCCCTCTCTATTTTCTGTTACAATCTGTTAAATTCTGTGTATTGTCTTCCCCTCAGGTATCACCCCACCCCCACCCCCCCATCAGGTCAGGAGTTCGTTTTTTATATCATTATTTATGGTACTGTATGTACTGTATGAGGTCCAGTGTTGTTTTATATGGTACTGTATGTACTGTATGAGGTCCAGTGTTGTTTTATATGGTACTGGTACGGTATACTGTTAAAAATACCTGTTTACCAGCGTTTATTCTTCTCTGAGGTGATGATAAGAGGTGTTGCAGTGACGTCAGCCCGCTCCGTGCAAAGAGGGAGGGGGGCGCAGACGTCAGCGGGTGGAGAGGAGGAAAACGAAAAGCCGAGATTGCCGCTGACGTCAGTGCGTCGAAGACGACTGCTGGAGGGAGGAGGGGAGGAAAGAGAGAATAGCCGAGATCCGCCGAGATCCGCGCTGACATGCAACGAAAGAGGAAGCAGCAGCAGACATCAGCCGGGAGGGGAGAAGAAGACCTCCGGCGGGGCAGCAGTGAGTGAAAACCTTATTTCTTTTAAATATACCGTAGCAGCTACAACGGAGACACTAGGGAATAGCCGAGATGCGCGCTGACATGCAATGAAAGAGGAAGCAGCATTAATCAGCCGGGAGGAGAGAAGAGGACCTCCGGCGGGGCAGCAGTGAGTGAAAACATATTTCTTTTAAATATAGCAGCAAACGGAGACACTAGGCAACATTTTAAAAGTGTTGTTAAGGAGATTCACTAGGTCTTATTTTCGGGGAAGGGCTTATATTACAGCCCACCCTGATTTTTGAGATAGGGCTTATTTTCGGGGTAGGGCTTACTTTCGGGGAAACACGGTATATATATTTAATCGCATACTGCTAAAAACGCATCTCATTTAAAGTCCCAAAACCTTCCCCCCTTTTAACCATTTACAGGGATGGAGGCCTGTGGTAGTTTCTATCATATGCCTCATCTAAAGTCCCAACCCTATCCCCCCCTTTTTTGTTTTCTTGACGAGAAACCTGAAAGCCTCGTACACACGCTCGGTTTACTCGGCAATAAAGCTCTGGCAGCAGTTTCCTTGCTGGTTCTTGCCGAGTAAACCGAGCGTGTGTACGAGGCTTTTGACTTTTCTAGCACTTTCCTGATATGATTACATGTTCCAGTCACTAGATGAGAAAGTATTAAAGCCCAGGAAAAGTCATAACAGCCAGTGAACTAGCATTTTAAAAAGGATTATTGCAATGGCTGCAGGTAATTACAGTATAATAAAGGCTATATACAGTATATATATATATATATATTTACTAGCCCTAACATTCCTGTTGCATTAAAAAAAGGCTGGCAAACAAGCACTGCTAGTGTGCCAGTAATACCCCCACATACATTGCCACTGGTCTCTTCTGGGTTGAATGACATCCAGCATCATTCAACTTCCTGTGAGCCCAAGGTATCATGGACGTGCCCCCTGGGTACAAAGGATTGCAGAGAATAGCACACACTTCCGATACAATGATGCATTATTCTGACACTTAGAAATAAAATGTATGAATACAAATAAAAAAAAAGTGCTGGTGGGAAAAGGGGGGTTCCAGGTGAAAGAAGGATTCTCTGGTGGGTGGTGCTGCCTCACATGGAATAAGTGTCTGTAGCATTAAAGAAAGATTTGTTTTCCTGGTGGCTTTAGTAGTTTTAGTTCACATTACTTTTCTGACTGTGTAAAACAAACACCAATGTCAATGGTGTCACACACCGCCACAACTCATGAACTATTTATGAATGAAAACCAGAATGAAAATTGCAGAGTGACGTCTGGCAGAGATATGCAAATATGGTTTATTATATATCAGCACTAGGTTCCAGTTCAGGAAGCTTGGCCGCTGTCTATATGATTTATCTAGGTAAAACTTTCCTTCTACTCAACAAGAAATAAGAGCGTGCTTGGTACACCGAAGTCAGAGAGGAAACCACTCTACGCTGAAACCACAGATTACCCGAAAGCAGTGGAAAACCCACAGAACTGGCTATATAATGCCAGGGTCCCTACCTGATGTACAACTCAGAGCACCTACCTACTTTAGAGACACTCACATAGAGGACAGAGAAGAACTATGGACAACACAAGAGCCACCATGGTGAGGACAACTTTAATGACCCTTGTTTATTTCTAGCTTTCTTGATTAGAGGTTACTCTCAAACCATGCAAAATTAGTGAGGGAGCCTGTCATTACATTTTTTATTATATTATTTCAAATTGTAAGTCAGGGCAGCAAAATGATTCTGCACATTTGTTCTTACAGTTTAGTGTCTCTCATCTTGTAAATACTCTCTAAATTAAAGTTTTAAAATTGGGAAAATGTGTATTTTACTTTCTGCCTGTGGAGAAATGTTGACATTTGAAATGTTGAGTCTCCGTGATTATTCTATTGTTAGGCCTCGTACACACGGCCGAGGAACTCGACGTGCCAAACACATCGAGTTCCTCGGCCAGTTCAGCACTGAAGCCGCCGAGGAGCTCGGCGGGACGACAGCTCCCATAGAACAACGAGGAAATAGAGAACATGTTCTCTATTTCCTCGTCGAGCTCCTCGTCGGCTTCCTCGGCCGAAAGTGTACACACGGCCAGTTTCCTCGGCAGAATTCAGCCAGAAACTCGGTCGGAAGCTGAATTCTGCCGAGGAAACTGGTCGTGTGTACGGGGCCTTAGAGTTTTAAATTCTCAATTTTCTGTTGGCTAGCATGGATATTTAAAAAGCCTATAAAGGCTTTACGTTGTTAGGTTGAAAAAAAGACATAAGCCCATCAAGTTCAACCAATCAAAAATGACTAAATAATTAGAAAACCTGATATTTATATACAGCGATCCTAAACACAAATTAAACAAGAGGATTATAAAAGCCCTTATAAAGCATGCTCTGATTTTCTCCAATAGGGAAAAACACACCTTTTCATTACATTCCCTGGATTCAAAATTAGTAACATTATTGGGGTGGTTATCTTTTGCATAATGTATTCATTTTTTGTATTGCTGTATAATAATAAATATATTTAATATACAGAGTTAGGTTACACACACATATTGATTTTTTTTTCTTTTTTTTATATTTTCTTTTTTCATGCTCAGAACTAAAAGTAAAATTTTTAAAAATATGTTTCTTTTTTAAAGTTGTTTAAAGGGAAACAATTGTGCTACAGTATTACAGAATACAGTATTTTCTGATTGTCCAGTTTATATTGCCCCATTGATCAAAACTGTAAAGACTAAATGGTACAGTAGTTTAAAGTTGATTTTAACAGAATATATCAATGTTCTTTCCTTAGATTTTTCACAGATTTGATTTAACTAAGAATAAAAAAAACAGGGACAAATTTAGATTCAATTGAGAAAAGACAATAAAATATTGATACATACCTGTCTAGCAATAGAAATGTTGAATAGCTGTGTCAGGTCAGAGTTTCTTCTGTCCATATATTTCACTTTTTTTTTGTGCTAGTTTTGGAAGTCTTGTATCAGTAGAAACATGATTGCATGGAACTGAACACTCTGTAGCAATCTACCAAATGCAGTTTCTTTTGATCAGAATTTTGATGGTTTTGCTCAATTTTCACTGCAATTTTGGTTACTTGAAACTGACTTGAAAATCATTAAAAATTTGGAAAATAATCTTTACTTAATTAATTTCTTTAGAATAAACGTATAACAGAAATATATTTTATCTGCAACTCCAATGAAACCATTTTATTTGTGATAACATACTTGCAGATTTTTGCAGAGTACATTCTGTTCACCTAGCAAAGTGAACGATCGCTTTGCAAAGTAAAATAAAATAAATGTAGCCTTATCTTATTTACTAAGCAAATATATATATATATATATATATATATATATATATATATATATATATATATTTTTTTTTTTACGTGAACAGCCTCTATTCATTTAGCAAGTCAACTTCATTGTGCTGTAAATTACCGTATATATCATTAACTGGTCCTGATTTTCTTTCTGCAGATTCAACTCACTATGCTGGTTTTGCTCCTGGGAGACTCCCTATTGATCCCTATTGCGGCTGTGGATCTCCATCACCTGAAGAAAGGAGGGTGTCCGCCTGTTACAAAGTTCCCCTCATCAGTAAAAATTAATCTGAACATTAATGGAAAGAATGCTCCCACCATGAGTGGCGATTTGAGGAAACGCTCCATCTCTCCTTGGGAATACAGGTAACTCTTTACTTCTGCCATCATTCTAAAAAATAAAAATATAAAATCAACATTTAGGTGTAAGTTCAAGTGTTATGCCTTCAGTACTTTCAGAGTAAAGTACAAAATTGCATTTTTTTTAAAAAATATGTTAATTAAGAATTTCCATATAAAAGTAGAAAAATATCATAAACAAGAATCATATGACAGCGAAGGCATCAGGAGAAATAGCATATCCTTTACAGAGTTAAACTAAGAGAACAGCGGTAAACAGACAGCAATGCCTAAATTCAACAAGCATTAATATATTAACTGGTATACAACATAAAGAAAAAGGGAAGGGGGAACAAACCTCAGGACTTTTAAGGTGTCAAATCAAAACAATTATTACAAATGGATACAATTTTATATTTTATTTCAACGGTAAAACATGATAAAATATTTTTTCTTGTTAATGTCATTTGTTCTATTAGAGGCATATACAAACACAACCACTCGACATGTTTCGCTTTTAAAGCTTCTTCAGAAGATTCAGGTGTGTTGTATTTGTAATTTTTTTTTTAATTTGACACCTTAAAAGTCCAGAGGTTTGTTCCCTCTTCCCTTTTTCTTTACGATTATATTGATATGTGGTGTCTGCCCTGGTTTCTCTGCCCTATCTCCTAAAAACCTGGTGTACAACATACCTGGTCAGACATATGTAGCTAACTAGGAGTTCTACCAAAAAAAAATTGTTTTAATTTTTTTTTTAAATCGAATTAAAATCATTGCTAAAGCAAACATATAAACATGCCGTTTGGAAATAAATTACCTTTGCCTGAATGTGCTGATCATTTTGAGGAAGTCTTCAGATGGCAAAATGTAATTTTCTGCAGTAAAAATGTTGTTAAAAAATACATCTTCCATAAATATGTTTACTTCAAATTTTTTATAATTTTATATTAACACTGTTTTACTAAATAATCAAAATAGTAAGAATGACAAATGTTTTCTTTTTAAACATTCTTTTGATAGGGGAAAGGCTTAAAGCAGTACCACTATCAGTTCTTTTTTTTTAGGCTTTTTATTCATTTATTTTCACCTGGTGATCTGGCCAGTAACACATTCCCTGTCTGAAGCCTCGTACACACGACCGAGGAACTCGACGGGCGAAACACATCGTTTTCCTCGTCGAGTTCCTTGTTAGGCTGTCGAGGAACTCGACAAGGCAAGTTTCTCCATTCCCGTCGAGGAAAAAGAAGACAAGTTCGGGATCCTCAATAGTTTCCTAGTCTAAAAATGTACACACGACCGGTTTCCTCGGCCAAAAAAAAATCCCAGCAAGTTTCTTGCTGGTTTTTGCAGAGAAACTCGGTCGTGTGTACGAGGCCTTAGTGTGCTCATCCATCTAGAGACACACTTGGGCAGCAACTGCATTGTTTGGAAAGTGTCAAATGGAATAGTAGATTCAGACGTACATAAGAACATCAGACGAACATAAGACGTACATAAGATGTACTAAAGCCTAACTCTAGCTAACACCTTTTAAGCAGATACAAAAACGTTTAAACCTTTTGGGATAAAGGTTAAAATTAAACGAATGAAAGATGGCCAGCATTAGCACCCCTGCCAGTGATAAATAGTTTGTCTCAACCCTCTAACTGCTAGGTTCGCTGGACAGCGGAAAAGGTTAAAAGAAATAAACAAAGAAAACAGCAGCTACCAGATTTAAAGGGGTTGTAAAGGGGGTTGTGTTCACAGCATCTTCCCATAGGGATGTAGTCCCAAGGGAGGGGGCGAGTAGGCTGACTAGGGATGAGCCGAACACCCCCGCGCTCGATTCGCACCAGAACCTTCGAACGGACCGAACGTTCGCACGAACATTTAGAACCCCATTGACGTCAATGGGACTCGAACGTTCGAATTCAAAAGTGCTCATTTTAAAGCCCCATATGCAAGTTATTGTCGGAAAACGTCTTTGAGAACCCGGGTCTTGCCCCAGGGAACATGTATCAATGGAAAAATGTTTTAAAAACAACCGTTTTTTCTGGAGCAGTGATTTTAATGATGCAGCATCATTAAAAACACTGCTCCAGAAAAAACAACCATTTTTAAAAAAAATTACATTGATATATGTTCCCTGGGGCAAGACCCGGGTTCTCAAAGACGTTTTCACAGGCATACTATAGAGACGCAGCAGGTACAATATTTAAAGGATTTTTTTTTTAAGCATCATGATGCTTAACCTCCCTGGCGGTATGATTCTTTCAGAAAAAAACATGTAGGTCTGTAATTTTTAGAAATAACTCACTTAAATCTGACCAAACAAGATTCTAATAGGCATCCCGTGTATTACATTTTTTTAAAAACAAAATTATAAATTATAATATAATAAATAATTATAAATAATTATAACAAATAATAATATAATTATAATAAAAATTATTCAATAATGTAATCAAATCAAAATCACTGAAATTTGCTCAGTTGCAGAATTGTCGCTGTCATTACTTTTATTTTTTTATGACGAATTTCCCCACAAATCGCTATCGCACAATTCTGCAAGTGATTATAATTTATTATCGCTGTTTTTTAGCTGATCTAAAACTATTTTTGACATAAAGGGACACTTTTGGTTGCTATGGACAATCTACAGTTTGCAGGGAGAAAAAAAGGTTTTTATTATATAAAATGACATGCAGGACACTGGGCAGACCACTAGGGACAGGGGGGGTGTGTTTTTTTTACATACAGTACTGTAATCTATAAGATTACAGTATACTGTGTGTATAGTGTTTGTTTACGTTTTTGAATTTGGCGCCGTTCTCCGTCCCCGTGCGTCGTAACGTCGCAGGGAACGGAGATCGGCGTCACACGGAGGCACTATGTGAATCGAGCGAGGTCCCGCTCGCTCACACAGCGCGGTGGCATCGCTGGATCCAGGGACAAGGTAAGTAAAAAGTGCCTGTGGATCTAGCGAGGCAAGCCCGAGACTGACTCGGGGTTACCGATAGTAGCAAGAAAATCTAACCCCGTGTCAGTCTCGGGAAGACCGCCAGGGAGGTTAAATAAAAAAATAAAAAAATAAAAAAATAAAATGAAAAATTCCTTTAAATAGAGCTGCACCAGATTTTGAACTCTCCAGTTTTAGTAAATCAACCCCTATGTGACTTGTAGGTGGAGGATCAGCATGACTAATCGATCTCAGTGCTCCTCTCGGCTCATTAAAATCAATTCAGGCTGAAAATTCAGCCCAGTTGCAGTGTACACAGATATCATTAACGTTTACTGATTGACTTTACCTTTGTCTAAGGTCTCTTCATAATGACTTACAAAGTGTGCTTTTTTTCTTGCCGGCAGCTATGATGTAAACAACAATCGATTTCCCTCTACAATTGCTGAGGCCAAGTGTCTCCATACTGGATGTTTGGATGAAGAGGGTAGTGTGGACATCAACTTGAACTCGGTTCCCATCAGACAGGAGATCCTGGTCCTCCATCGGGAGATGAAAGGCTGTGTCTCCACCTTCAAGCTGGAGAAGAAGATGGTCACTGTTGGCTGCACCTGTGTCCGGCCCATGGTCCAGGAACAATAACACAGAACAAGAGTGATGTTACTGGACTCTGCTAACCCACCAGCCATAAATAATTCTCTAAACGATATTGAAAAGGCAAACCCTCCAACATGACTTGCTCCCAACGCTTGACCTGTTCACATAAGTTGAACTGGGTGAACCTGTCTCTTTTAAACCTCATAAACTATGTAATGTAATGGTACAAAATGTTCCACTCCTAAAATAATCACAATATACATAAAGAGTTTAATTAAAGCTTAAAAAATATATAGCCAAAGTTTTATATGAGTCTGAAGCCTCGTACACACGACCGAGAAACTCGACGGGCGAAACACATCGTTTTCCTCGTCGAGTTCCTTGTTAGGCTGTCGAGGAACTCGACAAGCCAATTTTCTCCATTCCCGTCAAGGAAATAGAGAACTTGCTCTCTTTTTGGCTCGTCGAGTTTCTCGACAGTTTCCTAGACGAAAATGTACACACGACCGGTTTCCTCGGCAAAAAAAATTCTCCCAGCAAGTTCCTTGCCGGTTTTTCCAGAGAAACTCGGTCGTGTGTACGAGGCCTGAGTAAGGAAAGGTTCAACCCCTGTCAACTCATTTCCCCTTTGTGTCCCATTGGGGATATTTTCCTTTATATTATGTCTCAGGCACACAACAGGAAATAAGAGAAGAATCTCTCCACATTAAAGGAAACCCTCTGTTAGATAGTTGTCAGTGAAAACCCAAATTATAGGTTTGATCGTTACATTGAAGCATTCTGCCTGCTATCCCAATATTTGTCTCCTGTTGACATGTTCTTAGTGATATGAAAGCCATGCATTGGATCAACCCACAAGATGGCCACCACCGACAGGTTCTACTGAACTGGGCATTTGTCGGTATTATATATTGCCAGATATACTGCGCATAGTAAAGATCAGTAGCACTGATTACATGTAGTTACTTGTGTAGCAATGTATATTGCATATTCTATAGTAATTGTATTTTTAACAATGTATTTATATATTTATATATTTTATGGGATGTCTAAACTTTATTTATTTATTGTAATATAAAAAAATAAAAAGTTACACAAAGCTAAATGTTGTAAAGTTAATTTCAAAGTAAATGTTATTACTAATTCTATATTGGTTTTCTTTAGTATTGGATTAAAAGGATCAGTCTATGGCAGCCATTTTCAACCATGGTTCAGTGGCGTCCTAGGGTTCCTCCAAGTTGTTAGGGGACAAGGTGCTTTGGGAATGGGGGCCCCAAAAGCACCCCTCCATGTTGAGAGCATGTGGCCTGGTATAGTTCAGGGGGGCCACTCGCTTGTTCCCCCCCTTTCATGGCCTGTTGGGCTCCATGCTTGGATAAGGGTCTGATATGGATTTTGGGGGGACCCCACACCATTTTTATTTTATTTTGGTAGACCTGAAGGGCCTAGTATGGATTGGGTGGGCCCCCTCTGTTTAAAAAAAATATATATATTGCCGGCATTGTTTTGTTTACATTTCAGGTGTCAGTGGGGAATCAGGCTAACAGCTGATGAGTCATTGCTTAACAACCAGCTATTCTTCACACAGAATTTTGCGGGGACCCCATGCCATTTTTTTTACATGTTGGCATGTTTTTCCCCTTAGAATCCATACCAGACCCGAGGGGCCTGGTGTGGATTGAGGGGGGCCCCCTGCTGTTTTTTATTTTTATTTTATATTGCTGGCATTGTTTTTTTTACATTTCAGCTGTCAGTGGGGTAGCCTGCTGACAGCTGATGAGTCATCGGTTGTTAAAGGAGTTGTACAGGAATATTTTTTTTGCTGAAATTACTGTTTACAGGGTATAGATACATAATAGTTAACGGATTCCTTAAAAATGATTTAAAATTGATAAAAATCAATCATATAATGTACTTACAGTTTCAGTTTCGTTTTTGCATTTTTCCTGCTTCTCTGCTGCACAGAGCCAATACAGGGCAGTGATGGTTTGGAAAACGAAACTGATTGGTGTTGAGGGGTTTTAGACACACAGTAATCACACCTCCTTGATTAGTGACCACAGAGAGAAAGCTCCTATGACTTTTTTCATCAGGAAACAGACAACCAGGAATTGTTCAGAACAGAGAAGGATTAGAGCAAAAACGAACAATAAGGACATAAAACCAGGACTGCAGTAAGGTAAAGGAAGCTATTTAGCTAAAAAAAAAAATCCTTTAGTGACCCTTTAAGGATGCAGCGACCGGCTTCCTGGCTCGCTGCTTAACAACCAGCTATTCTTCACACAGAATTCAAACTGAATTAAAATCATTCCAAAAAGGCTATTTATCCCCTCTCCCAGCATACTATTCTCTCACTCCAGCCAGCTGAAACTTAGTCCACAACAACGTGCTGAGCACTAGAGGGAAACAATCTCCCAATGGCAAATGCTGTAAGTGTCCCCTTTCACAACAGGCAATTTAGCCAGCTCCTGTTTTCGTGCATCTTTGCAGGTGTATACGAGAGTTTTAGAAGGCTATTTCTAGCTTCAGGCATTTTTGATTTAGCCAATGGAAAGCACTTGAGGAAGGAGGCCAATTTTTACAAGCTAAAAAAACTTCTGAAATGCACCTGAAAAATATAAAAAAACACGGCTCAGACGGGTCTCAGCTCCTATGAAAAAAGGACATCCAAGAGGACTTAGGACTTTGATATGAGTTTAAACAAGGTAGTAAGAGGGTAAAAAACATTTGAAGAGCTCACCCGCTCAGGTTAGACTGCTCACAACAGGCAAGGTTACCCTACTGTGGGTACCTCAGCAGGTTAGCAGGAAAAGATGTGCATATATGGGAGGAACACCAGACCAAAGGATAAGAGTCCAAATTAATTTATTAATGATATGTTTGTAGCACCCTGGGGTTTAGTCGGGGAGCACCTTACAAATGTATTTGCCAAGAGTAGTTATCTTGGTCGATTGATAGAGATCTATTGATTTCTCCATAAGTTTGACCTTGTTGCACTTTTCTCTTCTACCACTAGGTGGCCGGGAACTTGGTGGTACTAGATATGAGGAGGGCAACCCAAGGTCAGGTAATGGGAATATGGGGTCTCTCAGTCAATGGGCAGGGGTTTTCTTGAATCCCTTGGCCTGCTGGGAGAACACATATATTCGGGTGGAGTCAGATGATCGCTGTTCTGTGCCACCTGGACGGCTGTCTGGGTGGACGTGTGTCGTATGCCCCTGGCTGCTGGGCCGAAGATTGGGCCTAGCATATCCTGGGGGCATCTGACTGCCAGGCTGTGTGAGGGCCTATCCAGAAGTAAGAGGGCAGCACAGGGTTGGGACTGTGGCTTGCAGTCCAACCAAAAGTGACGGTTCTGTCGGCCAGAAAACCTGTCAGTGGTCGAAGGTAGAAAAGAAGCCACAAAGGGACCAACTACCTTTACCAGGGGCCACAGTGAGTAACTGAAGAAAGTACCTGAACCACATTCTCACCGAATGGGCATGGTGGAGATTTGGAAAACTTCAGGCGGTGATCAAGTCAGGGACCCAACCCACAGAGGAGACGCTTGCAGGGCAGCCTTGTGAATCAAGCCAGGAACCTCGCTGGTTAGCAGGGGTGAAGCTTGAGAAGTATCTGGAGTGCCAAGCTAGGGACCCAGCAGGGAAGTGTGGGTGACGCTTGGGGAGATACCACTACCAACCTTGGAGAAGCTCAAGGAATTCAGAGTCAGTGAATCAGAGGGTCTAGTGAGAGACCAGGAGCTCAGTGAAATACAAGAGGCAGTTGTAGTGGAGCTGAAAGAACTGTTACATTTGAGTTAGGAACTGGTAAAGGACTGTTGCCATAGGAGACAGCATTCCTGCATGTGCAGAAGTGGCGCCTTGCCTTTCCCTGTCCTCCTATTGATGTCTCAGAGTCTGTTAAATTGAATCTATAACTACTTAAAGGTGTCCTGGCCCTAACCCTCTTCCCCCCAAAAATACAAAAAGGACTGTCAAAAGAAATAAATCCTCATTTACATCCAAGAAGTGTCTGGCGTCCAATGACTTTCACTATCTTTGCACCCACTATGCCTCACAACCCATCACATACTGAAGGATGTCAGCTTTCTTTGGCCTTGGAGGTACTCATTAGACTGGACAAGGCTGGAGACCTTGCTACATGTTAAAAGACATCCAATGTCCCCGGCAATTACTCCTGGGCAGTGTAGTTCAGTCTCAGCTAAACCATATAAAACGTTCTGCTTACAACATACAAGTCCCAGCAACCTCAGCATTCCTGTATTGGGCCTTGTGCTGAACTAAGTTGCTGAACACTGCCATCTTGTGGGCAAAATAAAGTTCTGCAGTACAGTAACAATACACAGTGTTGCATGTACATAGCCTATGCAGAGAGCAGAGCTATGAGAGCATCCCTGTTGGCTCAACCCACTACAGGATGCCTTCAGAAAACTACAGAGGGAGGAGACAAGACCAGTCACTCTGCACAAGGAGAGAGAGCAGCAGTGAGTGGTCTTTATTAACCACTTCCAGACCTTAGGTGTTTTTCAGATTCGGTGTTTGCAAGACTAAAACATTTTTTTCTGCTCGAAAATTACTTAAAACCCCCAAACATTATATATTTTTTTTTTCTAACACCCTAGAGAATAAAATAGTGGTCATTCCAATACTTTTTGTCACACCGTATTTGCGCAGCGGTCTTACAAGCGCACTTTTTTTGGAAAAAAATCACTTTTTTGAATTAAAAAATAAGACAACAATAAATTTGGCCCAATTGTTTTATATATTTTGAAAGATAATGTTACGCCGAGTAAAATGATGCCCAACATGTCACGCTTAAAAATTGCGCCCGCTCGTGGCATGGCGTCAAACTTTTACCCTTAAAAATCTTGATAGGCGACGTTTAAAAAATTCTACAGGTTGCATTTTTGGAGTTACAGAGTAGGCCTAAGGCTAAAATTATTGCTCTCGCTCTAACGATCGCGGCGATACCTCACTTGTGTGGTTTGAATACCGTTTTCATATGTCGGCGCTACTCGCGTATGCGTTCGCTTCTACGCGCGAGCTCGTCGGGACGGAGCGCTTTAAAAAAATTTTTTTTTGCTTTTCGCATTTATTTTTATTTATTTTAGAATTTTTAACACTGAAAAAAAAAAAAAAAAAAATTATCACTTTTATTCCTATTACAAGGAATGTAAACATCCCTTGTAATAGAAAAAAGCATGACATGTCCTCTTAAATATGAGATCTGGGGTCAAAAAGACCTCAGATCTCATATTTGGGCTTAAATGCAAAAAATAGAAAAAAAATAAAAAATTACATTTTTTCAAATGACCAAAAAAAAAATTTGTCTCTTTAAGAGGCTGGGCGGGACTGACGTTTTGATGTCACTTCCGCCCAGCCGAGCTATGGGGACGGGCGAAGGAGATTTTTCCTTCAGTCTCGTCCCCGCTCACCAGCCGACAGCATCCGATCGCCTCCGCCGCTACCGACGGCTCCGGTAAGTGGCGGAGGGCGCGGGAGAGCGGCGGGAGGGGGGGGCCCCTCTCCCGCCAACGATAATGGCAAACTCGCGGTGAATCCGCCGCGGAGACCGCCATTATCGGATTCCAGACCGCGCACACTAAAGATGGATACCTCGGTTGTGACAGCAGCTGCTGCCGTTACCGAGATATCCGTCTTTAAAAACAGGACGTACATCGTTGTGCGCAGGTCTGGAAGTGGTTAAAGGAAGCTCCTACAGAGAGGTAAAGTCTCACACTGAATTACTACACAGATCTGGAAGGAAAACACAAAGCACACCAGGATTCAAGAAAGAAAACACATGGTCAGATGTATTTAGACAATATTTGCTCATCCTGATCAGCTTTACGTTTACAAGTTTTTAAACAATTGTTTTAAAATCTGTTTTTATTTATCTCAAATGATTGAAACATTTATTACAAAGAGTATCAATGATGCTCTTTTGCAGCGCTTTTACTAAAAAGAGAGCACAGCAGGAGCTTTTTCCTTGACTGGATAGTTTTTCTTTAATGTAGGGCTATTCTTAAGCCTTGTACACACGACTGGTTTTTCTGGCAAGAAAACTGCGGGGAGAGCTTTTTGCCGTGAAAACCGGGCATGTGTGTGCTCCCTCGCCGGGAAAACTGCCGGGAATCCCAGCGGGAAAAATAGAGAACTTGCTCTCTATTTTCCCACCGGGATTCCCTTTTTTTTTTTTTGCCAGATTTACTACTCTTGCCAATGGAAAACACTGCGCGGCAGTGCCAAGGGAGCATAAGCCCTGTACACACCACTGGCATTCACGGCCAAAGCTCTCCCTGCAGTTTTCCCGTCGGGATTTACACTTGTAAAAATCATTACACATGTAAAAATCATTTTTTTTCTGCTAGAAAGTTACTTAAAACCCCCAAACATTATATATTTTTTTAAGCTGATACCCTAGAGAATAAAATGGTAGATTTTGCAATTTGTTTTATGTCACATGGTATTTGCTCAGCGGTTTTTCAAACGCAAAAAACACAATATAGTACCCAATCTTATTATTAAAATATAAAAGATGAGGTTACACTGATTAAATAAATACCTTACATGTCATACTTTAAAATTATGCACACTCCTGGAATGGCGCCAAACGACTCCACAGGAGACGCTTTAAAAGCCTTTACAGGTTACAAGTTTAGAGTTACACAGGAGGAGTTACACAGGAGGTCTGGTGCTGGAATTACAATACCTGTCGCCGAGAATGTGTTTCCAGCACGACGGCATCGTGCTGATTCTCGCCGACATCTCGCACTCGCTGGAATAGAAAAAAGCACATTCCAGCGAGCGCATCATAGAAGCGACCGGGATCCGACTTGGATTCCCGCAGCATTTGGTATGAATCAGGAGGGGGAACTCCACGCCAAATTTTTAATAAAAAATCGGCATGGGTTCCCCCCATACCAGACCCTTAGGTCTGGTATGGATTGCAAGGAGACCCCCCCCTACGTTGAAAAAATGGCGTGGGGGTCCCCCCACAATCCATACCAGACCCGTATCTAAGCCCCCCGCAGACCCCGACAACCAACGGCCAGGGTTGTTGGGAAGAGGCCCTGTCCTTATCAACATGGGGACAGGGTACTTTGGGGTGGGGGGCCACAAGGCGACCCCCTGCCCCAGAGCACCCAACCCCCCCATGTTGAGGGCATGCAGCCTGGTACGGCTCAGGAAGGGGGGCGCTCGCTCGTCCCCACTCCTTTCCTGACCGGCCGGGCAGCGTGCTTGGATACGGGTCTGGTATGGATTGTGGGGTAACCCCCACACGTTTTTTTTGGCGTGGGGGGGTCCTCTTGCAATCCATACCAGACCTAAGGGCCTGGTATGCCCCTGGGGGGGAACCAATGCCGTTTTTTTATTTTATATTTGGCGTGGAGTTCCCCCTCATGATTCATACCAAACGCCGCGGGTAGAATTGGCGGGAATCCAAATCAGATCCCTGTCGCTTCTATGACGGCTTTTTCCCCATCCTCTTTATTGAGACATCTGTCTAATAGACCCCAGGTCTCTCCTCTGGGGAAACCGGACGTGACAAAATACTTGTTGCCTCTGGTTTCTACAGTAATACCATAGAAAGATTAGGGGAAGATCTGGTTCCCGGTCACATCTATGATAAGTCCTGGGCTGCCCGTTGGGACAGGAGAGTCTGGAGAGGCACTAGGACTGCTTTTGCAAAAAACAGAATCAGCTGCTAAAAGAAAAACTCAGATGATGCATGTAGCTGCAGGCATCATCCCAGTATTACCACTTAGACCTGGTGACGTACATTACCCAGACTTAAATGGCTTAAACCCCATCATTATGCCTCCCTGGACTCATTTGCAAGGACTGCCTACAGTGAAGAAAGAAGAATAAGAAGAGGACCCTGCGTGTCACATAACCGAAAAAGGCACATATATTATTTCTGCCTTGGAAGTGGTGGTAGGTAAGCTTTCTACCCAACCTGGCCATGTCCCAGGATTTTGCGGTGTCAGTAAAGACTCTTTGACCCCATACACACTATTAGATTTTCAGCAGATTTTTGCACTCAGATTTACCAAAACCATGTAGTGCAAGGCCTGATTGCATACAAATTGAAACTCTTAAGGTTTGACCTCATATTACCTGTATTTATTGGCGTATAACACTCACTTTTTTACCCTGAAATTAGAGGGTAAACTGTGGTCTGGGGAAAGTTTTTTCCCTGAAACGTCCCTCTTAAAGTTAGGGTGCGTGTTATACGCCGATAAATACGGTATATGTTTTTGGTAAATCTGAAGACAAAAATCTGCAGAAAATCTAATAGTGTGTATGGGATCTTAAAAGTGATTCAGATAGCAGAGGAATGAGAGAGCAGAAAGAAATCCATCTAGGTGTTTTGGATTGAGGCAAGCAAACATAATGTAATATAATATAATATAACAATATAATATAATACAATTTAATATAATATAATATGTATAATATATATACATATATATATATATATATATATATATATATAATATAACATAATGAGGGATATGCGTTCATAATTCTTAAAGGAGTTGTAAAGGAAAATAATTAATGTCTGCAAGGTAGACAGACAGAATAGTGTAATGATTCTGTTAAAAAATGAGTAAATACCTATTAAATTCCTTCATCTATATCACCTCCGGCATTCTAGTTTCTGTTCTCTTATTCACTTCCTGGTTTGCGGCGCTCGTTCATGTAAGAACTACATTTCCCAGTATGCATTGCGGCACGCCCAGTAATTCACACCTCCTTGAAGTCTCTAACACGTAGAGAGCATCCTGCCGCACAGATGTAGTTCCCAGGAGGGGGCGAGCACGTCACTGACCACCGCAGTAAAGCCTCCCTTCACGGTGGTGAGTAACAATCAGACAAGCAGGAAGTGAACAGAACAGAGAAGAAATGGAGCAACTTCTGAGCAAAAACGAACAATGAGGAAGTGAAAAGAGGAATGTCTGCAGGTAAAGGATGCTTATTATGAAAAAAAAAAAAAATTCCTTTACAACCCCTTTAAGCCCTAACATTAGAGTTAATCCTTTAAAAACCCAAATTTATAAAGGAATTATAAAAGAAAAGAAAAAGTACTTTGCTGAAAGTATTTGATCATTGACCTTTAGGCACCAAGACCACCCAGTCCCTACACCAATAACAAGCATCACCAGGTTTTGTTTGAGATTTCCCCCCACCCCAAATATTGTTACTGAAATATATATATTACTGTTATTTTTTTTATTCAGCTGGAAAGTTCTAAACAATTTTTAGGTTTTTATTGTTGTCTGCGTCACCACCAGAAAGATTCCATCTCCCTGTTTGTCCTACTGTCAAGGTGTTTAGGTACTCCATATTCCTTCCCTATCCAAAACTAATTTCACAGATCTCATATAAGTCACGAGCCCCAAAATATGCCCCTTGTTTTTTAATATACTCATGAATTTGTCATATCCAGGGCTTTTTTCTCAGACAATAGGTGCAGGAACTCCCCTTTTCTGAGTCACTTGTTTTTTTTCCGCCCCTACCCACCTCCAAGCAATGTCCCTTGGTTCCATCCCCTACCCATCTCCCAGTACTACCCCTTTTAGACAATTCAGAACCAAGTATCATTTTGTTGTGCTAAGTAATTAGTATGGAATTTGGTTTCCCCTTCAGCCAGCAACAATAGATCCAACTAACAATGTACCACCCACAACAAAATCCCCCCCCCCCCCAGCAATAATAGACTCCCAGCAGCATGAACAGATCTCTGCACAGCCAGCATTAATAGACTCTCTGGCAACCATCAAAAATAGACCCCTCCCCAACAGTAGATCTCCTTCAGCAACAATAGACCCCCCTGCAAAAATCGATCCCCTCTAGCTAGAATAGATCCACCAGCAGTGAGCATCAATACCCTGCAGCACACCCCAGCACCCCTTGACATTACATACAGTCAGTCCAGGAGGTGCCGGAAATACGTTCCCCCGCGTTCCCGCTGAAAAAAAGCCCTGGTCATATCTAATTAAGTTTTTTGTTTATATTGAAATGATTATACTATTATAAAAGCGACATATTTCTTAGGACATGTGTCAATGTATCTGTGATGTGTAATGATGTTGAGCCCTCGTTCACACTGAAGGCGGGTTTGAAAATCAATTGATCAATTAAATCAATTTCAAACCCGCATTTCAGTGCGAGTTTGGCAGCGATTTGAAAGACTGCGGGTTAATACAAAGATGTCTACTGAAATCGCCCCCGAAGTTGCCAAAAGTAGTGCAGGAACTACCATTGGAAATCGGTGCAGTGCCGCAAAGTCGGAATTGCACCGATTGGGACAGTGCCGAATCATGCCGATGTGAATAGGGGCTTAATGTCTAAAGTTTTAAGCTGGCCAATTGGCTCGAATTTAGGCTGATTCCAGCTTAATGTGATACTTCAATAAAATTTCCAAAAATGAGAAAGTAAACGGTTTTAATTAAACATGCAGACTGGTATGAATGATTCCTAAGAGTGGTTAAAGCAGTAAATAAGCATGTGTTTTTTTAGTAGCTTTAGTATTTTTAACATTGCTTTTTTTACTTAAAAAAAAAAAAACAACACACACAAAATACACACATGCACAGCCACAGCTCATGAACTATTTATGAATGAAAACCAGGACACAAATGCACGGTGACGTCTGGTAGAGATATGCAAATATGGTCTATGGTTTATCAGCACTACATTTTAGTTCAGGAAGCTTGGCCGCTGTCAATATGATTTATCAAGGTAAGATTTTCCCTCTACTCAATGAGTAAGAGCGTTTCTGAGAGAAAACCACTATACAATGAAACCACAGACTTACCAGAGATCAGTGGAAAGCCCATAGAGCTGGCTATATAATGCCAGGGTCCCAACCTGATGTACAACTCACAGCACCTACCTGCTGCAGAGACACTCACATAGAGGACAGAAAAGAACTATGGACAGCACAAGAGCCACCATGGTGAGGACTACTTTAATGTATATATTTCTTCTCTTTTTTTTATCTTGGTTAGGCATTGCTTTCATATCTTGCAAAATTAAGAGGCAGTCTGTTGTTTGGTATCTTTTTATCAACATTTTTGCTGTAATTCAGGGTAGCAAAATGATTGTACATATATGTTCGTGATATAGGTAGGATTATTGACTCCTGTCTAAATTGGCCCTAGTATGTGTGTATGCATGTGAGATAGAGACCTTAAATTGAAAGTGCAATTTTTCTATATAAATACTAATAATAAATTATAATACATTATGAAATATGAGTTCTTGATTTGACATTATGCTTAAACCATGAACATTTGAGAGCCAGCCTTTTGTGTAGTTTTTGAAGTTGTAATTCGGGGAACTGAAATGATAGGTTTTGCTAATTTTGTTCTTTTACATATCTTATTTTTGTTTCTGAAGCTTCTGAGGCTGCTGAAGTATGCATGCTGCCATGTGGGGACCTATACACACAGGGAATGTTATATCTTTGTTACCACTTGATTAAAATACCAGAGACAAAAAGTAACCCTTTAAAATGCATTTCCTTTCAACATGGGTACTTTAGATCAGCCATTCTCCCTCAGGGGGACCCTAGGGTTCCTCAAAAGTTTGCTAGAGATTCACTGAGCTGTGTCTGATTGTCTTCCATTTGATAGTCCCTGCATAGTCTCTGCATAGTTCTGGGTAAAATACCACTTGGCAAAGCCAGCAGCATGGCACCAATGATTTTTTTAGTTGTCTGTAAGGGGGGGCATACTAATCACCACTGGTCACCAGTCCCACTGACCCGCTATGAATTTGTTTTAACAGGGGTTCCCCGAGACCTGAAAATTATTCTTGTGGCATTGTTTATAAAGTTTGAATACTGATGATGATCCCCCGACCTTGTATTTTTTTGAAGGCCTTCTCTTTTGCTTTTATATGCATTTTTACATAGGATTTAAGCCATTAAAGACTTTTGTTTGCTCTTTTAAATTTATTACCCAATGGGATGCACTGGCTAATGCCCTTATTTAATATGCTCTTAAAGCAAACCCATCTCTCCTCATTGTTCTTTGTTTCTTTGATTTTATCCCAATTTATATCTTCTAGCAAGGTCCGTAGTTTAAGGAAGTTGGCTATTTTGAAATCCAGTGTCTTACAAATCTTGTTCTATAAAATAAGACTCTTGAAGGATGTTGGTATGCCCAAGTTGAATTTTTTTTTTGGCTTGCATATGGAATGATTTATACATTATGACTTAACCACTTCCCGCCCGGTCAATAGTCAATTGACGTCTGGGAAGTGGTTGTGAAATCCTGACTGGACGTCTATTGACGTCCTGCAGGATTACATGCCGGCGTGCGCCCGTGGGGGCGTGCAGCGCGGCGATCGGTGATGCGGGGTGTCAGTCTGACACCCTGCATCTCCGATCTTGGTAAAGAGCCTCCGGCGGAGGCTCTTTACCACGTGATCAGCCATGTCCAACCACGGCTGATCTCGATGTAAACAGGAAGAGCCGTTGATCGGCTCTTCCTCACTCGCGTTAGACAGACGCGAGTAGAGGAGAGCCGATCACGGGGGCTCTCCTGACAGGGGGGATTCGCGCTAATTGTCTATCAGCGCAGCCCCCCCCCGGATGCCAACACTGGACCACCAGGGAGTGCCCCCCGGTGCTCAATAGAGCAAAAAAAAAACTATAAATAAAAAAAATTAACACGATCAATGCCAATCAGTGCCCACAAATGGCCACTGACTGGCAACATGGGCACTGACTGAAATGATGCCCAGCAATGCCATCAGTGCCACCCCTCAGTGTCCATCAGTGCCACCCAGTGTCAATCAGTGCCACCTCTTAGTGCCCATCTATGCCCAGTGCCCACCTATCAGTGCCCATCTGTGCCACCCATAAGTACCCATCAGTGCCGCCTATGAGTGCCCATCAGTGCCGCCTATGAATGCCTATCAGTGCAGCATACCAGCGCCGCCTATCAGTGCCCATCAGTGCCGCCTATCGGTGCCCATCAGTGCCACCTCATCGGTGACCATCAGTGCCACCTCATCGGTGCCCATCAGTGCCGCCATATCAGTGCCCATAATTGAAGAAGAAAACTTACTTATTTACAAAAAAAATAACAGAAAAAAATAAAAACTTAATTTTTTTCAAAAATGTCGGTCTTTTTTTAGTTGTTGCGCAAAAAATAAAAATCGCAGAGGTGATCAAATACCACCAAAAGAAAGCTCTATTTTGTGGGAACAAAATGATAAAAAATTTCATTTGGGTACAGTGTAGCATGACCACGCAATTGTCATTCAAATTGCGACAGTGCTGAATTGGCTTGGGCAGGAAGGTGTGTAAGTACCTGGTATGGAAGTGGTTAAAGTAATATTCTTTTTTTTTTTTTTTTTGTACACTTTGGATGCTTTGGAAGAATTTTACAGGAGAAATTGCTGTTTAATTTCTGGGCATAGATTTTCAAACAGTTAATCAGTACATATCTTGTTTGATTTCTTAAGGTTAATAAGGCAGGGAAGGTATGTCAAAATGGAAATGCCTATACTTTACTTGTTTTCATTTAGGGAGCTGTACGAGCAAGGAATAGAGTTGTTGATTTACTAAAACTGGAGAGTGAAAAATCTGGTGAAGCTCTGCATAGAAACCAATCAGTTTCCATTTTTTTTTGTCAAAGCTTAATTGAAGAAGTTAGAAGTTGATTGGCTACCAATGCACAGCTGCACCATATTTTATACTCTCCGGTTTTAGTAAATCAATCCCACTGTGATTTTGAGACCATCCAACTATCAAATGTTGAAAGTCTACAATTTTAAAATGCTCTCTTGTGCAGCTTGGGTACTTTAATATTATGTACAGATTGTACAAGTTTTGCTTTAATTATTGCCTGTGAATGTATTTTCTGTTTCACTTTATACATATAAATACAAAAATTCAAAATAACACCTAATTAATATGTTTTGGTATTTTGGGTAAAATTGATTTTGAAGTAAAAACATTCTTATTAAAATTACTTATATTTACTTAAACATAATTTAAAATCAGTTGTCAATTTTTTTTTAACCGATGCAAAAGTTTTGAGTATAGCCTCATATAGAATAATGGGGGTTGGTAGTATATGGGCAGTTGCTAAAGCTGACTGTACACGTATACCCACCCCAAAGGGTTATAATGGACTATCTCGGTACTTATATACAACAACGTTTTGTTCAATATAAAAAGTTTAATACATAAAAAATAACAACATACAGAAATATAGAAAATTAACCACTGTTGAAGTGGGGTATAGACAGGTCTTTCCTCAACTAGTTTTATGGAATGGGACCGCTTCTTCAGGAGGTGTTCAGGAGGATAATACAGTAAACATACATGGTAGATACAATATGATACAATCAGTGTAGACATAGCAATACAACCAATAATATAATACATATAATACAATGTATTATATTATTGGTTTTATTGCTATGTCTACACTGATTGTATCATATTTACCATGTATGTTTACTGTATTATCTGTTTCATAGACCACTCCCCCTGAAGAAGTGGTCACATTACGCAAAACTAGTTGAGGAAAGACCTGTTTATACCCCACTTCAAAAGTGGCTGATTTTATTGAATATTTTTGTATATTTCTGTATGTTGTTATTTTTTATGTATTAAACTTTTTATATTGAACAAAACGTTGTTGTATATCAGTACCGAGATAGTCCAATATTATCCTTTGGGGTGGGTATACGTGTACGGTCAACCTCAGCAACTGCCCCTATACTCCCAACACTCCTTTGTTTCCCTTTTTTTTTTTTTTTACTGATAATGGAAATTTGACCTAGATTATCCCAGTAGTAGTGCTTTAAAATATATATCATTAACTGGTCTTCTTTTTATTCCCCAGATCCAACTCACTGTACTGATTTTGCTTTTGGGGGACTCTCTGTTGGTCCCTATCGTGGCTTTGGATCTCCATCACCTGAAAAAAGGAGGATGTCCACCAGTTACAAAGTTCCCTTCATCAGTGAAAGTTAATCTGAACATTATTGGACAGGATGCTCCCACCATTAGTGGTGATGTGAGGAAACGTTCCATCTCTCCATGGGAGTACAGGTAACCTTTCTTTTCTGTCATAATTGCCAGGATCTTAGCTGCTTTAAAGGGAAAATCCCTTCACTACTTGAACCCACAGACAGATTTAATACAAAAATTGTCAGAAATTTGCAACTAGCAATTTGCCATGGGTTACAACGTTTGTCATGTGTTAACCTCCCTGGCGGTATGATTCTGTCTGAAAAAACATGCTGAAAGCGGTACAATTATTTGCAAGGAAATATGGTGTTTTATATTGTAGGTCTGTGATTTTTAGGAATAACTCACTTAAATCTGACCAAACAAGAATCTAATAGGCATCCCGGGTATGACATTTTTTTAAAAACAACATTTTAAATTATAATATAATAAATAATTATAAATAATTATAGCAAGTAATAATATAATTAAAATAAAAATTATTCAATAATGTAATCAAATCAAAATCACTGAAATTTTTTCAGTTGCAGAATTGTTGCTGTCATTATTTTATTTTTTTTATGACGAATTTCCCCGCAAATCGCTATCGCACAATTCTGCAAGTGATTATAATTTATTATCGCTGTTTTCTAGCTGATCTAAAACCATTTTTGACATAAAAAGACACTTTTGGTTGCTATGGACAATCTACAGTTTGCAGGGAGAAAGAAAGTTTTTTATTATATAAAATGACATGTAGGGCACTGGGCAGACCACTAGGGACAAGGGGGGAGTGTTTTTTTTACATACAGTACTGTAATCTATAAGATTACAGTATACTGTATGTATAGTGTTTGTTTACTTTTTTGAATTTGGCGCCGATCTCCGCTCCCGTGCGTCGTAACGTCGCAGGGAACGGAGATCGGCGGCACAGGAGGACGCTGTGTGAATCGAGCGAGGTCCCGCTCGCTCACACAGCGTTGTGACATCGCTGGATCCAGGAGAAGGTAAGCCAGCGCACGCTGCAGGCTCTGCATGTCTACCCCGAGCGTGACTCGGGGATACCGATCGCAGCAAGAAAAACCCACCCCGAGTCACGCTCGGGGATACCGCCAGGGAGGTTAATTGCTGTTTACAACTCTGATGAGAATATTTAGCTTAATTTGTTGCCTTAGTGAGGCACACAAAGTAAGGAAACATCACCTCTTGCTCTCTTGCAGGGCAAGAGGTGAGGGTAATCTTCCTTTCAGTGCACTTGTCCTGGTAAAAACAATTGAGGGTTTTCCCTCAATGTGTGTCATCACTAGGGCAAGAAGCTTGGGAACAAACCCCAAAAAATTTCAAGTATGTTTATGTTCACCATATATGACAGCTCACACTTTGCACATTAAAGGGGTTGTAAAGGATTTTTTTTTCCCTAAATAGCTTCCTTTACCTTAGTGCAGTCCTCCTTCACCTACCTCATCCTTCAATTTTGCTTTTAAATGTCCTTATTTCTTCTGAGAAATGCTCACTTCCTGTTCTTCTGTCTGTAACTCACCACCGTAATGCAAGGCTTTTTCCCTGGTGTGGAGAAAGCCTCTTGAGGGGGAGGGGTCGATCAGGCAAGTCAGGACACTCTCTACTTTGCAGATAGAGAAAGGAGCTGTGTGTTAGTGGGCGTCCTGACACTCCTGCTTGCCCCCTCCCCCCTCAAGAGGCTTTCTCCACACCAGGAAGAAACCCTTGCATTATGGTGGTGAGTTACAGACAGAAGAACAGGAAGTGAGGATTTCTCAGAAGAAATAAGGACATTTAAAAGCAAAATTGAAGGATGAGGTAAGTGAAGGAGGCCTGCACTAAGGTAAAGGAAACTATTTAGGGAAAAAAAATTCCTTTACAACCCCTTTAAATATCTCATGGGGAAAACTTTTACAATTGTTGATTTTGAAAATAGTTATAGATTGTTATTAAAGTGACTCTGTCATTAAAAAAAATGGTGAAAAGTGCAGAACGTTAGAGGTGTTTTTGCATACATGAAGCAGCTTTTATTGTCCTCCTCTGCCCAAATGCAAGGCCCTCTTGAATGAGTAAATCCTTAACACTTATTGGTAGTTTCAGAGCTTGCCTGCTCTCTCCTGAACTCCACAATTTCCTATTGGTCAATGACTAGGATGGGCTGCCTCACTGGCGAATAGGAAAATGTGGTAGGTGGTAGGGATGTAAAAGCTACATTACTATCAGGAATGCCGAACCAGAATGGCCATCTCACAGTGTATCATGGTGACCATTGCACCAGGATGGAATGAGGGATACTTTTACATGTGTTACAGTTATCATTAGGACAGGAGGTAAGGGAAATTATTTTAATGGCGGCATCTGTTTTGGTGAAGAGTATCAAAGATGCAACATTCCTTCACTTTGAGGAGATTTTTTTTCCCTGGCAGAGTTCCAAAGTTCTTCCTGACAGCGGACCAGAAATCTTAAACTTGTAGAAGTTCTCCTTAAATGGAAATTGGATAGAGTAGAGAGGGGCTAATATACATGCCAGGTTAGTGTGTCATTGGAGAGATTTACATTAATTTCCTGTAGACACAACAGGAAATGAAAAGAAATTTCTCCAAAGTGAAGGAAACCTTTTCTTCTATTAGTTGTAACCCAAACAAGTATCTCCATTCCTCTACTCCTGTTCTAGTGACAACTTTTTTTCACGTTTAGTCCTGGTGGCAGTGGTTATAAGGACAAATAGAGAGGATGAATTCTCTTAACAGGGACACAGGTTATAATCCCTGATCACTCCATTCAAAACAAAAAGTTTTGGCTTCAGAAACACTTTATAACACGTCAGGCAATTTTTTTGATTATTAAACTGAGACCCCAAGCATTGTGAAAAATATAAAAAAGCAGCTTAGGCTGCAATACTCACCCATAATCTGGAGTAGACCCCTGATGAATTTATATTTCTACTGTATGTAAAAAATACACACCCCCTTTGTCCCTAGTGGTCTGCCCAGTGTCCTACATGCACTTTTATATAATAAAAACTGTTCTTTCTGCCTGGAAACTGGAGATTGTCTATAGCAACCAAAAAGTGTCCCTTTATGTCAAAAGTGGTTTTAGACCAGCAAAAAAACAGCGATAATAAATTAGAATCACTTGCAGAATTGAGCGATAGTGATTTGTGGGGAAAAAGTAATCATTTTTATTATTATTATTATTATATTATTTGTTATAATTATTTATACTTATTTCTTGTATTATAATTTATGATTTTGTGTTTCAAATTTTATTATACCCGGGATGTCTACTAGACTCTTGTTTGGACAGATTTAAGTGAGTTATTTCTAAGAATTACAGGCCTACAATATAAAATGCCAAATTTCCATGCAAAATAATGGTACCGCGTTCAGCACCTAAAATCTGAATTAATAATACCGCCAGGGAGGTTAAGACAATATATTTTATATGTTTTTAGCTCAGTTGCAGAGTAATGACACCAATTAAAATTCGCTGTCTCATTTTGCTTGTTGCCTGAGGTCACTCAATAATAACTTATAATGTTGTTTCTTTTACGCAGCGATGATGTAAACAACAACCGATTCCCCTCTACAATTGCTGAGGCCAAGTGTCTCCATACCGGATGTTTGAATGAAGAGGGTAATGTGGACATCAACCTGAACTCAGTCCCCATCAGACAAGAGATTCTGGTCCTCCACCGAGAGATGAAAGGCTGTGTCACCACCTTTAAGCTGGAAAAGAAGATGGTCACTGTTGGCTGCACCTGTGTCCGACCCATGGTCCAAGAGCAATAACACAGAACGAGAGTGATGTTACTGGACTCTGTTGGGGTGCCAACCGTAAATAGTTCTCTGAAGTAGGAGGGTGAGGGTAGACAGTTGCTGTACTGGGTTCTTTTAGCAAAGGTTTTGGTATGTTTTAGAGTCTTCCTAAAGGCCTACTCGGCTTCTGTATGCCTTCACACCATTTTTTATGTGAAAAGAATTTCTACTTCCTGATTTTTCTGATTATGATAAGCATTTTTTTTGTGTAGAGAAAACAGTTTAGGTTGTTAGACAGTTTGATGTGACAGGCTAAATTGTCACCCTAATGGCGCGTACACACGATCGGCTTGTCTGATGAAAACGGTCTGATGGACCATTTTCATCAGACCAAACCGATCGTGTGTGGGCCCCATCGGTTATTTATCCATCTGTTTAGAATCAAAAAAAAAAAATGGAACTTGCTTTAAAATTATCTGATGAATAACTAACCGATAGATAAAAACCGATCGTCTGTAGGCACGTCCATCGGTTAAAAATCCATGCATGTTTAGAATCAAGTTGACGCATGCTTGGAAGCATTGAACTTCATTTTTTTCAGCATGTCGTTCTGACACGATCGTTTTTTTTAACCGATGGTGTGTAGGCACGACTGACCATCAGTCAGCTTCATCGGATAACTGATGGAAAAATCCATCAGACCGTTTTCATCGGATTGACCGATCGTACAGGGCATAAGACATTGCTAGAGGTAACACTGATGTTTCCAAAACCTAAGCACTCTACTGTTGACAGGGTAACATTGTAGTATGTATGGCTTATCATAATCAGTACAGGAGATCATTCACCTTTTTAAAATAGACCAAACCATCAAAACCAAATTAAAAATCTTTATTAAAAAAGGTCAGTGCCAACCTCCCAAAACCACTTTCTTTTCGACATATAATTTATTACACATTTACAAGTTCAATTTGCAGAGATCCTGTCACTCTGCAATATTGCTGGCTTCTCCTTTATTCCAGAGAATGTTGCCAATTGTGATGTGACTTGTTTCTAAAGTAATGAATATCAGGTAAGCTGACAAAATGGCCACCAGTGACAGGGTCTTGGGCTTGAATTATTTATCTGTAGTATGGATTTATTTACCATGCATAATAAGAATCAATAGCACTTTTAAAGTGTGGTTATTTGAGTAGCAATGTATGTTGCAAATCCTAGCATATCTTTATTATTTAATGTATTTATATATTTTATATATTTATATTGCTGTGAAATGTCTATACTTTTTATATTTATGATTATACAAAACATAAAACATGTGGAAAAACATTAAATGTGGTTAAGATGTTTGGATAAACAATATCATCACCATTTTTGTATTGCACTTCATTAGGAGAATTTAAAGTGGTACATGGGCAGAATATTACATTTTTTTCAGAATTGGAAAATAGAGAGAACCTCTGGTAATTTTTTTTATTGCTGTCCTCATTAGGAATATTTCTTCTTAATTCCTGTCCCACAGATGAAACAGAAAGCGATAGAAAATTTCCCAAAGGGGGGGTCCCATCTTAGACAGTTGCCATCAGAACAGATGCCCCCTGTGGAATAAATACCCTTACCTCTTGTTCTATGTCAACTAGAAAATGTTGGATTTCCCATCACTTCCTAATCTTACAACAACTGTCACCTAAAACTTCCCAAATAGGCATACAGCCATTTGTATCTGGTAGTTCTGAATCTTCCCCACTCTTCCTAAAACTTATAACTCCAAAATAAACCATGAGAGAATTATATAACAACAGGGTTCAGAAGGGTCTGAAGAGGAAGAGTCATACCAATGGAAAATACCCAGGAGGCAAAAGAGTCGTGGGAACTCACATGCTTGCCTACAATATAATGGTCAGAGGATTTTCTCCATTAAAATAGCCCAACTCTTGGCAATTTTTTTTTATTATAAATCTTTTAATTGCATTTTCTTTCATAAACAAACAAAACAAAACACAACAAAACATCATACACATTGAACCTAAAATATAATAATACAGTTTCAAAATCCGATATAGCAATTATTGATCCAAAGGGGGGGGGGGGTAAAATAAACATTAATTCCCTCTACCCCCAGTGACCCCAAACATTTCTTATATGGGAACGCCCATATTATGAATAGTGGACAATTAATTTTTTAAATGGTTCTCCAGCCATCATAAATATACATAACAACAGAAATGCACACCTTCCCTCTAGCACTGTCTTCCAGGCTAAATGATGTTCAAAAACCTGGGAAACTAAGGACACAAGTGAGTGTAGTCCAAATAGGAAAACAAAAAAAAACTTAAAAGAATGGGGGGCAAAAGACAAGCAAACAATCTTCCACATCAGGTGATCTATACGTTTTTAAAGAATCCTTCAAGACTTCTGAAACAACTACTCCACCAAAGGTAGCAATGATGCCAAACTGTAAGAAAAAAATAAAAGCACTTCCAAGAGTATCTTCTAAATTTCAATAAATGAAGGGAAAAGAAAAACCAGTGGGGATTTTGGAAGATGCATTTAGAAGCGACTTTGTTCTTTTTGCCCAAGTGAGTGCAGGGTGTTATGATACATTCTCCCTGAGGGGGCATCATAACGGAACCCGGCACTCACAGTAGAGCAGTCTTTTTCAACCTTTTAAACACAGAGGAACCCTTATACTAACTTTTCCAATCTCAGGGAACCCCCTGCTAGAAATGACTATACTGTATATACAACTCATGATACATTAGTGTGATGGTCAGTGGATAGAATGCTCCTTACACTTGTGGTCATTGGGAAGAATTACTACCTTGCAGATAGATAGCTAAAAGGATCAATAGTATCAGTAGGAACTTATCTGAAAGGCAGACATTTTTCATTGCTCGAGGAACCCTGGCAACCTGTTGAGGAACCTTAGTGTTCCATGGAACTCTGGTTGAGAAACCCTGATGTAGAGAGTGGAGTTGACACCATCATGTTAATGATGCTCTCTACATCAGTGTTTCTCAACCTCTTTTCAATCAGTTCATCCTTTAAAATTATGCACAATCTTGAGGCACCCTATTCTAAAACGTTAAAAATTAAACAAACTCTTTTACATAACAGACCAGCATCCCTACACATTCAAAAAACACAAATCTATTGTGCTAGGTTTAGTATAATAAACCTACATACAGCAGCTAGCACAGTATCGTTGGAGACAATAAACAGTAATATGTGGTAATGGTGCAGCGCTGAATTAAATAGTGGTGTTCTATGCTATGCAACAATAGTGCATGCAAACTGTCACCAACACCCGATCACACTGACTCTTACCCTCAGGAAGAAATATGTAGGCAATAAGTATCATCCGATGGCAAACTCAGCAATTCTACATTCTAAGGATATTACCTCCACCAGAGGAAGATTTCACTAGCACCGATCAGCAGATAATGGATGCCAATTTAGGTGTATATTTCACCAGCAATCCACACGAATGTCAAATGATGCTTCCAAAATTAACAAAAATAAGCACTCCTCATTGCACAGACATTCCAGTTAAAGGTTTATTGTAAAAAAAGGAACATAACTCACATTCTCATAGTAAGATAATCGCATATAGAAACGACCAGCTTTTCCAACCAACAAGATTGCTGCTGCATCCCAGCATGTGATCATGTCACACGTTGCAGCTCCTCCCTACACGTTTCATCACAAGATGACGTCGTCAGGGGCTTTGTTGAGTGGACGTTACGGCTATTTATATAAGGGACAGCTTATGCATAAATAACAGATAATAGCTGTGTTCCAGATCACCGGAAATACAACCAAAGGCCATTCACAATAAAGGAATGCACTTAGAGTAAAATCATTAATAAAAATTATAATATATCCAGCTCTGAAAGATATCACCCCTAATAAGGAAGTGAATCGCAATCATTCAAAGTTATAACAGGCACTTATTAACTATAGACAACTTAGGTCCATTGAATATACCGGTGAACATCGCCATCTGGTGGCTACTAAGTACATTACAATGATAAAACACACCTTAAAATGTACATCTGAAAATTCAAATACACTCTGATTAACATCATATTACAAACAAAAAAAATCATTATCAATATAACAAATATCAAGCAAGTGGCAACATCTATAATTAACCATTATTAATAAAATTATTAATATCCCATTTGATATTCATACCGAATGGGGTATAGGTTTTAGCTTGATATATCCACCTTGTTTCTAACCTAGAAACCTCTCTAACTACATTGCTACCCCTCCAATGACTAGTAAACCTATATATTCCTAAAAAGATGGTACCATCAGGATTACGATTATGTTTTTACAATGGAAATAGACCTTTGCAAAATGGTACTTTCTCTTCTCCCTCATTTTCTGTCCTCATGCAGCTAACATGAAGCCATTGCTGACAGAGATGATCAGGGAAGGGGTAAACAAGAATTCTGTGCAGGCACCCGATGCGCACCTTTTTTACCAATTACATTATTTGTTGGTAAGATGCTGACAGCCAGCCCTCACAGTGCCCAAAATAGTAATACTTCATGATAAAAACCTGTGGCTCTGTGAAGCAAAAACCAGCAGGCTTGATCTATTCTGTGCCTTGTTTAGATATTCTGGGCAATTTGGAGCAATTTTCAGGCATTTTTCCCAGCACTCCTGATGAACCAAAATGGCACTCCAGGGGGTCATGGCATCCCAGTTGAAAAAGACTGCTCTACATCTTTGAAAACCACCTACTGTCAGAGAAGATCCAAACAGTGTCTTGTGATCAACTTTAAGACATCGGGAAAAGATAAATATAAATTAATAAATGTACTCACAACAATATTTGTCACCCAAAGCTAGTGCTGTCTCTGTCTATGGGCATTCGCCTATAGATGCAACAGTTTTCTTTCATTTAAATTACAAATACTGTTATGAGTACACTGTTATATTTAATTGTAGCCATATCACTGGCAGCATGTTACATCCACTGGCTGTTGTTTTAACATGTAAATGACATTTTCTGTACATCCTCTTCAGCTGCACCCCTTGAACCTCCGAAGAAGCTCAATTTGCGAAACGTGTTTGAATACTACGCCTTCCTTATACTTTGTCTTCATTTATGTGTTATTGGTTAAACATACTTTATATACTGATATATATGTATAGAATAGCGCGACTGTATATTTGTTACTGGTTAATCCAGTATGTTTTTACCTTTTAGGGTTACTTATCCGCTTTTTAACAATATGTTTTTGGAATAAAAGTTATGATTTTATATATGTTTGTAATGTGTATTTTTCCTGAGGGCATCTATATTAGCACCTAAAAAGTCCCACTACTCATTTATTTTTGTTTTTTATATATTATATTTGGGATGTGGTGCTGAGTAGGGATGAGCCGAACACCCCCCTGTTCGGTTCGCACCAGAACCTGCGAACACACCAAACGTTCGTGTGAACTTTAGAACCCCGTTAAAGTCTATGAGACTCGAACGTTTGAAATCTAAAGTGCTAATTTTAAAGGCTAATATCCAAGTTATTGTCCTAAAAAGTGTTTGGGGACCTGTGTCCTGCCCCAGGGGACATGTATCAATGCAAAAAAAGTTTTAAAAACTACAGTTTTTTCGGGAGCAGTGAATTTAATAATACTTAAAGTGAAACAATAAAAGTGAAATATTACTTTAAATTTCGTACCTAGGGGGGTTGTAAAGTAAGCCTGTGAAATAGCGCATGTTTCCCATACTTAGAACTGTCTCTGCACAAAGTGTAATTTCTGAAGGAAAAAAAGTCATTTAAAACTGACTCGCGGCTATAATGAATTGCTCCCGGCAATTCAGAGTGAATTCATTCATAAAAAAATAAAAAAAGCGTGGGGTCCCCCCAAATTCAATTACCAGGCCCTTCAGGTCTGGTATGGATATTAAGGGGAACTCTACCCGAAATTTAAAAAAAAATGGCATGGAGTTCCCCAAAAATCCACACCAGACCCCTTATCCGAGCACGTAACCTGGCCGGCCGCAGAAAAGAGGGGGGGGATGAGAGAGCGCCCCCCCTCCTGAACCATACCAGGCCACATGCCCTCAACATGGGGAGGATGTCCCCATGTTGATGGGGACAAGGGCCTCATCCCCACAACCCTTGCCCGGTGGTTGTGGGGGTCTGCGGGCGGGGGGCTTATCAGAATCTGGAAGCCCCCTTCAACAAAGGGGACCCCCAGATCCTCCCCCCCCTATGTGAATTGGTAATGGGGTACATTGTACCCCTACCATTTCACAAAGGAAGTGTAAATAGTTGTAAAAAAACACACACACACCGTGGAAAAAAGTCCTTTATTTAAAAAATAAATAAATAAATCCAGCAGTGGTAATCCACTCTCTGTCCCGGCTCCCCGCTCCAACGTTGTCGTATCCAGCGACGGGTGATCTCCTCTCCAGTCCAGCGATGAGAAGATCATCCAGGATCCAGAGCGCAGCATCACCGGGCGCCTGTCTCCACAAGAGACAGCCCGGCGAATGATGCTGCTGGAGCTAGTGACATTTCTTATATAGGTGAGGCGGGGCCACCTGTCACGCGACCTCGCCCCCTATGACGCAAGGGGGAAGTCTGGGCTTCCCCAGTGATGTAGAAGAGGGTGCGTCAGAGTGGGACGGGGTCACGTGACGGGTGGCCCCGCCTCACCTATATAATAAATGTCATTAGCTCCAGCAGCGTAATTCACCGGGCTGTCTCCGGTGCGATGCTGCGCTCTGGATCCCAGACGATCCTCTCATCGCTAGACCGGAGAGGAGATCACCCGTCACTGGATACCGGCAACATTGGAGTGGGGAGCCGGGACCGAGAGTGGATTACCACCGCTGGATTTTTTTATTTTTTAATAAAGGACCTTTTTCCACGGTGTGTGTGTGTTTTTTTTACAACTATTTACACTTCCTTCGTGAAATGGTAGGGGTACAATGTACCCCATTACCAATTCACATAGGGGGCAGGCCAGGATCTGGGGGTCCCCTTTGTTAAAGGGGTCTTCCAGATTCTGATAAGCCCCCCGCCCGCAGACCCCCACAACCACCGGGCAAGGGTTGTGGGGATGAGGCCCTTGTATGAGTTGGAAATAACCTGGTTTAAAGCAATGATCCCAAGACTGATGGACCACATCAAGCAAAGGCTCAGAACCAGTAAGCTACATTTGCTTACAGTGTATGTCTAGTTCTTACACTGGAAAAATCTCTTTCCTGACACAGAGAAACTATAATTTTTTATTGCAGCATACCAGAATAAAAAGTAGACATCAAATCTGATGTGTTTCAACCACTCCTGGCCATGGACATAGTAAGATAACTGTGTACCAAATGACAGACACCTTGGTTCTTCCCTTATTACAGTCTCTATTCTGTCTCCATAGCATTGTTATACAATGTCATTATTAATTCACTTTTCATCCTCTTCCCTTTCCCAAGACATCTAAACCCATTATTTTCCAAATGCTCTTCATCTAATCCTCCCCATGTTGAGGGCATGTGGCCTGGTACGGTTCAGGAGGGGGGGGGGCGCTCTCTCTTCCCCCCTATTTTCTGCGGCCGGCTAGGTTGCGTGCTCGGATAAGGGGTCTGGTGTGGATTTTTGGGAAAATTCCACGCCATTTTTTTTTTTAATTTGGGGTGGAATTCCCCTTAATATCCATACCAGACCTGAAGGGCCTGGAAATTGAATTTGGGTGGACCCCACGATTTTTATGAATGAATTCTCTCTGAATTGCCGGGAGCCGACAATTCATTATAGCCGCGAGTCATTTTTAAATGACTTTTTTTCCTTCAGAAATGACACTTTGTGCAGAGACAGTTCTAAGTACGGTAAACATGCGCTATTTCACATACTTACTTTACACCCCCCCCCCGGTACAAAATTTAAAGGAATATTTCACTTTTATTGTTTCACTTTAAGTATTATTAAATTCACTGCTCCCGAAAAGTTTTTAAAACTTATTTTTGCATTTATACATATCCCCTGGTGCAGGACCCAGGTCCCCAAATACTTTTTAGGACAATAACTTGCATATTAGCTTTTAAAATTAGCACTTTAGATTTCTCCCATAGACTTTAACAGGGTCTTTTTAAATTTGCCGCGAACACCCCAAATTGTTCGTTGTTCGCCGAACAGGCAATGTTCGAGTCGAACAAGAGTTCGACTCGAACTTGAACCTCATCCCTAGTGCTGAGGTCATCAATTAGACAAAAGGTCATCACTAAAAATGTATGCAATAAGTGTCTTTACTGTAAAATGGTGGTACAAGATGGGCAATCTTATCTTTCTTGTGAAAACTACTGACATGTTTACTATCCATTTAAAGGAGGTGACAAAGGCAGACATGTTTAAAGTTCATAGTAGATAGAAGATGGTCAGCAATAAAAATTTCAAATAGAAAAATTTACTTAAAGTGGAGTTTCCATCCCAAAATTTGTTTTTCATTATTGTGCTCATTAGACCTAAAAAAGTAAAAAAAAAAAGCATCTGGAAATGCCTGTTGCTATGCGGTCCCACGAAATCTGCCTTTGAAATCACCTAGGATTCTGACATCATCTCCCTCTAATACTCCTGGGAATTGTGTGTCATCATTTCCCAGGATGCAGTGCGCTGTCCAATTATCACTCCCCATCCAAGACTTCCAGGAAGTAAGGGCCAGATTCACATACAAATACGTTATGCTGCGGCGGCGTAACGTATCCCATTTACGTTACACCGCCGCAAGTTTACAGTGTAAGTGCCTGATTCACAAAGCACTTACCTGTAAACTTGCGGCGGCGTAGCGTAAATCCGCTTGGCGCAAGCCCGCCTAATTCAAATGGGGTGGGCACCATTTAAATTAGGCGCGTTCCCGCGCCGAACGTACTGCGCATGCTCCGTCCGTAAAATTACCCGACGTGCATTGCGCTGAATGACGTCGCAAGGACATCATTGGTTTCGACGTTAACGTAAATGGCGTCCAGCACCATTCACGGACGACTTACGCAAACAACGTGAAATTTTAAATTTCAATGCGGGAACGACGGCCATACTTAACATTGGTTACACCACCTAGAGGGCATGCTTAGTTTTACGCGACGCACCTCTACGGAAACGACATAAACTTAGATCGACGGGCAAAGCGGACGTTCGTGAATCGGCGTAACTAGTCATTTGCATATTCTACGCCGACCGCAATGGAATCGCCACCTAGCGGCCGGCCTAGAATTGCAGCCTAAGATCCGACGGTGTAACGGTCTATGAATCAGGCGCATAGATACGACAATCGTATCTCAGAGATACAACGGCGTATCAGGAGATACGCCGTCGTATCTCTTTTGTGAATCTGGCCCTAAGTGCTTGTAGGCTTCACAATGCCCACAAGCAAAATGACAACGGTGGAGACATAGTTTTATAAACTATCTTTTTTGAATATCTATGCGGATCGGCGGCGGATTGTAAAATAGTAAGTGACCGGATTTATATTATAAAAACACAGAATGAAAGGACATACATTTAAAAAATGCTAATTGTGGTTGGAACTCCGCTTTAAGATCCATATAAGTTACTGTAGATAAAAATCCAGTCATATTGCAGAGACATTTAGGTCCGTTTATTAGGGTGACAAGCACAGTCAAGATGCCCAGTGTGGAAAACTAATTTACACTATATTACCAAATTTATTGGGATGCCTGCCTTCGCACATGAACTTTAACCTCCCTGGCGGTATGATTATGTCTGGAATTTTGTACCAAAAGCGGTACAATTATTTTGCATGGAAATTTGGCATTTTATACTGTAGGCCTGCAATTCTTAGGAATAACTCACTTAAATCTGTCCAAACAAGAGTCTAGAAGACATCTCGAGTATGATAAAGTTTCAAACACAAAATCATAAATTATAATATAATAAATAACTATAAATAATTATAACAAATAATAATGTAATTATAATAAAAAATATTCAATAATGTAATCAAATCAATAACACTGAAATTTGCTCAGTTGCAGAATTGTCGCTGTCATTACTTTTATTTTTTTATGACGAATTTCCCCACAAATCGCTATCGCTCAATTCTACAAGTGATTATAATTTATTATCGCTGTTTTCTAGCTGCTCTAAAATCACTTTTGACATAAAGGGACACTTTTGGTTGCTATGGACAATCTACAGTTTGCAGGCAGAAAGAGCAGTTTTTATTTTATAAAAGTACATGCAGAACACTGGGCAGACCACTAGGGACAAAGGGGGTGTATATTTTTTACATACAGTACTGTAATCTGTAAGATTACAGTATACTGTATGTAATGTGTTTATTTACTTTTTTGAATTTGGCGTCGTTCTTCGCCCCCGTGCGTCGTAACGTCGCAGGGAACAGAGATCGGCGGCACACAGGCACTGTGTGAATCGAGCGAGGATGCCGCTCGCTCACACAGCGGGGATGCATCGCAGGATCCAGGGACAAGGTAAGTAACTTGTGCCTGTGGATGCTGCGAGGCGGCCCCGAGTCTGGCTCGGGGATACCGCTTTTGGTATTGAAATCTTACCCCGAGCCAGACTCTGGAATACCGCCAAGGGGGTTAATGGCATCCCAGGCTTAGTCTGTAGGGTTCAATATTGAGTTGGCTCACCCTTTGCAGCTATAACAGCTTCAACTCTTTCTGGAAGGCTGTCCACAAGGTTTAGGAGTGTGTCTATGGGAATGTTTCACAATTTTTTCAGAAGCACATTTGTGAAGTCAGGCACTGATGTTGACAAGAAAGCCTGGCTCGCAAGTCTTCGCTCAAATTCATCCCAAAGGTGTTCTACCGGGAATACCGCCAAGGGGGTTAATGGCATACCAGTCTTAGTCTGTAGGGTTAAATATTGAGTTGGCCCACCCTTTGCAGCTATAACAGCTTCAACTCTTCTGGGAAGGCTGTCCACAAGGTTTAGGAGTGTGTCTATGGGAATGTTTCACCATTTTTTCAGAAGTACATTTGTGAAGTCAGGCACTGATGTGGACAAGAAAGCCTGGCTCGCAAGTCTTCGCTCAAATTCATCCCAAAGGTGTTCTACCTGGTTAAGGTCAGGACTCGGCACAGACCAGTCAAGTTCCTCCACCCCAAACTCGGTCATCCATGTCTTTATGGACCTTGCTTTGGGCACTGGTGCGCAGTCATGTTTGAACTGGAAGGGGCCATCCCAAAACTGAAAATGAAAATGTCCAAAATGTCTTGGTATGCTGATGCCTTAAGAGTTCCCTTCACTGGAACTAAGAGGCCAAGTCCAACCCCTGCAAAACAACCCCACACCAAAATCCCCCCTCCACCAAAGGATTTGGACCACAAAGCAAGGTCCATAAAGACACGGATGAGTGGGTTTGGGGTTTCAAAATGTAATGTTAAAAGCAAACTAAATTCTGAAGCTCTTTCAAGGGACATTCGTGAAGTAATTGAATTTCCTTAGAACTTTCATATGAATGTTCGTATGAACCGTACAAACCTTTATTTGAAATCTAGCAGTGTATGGCCAGCTTTGCTGGAAAAAATACAAAGGCATGTGAAATAAAAAAGAACAAATATATTACATTCTCTAATTTCAAGTTTTCTCTAACCAGGGCTGGTAAAAGGTGTAGTGTTTGGGCACGTTCACACTGTGACCTTATTCCCTGCTGCATTGTCATACACTAAAAGCACCTTGAGTGGTTAGACAGCTGTATGCAAATGTGCAGGTTCTGGCAAAGGCAGGAAACACATATCTCCTATATGGTTATTTACTGTATATATACTGCTCAAGTTTCTACTGAAATATCTAGTCAATGTAAAACCACAGGTGACCACAGTCTCCTTAGTGGAAATCCCGGTACAATTCAGGGCTCTTATATACAGTCAACATTTAATGTCACAGTACACATCTGTTCCGTTCATGCAGAGGGGAAGTTGGGCACCCAGTAATGGAAATCATGAGAGGCACCTACCTGGTGAGTGTTAACCAAAGATCGACCTACTTGTCATAGCATGACGAGCCAAATACTGTAGGGGTCTACGACATGAGTTAGGGCTAGGAGACATCTCTGAAATGTCATCTGGCTACTGCTGTTTATTAACTTAACCTGCTTAAATTATATCTGTCCTGAGACAGACTCACTGTCATTGATGCTTGCCTATTAAAATGTTAGTTGCCTAGCTTTTAAGCTGAAACATGGGTTTAACACTTGTCGAGTTACTGACCTTGAACAGTAACGAATAGGGTTGCCCCGATACCACTTTTTTGAGACCGATTACAAGTACTGATACTTTTTTTTTTTTTACAGTGATTTTTTTTTTATAGGGGGGGGGTGGATTGTCAGTGTGTTTTTTTTTTTTATTATTATTATTTACATTTTATTTTTATTTATTTTTAAAAAATATATATTGATTGCAATTTTTTTTTTTTTTAATCAGCCCTGTTGGGGGTCTTTGGAGAGATATCAGGTGTCTTAACAGACCTCTGACATCTCCCCTTTAAGACAGAGAAAGGGACTAAGGACACAGATTCCCCAGTCCCTTTCTCTGCAGCCTCAGCTGAAGCTCCTCTCCATTCATAAACTGAAGCATCGCAAACACAGGTTACGATGCTCAGTTATATGAATGGACAGAGTCAGTGATCACTGACTCTGTTCATTCTGAAAAGGTAGGAGCCGGGTTTAGCGGCTCCTACCTCCGCTCTCTATCCTGACAAATTGAGGCGAAAGAGAGCACAGCACGGAACATGGGGGAAAGAGAGCACAGCACGGAACACGGGGGAAAGAGAGGACAACACGGAACACGGGGGAAAGAGAGCACAGCACGGAACACGGGGGAAAGAGAGGACAACACGGAACATGGGGGAAAGAGAGGACAGCACGGAACACGGGGGAAAGAGAGGACAGCACGGAACACGGGGGAAAGAGAGCACAGCACGGAACACGGGGGAAAGAGTACAGCACGGAAGACGGGGGAAAAAAGAGCACAGCACGGAACACGGGGGAAAGAGAGGACAGCACGGAACACGGGGTAAGAGAGGACAGCGCGGAACACGGGGGTAAGAGAGGACAGCACGGAACACGGGGGAAAGACAGCACAGCACGGAACACGGGGGAAAGAGCACAGCACGGAAGACGGGGAAAAAAGAGCACGACCAGGTTTCCCGACAGGAAATCTGCCATGAGAGCTTTGGTCAGGAATCCCGGCCGTGTGTATGCTCCACCACAGTGTTTCCCATAGGAAAACTGCCAGGTTAAAAATGAGAAAAAAAAGAGAGCAGGTTCTTTTTTTTTCCTGGCAGTTTTCCTGACGGGAAAACTGCGATGGAGCATACACATGGCCGGTTTTCCGGCCAAAAGCTTAATGGCAGTTTTCCCCACAGGAAACTGGTCGTGTGTACAAGGCTTAAGAGCTATAACCACTTCACCTCTAGAAGATTTACCCCCTTCATGACCAGTCCCTTTTTTGAGATATGGCACTGCGTTACTCTGACTGACAATTTGGTGTTCATGCAAGGCTTTACCAAAATGATAAATGAATAAATACTGATGCGCTCGTATTAACACATGTGCAATGTGAATCGTACATATACAATCAAGCAAAAAGACCTGGTGAAGAAACTCTTAATATATGTGAGTAGATCATGAAAAAGTCCTGATGATTGAATCAGTCAGTCTGCAGTGATCCTTCCCTAATTGCCAAGCTCTCACTTCAATGTGATCAAGTTACAACAACCTCCAGCAAGCGATCAGATGTTTCCAGTTTCATTCAGTCACATGCAAAAGAGGAGGAAAAGGAAACATAGCGCAATATTGTACCATATAGATGTGGATAAAGGCTGCACTTAGTGCACTCACGTATCCTCGCTTATGTTATAGACAGGGTATGTTGCCGCTTAGTTTAAGTGGACTCCTCACTCGGGATAGACATCCGATGGTCCGTCACTGTAGGCTTCTCCCCCACATGTATCGTCACTCGTCACGTGACTCAGTCATGGGTATTCTACCCCAAATGAAATGTGTGTAATTTTTTTCCTACAAATAGAGCTTTTTTTTGGTGGTGTTACATCACCGCAGATTTTTTTTTTTTATATTTTGCGCTATATATGAAAAAAAAAACACAATTTAAAAAAATAAAAACCATATTTTTTACTTTCCACTATAAAACACATCTAATAAAAATATGTAAAACTAAATTTAGGCCAATATATATTCTGCTACATATTTTTGGTAAAAATCACAATAAACGCATATTGATTGGTTTGCGCCAAAGTTAAAGCGCCTACAAACTATGGGATACACACTGTAATTTTTATTTCTTTGTTTATTTTATACTGGTAATAGCGGCGATCAGTGACTTATAACGGGACTGCGATTTTGCGGCAGACAGTCTGACACTAACTGACACTTTGTGGGAACCAGTGGGAACCAGTGACACTGATACAGTGATCAGTGCTACAAATATGCACTGTCACTGTACTAATGACACTGGCTGGGAAGGGGTTAAACATCTAGGGCGAGCATAGGGTTAACTGTGTTCCTAACCAATGTTTTTGAGGACTGTGTGTGCTGCTTCTACTAAGGGATGTGATGGATTTTATTCTTATTCTTTGCTTACAGAACAGAACTCTGCCTTGTTTACATGTTCTGTGTCTCTCCTCGCCAATCAGTGGTTGTCAGCCATCCATTGACCGGCACCCTCTGATCAGCTTGTGCTGTGTGTAATCACAGACATGACGTGGGCAGTACTCGAGCGCCCCCTTCACGGAAGTGCCGGATCATGTACCTAGTAGAGAGTCACCCTGTCACCGTATAACTAAGTTATGTGGTTGCCAAGCAGTGAATGGGGGCTCTAGGGTTTTTTGTGTTATATATAGCCTCTTGGTTACACTGGTCTATATGTAAACAAAGATACCTCACTATTTATAGCTAATGCATGGGTAAAGAGGTCGCCCTAATCCAGTCACCATGGAATGGGTCATAGCAGATGTTGATTTTCATGATGTGAGGTGTGAAAGTTTGTGAAACTACTTATGTTCTAGTGACATAATCCAATCACTATGCTGCACCGAATGTCTGGGACAGGTGTTACTTGTTTGAATGACAAGATTGAAGGTGTTTATTTCCGATACTGTATATCACTGGGGTAGGGATGTTGGATATTATTCTCTTAGTGGGTAGATAATTATTACCATCTACTGGACAGATTTGAAAGGAGTAGCCTTAAATAAATGGTGGTTGACTACTTATCGATCTGGGGTGTCAAGACTGGCTTGTTTTGTGGTCAGCAGGAAAAGTCCAGTTGAAGTATTGGGTAGTGGAAACTGTATTTAGCAGAATTTACCTGAAATAATTTTACAGTTTAGTAAAAAGGATCCCTTACCCATGGGCGTTCGCAGAACTTTTTTGAGGGGGGAGGGGGGGGGCATCATTTTAGGGTCACCCATGCTCCGCACCTTTTCGACAATGTCATTATCACGGTCAGAGACTGTGGAAATAGTAAAGATACACCCAGATACATTACACCCCTATACACACAGATACATTAAACCCCCCATACACACAGATACATTAAACCCCCCATACACACAGATACATTAAGCCCCCCATACACACAGACACATTACACCCCCCATACACATATATGCATTACACCCCCATACACACAGATACATTACATCCCCATACACACAGACACATTACACCCCCAATACACACAGATACATTAAACCCCCCATACACACAGATACATTACACCCCCCATACACACAGATACATTACACCCCCCATACACACAGATACATTACACCCCCCATACACACAGATACATTACACACCCATACACACAGATACATTACACCCCCCAAACACAGTTTACACATGAATACATTACACCCCATACATTACACACACAATCATTAGTATGGAAAACTCCCCTCCAATAAATGTGCAACCTTTAGATGACAGAGAGAATTAAATTAATTACTAATCCCAGAAAAGGCAGAAGGAAGGCTCCAACAACAGCTGCACTTGCCAAGCAGCTCAGATGAGGCTGGGGCCCTATGTGGTGGGTGTTCTTAGGGCCCCTATCTAGAAGGGATCGCTAGGCCTCTCACACATGTCCAGGCAGAGCACACACAGCTGGCAGTCCGAGCCGAGGAGGAGGAGAGTAGGGGAGATAAATCATCAGTGATCTGGTTGGGCTGAGCATTAGCAGATGCTGTACAGGCAGCAGGTGAAAGGTAACAGGCAAGCTGCGGGAGAGCTTTGTATTTCCTGCCCTGCCCCCGCTGCCTCCCCTCAGCTCAGGGGCTGCAAACACCATCACTCCATGTTGTGTATGTTACTCCCGGCCCTGGGGCATGTAGCTCCCACGACTGATTGTGTGCACTTGCCTACAGGTAGCATTAGCCCTGCCAGGGGGGGGGGGCACTTGACCCCCCCTTGCCCCTACCTGCGGATGCCCATGCCCTCACCAGAAAGTTGAAAAATACTTTTATAGTGCATACATAACTCCTCTACCAGAAACTAGAAAACTACAGATATTTTAGTGAACCACAAACAACTGTTGTTTTAATTCATTTCCTCAGCTTCTGCTGATCCTCTTGGGAAGGACTATCCATGGAATAAAACTACAAGATCTCAGGCTTTTGTTCTCCAGAGATTCACTAGAAGATCACACCAGCCATGATAATTCCTTTGAGAACGTTAATGAGCGATCCCTCTCTCCATGGAACTACACAAGACAAACATCACGGTACATAAATTCCATTAAACTATAAGTAACATTTGGAGTGATTCTGTCACCAACTTCCATATTCTGGTTCTTGATCCATCTCCAGGTTCTGTCCTTTTTTTATTTCCTAATAGGTGTACAACCCATAAACATCTTTGGAGAACTTGAGACCACCATCCAAGTTCTCCAATAATGTTTATCGCTTGGATTGTAAAACAGACATCATTTTTGAAGGTTCTGATTGGGACAAAAAGCATTTGTGTTAGAGAGAAATAATGGTGTAATTTGCATTAAACATTATTCTTGAATGTACTAGACAGCTGACAGTGAAGAGTTCTTTTGAGAGTTGAAATTGGATATTTCATCCACAGGGAACAGCAAAAGATATTCACACTGACACATAACCATGCAACCATTGGGGAATTTATAGTTTTTGTATTGTACAAAATAATGAACATGCCAAGTGTAAGGTTATGCCGCGTACACATGCTCGGAATTCCCAACAACAAATGTTCGATTGAAGCTTGTTGTCGGAAATATCGACCGTGTGTAAGCTCCATCGGACATTTGCTGTCGGAATTTGCTGGATCTCAAATTTTCCAACAACAAAATCCAGTGTATTATTATTATTATTATTATTATACAGGATTTATATAGCGCCAACAGTTTACGCAGCGCTTTACAACATCAGGGAAGACATTATAGTTACAATACAATTTAATATAGGAATGATCAGAGGGCCCTGCTCGTTAGAGCTTACAATCTAGAAGGGAGGGTCAAGTGGAACAGAGGGTAGTAGATGTGGGGGGTGATCAGGTGGGCAAAGTTAAAATACAGTTGTTAGATGTGGGTAGGATAGGCTTCTCTGAAGAGGAGGGTTTTCAGGGATCCTCTAAAAGCTAGTAGAGAAGGAGATAGACGGATAGTTTGGGGTAAGGAGTTCCATAGGCTTGGAGAGGGTCTGGAAAAGTCCTGTGGACGAGCATGGGAGGAGGTGATGAGAGAGCTAGAGAGCAGGAGGTCTTGAGAAGAACGAAGAGAACGATTAGGTTGGTATTTGGAGACTAGGTCAGTGATGTAGCTGGGGCAGAATTGTGGATGGCTTTGTAGGTCGTAGTTAGTATTTTTAATTTAATTTGTTGGGCGAGCGGAAGCCAGTGGAGGGATTGACAGAGAGGAGTAGCAGAGACAGAGCGGTTGGTAAGGTGGATAAGTCTGGCCGCAGCATTCATGATGGATTGAAGGGGGGTTAGAGTATGCAGTGGTAAGCCAATGAGAAGGGAATTGCAGTAATCAAGGCGAGAGATGACCAGGGGGTGAATTAAGAGCTTTGTGGCGTCATTGGTTAGAAAGGGGCGTATTTTGGAAATTAAGGCAATTCCTTAATTTTTTGGAAAGGAAGTGTAGGCAATTCCGACGCACAAAATGCCACGCATGCTCTAGGTCAAGTATGAGACGGAAGCTATCGGTCTGGTAAAACTAGCGTTCATAATAGAGACAGCACATTCGTCACGCTGCAAATTTTTTGATCTTTTATTGCAGCGCATCTTTTCTTCTTTATAATAGTATAATAATTAAGGTTGTTTTGCTGCTGATATTCACACAGAGCTCTGACAAACTTTTTTCTTTATTATTTCTCGTGATCTCATGAATAATCTTTTTATTTTTTAAGCCAGATCTCCATAATAGTGTTTAAAATGTATTTTTATAGTGATCTTTTTTTTTTAATCAAGATAATTTTTTTTGTTTTTTTTTATTATTCTAGTGATCTCCATAATATATTTTTTTCGTTTTGTGTGTCAAGTTACCACAACACCATTATTATCTTGTATTTTTTAATAGGTTGGTTGGTGTTGGTGTCCCTTGTTAATTTGACATTGTATTTTTGAAATGTACTTGCCTACTCACAAACTGTCCTTTTTGAAGTAAAACACATAGGCAAGTATTTGTGAAAAAAATTGATATTTATTAGGGGTCATAACAAAATAAAGAGGAAGGCAACGCTGGATAAACTGGTGAAATTAGTGAAGCCTTTGTATCCCAGGGCACACATCAACTATTTGACAGGCAAAATTGGTAGCCTGAGGAGTCCATATAATAGGGAGCACAATTTGGTCCAGGACTCCGAGAAATCGGGAACAGCAGTAGATGACATATAAGCGCGAATCGTCTCTCACCAAACTTCTACTAATACGAGATTAGCAGAAGGAGCCCAAAGGGTGGCGCACTTGGTATTGAACTTCTCTTTTATAGTGCCGTTGTACATGTTGTACGTGACTGTGTTCTTGGCGAATTCTTGGGAATTCCCGACAATGTCCGATCGTGTGTATGCGGCATTAGAGTGGCATAGAAATTTTCTAAACACAAAAATCACAAGTTGTCAGCAATCACAATGTCACTCAACACATAAAAGAGAACCTTTTCAAATGTTAGCTTAAAGTCTAACTACAGTGGGTATAGAAAGGAATCACCCCCTTTGTAGCCTGAAATAAGGACAGACATAGTTTTTGTTTTATCCAGCTGTATTTACTGGTGCAACCTATAACATCCAAGTGAAAAATATAACACGAACATGTCAGAAAAAAATTTCAAAAACGGAATTACTGAGTTGGAAAAAGGATCACTGCCTCATGTCACTATTTTGTTGAATCACCTTTTGCTTTAAAAAACAGCCTTTAGTCTGTTGGGATATGTCTCTACTAACTTTGCACATCTAGACTTTGCAATATTTGCCCACTCTTCTTTGCAGAACTGTTCAAGTTCGGTTAAATTTGATGATGACCGTTTGTGGACTGCAGTCTTCAAGTTATTCCACAGATTTTCAATGGGGTTTAAGTCTGGGCTCAGACTAGGCCATGCAACGACATTCACCCTTTTCTCCTTCAACCACTGTGTGGTTATTTTTGCTGTTTGCTTTGGGTCATTGTCATGTTTGAAGGTAAACTTTCTTCCCATTGACAATTTTCTGGCATCCATTTTTCGTTCTATCCTGACAAGTGCTCTAGTCCCTGCTGCAGAGAAACACCCCCATACCAGGATATTACTGCCTCCATGCTTTACTGTAGGAGTGGTGTTATTTTTTTTTTATACAAAGCAGTTCACAGATCATAAAAAGAATACACAGATACCAAAAGGTCGAAATAGACATTAGACACAAAAGATAGCAGCTCATGTTACACACGTAGTAGGTGTAGGAGTGAAGGGGCCTTTGGCCAAAACAGTGCAAAAACAAGAACCAACACCTCCAATGGTAATGTCAGCAAACATAACACAGTAGGCAGTATCTTACAATTAGCATCACAAACATTTCTGCATAAGTAGTCTACCAAATTAGAGAGAGAAAGAAGAAGGGAGAAAAGAAGAAAAAAAAGAGAAGAGTTTTAGGTTACCGCATCTGCTCCCGCACCTGTCCTCCTGCCGACACCACTCCCTCCAGTCCTCATCGTGATCGCCCAGCCTATCTCGTATTCTGGCTGTCATCCTCTCTATTAACTCCACATCTTTGATCCTGGAGTACAGGGCCTCTTGGGGACGGGGATGTGGATTTCTTACAGTTGAGGGCTATCAGGCATCTAGCTGCCGTTAGAATATGTCTGAGTAGTTTTTTGTACGGTTTGGCAATTTTAGGCTGAGAGAGGCCCAGCAAAAACAGTTGGTACCTCGAGGAGACGGGTTAGTAATTGTTGCGTAGACTGCCAGAACGGGACTAGTACTAGGACTAGTACTAGTACTAGTACTAGTACTAGAACTACTAGGACAGAACTAGGACCAGTATATGTGGAAGAGAGAGCCTCTATCTTGTTGGCAGCGACAGCAGCGGTCAAAGGTGGAGGGGTAGATTTTGTGGAGTATATCCGGGGTCTGGTACCAAAAAAAAAAGAATCTTATATGCGTTTTCTTATATAGAGTACACAGGGAGCATCCACCGGCAGCGCCTCTCCCAGCTCTTTCTCCCATTGTAACATGTATGCATGTTTCCCTCATACTGGCATGTTATATTCATTTAGGATCTGGTATACGTCTGTGATCAGTCCCCTACGATGGCGTCCGGAATGGTGTTATTTGGATGGTGAGCTGTTTTCCGTCAGACATATTGTTTGGTGTTGAGGCCAAATTATAAAATTTTAGCCTCACCCCTGCTTTAAAGCTTCCACAAAAAGCTTGGGCTAGCATGAAGGACTCTGCACTGCACAGCACCCTCGTGTTCTAAGAGGCGGCCACTCCTAATTTTAACTGGTGTGGTGCCTAGAAAGTCCATGCCTTCTTCAATTCTAGCCATTATCTACTATATGTTTCTATACAAGGTGGAAACATGGAGAAGAAAAGTTGCCAACCTCTAACAGCAAACCAGATCACAGCAGCAAAAAAAAATAAACCATATTTTAGTGCCACCTTAAAGTGGAGGTTCGCCCAAAAAGTTAATTTTTAACATTAGATTGAGGCTTGTTTTGTCAATGGGAATCGGGTGTTTTTTTTTTAAAATCGAAGCAGTACTTACCGTTTTAGAGAGCGGTCTTCTCCGCCGCTTCCGGGTATGGGCTGCGGGACTGGGCATTCCTATTTGATTGACAGGCTTCCGACGGTCGCATACATTTGCGTCGAGATTTTCCGAAAGTAGCCGAACGTCGATGCGCAGGCGCCGTATAGAGCCGCACCGACGTTCGGCTTCTTTCGGCTACTCGAGACGCGATGTATGCGACCGTCGGAAGCCTGTCGGAAGCCTGTCAATCAAATAGGAACGCCCAGTGCCGAAGACCATACCCGGAAGTGGCGGAGAAGATCTATCTCTAAAACGGTAAGTACTGCTTCGATTTAAAAAAAAAACACCCAATTCCCCTTGACAAAATGAGCATCAATCTAATGTTAAAAAAAAATTTCGGGTGAACTCCCGCTTTAAGGAGAGTTATTCTTATGCTGATTTTGAGGCTGTGGGACAGAACATTTAGGCACCATGGGCATTATTGTTACTCCAATGAAAGCATCATAGATCACGTCTCCCAGAAATTGGCTTAATTTGCATAGGGTCAGCAAGGACTTCACAGTCCTTCCCTTGGATTAAAGGGTTATGAAGAATAATATTTCTGCCCCTAGTAGAAGTACAGTAGAAGGGACAAAACAGACAGGTTCTAATTTATTTTTGTTTCCCTTCCTTCACAGATCTCGGATGGGTTGTATATTGTTCCCCTGGGAAATTTCTGAAGCAAAATGCCTCTTGGAGAGATGTTTAGATGCCGACAATAACGTGATCAACAGTTTGAATTCTGTGCCCATATACCAGGAGATTCTCGTTGTAAGGTTTCATGAAAGAAGCAAGAGCAAGAACATCAAGCTGGAGCCCAAGATGATTCCTGTGGGCTGCACCTGCATCAAGTCTAAAATTAAGCTTAAAGGATAAGATCAAGACTTTGTTGGGAACATGCAGAAAAGATAGCTTAAAGGCAAAGACAATCTAATAGGATTGGGGGGGGGGGGGTAATGGTCTGTTCTTATATAAAACTGGATTCTTTTAATGAAACTCAGCAGAATCATCTCTCCTCTAAAGTAAGGCGACCTGATATTTTTGTAGGTTGTCTCTGGTTGTAAACTGGAAGCGCACATATGCCAGTTTTAGCCTTGGGACCGGATACCTTTTTTTATTTGGCAGGTTGATCTTTGTACATATTTGAGAAATATTTAATTTTAAAGTGCACAGATTAAAAAAAATCAATCTACTTTTTCCAAATCAGTGATTCTGAGAGTATTGAAACAAGTGGGCCAGCATATCAGCCAAACAACCAAACATTTTCAAAGGGAGGTCAGCAATGGCAACCCCCATATTCCTTTTTTTAAAGGTTTACTTTAACTACTTGATCACTAGGACTTAAACCCCCTTTCTAACCAGACCAATTTTCAGCTTTTGTTGCTCTCACAATTTGAATGACAATTAATCAGCCATGCAACACTGTACCCATATGAAATGTTTGTCCTATTTGTCACACAAATAGAGCTTTCTTTTGGTGGCATTCATGTCGAATCCCCGCTTCCCGCGCTCAGTTTGAAGCCTCCGCCGACGTATACCGAGCGCAGTACACTCAGGTATATTCGGCCAGGCTCGGCTTCTCACGCATAAACGTCACAGAGCGTGACTACGAGTGAAGCCGAGCCTGGCCGAATGTAGGCGAGTGTACTGCGCTTGGTATATGTCGGCGCAGGCATTCAAACACGGCGCGGGAAGCGGGTGTCGGCGTATATCGTGCACCCACGATTTTCAGGGCAAAAAAGTGCGCGATATACGCCGATAAATACGGTATGTAATTTACCGGCCCCTTGCCTTTCTGAATGAACATTGTGAGTGTTCGGCAGTGTGTGTTTGGGCTTTGGGGTGCACACCCTAATGCAATAGGCTGCGCACACCTATGGCCCTGGTGTTTATATTTATATATATAAAATAATAGCTATATACTGTAGTACGTTACGTACACTATCAACTAAAGGATATCACATACGTTTTGTGGAATTCGCTATCATTAGTCAGCAGCTTTTCGAGGCATACACGGGAGAAACATAACTTCCTCTTTCAATTAATCCGAGACATAGCTTGTTACCTGGTGGAATTTAGGGAAGTGAGATAAACTGTTATAAATAATTGTAACTTTCTCTGGAACATACAAGGAAGCAGAAAACTTTGGAGGCTTATCAACTTGCAACTGACATACCAGTATTTATACTGTATATTGCAAAGTGGTTTTGCAGCAATGAAATTCCAGGTGTTATTCACTCCTGGATACTATCTGTCCGGAATCTTTTGCTTCACGTTTTTACCACAATTCAAAGGCATAATTGTAGGTACATTAATTAGCTCTTGGCTAAACATGTCTATTTTTGTGGCTGGGAAAATAGACTTTCAATTCTCTACACACACCAGTATGTTCTCACATCGAGCAGATCTGACCGCAGATATCAATATAGAAAATCCTCTAGTTTGTGTCAGCAGATACACAGCAGTGCCATTAATTGGTAATGATATCCTCACACATCTGCTGACATGTGCGTATTCACATGCACCAAAATTCACTGTGCTTTTCACCATGTTGTTTTGAGAAAGGGTTCCACCTCCAATTTGCTTACCTTTGCAGAACAGGTTGATGTTAGGCTTATTGACCACAGTTGTAGGCATGAATTTTAAGCATGCCCCTTTTCCTCCGCAGTGGGCAGCATTCAGCATAAGTGATGGTGGATATGACCTCAGGGGGGGCTTGATATACATATGAGTGCCACCTCTATTTACATATCAATGCCATTGTTCCGTGGCTATTTATATATTAACCACTTGAGACCCGCGCTATTGACAAAAGACGTCAACAGCGCGGCTCTCAGGTGCCAACTGGACGTCTTTGGATGTCATTTGAAAGCATTACCCGCACGCGCCACTGGGGGGCGCGCAGCGGGTAAACACTGTCCCGACGCATAGCTTAGGGTGACCAGACATCCCCAGTTTCAGGGGACAGTCCCCTGATTGAGGACACTGTCCCTGGACCAAGTCTGTCCCTGGTTTTGTCCCCAGATTGGATTCAATAAGGAGCAGGGGCAATTTCAAAGACAGTCAGTGCAAAATAAAAATAAAAAAATTAGATTTACACACCCCCGCTCCGCCGTGCCTACTAGCATAGGGGGTGTATTTTTTCCATTATCTGTGCCCCTTTTTGATGATAATGTGCTGGTCGGAGCGGAGGGAATATTTCTTCAGTTTCGGGCGCATGCCCATTTAGCTTCACTAGCATGATCTTCTGCCTTGGCTCAAATCCTGGCCAGTCTTCTGCGTATCTCCTTGCCTTCCCTGGCGGAGTGATCTTCCTCCGTTCCCCATCCAGTAGTAGCTGGGGCCCAAAGAGTAAGACTTGAGAGGCCTTGAGGCGGGCGGTGACGGGCAGAGAGTCGCTGATTGTTGCCATTACTAGTAAAGAAAAAATATGTCCCCGGATTTCATTTTAAAAATCTGGTCACCTTAGCATAGCTGGGAAGCCGATGCGTGTACCTGGCGGCCGCGATGTCCGCCGGGTACACGCGATTGTCGGTAAGACAGCAGGGACGTGGAGCTCTGTGTGTAAACACAGAGCTCCACGTGCTGTCAGAGTAAAGGAGACCGATCGGTGACTCTTGTACATAGGGACACAGCATTGGTCACCTCCCCCAGTCACCCCCCTCCCCCCACACAGTTAGAACACACCTAGGATACACATTTAACCCCTTCCTCACCCCCTAGTGTTAACCCCTTCACTGCCAGTCACATTTATACAGTAATTAGTGCATTTTTCTAGCACTGATCGTTGTATAAATGTGAATGGCGCCAAATTTGTGTCAAAAGTGTCCGATACGTCCGTCGCAATACCGCAGTCCCAATAAAAATCGCGGATCGCCGCCATTACTAGTAAAAACAAAAATAATAAAAAAAAATCATAATTCTGTCCCCTATTTTGTAGGCGCTATAACTTTTGCGCAAACCAGTCGCTTATTGCGATTTTTTTTTTCTTACAAAAATACGTAGAAAAATACGTATCGGCCTTAACTGAGAAAAAAAATATTAAAAAAAAAAAAAAAAATTGGGATATTTATTATAGCAACAAGTAAAAAATATATATATATTTTTAAAATTGTCGCTCTTTTTTTGTTTATAGCGCAAAAAATAAAAACCGCAGAGGTGATCAAATACCACCAAAAGAAAGCTCTATTTGTGGGGAAAAAAGGACGTCAATTTTGCCCAGTAAGCAAGTGGTTAATGCCGCGGCTAATACACAGTACATATCAATGCAGGTTATTTGTATGTAAACAAGGGGTCTGCAGATGAGTCAATAGGGCAGTGTTGGGCAGCATTAGTAAGAGAACGTCACACAGAGATATTGGGACACAGCACAGGGATAAAACTTCAAGGAACAAGGGAATTTAAACTTGGATAGTTGGCAAGTATGAGGCAAGTATGAGGCAGCTGCTTTGGGCCCCACAATAATGATGGGGCCCAGGACAGCTGCCCCTTTTGCTCTGCCTTAACCACTTAACCCCTGGACCATATTGCTGGTCAAAGACCAGGCCACTTTTTGCGATTCGGCACTGCGTTGCTTTAACTGACAATTGCGCGGTCGTGCGATGTGGCTCCCAAACAAAATTTATAGCGTTTACAAAATAGGTGATAGTTTTATGGCATTTCTTCTTAATATTTTTTTTTTTACTAGTAATGGCGGCGATCAGCGATTTTTTTCCGGTACTGTAACATTATGGCGGACACTTCGGACACTTTTGACACATTTTTGGGACCATTGGCATTTTTATAGTGATCAGTGCTATAAAAATGCATTGATTACTATAAAAATGCCACTGGCAGGGAAGGGGTTAACACTAGGGGGGCGAGGAAGGGGTTAAGTATGTTCCCTGGGTGTGTTCTAACTAAAGGGGGGGTGGACTGACTGGGGGAAATGACTGATCACTGTTCATACATTGTATGAACAGACAGTCAGGCATTTCTCCTCTGACAGGACCGGGAGCTGTGTGTTTACACACACAGCTCCCGGTTCTCGCTCTGTAACGAGCGATCGCGGGTGCCCGGCGGCGATCGCGCCCACTGGGCACGCGCGCCGGGATCAAGGATGAGCGGGGGGCGCTCGTGCACGCCTCCGGCGGCGCGCGTGCGCCCCTATTGGCTGCTGGGAGAGATGACGTATAGCTACGTACAGCTCTAAATGTCTTCTCCAAGGTAATGGAGAAAGTAGTTGTACAACAGCTGCAACTGCATTTAGACACCCATAAATTACTCGATCCGTTTCAATCAGGCTTCAGTCCGGGTCACGGAACAGAAACGACGCTGCTCAAAATATGGGATGACGCTCTAGAGGCCGCAGACGAAGGAGAATCTTGTCTCCTGATACTGCTGGACCTAAGCGAGGCTTTTGACACTGTAGACCACGGACTACTACTGGCTAGGCTAGCTGAAGTAGCCGGAGTCGCTGAATGTGTTTTACCCTGGTTCTCCTCCTTCTTGGAAAACCGATCACAAATAGTGAAACTGGGGTCTTTCACTTCTGAAAAACGTACTGTGTCATGCGGAGTCCCTCAGGGATCTCCCTTATCGCCCATATTATTTGATATCTATCTTCGCCCTCTCTTTGAAATCACCAGTAACCAGAAGTTACTTTACCACTCCTATGCAGACGACACACAACTGTATTTCCGCATCTGCAACAATTTGGATCATTCTCTTGGACTAGAGAAATGCCTCACTCTAATAGATAACTGGATGACAAACAGTTATCTTAAACTCAATGGTTCGAAAACAGAACTTCTCCTGTTTCACGCTAACCGGAAAAATCACCCCGCGTCAACATGGACTCCCCCACCCATTCTGGGTAAAACTATCACCCCTAGCACCAAAGTCAAAAGTCTCTGAGTCATTTTCGATACCTACATGACATTGGATGCACAAATAGGGTCAGTAGTCAGCGGATCCCACCATCTGCTGCGCCTACTACGCAGACTCACGCCCTTTATCCCGAAAGAGGACATTGCAGTCGTGGTGGGAACAATCATCAATTCCAGACTCGACTACGCAAATGCCCTCTATCTAGGACTCCCCAAATACCAAATCACTTGTCTGCAAGTCATTCAAAATACGGCCGCTCGACTAGTGACTGGGAAAAAACCATGGGAATCAATCTCACCTTCACTGAGATCCCTTCATTGGTTGCCAGTAAAAGACAGAATCACTTTCAAGGCACTCTGCCTAATACATAAGTGTATTCAAGGCAACGCCCCCCAATATCTATGCGAAAAAATAAAAGCCCATAACCCCAATCGCATTCTGCGATCCACCAATCAAAACCTCCTCCAGATACCCAAGGCCAGATACAAGTCCAAAGGAGATCGAAGATTTGCAGTCCAGGGACCTCGCCTGTGGAATGCACTACCAACCACCATCCGACTGGAGTCGGACCACTTGGCCTTCAGGAGAAAGATTAAAACCCATCTCTTCTGAGGTCAAGGGGTTCCTTACCCATGAAATGGATACAGCGCCCAGAGGCGATTCAGTTCGCATGTGTTGCGCTTTACAAGTCTCTCTCTCTCTCTCTCTCTACGTGATCTCGCCCAGCAGAGCCGACCTGCTGCCGTATAACTGCGGCGGCTGGTCGGCAAGCAGTTAAAGACGGCCCTGAACATAAGTATTGAATGTGTCCCCATTTTTCTAGATAAATGTATTTCTAAAGGTGCCATTGACACAAAATTGTCACCACATGTTGGTAACAACCAATGCAATCCATACATACCAAGAAACCAAAACAAATACATTCAGAAATTAAGTTATGTGTAATAAAATGGAATCATGCAGTATTGTACATATGAAGTAAATTTCAAAAAGCAATGGAAAGCCAAGATGCCAGCTGAAATCTAACAGTAATTAAAAAGCAACGCTGCCCCATGTCAGTGCAAATTAATATCAGCTGGTTCAGTCTCAACTGATGGCCCATAAGAAGGTGTTTTATTGCCAAGGTGTCACACAAGAAACATCTCATGATGGGTAAAAGCAAAGAGCTCTCTCAAGACCATTGCAACCTTAATGTTGGTTACTGATGGTATTGGTTACAGAAGGATTTCTAAACTTCTGAATGTTCCATGAATGTTGGGGCCATAATCTGGAAGTGGAAAAACATAGTTTCACCGTAAACCAGCCACAACCAGATCCTTGCAAGATTTCTGACAGAGGAGTAAAAACATATATCAATAGAGTTGTCCAAGAGCCAAGGAGCACTTGTGGAGAGCTTCAGAAAGACCAGGAATTAGCAAGTACAATTGTTTCAAAGAAAACAATAAGTAATGCACTCAGTCGCCATGGTCTGTATGCACGCTCACCACGCAAGACTCCATTGCTAAAGAAAAGGCATCTTGAAGTTTTTTTAGAGTTTGCTGCACAACATTTAGACAAGTCTGTGAAATACAGGGAGAATATAATCTGGTCAGATGAGACCAAAATGCAGGGGCGTACCTAGAGCATTTGGCACCCGGGGCGGATCCTACATCTGGCACCCCCCCCCCCCCCCCCAACGTTTACCTGAAAAAACCCTGAAAAAAACATTGGAAAATAAGTTATTAACTTACTTAAACCTATTTCAATTATTTATAACATTTACTGAACAGATAATACATGTCTACATTCTGCACACTGTAAATCGCACATGTCTACATTCTGCACACTAAATCGCACGTGTCTACATTTTGCACACTAAATCGCACATGTCTACATTTTGCACACTGTAAATCGCACGTGTCTAAATTCTGCACACTGTAAGTCGCATGTGTCTAAATTCTGCACACTAAGTCGCACATGCCTACATTCTGCAACCCTCCCAATCAGGTCAGCTACAGTGTTACACTATACACATGGCAGGGGGTGGCGGACACAGTAATCACCCCCACCCCCCCAATCAGGTCAGCTACATACAGTGCTAGTACACATGGCAGGGGGTGGCAGACACAGTAATCACCCCCACCCCAACCCCCCCCCCCAAATCAGGTCAGCTGCATACAGTGCTAGTACACATGGCAGGGGGTGGCAGAAACAGTAATCACCCCCCCCCCCCAATCAGGTCAGCTACATACAGTGCTAGTACACATGGCAGGGGGTGGCGGACACAGTAATCACCCCCACCCCCCCAATCAGGTCAGCTACATACAGTGCTAGTACACATGGCAGGGGGTGGCAGAAACAGCAATCACCCCCCCCCCCCAAATCAGGTCAGCTGCATACAGTGCTAGTACACATGGCAGGGGGTGGCAGAAACAGTAATCACCCCCCCCCCCCAAATCAGGTCAGCTGCATACAGTGCTAGTACACATGGCAGGGGGTGGCAGAAACAGTAATCACCCCCCCCCCAAATCAGGTCAGCTACATACAGTGCTAGTACACATGGCAGGGGGTGGCAGAAACAGTAATCACCCCCCCCCCAATCAGGTCAGCTACATACAGTGCTAGTACACATGGCAGGGGGTGGCAGAAACAGTAATCACCCCCCCCCCCCCAATCAGGTCAGCTACATACAGTGCTAGTACACATGGCAGGGGGTGGTGGACACAGCAATCCCCCCCCCCCCCTCAAATCAGGTCAGCACATGGTGGCAGAGCAGACAGACACACACACACACACACTCCTCCAGGCTTTTCTTCTTACAACCCCCCCCCCCCCCCTCACCACTGTTGTGCCTCAGGCTCTCAGACTCTGCCTCTGCTAGGGAGTAACTTGGGAGGTCCGGATTAGATCCCTGATCCTGCCTGTGTCTCTGTGTGTGATAGCAGCAGCTGAGCCGCCCCAGCGGAGAGAGATGACAGACACAGGCTGATACCGCAGTGGTGGGTGGAGGCGGAGCTATCAGGAGGGAATTCAGTCAATGAATGAGTGGACGATCTGGACTAGTCCATTGCGGCCGCGGCGATGGGGGTGTTCTAAAAAACACCTAAAGTAAAATGGAGCAGCCAGAGCCAGCAGGGATGCCCTTGGGATGATTGGACAGTGTGACCCGACTCGGGTGCGGAGCGCACCCCATATAGCGAAGTAACTCGGCCACTGACACCCCCCAATGTGTGGTACCTGGGGCGGTCCGCCCCCCCCGCACCGCTATTGGTACGCCCCTGCCAAAATGTAACTCTTTGGATTAGGGTTGTCCCGATACCACTTTTTTAGGACTGAGTACAAGTACCGATACTTTTTTTTATGTACTCGCCGATACCGAATACCGATACTTTTTTTTAAATGTGTCCCCAAATGCAGCCATGTCCCCCCACATATGCAGCCATGTCCCCCACATATGCAGCCATGTCCCCCCACATATGCAGCCATGTCCCCCACATATGCAGCCATGTCCCCCACATATGCAGCCATGTCCCCAAACATATGCAGCCATGTCCCCAAACATATGCAGCCATGTCCCCAAACATATTGCAGCCATGTCCCCAAATATATGCAGCCGTGTCCCCAAACATATTGCAGCCATGTCCCCAAACATAATGCAGCCATGTCCCCAAACATATTGCAGCCATGTCCCCAAACATATTGCAGCCATGTCCCCAAACATATTGCAGCCATGTCCCCCACATATCCAGCCATGTCCCCCCACATTCAGCCATGTCCCCCGTACCTAAATGATGCCGCCGCCGCGTTAATCACCGCGCGGGGAACATTACAGTCAGCTTTCGTTTGAATAAGCTGTTTTCAAACGAAAGCTGACTCTAATGTTCCCCGCACGGTGATTAACGCGGCAGCGGTGGCGGCTTTACGATATACGACGGCGGCGGGGGGGGGGGCAAGTATTCTATTTAGGCATCTGGGGTATTTGCGGGAGTACAAGTACTCCAGCAAATACTCGGTATCGGTCCCGATACCGATACTGGTATCGGTATCGGGACAACCCTACTTTGGATGCCATGATACACACCATGCTTGAGGTCAAATGCCACTGCACATCACCCCAAAAACACCCCCCATACCAACAGTGAAGTTTAGAGGTGAGAACATCATAGTGTGGGGCTGTTTTTCAGCATACGGTACTGGCAAACTTCATGTCATTGAAGGAAGGATGAATGAAAAAACGTACCAAGACATTCTTGATAAAAATCTGCTGCCATCTACCAGGATAACGATGATGAAACAAGGGTGGACATCATAATGATGAGCTAACTTTGCTTGCATTACTTTGTTTGGAAGTGACAGTTGCCTAATCACCTGTAAATTTCTGTTTTTCAGCATACGGTACTGGCAAATTTCATGTTGTTGAAGGAAGGATGAATGAAAACACGTACCAAGACATTCTTGATAAAAATCTGCTGCCATCTACCAGGATGACGATAATGAAATGAGGGTGGACATTTCAGCAAACTCTCAATTGGTTTCAAAGTAGGAAAATAAAACTGCTAGAATGACCCAGCCAATCACCTGACTTAAATCCAAAAGAACTAAAGATCAGAGGGCCAGATTCACAGTGGAGATACGGTGGCGTATCTCAGATACTCCGTCGTATCTCTGTTTCTATCTATGCGACTGATTCATAGAATCAGTTACGCATAGATAGCCCTTAGATCCGACAGGTGTAATTGTTTTACACTGTTGGATCTTAGGATGCAATACCGCGGCCGCCGCTGGGTGGAGTTCGTGTCGTATTCAAGCGTCGGGTATGCAAATTAGCAGTTACGGCGATCCACAACGGTTTTTCGCGTTCGGTACGTCGTCGCTAGTCTAGTTTCCCGTCGCAATTTTAGTCGTCGTTTTACCGGCCCTAACTTTACACAGCGCACGTATGTGCTGTATAAAGTATGGCCGTCATTCCCACGTCGAAATTGAAATTTTTTCTTGCGTAAGACGTCCGGGAATACGAAAGTACCCTACGCACGTCGGCGTTCGAAAAAATGACGTCACTTCACGCAAAGCACGGCGGGAATTTCAAAACAGAGCATGCGCAGTAGGTCCGGCGTGGGAGCGCGCCTAATTTAAATGGCACACGCCCCTTTGAATTACGCGGGCTTACGCCGGAGGCCGCCAGCGTAATTTTTCACACAAGTGCTTGGTGAATCAGGCACTTGCGATGAAAACTTGCGGCGGTGTAACGTATCTACGATATGTTACGCCGCCGCGATTCTACGTGAGTCTGGCCCAGACTTCATAGAAGAGGCCCACAGATTTGAAGGCTGTTTGTGTGGAAGAATCAGCCAAAATCACACCTGAGCAATGCATGAGTTTCTCCATACAGGATGCGTCTTGAAGCTGTTATTAC